>NC_079191.1:103760347-104412912 GCF_029499605.1 Hyla sarda | reverse complement strand
TTCTTCAATTTTGGCGCACAATGATTTTTTTTTCCGTTTTGCCATAGATTTTTGGGTAAAATGACTGATCTCACTGCAAAGTAGAATTGGTGGCGAAAAAAATAAGCCCTCATATGGATTTTTAGGTGCAAAATTGAAAGGGTTATGATTTTTAAAAGGTGAGGAGGAAAAAATGAAAGTGCAATAACAGAAAAACCCGTGATCCTTAAGGGGTTAAATGCAAGTATAATTCCTCTTTCTCTGCAGTATTTTGCAGTTTAAACAGCAGAGGGAGCAAAATAGTGGAGACATAGATCATGCCACATGCTCAAACTAAGTAACATTTTCGGGAAGTTACATATATATGATCAACTAAATAATGTATAATCATGTAATAAAAATGTTAACTGGTGTATTCCATTATTATCCTGTCTCCCAGGTACTAGCACCTGCAGGACAGATATAAAGATTCGGAGTCTATTACGTCTGACACAGCATTACCATCCCCATGAGGAGAAACAGTGAGAAAGGTCATTTCCTTCTGGCTTCTTCAGGCATCTGGGGAATGAACTTCTCACTGCAATGCAGAAACTGTTTTCTTCAAGATATTATTCTCCAAGCAGTAATCCTCCCACTTCTTAATGTATGTTCATTGTGGGATTAATTCACTACATTAACTAGGACTGCAGGTGCCGAGATATAATTTAAAGATGTATAGCAGATCTATGTCAAAAGTGAGAAAATCCTTTTATACATTTGCATCTATTAAAAAGAATTAGTAGAACAAGATCAATATCGAAATTCACCAATGACCATTATTTCTATTATGTTTTCATATTTTTAAAGGGTTTTCAGTTTTTTCAGGGTATTTTGCGCTATCCACAGGCCATCAAGTTAATTGCTTTAAAAAAACTAAATAATAAAATAAAGAAATATTGATGTCCTGTGAATTACCATTAACCCTGTAATGACCAGCCTATTTTAGATCTTATGGACCAAGCAGTTTTCTTCATTTTTTTCCCATCGTCTCATTCCAGGATGCGTAAGTTTATTTTTCACTAAAACAGCTTGCTTTTGTATTTGGCTTACAAATTCCTTTGTACTGCTGCTCACTCATTCTGAAACTCACTGCTCAGGAAGGGGCGTATTTCTGCCTCAAGGAAAAAAGGTGTATGGGCTAGAATGAAACCCATTATTGACAGCCATAAAAAGGTCATTCATCCGTGACTTAAGTTTCATGACTTTATAGCAGCTAATATTTTTTGCAAATTTTCAAACTATAGGAAAGGACCTTTACAGCCATCTACAGTTTACCCAATCAGGGGATATTAAAGGGGTACTACAGTGGAAAACTTTATTTTTTTTTTTTAATCAACTGGTGCCAAAGAGTTAAACAGATTTGTAAATTACTTCTATTAAAAAATCTTAATCCTTCCATTACTTTTTAGGGGCTGTATACTACAGAGGAAATGTTTTTCTTTTTGGATTTCTCTTACGTCATGACCAAGGTGCTCTATGGTGACCTCTGCTGTTCATTTTAGGAACTGTCCAGAGCAGGAGAAAATCCCCATAGCAAACATATGTTGCTCTGGGCAGTATCTAAAATGGACAGCAGAGGTCAGCAGAGAGCAGTGTGCTTGTGACATAAGAGAAATCCAAAAAGATAAACATTTCCTCTGTAGTATTCAGCCCCCAAAAAGTACTGGAAGGATTAAGATTTTTTTTATAGAAGTAATTAACAAATCTGTTTAACTTTCTGGCACCAGTTGATTAAAAAAAAAAAAAAAAGTTTTCCACGGTAGTACCCCTTTAAGGGCAGTTTGTCATTTGACTGCCAGAACTTCCCCATGGAATTCCCGGTATCTCCTTAGTGCAGAAATGGAAAAACTGTAACTTTTCTGCTTCCACAAAAAAAGATCATAGAAGTAAAATCTTATACAGAAATGAAGAGGAATAAGACAAACTGAGATTAGTCAAAATGTTCCCAATAGGCTTTGAGGTTTCCTAGATACAGCTTTCTCCCATAGTCTCAACAGAGGCCTAGGACCAATGGAAAGGCTTGTCAGTAATTCACTCCCTAAAGCAAAAAGCTATTTCATAAATGAAAACTAACTGATTCATCTGGTGGAATTATACCATCCAAGCATTAAAGCCAAAGTTAATGTATACATTTAGCGGAATACCAGAGAACAATGTACTAACCTGTAAACTCTGAATAAAAGTTGGAATTAGCAAACCAGAGCAGATAGTGAATCTCAAGCAAGAGAATCCATAGTAAGCAATGCCACAGGTATAGTTGAAGTGTAGCTATCATTAGCAAAAACCTCTTATTTAATGTAGAAAATTGAATTATATGTATATCTGTAATGTACATTGGTAAATGGGGCTCTGTATACTGAGAACAAGCAGGGCTCTGTACACGGAGGACAAGCGGGGCTCTGTGCACTGAGGACAAGCAGGGCTCTGTGCAGTGAGGACAAGCAGGACTCTGTGCACTAAGAACAAGCAGGGCTCTGTGCAGTGAGGAAAAGCAGGGCTCTGTACACTGAGAACAAGCAGGGTTCTGTACACTGAGGACAAGCAGGGTTCTGTACACTGAGGACAAGCAGGGCTCTGTACACTGAAGACATGCAGGGCTCTGTACACTGAAGACAAGCAGGGCTTTGTGCAGTGAAGACAAGCAGGGCTCTGTGCACTAAGAACAAGCAGGGCTCTGTGCAGTGAGGAAAAGCAGGGCTCTGTACACTGAGAACAAGCAGGGTTCTGTACACTGAGGACAAGCAGGGCTCTGTACACTGAAGACAAGCAGGGCTCTGTACACTGAAGTCAAGTAGTGCTCTGTGCAGTGAGGACAAGCAGGACTCTGTGCACTAAGAACAAGCAGGGCTCTGTGCAGTGAGGAAAAGCAGGGCTCTGTACACTGAGAACAAGCAGGGTTCTGTACACTGAGGACAAGCAGGGTTCTGTACACTGAGGACAAGCAGGACTCTGTACACTGAATACAAGCAGGGTTCTGTACACTGAGGACAAGCAGGGCTCTGTACACTGAAGACAAGCAGGGCTCTGTGCAGTGAAGACAAGCAGGGCTCTGTGCACTAAGGACAAGCAGTGCTCTGTGCACTGAGGTCAAGCAGGTCTCTGTGCACTAAGAACAAGCAGGGCTCTGTGCAGTGAGGAAAAGCAGGGCTCTGTACACTGAGAACAAGCAGGGCTCTGTGCAGTGAAGACAAGCAGGGCTCTGTGCACTAAGGAGAAGCAGTGCTCTGTGCACTGAGGTCAAGCAGGTCTCTGTGCACTGAGGACAAGAAGGGCTCTGTACGGTGAGGAAAAGCAGGGCTCTGTGCAGTGAGGACAAGCAGGGCTTTGTGCACTAAGGACAAGCAGGGCTCTGTGCATTAAGGAAAAGCAGGGCTCTGTGCAGTGAGGAAAAGCAGGGCTCTGTACACGGAGGACAAGCAGGGATCTGTGCACTGAGGACAAGCAGGGCTCTGTGCAGTGAGGACAAGCAGGACTCTGTGCACTAAGGAAAGGCAGGGGCTCTGTGCAGTGAGGAAAAGCAGGGCTCTGTACACTGAGAACAAGCAGGGTTCTGTACACTGAGGACAAGCAGGGTTCTGTACACTGAGGACAAGCAGGGCTATGTACACTGAAGACAAGCAGGGCTCTGTGCAGTGAAGACAAGCAGGGCTCTGTGCACTAAGGACAAGCAGTGCTCTGTGCACTGAGGTCAAGCAGGTCTCTGTGCACTGAGGACAAGAAAGGCTCTGTACGGTGAGGAAAAGCAGGGCTCTGTGCAGTGAGGACAAGCAGGGCTTTGTGCACTAAGGACAAGCAGGGCTCTGTGCATTAAGGAAAAGCAGGGCTCTGTCCAGTGAGGTCAAGCAGGACTCTGTGCACTAAGGACAAGCAGGACTCTGTGCAGTGAGGACAAGCAGGGCTCTGTACACTGAGGACAAGCAGGGCTCTGTACACCGAGGACAAGCAGGGCTCTGTACACTGAGAACATGCAGGGTTCTGTACACTGAGGACAAGCAGGGCTCTGTACACTGAAGACTTCGCAGTGAGGACAAGCAGGGTTATGTACACTGAGGACAAGCAGGGCACTGTACACTGAAGACAAGCAGGGCTCTGTGCACTGAGGACAAGCAGGGCTCTGTGCACTGAAGACAAGCAGTGTTCTGTGCACTGAGGACAAACAGGTCTCTGTGCACTGAGGACAAGAAGGGCTCTGTACAGTGAGGAAAAGCAGGGCTCTGTGAAGTTAGGACAAGCAGGGATCTGTAGACTGAGGACAGGCGGGACTCTGCACAGTGAGGAAAAGCAGGGCTTTGTGCACTGAGGACAAGCAGGATTCTGTGCACTAAGGACAAGCAGGGCTCTGTACACTGAGGACAAGCATGGCTCTGTGTAGTGAGGACAAGCAGGGCTCTGTGCAGTGAGGACAAGCAGGGCTCTGTACACTGAGGACAAGCATGGCTCTGTGTAGTGAGGACAAGCAGGGCTCTGTGCACTGAGGGCAAGAAGGGCTCTGTACAGTGAAGAAAAGCAGGGCTCTGTGCAGTGAGGACAAGCAGGGATCTGTAGACTGAGGACAAGCAGGGCTCTGTGGAGTGAGGACAAGCAGGGCTTTGTGCACTAAGGACAAGCAGGGCTCTGTGCACTAAGGACAAGCAGGGCTCTGTGCACTAAGGAAAAGCAGGGCTCTGTGCAGTGAGGACAAGCAGGACTTTGTGCACTATGGACAAGCAGGGCTCTGTGTAGTGAGGAAAAGCAGGGCTCTGTACACGGAGGACAAGCAGGGCTCTGTGCAGTGAGGACAAGCAGGGCTCTGTACACTGAGGACAAGCAGGGCTCTGTACACCGAGGACAAGCAGGGCTCTGTACACTGAGGACAAGCAGGGCTCTGTACACTGAGAACATGCAGGGTTCTGTACACTGATGACAAGCAGGGCTCTGTACACCGAGGACAAGCAGTGCTCTGTGCAGTGAGGACCAGCAGGGCTTTGTGCACTGAGGACAAGCAGGACTCTGTGCACTAAGGACAAGCAGGGATCTGTACACTGAGGACAAGCATGGCTCTGTGCAGTGAGGACAAGCAGGGCTCTGTGCACTAAAGGAAAAGCAGGGATCTGTAGACTGAGGACAAGCAGGGCTCTGTGCAGTGAGGACAAGCAGGGCTTTGTGCACTAAGGACAAGCAGGGCTCTGTGCACTAAGGACAAGCAGGGCTCTGTGCACTAAGGAAAAGCAGGGCTCTGTGCAGTGAGGACAAGCAGGACTCTGTGCACTAAGGACAAGCAGGGCTCTGTGTAGTGAGGAAAAGCAGGGCTCTGTACACGGAGGACAAGCAGGGCTCTGTGCAGTGAGGACAAGCAGGGCTCTGTACACTGAGGACAAGCAGGGCTCTGTACACTGAGGACAAGCAGGGCTCTGTACACTGAGGACAAGCAGGGCTCTGTACACTGAGAACATGCAGGATTCTGTACACCGAGGACAAGCAGGGCTCTGTGCAGTGAGGACAAGCAGGGCTTTGTGAACTAAGGACAAGCAGGGCTCTGTACACTGAGGACAAGCATGGCTCTTTGCAGTGAGGACAAGCAGGGTTCTGTGCAGTGAGGACAAGCAGGGCTCTGTGCAGTGAGGACAAGCAGGGCTCTCTGCACTGAGGAAAAGCAGGGCTCTGTGCACTAAGGACAAGCAGGGCTCTGTGCACTAAGGACAAGCAGGGCTCTGTGCACTAAAGAAAAGTAGGGCTCTGTGCAGTGAGGACAAGCAGAGCTCTGTGCACAGAGGACAAGCAGGGCTCTGTGCACTAAGGACAAGCAGGGCTCTGTGCACTGAGGACAAGCAGGGCTCTGTGCTGTGAGGACAAGCAGGGCTCTGTACACTGAAGACTTCGCAGTGAGGACAAGCAGGGTTCTGTACACTAAGGACAAACAGGGCTCTGTGCAGTGAGGACAAGCAGGGCTCTGTTCACTAAGGACAAGCAGGGCTCTGTGCACTGAGGACGAGCAGTGCTCTGTGCACTGAGGACAAGCAGGTCTCTTTGCACTGAGGACAAGCAGGGCTCTGTACAGTGAGGACAAGCAGGGCTCTGTGCAGTGAGGACAAGCAGGGCTCTGTAGACTGAGGACAAGCAGGGCTCTGTGCAGTGAAGACAAGCAGGGCTTTGTGCACTAAGGACAAGCAGGGCTCTGTGCACTAAGGACAAGCAGGGCTCTGTGCACTAAGGAAAAGCAGGGCTCTGTGCACTGAGGACAAGAAGGGCTCTGTGCACTGAGGACAAGCAGGGCTCTGTACACTGAGGACAAGCAGGACTTTGTACACTGTGGACAAGCAGGGCTCTGTGCAGTAAGGACAAGCAGGGCTCTGTGCAGTGAGGACAAGAAGGGCTCTGTGCACTAAGGACAAGCAGGGCTCTGTTCACTGAGGAAAAGCAGGGCTCTGTGCACTAAGGACAAGCAGGGCTCTGTGCACTAAAGAAAAGTAGGGCTCTGTGCAGTGAGGACAAGCAGAGCTCTGTGCACAGAGGACAAGCAGGGCTCTGTGCACTAAGGACAAGCAGGGCTCTGTGCAGTGAGGAAAAGCAGGGCTCTGTACATGGAGGACAAGCAGGGCTCTGTGCACTGAGGACAAGCAAGGCTCTGTGTTGTGAGGACAAGCAGGGCTCTGTACACTGAAGACTTTGCAGTGAGGACAATCAGGGTTCTGTACACTAAGGACAAACAGGGCTCTGTGCAGTGAGGACAAGCCGGTCTCTGTGCACTGAGGACAAGAAGGGCTCTGTACAGTGAGGAAAAGCAGGGCTCTGTACACTGAGGACAAGCAGGGCTCTGTACACCGAGGACAAGCAGGGCTCTGTACACTGAGGACAAGCAGGGCTCTGTACACTGAGAACATGCAGGGTTCTGTACACTGAGGACAAGCAGGGCTCTGTACACTGAAGACTTCGCAGTGAGGACAAGCAGGGTTATGTACACTGAGGACAAGCAGGGCTCTGTACACTTAAGATAAGCAGGGATCTGTGCAGTGAAGACAAGCAGAGCTCTGTGCACTAAGGACAAGCAGTGCTCTGTGCACTGAGGACAAGCAGGGCTCTGTGCACTGAGGACAAGCAGTGTTCTGTGCACTGAGGACAAGCAGGTCTCTGTGAACTGAGGACAAGAAGGGCTCTGTACAGTAAGGAAAAGCAGGGCTCTGTGAAGTTAGGACAAGCAGGGATCTGTAGACTGAGGACAGGCGGGACTCTGCACAGTGAGGAAAAGCAGGGGTTTGTGCACTGAGGACAAGCAGGATTCTGTGCACTAAGGACAAGCAGGGCTCTGTACACTGAGGACAAGCATGGCTCTGTGTAGTGAGGACAAGCAGGGCTCTGTGCAGTGAGGACAAGCAGGGATCTGTAGACTGAGGACAAGCAGGGCTCTGTGGAGTGAGGACAAGCAGGGCTTTGTGCACTAAGGACAAGCAGGGCTCTGTGCACTAAGGACAAGCAGGGCTTTGTGGACTAAGGAAAAGCAGGGCTCTGTGCAGTGAGGACAAGCAGGACTTTGTGCACTATGG
Organism: Hyla sarda; assembly: GCF_029499605.1. NCBI lineage: Eukaryota > Metazoa > Chordata > Amphibia > Anura > Hylidae > Hyla > Hyla sarda. The sequence continues at coordinate 104,405,374 of NC_079191.1, read as the reverse complement.
ACAAGCAGGGCTCTGTGTAGTGAGGAAAAGCAGGGCTCTTTGCACTAAGGACAAGCAGGGCTTTGTGCACTAAGGAAAAGCAGGGCTCTGTGCAGTGAGGACAAGCAGGACTTTGTGCACTATGGACAAGCAGGCCTCTGTGTAGTGAGGAAAAGCAGGGCTCTGTACACGGAGGACAAGCAGGGCTCTGTGCAGTGAGGACAAGCAGGGCTCTGTACACTGAGGACAAGCAGGGCTCTGTACACCGAGGACAAGCAGGGCTCTGTACACCGAGGACAAGCAGTGCTCTGTGCAGTGAGCACCAGCAGGGCTTTGTGCACTGAGGACAAGCAGGACTCTGTGCACTAAGGACAAGCAGGGATCTGTAGACTGAGGACAAGCATGGCTCTGTGCAGTAAGGACAAGCAGGGCTCTGTGCACTGAGGAAAAGCAGGGTTCTGTGCACTAAGGACAAGCAGGGCTCTGTGCACTAAGGACAAGCAGGGCTCTGTGCACTAAAGAAAAGCAGGGCTCTGTGCACTGAGGACAAGCAGTGTTCTGTGCACTGAGGACAAGCAGGTCTCTGTGCACTGAGGACAAGAAGGGCTCTGTACAGTGAGGAAAAGCAGGGCTCTGTGCACTAAAGGAAAAGCAGGGATCTGTAGACTGAGGACAAGCAGGGCTCTGTGCAGTAAGGACAAGCAGGGCTTTTTGCACTAAGGACAAGCAGTGCTCTGTGCACTAAGGACAAGCAGGGCTCTGTGCACTAGGGAAAAGCAGGGCTCTGTGCAGTGAGGACAAGCAGGACTCTGTGCACTAAGGACAAGCAGGGCTCTGTGTAGTGAGGAAAAGCAGGGCTCTGTACACGGAGGACAAGCAGGGCTCTGTGCAGTGATGACAAGCAGGGCTCTGTACACTGAGGACAAGCAGGGCTCTGTACACCGAGGACAAGCAGGGCTCTGTACACTGAGGACAAGCAGGGCTCTGTACACTGAGAACATGCAGGATTCTGTACACCGAGGACAAGCAGGGCTCTGTGCAGTGAGGACAAGCAGGGCTTTGTGCACTAAGGACAAGCAGGGCTCTGTACACTGAGGACAAGCATGGCTCTGTGCAGTGAGGACAAGCAGGGCTCTGTGCAGTGAGGACAAGCAGGGCTCTGTGCAGTGAGGACAAGCAGGGCTCTCTGCACTGAGGAAAAGCAGGGCTCTGTGCACTAAGGACAAGCAGGGCTCTGTGCACTAAAGACAAGCAGGGCTCTGTGCACTAAAGAAAAGTAGGGCTCTGTGCAGTGAGGGCAAGCAGAGCTCTGTGCACAGAGGACAAGCAGGGCTCTGTGCACTAAGGACAAGCAGGGCTCTGTGCACTAAGGAAAAGCGGGGCTCTGTGCAGTGAGGACAAGCAGGACTCTGTGCACTAAGGACAAGCAGGGCTCTGTGTAGTGAGGAAAAGCAGGGCTCTGTACACTGAAGACTTCGCAGTGAGGACAAGCAGGGTTCTGTACACTAAGGACAAGCAGGGCTCTGTGCAGTGAGGACAAGCAGGGCTCTGTTCACTAAGGACAAGCAGGGCTCTGTGCACTGAGGACGAGCAGTGCTCTGTGCACTGAGGACAAGCAGGTCTCTTTGCACTGAGGACAAGCAGGGCTCTGTACAGTGAGGACAAGCAGGGCTCTGTGCAGTGAGGACAAGCAGGGCTCTGTAGACTGAGGACAAGCAGGGCTCTGTGCAGTGAAGACAAGCAGGGCTTTGTGCACTAAGGACAAGCAGGGCTCTGTGCACTAAGGACAAGCAGGGCTCTGTGCACTAAGGAAAAGCAGGGCTCTGTGCACTGAGAACAAGCAGGGCTCTGTGCACTGAGGACAAGCAGGGCTCTATACACTGAGGACAAGCAGGACTTTGTACACTGTGGACAAGCAGGGCTCTGTGCAGTAAGGACAAGCAGGGCTCTGTGCAGTGAGGACAAGCAGGGCTCTGTGCACTAAGGACAAGCAGGGCTCTGTGCACTGAGGAAAAGCAGGGCTCTGTGCACTAAGAACAAGCAGGGCTCTGTGCACTAAGGACAAGCAGGGCTCTGTGCACTGAGGACGAGCAGTGCTCTGTGCACTGAGGAAAAGCAGGTCTCTTTGCACTGAGGACAAGCAGGGCTCTGTACAGTGAGGACAAGCAGGGCTCTGTGCGGTGAGGACAAGCAGGGCTCTGTGCACTGAGGAAAAGCAGGGCTCTGTGCACTAAGGACAAGCAGGGCTCTGTGCACTAAGGACAAGCAGGGCTCTGTGCACTAAAGAACAGTAGGGCTCTGTGCAGTGAGGACAAGCAGAGCTCTGTGCACAGAGGACAAGCAGGGCTCTGTGCACTAAGGACAAGCAGGACTCTGGGCAGTGAGGAAAAGCAGGGCTCTGTACACGGAGGACAAGCAGGGCTCTGTGCATTGAGGACAAGCAAGGCTCTGTGCTGTGAGGACAAGCAGGGCTCTGTACACTGAAGACTTTGCAGTGAGGACAATCAGGGTTCTGTACACTAAGGACAAGCAGGGCTCTGTGCAGTGAGGACAAGCAGGGCTCTGTTCACTAAGGACAAGCAGGGCTCTGTGCACTGAGGACGAGCAGTGCTCTGTGCACTGAGGACAAGCAGGTCTTTTTGCACTAAGGACAAGCAGGGCTCTGTACAGTGAGGACAAGCAGGGCTCTGTGCAGTGAGGACAAGCAGGTCTCTGTAGACTGAGGACAAGCAGGGCTCTGTGCAGTGAGGACAAGCAGGGCTTTGTGCACTGAGGACAAGCAGGGCTCTGTGCACTAAGGTCAAGCAGGGCTCTGTGCACTAAGGAAAAGCAGGGCTCTGTGCACTGAGGACAAGCAGGGCTCTGTGCACTGAGGACAAGCAGGGCTCTGTACAATGAGGACAAGCAGGACTTTGTACACTGTGGACAAGCAGGGCTCTGTGCAGTAAGGACAAGCAGGGCTCTGTGCAGTGAGGACAAGCAGGGCTCTGTACACTGAGGACAAGCAGGGCTCCTGGCAAAATACAGCAGGATGTCAGCCCTGCTTGTCCCGCCCTCACTTCCTGTATTTGGTCTCCTCACAGACACACAGGCAATAGCTGCAAAGACAGCATTTTTTCACCAAAAATATACACATTTGTTAATCAATGTACAGGGTGGGCCATTAATATGGATACACCTTAATAAAATGGGAATGGTTGGGGATATTAACTTCCTGTTTGTGGCACATTAGTATATGTGAGGGGGGAAACTTTTCAAGATGGGTGGTGACCATGGCGGTCATTTTGAAGTCGGCCATTTTGAATCCAACCTTTGTTTTTTCAATAGGAAGAGGGTCATGTGACACATCAAACTTATTGGGAATTTCACAAGAAAAACAATGATGTGCTTGGTTTTAGCATAACTTTATTCTTTCATGAGTTATTTACAAGTTTCTGACCACTTATAAAATGTGTTCAATGTGCTGCCCATTGTGTTGGATTGTCAATGTAACCCTCTTCTCTCACTCTTCACACACTGATAGCAACACCGCAGGAGAAATGCTAGCACAGGCTTCCAGTATCCGTATACACTGCTATATACTACTATATACACCACAGGAGAAATGCTAGCACAGGCTTCCAGTATCTGTAGTAGTATCTAGTGACTAGATAGTAGCGACTTATTCTTGTGAACTGCAGTATGTATATTATAGTGCCTTGATCTTTCATGTATGTTACATTTAAAAGTTTTTGCTTTCTTTTATTTTCATTGTTTATTTACTTAAAGGGAACATCTGCTCTGGATATTACATTTTAGTTACTAAGGTTATGTGACAATAAGCAGAATTAGTTTTTACCGATTAGAGCCAGATACTAAAACATGTCCTTTTTTCTATAATTTCAAAAATAGTAACCCAGTGCTCTAGCACTACACAGTGCCCCTGAAGTATCCATATGCATGTATAGAAGGTTCAGCAATGATGATCTTGCATGGTGTTCAGCAGGGTCAAGTGCAGTATCGTATTTACATATACTGCATAAGCTAAAAAAAAATCCTCTGTGGAACCTTCCATACCATCAAACAAATATTTTTATTATGACTATTGGTCATAGGATAGCAGAATAAGGAGATTGCAGTTTCACGGCTTAGCACTGCTTTGTTGTAGCTATTCCGTTCCTCCAACCCCACCCTTTCTTAAAAACACTTTATTAGTACATTCATAGTCAAATATATTATTTGTAGCAATTTATAGCATCTTCTCTTCTACTTTTTAACAGAGCCCATTTGTGGATATTCATGAGAAAGATATTGAAATGCAGGAAACATCAATCACCGTGTAAAAGACAAAAACAGTCCTTACATAACATCAAGCTCATTGTCTTAAAACACCAACATCATCTGTATAAATGTATAATGCATAATGTACATAATAAGAATATCAGAGAAAGCATTACATCAAGATAAAAAACATCATCATCATCATCATTGTCAACAATGTCATCAACACTGACAACAGCATCATTATCCACATCATCAGCACAATCATCAGCAGCAGGCGCTTGTTTTAGCATATATTTTGTTGCTGCTTGTTAACTTTTTTCTTAGTATTGTTCTATCATATAGCAGCATAAATAATTCATATATATTGCAAACTTGGGATACTTGAAGAGACCCAGTTCACTTGCATGCTGCCTAACCTACAAGTCACTGGGGAGCTTCTGGTGGCTTCTACCAGCCCCACTGGCTTTGACAAATATCTCCCTGTTTTGGAATAAAGAGAGAGCTATCAAGGCCAGTAGGGAAAGTCACTAGGGACTGCCCTAAAGACTTGTACTAAAAAAGAGAAATGAATCCCGCAATCACCGCATCCACCGCTGAATAGGCAGAGGCTTCATGGAGGCAAAAGACGTAGACGGGGGCTCAGAGGCAATGACCGGTGGTTTCGTGCTAATGAGCACTTTTTCCAGCCTCAGCTTACATCATCGCTACCCAACATTTTATATGTATCTTGTAGTGTTCACGTGATCCAAATAAATAGAAGAAAGAAAGAAAAATAGAAAAACATTAAAAAGTGAGTGTCCTACAAATATGGAAGATATATTCATACACAATGTGATACAATGCAGTCACTAATCCAAAAAGGGGGAAAAATCGATTCTATCATTGAGTCCAATTGGGCCCTGCGTTTGTAGGCATAATATCCATTTAGCTTCATTGCACAGAAGCTCCCTGTCTTGATCCCCACCTCCTCTTGGTGTATTAACTCTTTCCAGGCCACCAAACTTCAGTCCATTTATGTTGCCCTTATGAAATTTGCAAATATGCGTTATGAATCTTGGGGCACCTGAGACAGTTTTTATAGAATGTAAATGCTTGCGAAACCTAGCACACATTTGATGTTTAGTCTTTCCAATGTAGAATCTGCCACATTCACATTCTATAAAATATGCAACATTAGTAGATCTACGGGTAATCAATTCCTTTACAGTGTGTGAATAGCCACCTAAGTTACAGGTAGTAGAAGCAATATTATATTTACAATATGAACACGATCCACATTTCTTGTTATCTGTAGGAAAAGAATTAGTGAGCCAGGTCTCATGTCTGGAGTTTTTATATTCATTTTTCTTACTATTGATATATTCTCCAAGTGTGTGGTTTTTCTTAAAAGTGAAGTGATAATGGATTTATTACAGGCTATTGCAGAGATATCTTGGTCTCTCTCTAAAATAAATACAAAGGAATGGGATGGAGTAATAAATGGATAAAAATATGACTTTATTGATAATTCATTACATATTAAAAACAAAAAAAGACATCATAAAAAGGGAGAAAACAACTTGTGGTGGAAAAGAGGGCGTCACTCCAGAAAGTCCACAATGTAAACTATAGTATTAAATACATTTCATAAGTTGTACTACTGCTCATTCTATTGCACAATCCCCTAGAGGATATACATCAACAACTATAAAGTGCCTAGAGACAGTATACATACCAATAAATAGAATCAAGGTGCAAACACAAGAGGGACCGCTGGAGAGACGCCACCCCAACGTACGTTTCGGGTTGTCCTTTGTCCTGGGGGCACTTTATAGTTGTTGATGTATATCCTCTATGGGATTGTGCAATAGAATGAGCAGTAGTACAACTTATGAAATGTATTTAATACTATAGTTTACATTGTGGACTTTCTGGAGTGACGCCCTCTTTTCCACCACAAGTTGTTTTCTCCCTTTTTATGATGTCTTTTTTTGTTTTTAATATGTAATGAATTATCAATAAAGTCATATTTTTATCCATTTATTACTCCATCCCATTCCTTTGTATTTGTTCTTAGTATAAGGAGTGTATAGTAGTGCCATATGTAACAACACCATATATAGGTATCATAGATCCCTAATTATAATAATATATAGTATATTGTGCCATCATTTTGGTTATCTCTCTCTAAAATAAACCAGTTCTTTCTTATAACTTTATTAGTCAGTGTGTTCATTTGGCTGAATGAACACACTTATTAATAAAGTTATAAGAAAGAACTGGTTTATTTTAGAGAGAGACTATATATCAATAGTAAGAAAAATGAATATAAAAACTCCAGACATGAGACCTGGCTCACTAATTCTTTTCCTACAGATAACAAGAAATGTGGATTGTGTTCATATTGTAAATATAATATTGCTTCTACTACCTGTAACTTAGGTGGCTATTCACACACTGTAAAGGAATTGATTACCCGTAGATCTACTAATGTTGCATATTTTATAGAATGTGAATGTGGCAGATTCTACATTGGAAAGACTAAACATCAAATGTGTACTAGGTTTCGCAAGCATTTACATTCTATAAAAACTGGCTCAGGTGCCCCATGATTCATAACGCATAAACGCAAATTTCATTAGGGCAACATAAATGGACTGAAGTTTGGTGGCCTGGAAAGAGTTCAAACACCAAGAGGAGGTGGGGATCAAGACTGGGCGCTTCTGCGCAGTGAAGCTAAATGGATATTACGCCTACAAATGCAGGGCCCAATTGGACTCAATGATAGAATAGATTTTTCCCCCTTTTTGGATTAGTGACTGCATTGTATCACATTGTGTATGAATATATCTTCCATATTTGTAGGACACTCACTTTTTGATGTTTATCTATTTTTCTTTCTTCTTTTAGTTTGGATCACGTGAACACTACAAGATACATATAAAATGTCGGGAAGCGATGACGTAAGCTGAGGCCAGAAGAAGTGCTCATTAGCACAAAACCACCGGTCGTTGCCTCTGAGCCCCCGTCTACGTCTTTCCCCTCCATGAAGCCTATGAAGCTCTATGAAGTCCATGAAGCTCTATGCAGCGGTGGACGCGGTGATTGCGGGATTCATTTCTCTTTTTAGTACTGTATTTTTTCCTGTTTTCTAGTTATCCATGCACTACTAGCACCACCCAACCTTATTTCAATAGAGCTGTGTCACATGGAATAATTTTCCAAGTGTTGGACTAATTATTCATAGGAATTGAACTGTGCCTCCATTTCTTAAAGACTTGTGTTTTAGGTAGAATGATGCCAGTTGACAGGTTATGTTTTAGAGTGTCTGGCAATTAAAGTCAACCACAGGATCTAAAAATGTAAAATACATATGCACGTTAACTCAGAGGGGCTGATCAGGACCTCTGCAGAGCAATTGTGGGGCCCTGATTGGCTAAGATGACGGCCAAAGGTCGACAACTTATCTCAGTTTGATCCTCTTTTTGTACAGGCTTGCTAAGCCAGGCTGCACAAGAAGAATGTCGATAATACTGATCAATTCTTTGCTATTGGGGACTAAATAATAGTGAATAAAATAATTTTTGAAAAATGCGTTAATAAATTTAAATAAGACCCTCCCCTCATAAAAGCTCAACCCCTTTCCGTCTGATAATGGATATGTTACACATAGCTCATCCCTTCCATGCCACGGAAGGGAGTTTCTGTCTAGCTCCCATTTCTGCCTTGGGCTCCTGCCTGTATTAGGACGTGCCTGTAGCTGCCCTAGTCATTTCAGTGGCTCAAACAGAGTAACCTAGGCCCTCCATTAGGTCCACTTTCCCCTTGTATGTATTGTGTATGAGACTATACTATTATGTACCCTCAAAATAGCGTATACGGAAGCAGCCCTAACAGGTGACTCAGTCTGAGTCACTAAAATGAATGGGGCTGCAACAGTATACATCATTACCATTAAAACTACAGATCATGGCACAAAAAATTAGCCCTTTAACCGGCCCGTTTATGAAAAATGTTATAAATAAAAAGTTATGTGTCAGACGAGAAAAATTTTAATACCCATTTTCTAACAAAAAGTAAAAAAAAATGTTAAAAGCAGTAACATAAAACAAGAACTATACAAATTGTGTATGGTCATACTTGTATTGACCTACTGAATAAATATATGTCATTTTAAACATAAGGTGCACTGCATAGAAATAAACCCTCTCTTCCCCAAATGGTAGGTTTTGTGGTAAAAGTTGTGGTGGCTGTAAGGTTATCCATTAGACTATTGGGCTATATCTACAATGAAATATATATCTCCATTAGACTACTGGGCTATATCTTTAAGAAATGGTATCAAAGCATTTACTCCACCAAAACAACTTACATTGGAATAACACTGCTGTCTGGCATCAGGGATGCCCAAGAACATTGCTGTCAAGAAGGAACGATACCCAGAAACATTTCTGTCAGGAATCAGATATGCAAAGTAGGTCCTTCCCAGAAAGGAAAGAGTCTGATCTACTGTTATCTAATGGAGATATCATCCCTACAAGTCAATGTTTAACTCCTTTAAGAAGCCTTAGAACATAACCAGGGATTAATAGCCAAACCAATATCTCTCCCAAAGAGACTGAGTTTCTGTCAGGCGGTAGGGGTGGGTGCCCAGGAACAAAGGTACAATGTTGTACATGAAAAAAGGACTTCATAGGACAGGTTGTTAGGTAAGTGTAGTATTAATGTGTTGCAGTTAATGTATTTTGTACGCAGTGATGTACCTTCAGACTCGTCATACAATTCCTTCAGGTATTTATGTGAGGAGGTCTGGATGGTACACCACTCACTAACAATACATAAAGAAAAATAGCCACACGTTCACTTACCTCATAGAACAAAATTCAGCGTTCTAGGTTTCTTTTTTCCTTTTTTAGTTCTGAAAGGACTTTCTCACAAGAAATAGATGGCGATGGATGTTCAAAAGAGAAAAGTCATTTATTCTCTCATCTACCATTGTGTTTCTCAAGTACAATCTTAGTCTCTTCATAGCAGAAAATGACCACTCACTTGTACTTGTTATTACTGGAAGAGTAATTATTATCTACAACAACTCTTGAATATGGGGACAGAATGCCAATTTTTAGCAGGTCTCCAATACTGATGACAAATGACTGTTCACAGAGTCTATTCGTAGCCTACATTCTGTTAACAATGCTCTTTTCACAGTAAAGGAACTGATATTGGACTGGGCTTGGCAACTACAAGAAATACTCACCACTCATTTTTTAAGGGGCCATTAACAGGGTTTTGCAGGGATATTTTTTTTATATATATAAATGAGTGTGGGTGGTGTAAAATAAAAAAATAAACCATGCTCACCTGCTCTGATCCCCCCCCCTGTCATTGTTTCGATTAGTGCCTGGTACCAGTTGCTTCCACTTCTTCCTTTGATGTCCCATTAATGCAGGAACTCAGCCCCTGGGTCAGAAGGGTTACCACTGCGGAGCATTAATATCTGATCAGTGGGGTCAGTTACCTTGGCTCCCATAAAAGGGAATGGGAGCTGAACTGGCCACTACATGACGTACAGAGATGCCTGCTTCAGTCTTTTTACTGTGAATGTGGTTACTACAGCTCTGGGAATCCAGAGAAAATTTTATAAATACCATAAATATAAATAGAGTAAAAAATAAAAAAAGATTAGAAAAAATTAATATAAACAAAACTGAAACTGCAACTGAAACACAGCCGATTTTAGATATCCTGCATGACATGGACACTTTTTGGCATAGGTTTAAGGTGCTCACTGCTCAGGTATTAACATGTTCATGTCACGCAGAATGTACATTATGCCAAACAAATAATAATCCTCTCCAGCTGCCAATTTTAGCTTGTTCTGTCCTGATCCTTTTCGCTTTTGTGCTTTAAATAAAAATGTCAGAGTAAAAGCTACCATAGAATGCAATACCTTACCTTATCGAAGGCTGGTTAAAGGGGTACTCCGGTGCTTAGACATCTTATCCCCTATCCAAAGGATAGGGGATAAGATGCCTGATTGCGGGAGTCCCGACGCTGGGGACCCCCGTGATCTTGCACTCGGCACCCCGTTTGTGATCAATCCCCAGAGCGTGTTCGCTCCGGGAATGATTACCGGTGACTACAGGGCGGGCGGCATGTGAGGTCACGCCCCCGCCCCCATGTGATGTAACGCTCCGCCGGTCAATGCAAGCCTACGGGAGGGGGCGTGACAGCTGTCACGCCCCCTCCCGTAGGCTTGCATTGACCGGCGGAGCGTTACATCACATGGGGGCGGGGGCGTGACCTCACATGCCGCCCGCCCTGTAGTCACCGGTAATCAGTCCCGGAGCGAACACGCTCCGGGGACTGATTACAAACGGGGTGCCGCGTGCAAGATCACGGGGGTCCCCAGCAGCGGGACTTCCTCGATCAGGCATCTTATCCCCTATCCTTTGGATAGGGGATAAGATGTCTAAGCACCGGAGTACCCCTTTAAAGGATACATTTTTTATAACTGGAGGATCACATCTTTAAACACATGTCGATGGATACAGCAATAAAGGAACATAACATAACAGCAATAAGGTTCATTTGGGGGGGGGGATATCTGTTGAACAACCATGTAGTGCTGGAAATTCACTCAATGGGGCACTTCAGGAGAGCTAGAGGATTTAGCTTTTATGTAAATATTGTTCATTGAACAAACTGCATTAAAATATAGCATAAAAATATCTGGTAAAATTGGTGCAGAAAATATGAATCTTTAGGTTATGTTCACACGGGGGAATGTCCACATGGAAAATCTCCGTGAAAACATTCCCCTGACAGCGGAGTGCAGGCAGAACATGCTGGTGCTAGAACCTCCATCTCATAGATGGCAATGCATTTCAGTGCGGAGACTGCAGAAAAAATAGACATGTCTATGTCTATTCTGCAGTATAAACAGTGCAGCAGCATCCCATTGATATCATTGTGACTCTGCTGAGGAATTCTAATGCGGAATTTCGCACGGAAATTCTATCGTGTGAACTTAGCCTTAGAATGCAGCATTCCAAACAGTGAAATTATGCTCAGGAGACAAATATCCAATACACCCCTGGGTTAAAGGGATATTCCGGGCAAAAACATCTTATCCCCTATCCAAAGGATAGGGGATAAGATGTCTGATCACTGGGGGCACGCTGCTGGGACCCTCCGCGATCTCCCTGCAGCACCCGCATTCTATGCGGGGCTGCATCTCTAGTTTTGGAAACCTCCGGGTTTCCGGGACAGGAGACGTGGGCAGCAGGCTTCCCGCGATCAGACATCTTATCCCCATCCTTTGGATAGGGGCTAAATAGTTTTTGCCCAGAATACCCCTTTAAAGGAGTACTGTAGTGGAAAAAAAACGTATACCCTATCCAAAGGATAGCCGCTTAGTTATAGAGCGCATGGGGTCTGACCACTGGGACCGCTCAATCTCCTGTACGAAGCCTCGGCAGTGTGCAGGAAGTAGGCATGCCGACCCCATAGGAAGCCGCGGCCAATGTGCCTCCTCCATGTTTCTCTATGGGATATGGTTTCTCAACAACAGCTAGATAATTTCTGACTTCCGGTATGTCATAAGTCAGAAATTGAGTTTACTTAGGAGTAACAACAATAAATATACAAAGTAGTTGGATGCTGTTGAGTAATGTACATTTGAGCACCTTAAAGGGTACCTTTCATCCAAAAACTTTTGATATATTAAAGATTAATTAATGCAGAATAACTTTCCAATAGCATGTTATTGAAAAATATGCTTCTTTCTATTTAATTTTCCACTTTGAAAAAATGACCACTAGGGGTCTCCCTACCAGTCCTTTTTTTTTTTATAGATTTCAGACTCATGCTGGAGTCCTAAATCTCAGACTTCAGCCGGGACACAGATAAACTCCCTGGCAGGGAGCAGTGCTGAGCTTGTCTGTGTCCCGGCTGCAGTCTGAGATTTAGGACTTCAGCATGAGTCTGAAATCTATAAAAAAGGACTGGTAGGGAGACACCTAGTGGTCATTTTTTCAAAGTGGAAAATTTTATAGAAAGAAGCATATTTTTCAATAACATGCAATTGGAAAGTTATTCTGCATACATTAATCTATATAATATCAAAAGTTTTTTTGATGAAAGGTACCCTTTAACATTTTCCTGCCATGCTGCCAGCACCATCATATCCTTTACCTCTGAGGTAGTTGACTTCAATATCGAATACTGAAAGGCTATGTAGAATGGTTCTGCCAAGTGTCTTCCATTTCTATTTACAAAAGGAATGAATTGGGGAAAATCATGATTGTCTATACCAGTGTTCTTCAACCTGCGGACCTCCAGATGTTGCAAAACTACAACTCCCGGCATGCCCGGACATCCCGGAGGTCCGCTGATAAGAAAACTGTTTACCTGCTCTAACTCTTTTATAAAGCTGAGTATTGGCCACGGACAATGTTTTATTCTGAGTTTCCCAACTGATGTACGTCCCATTTGTAGCACAAGTTGTTACTATTGTAACATTTTATGCCCGGCATTAACACAATAGTGTCCTAAACTTTCCCACATTTTGACAATGGATTTTGTCTGGCTGTAAGGGCTCATAATCATTATGGCCATGTAAAGTAAATCCATGACATCCACAAACTAGAATGGTCTCTATGGACTATAACAGGATCTGCTTTACATTAACAGGATCACCCATACCATGTCGGTAAATCTTTACATGGCTGTAAGATGATATAGCATTCAGAGAGCTTGTCTGCTTCACACTTTTGTAAAAGTTTCAACAGCATGCATCCAGTCAGAGCAGGGAACTTTAACCAGCATACTAGCGCAGTGGTCTCAAACTGTGGCCCTCCAGATGTTGCAAAACATCAACTCCGGGCATGCTGGTAGTTGAAGTTTTGCAACATCTGGAGGACCACAGTTTGAGACCACTTTACTAGCAAATACCAAGGGTAGACCGACAACTCATGGGGCCCCCAGGCAATAGAGGATCATGGGGCCCCCATGCACTTCTGCTGTGCTAGGGAGCTTGGCATCATCAACCAATGAGGAGTCTGATGCTGGGCGATATCTGGCATTAACCCCTAAGACGCTGCTATCAAAATTGATAGCGGCATCTACAATGGGAACAACCTACAAAAGTGTGGGGTCCTGATCAGCTGAGAGGATGGCAGGAGGGCCCTTACCTACCTCCTCCCTGTCCAATCATTCTCCTCAGCAGCCTGCACTAATGGAGCGCCAATAAAACTGATCAATGCTGAGCTATAGAACAGCATTGTTCAGTGTATGCAATCTAAAGATCACAGGTAATAGTCTCCTGTGGGAACTAAAAAAATTGTGAAAATGTAAAAAAAAAAAAAAAAAAAAGGTAATAAATGTGATTAAGCCCCTTTCCTTACAAAAATTGTAATCACCCCCTTTTAATTATTATTATTATTTTTTTTTTACACTTAAAAAAAAACAGAAACCTATTTGGTATGGCCACATGCATAAATGTCCAAACTATTAAAATAAATTGTTTATTAATCCGCACAGTCAATGGCGTAATCACAATTACAGATTTTTGCCTAAATATTTAGTTGAAAATGTGCATGTTATTGAAGAACCCAAATCTAACTTAAATGGACACTGTCAGATACAACAACTTTTGATATGTTGTAAAGCATGCACAACCAATAGGTTTTGCAATTGCTTTCATTAGAAAATTTTCAGTATTTCATACTGAAAAAGCCAGTCAAACAACTGCCCCCCCCCCCCCCCCCCCCCCCCCTGCCTGCTTGGACACATACTAGTCCTGCTGTGTCCATGCGTCTTGGACACACTTCCTTGATTGACAGCTGTGAGTGCAGGGCTCACAGCTGGAGGAAAAATCCTCCCACTGTCAGCTTGTGTCCCGCTACTGTCAGTGAGGACAAGCTGGGAGTTGTAGTTTTGCTAATGGTATTGGAGATGTGAGCAGACTGCATACTGAGGGAGGGGGCGGAGACCTGCAAAGTGAGGCCACACCCCCTCCCTTTGAGAGGAATTCAGACTAGTGAACTAAATTAAAAGTGTAATAAAAAAATAAATAAAGGTGCTAGACACATAAAAATGATGTACATGGTCAGGATTAGGTACTGAGTGATATATTTAAAAAAAAAATTGTTGGATCTGACAAGGTAGGTCTGACCGGGGCGCTGCGAATAGGAGAACGCTGTGAGCGCTCCGGGGAGAAGCGGGGACCCGGAGCGCTCGGCGTAACAGCAATGCTATGGCATAGCATTGATCAGTGCTGGCAATCTATGTACTGCATGTTAATAGTCCCCTATGGGAGCTATAACACTGCAAAAAAAAAAAGTGTAAAAACATTAGTTAATAAATGTGATTTAACCCCTTCCCTAATAAAAGTTTGAATTACCCCCCCCCCTTTTCCCATTAGAAAAAAAACTATGTAAATAAAAATAAATATAAACATATGTGGTATCACCGTATGCGTAATTGTCCGAACTCTAAAAATATATCGTTAATTAAACCGCAAGGTCAATGGCGTACACGTAAAAAAATTCCAAAGTCCAAAATAGCGTATTTTTGGTCACTTTTTGTACCATCAAAAAATTTATAAAAAGTGATAAAGTCCGATCAAAAAAAAAAATGGTACCTGTAAAAATTTCAGCTCACAGCGCAAAAAATTAGCTCTCATACATCCCCATATGCGGACAAATAAAAAAGTTAAAGGGGTCAGAAGAGGACAATCTTAAGCATTTTAATTTTTGTACATGTAATTATGATCTTTTCATGAAGTAAGACAAAATGTAATTACAAAGTAGAATAGGTGGCGCAAAAAAAAAAAAGCCATCATATGGGTCTGTAGGTGCAAAATTGAAAGGGTTATGATTTTTTAAACGTGAAGAGGAAAAAAAAAACGAAAGTGCAAAAACTGAAAAACTGAGTCCCTAAGGGGTTAGACTGTGCCATTTAAAAAAAAAAATAAAATAAAAAAGCCACACAACTGCTAATTGGGAATGTGAAGTGTCAGGGAAGTTTTTGTGGTGTTTTTTCAGGTAAAAAAAAAAAGTGGAAACCCTGCCTCATGGAGTTTTTTTTTTTCTTTCTTGACATTTTTCCCCCAATCTATAGAAGTCTATGAGAGAAAATACTGCATGCTGTGATTTGAAGAACAAAAAGACAAAAAACTAAAAAAAATAAATGCCTGTGGGCCTAAAAACACCACTACAGTGTAAAAAAAAAAAAAATGATCCCCCCCCCTCCCCCTCAAAACAAACAAACAAACAAAAAAGCCCAGTGGAATCTCTTAGGGTGGGTTCACACCACAATTTTACTATACGGTTTCGGCATACGGTTTCATAAAAAAAAAAACGTATGCAACCGTACAGAAAACCGTGCCCATAGACTTGCCATTCAAAACCGTATGCACCATAATGTATATGGTTGTCTCCGTTCTTCAAACCATACGGTTTTTAACTTTTTTTTTCGGACAGAAAACCGTGGCCTACCACAATTTTTGGTCCGGGTAAAAAACTATTAAACCGTATGCATTTTTTTTTTAACATGGGAGTCAATGGGAACCGTACAGAACCGTATGTGCGTACGGTTCCATCCGGTTTTCACCATACGGTTTTTGGCTTTGCACAGTTTTTTTTCTTGGAATTTCAATCAAACAAGTAAAACTTTATTCATAATGGAGTGAAAAGTTAAAAACATATACGTTTTTTTCTTAAAAAGCGGATGCAACCGGACATCATTTTTCAACCGTATACCGATAAAAAATTGTATCAAAAACCTGATACAAGAACTGTATTGCGAAAACGTGGTGTGAACCCAGCCTTATTCTAGAACAGTGTTTCCCCACCAGGATGCCTCCAGCTGCTGCAAAACTACAACTCCCAGCATGCCTGGACAGCCAAAGGCTGTCCAGGCATGGTGGAAGTTGTAGTTTTGCAACAGCTGGAGACACCCAAGTGGGGGAAACACTGTTGTACAATTTGAATGCATGTTTAGGATTATGTAATGAAGGGGTATTATAGTCATTGGTTATTATTCAGGATCCGATGTGAGAACGCACTGTACTGTGTGGTCCACCGTTTCCTATATTGTGCACTAAAAGGGTTAACTTCTGGGTTCAGTAGGCCACGCCCCTAGCCGACGTAATCAGCCGCTCCGGTCACATGATTAGATGGAAGTAGTTGGTAGCAGTAAGCTTGAGGTGTGTATTGTGTCCTATTACTGCTGAGGGAGAGTCAGTGTTTCCTAACCAGGGTGCCTCCAGTTGTTGCAAAACTACAACTCCCAGCATGCCCGGACAGCCAAAGGCTGTCCGGGCATGCTGGGTGTTGTAGTTTTGCAACAGCTGGAGGCACACTGGTTGGGAAACCCTGCATGAAGGTGAATAAAGGCACGGACCAAAGTCCTGTACCTGTAGTGGAGGCGGAGGTGACACGTGTGGTGCGGTTATCCTGGCACTGCCCGGCTCTGTACGCAGTAGCTGTGGTGCCCATGACATAACAGTGATGCCAGGTAACCATCACCATAGCGCTCCGTACCTGGCGTCTGATGAATGGGCATCCCCGGCACATGTGGGCGTTGTAGTCCGCTGACTGCCAAAGCTCCTATGTCAAGTGCAGACTGACAGCTGCTTGGAAACTACAACTCCCAGCCTGCATTGCGCGGAGAAGCAGCTTCCCATAAATTGAGCAAGCAGCCCGTGTAGCCCCTCCTCAGGATCCGCTATGTGACACTTACATGTCTTATAGACTCTTCCTAAAGTGCTGAAGTGTGCGGCCGGGATGAGGGGCGGCAGGACATCGGGCGCTGCCAGGACTCTGGAGTTCTTCCAGCATCAGGGGGCTCTGGAGCTGCTCGTATTCAACTTTCTGCTCATCCTGACAATCCTCACCATCTGGCTCTTTAAGAACCGTCGCTTCAGGTTCCTGCATGAGACAGGCGGAGCTATGGTGTATGGTGAGTGGTGGCAGTCTGCATGGCATCATGTATGGTGGCACTTAGGTTGGTGGTGTATGGTAAGTGGCAGTACTGTGCCTGGCATCCTATGTGTGAGCAGTGCCAGTGTCATGAATGGCTGACACTCAGACTGGCTGGTGTATGATGGGTGGTGGCAGTCTGCATGGCATCATATATGGCTGGCAGACTGGCTGGTGTATGGTGAGTGGTGGCAGTCTGCTTGGCATCATGTATGGCCGACACTCAGACTGGCTGGTGTATGGTGAGTGGTGGCAGTCTTATGGCATCATGCATGGCTGGCATTTGACCTTGCTGGTGTATGGTGAGTGGTAGTATTCTGCCTGGCATCCTATGTGTAAGCTGTGCCAGTGTCATGCATGGCTTGCACTTGGGCAGGATGGTGTATGACGAGTCGTAGCAGTCTGTCTGGCATCCCTCTATGTGACTGTACCAATGTCATGTGTAGCTGTACTACAGTCAATCTGATGAAGGGGTAGTTTCACCCAGAAACGCGTCATTGTTTTATTGCTGAACATCAAATAAAGTTGCTGCACTTGGCCACTTTATGACCTTGTGACTGCTTCCTCTTGGATCCTGAGCGCCTGCATTTTTTTATCTTATCCGTATCCATGTGTAGCTGGCAGTCAGGCTGGTGGTGTATGGTGAGTGTCCGCAGTCTGTCTGACATTCCTGTATATGAGCTGTGCCAGTGTCTTGTATGGCTGGCTCTCAGGCTGGCTGGTGTATGGTGAGTGTCAGCAGTCTGTCTGACATCCCTGTATATGAGCTGTGCCAGTGTCTTGTATGGCTGGCTCTCAGGCTGGCTGGTGTATGGTGAGTGTCAGCAGTCTGTCTGACATCCCTGTATATGAGCTGTGCCAGTGTCTTGTATGGCTGGCTCTCAGGCTGGCTGGTGTATGGTGAGTGTCAGCAGTCTGTCTGACATCCCTGTATATGAGCTGTGCCAGTGTCTTGTATGGCTGGCTCTCAGGCTGGCTGGTGTATGGTGAGTGTCAGCAGTCTGTCTGACATCCCTGTATATGAGCTGTGCCATTGTCTTGTATGGCTGGCTCTCAGGCTGGCTGGTGTATGGTGAGTGTCAGCAGTCTGTCTGACATCCCTGTATATGAGCTGTGCCAGTGTCTTGTATGGCTGGCTCTCAGGCTGGCTGGTGTATGGTGAGTGTCAGCAGTCTGTCTGACATCCCTGTATATGAGCTGTGCCAGTGTCTTGTATGGCTGGCTCTCAGGCTGGCTGGTGTATGGTGAGTGTCAGCAGTCTGTCTGACATCCCTGTATATGAGCTGTGCCAGTGTCTTGTATGGCTGGCTCTCAGGCTGGCTGGTGTATGGTGAGTGTCAGCAGTCTGTCTGACATCCCTGTATATGTGCTGTGCCAGTGTCTTGTATGGCTGGCTCTCAGGCTGGCTGGTGTATGGTGAGTGTCAGCAGTCTGTCTGACATCCCTGTATATGAGCTGTGCCAGTGTCTTGTATGGCTGGCTCTCAGGCTGGCTGGTGTATGGTGAGTGTCAGCAGTCTGTCTGACATCCCTGTATATGTGCTGTGCCAGTGTCTTGTATGGCTGGCTCTCAGGCTGGCTGGTGTATGGTGAGTGTCAGCAGTCTGTCTGACATCCCTGTATATGAGCTGTGCCAGTGTCTTGTATGGCTGGCTCTCAGGCTGGTGGTGTATGGTGAGTGTCAGCAGTCTGTCTGACATCCCTGTATATGTGCTGTGCCAGTGTCTTGTATGGCTGTCTCTCAGGCTGGTGGTGTATGGTGAGTGTCAGCAGTCTCTCTGACATCCCTGTATATGAGCTGTGCCAGTGTCTTGTATGGCTGGCACTTAGGCTGGTGGTGTATGGTGAGTGTCAGCAGTCTGTCTGTCATCCCTGTATATGAGCTGTGCCAGTGTCTTGTATGGCTGGCACTTAGGCTGGTGGTGTATGGTGAGTGTCAGCAGTCTGTCTGACATCCCTGTATATGAGCTGTGCCAGTGTCTTGTATGGCTGGCTCTCAGGCTGGTGGTGTATGGTGAGTGTCAGCAATCTGTCTGACATCCCTGTATATGAGCTGTGCCAGTTTCTTGTATGGCTGGCTCTCAGGATGGTGGTGTATGGTGAGTGTCAGCAATCTGTCTGACATCCCTGTATATGTGCTGTGCCAGTGTCTTGTATGGCTGGCTCTCAGGCTGGCTGGTGTATGGTGAGTGTCAGCAGTCTGTCTGACATCCCTGTATATGAGCTGTGCCAGTGTCTTGTATGGCTGGCTCTCAGGCTGGTGGTGTATGGTGAGTGTCCGCAGTCTGTCTGACATCCCTGTATATGAGCTGTGCCAGTTTCTTGTATGGCTGGCTCTCAGGATGGTGGTGTATGGTGAGTGTCAGCAATCTGTCTGACATCCCTGTATATGTGCTGTGCCAGTGTCTTGTATGGCTGGCTCTCAGGCTGGCTGGTGTATGGTGAGTGTCAGCAGTCTGTCTGACATCCCTGTATATGAGCTGTGCCAGTGTCTTGTATGGCTGGCTCTCAGGCTGGCTGGTGTATGGTGAGTGTCAGCAGTCTGTCTGACATCCCTGTATATGAGCTGTGCCAGTGTCTTGTATGGCTGGCTCTCAGGCTGGTGGTGTATGGTGAGTGTCAGCAGTCTGTCTGACATCCCTGTATATGTGCTGTGCCAGTGTCTTGTATGGCTGGCTCTCAGGCTGGTGGTGTATGGTGAGTGTCAGCAGTCTGTCTGACATCCCTGTATATGTGCTGTGCCAGTGTCTTGTATGGCTGGCTCTCAGGCTGGTGGTGTATGGTGAGTGTCAGCAGTCTGTCTGACATCCCTGTATATGTGCTGTGCCAGTGTCTTGTATGGCTGGCTCTCAGGCTGGCTGGTGTATGGTGAGTGTCAGCAGTCTGTCTGACATCCCTGTATATGAGCTGTGCCAGTGTCTTGTATGGCTGGCTCTCAGGCTGGTGGTGTATGGTGAGTGTCAGCAGTCTCTCTGACATTCCTGTATATGTGCTGTGCCAGTGTCTTGTATGGCTGGCTCTCAGGCTGGTGGTGTATGGTGAGTGTCAGCAGTCGGTCTGACATCCCTGTACATGAGCTGTGCCAGTGTCTTGTATGGCTGGCACTTAGGCTGGTGGTGTATGGTGAGTGTCAGCAGTCTGTCTGACATCCCTGTACATGAGCTGTGCCAGTGTCTTGTATGGCTGGCTCTCAGGCTGGTGGTGTATGGTGAGTGTCAGCAGTCTGTCTGACATCCCTGTATATGAGCTGTGCCAGTGTCTTGTATGGCTGGCTCTCAGGATGGTGGTGTATGGTGAGTGTCAGCAGTCTCTCTGACATCCCTGTATATGTGCTGTGCCAGTGTCTTGTATGGCTGGCTCTCAGGCTGGTGGTGTATGGTGAGTGTCAGCAGTCTCTCTGACATTCCTGTATATGTGCTGTGCCAGTGTCTTGTATGGCTGGCTCTCAGGCTGGTGGTGTATGGTGAGTGTCAGCAGTCTGTCTGACATCCCTGTATATGAGCTGTGCCAGTGTCTTGTATGGCTGGCTCTCAGGATGGTGGTGTATGGTGAGTGTCAGCAGTCTCTCTGACATCCCTGTATATGTGCTGTGCCAGTGTCTTGTATGGCTGGCTCTCAGGCTGGTGGTGTATGGTGAGTGTCAGCAGTCTGTCTGACATCCCTGTATATGAGCTGTGCCAGTGTCTTGTATGGCTGGCTCTCAGGATGGTGGTGTATGGTGAGTGTCAGCAGTCTCTCTGACATCCCTGTATATGTGCTGTGCCAGTGTCTTGTATGGCTGGCTCTCAGGCTGGCTGGTGTATGGTGAGTGTCAGCAGTCTCTCTGACATCCCTGTATATGTGCTGTGCCAGTGTCTTGTATGGCTGGCTCTCAGGCTGGTGGTGTATGGTAAGCGGTGACAGTCTGCCAGGCATGCTGTGTGTAGACAGTGCCAATGTCTTGGACAGACGCTAAGGGTGGCTGGTCCCGCAGTGAATAGGTTAATAGGAGGTATTTTAGACATTTGCAGGGCAGACAGACAGGAAGACAGATTAGAAGTGCCCAT
Source organism: Hyla sarda (assembly GCF_029499605.1). Lineage (NCBI taxonomy): Eukaryota > Metazoa > Chordata > Amphibia > Anura > Hylidae > Hyla > Hyla sarda. The sequence continues at coordinate 104,384,122 of NC_079191.1, read as the reverse complement.
TCTGCAGTGCCCTTTTATAAATGTAAACACAGCGCATCTCCTGTGTCAAAAATAAAACCGATCACAGGTTCCCTTTAAGTATTCCCCATCTGGAATATTTGCCAAGAAGGCAGAAGACCACTAGATCCCCAGAGGGGCAACCTGCATCTACCAGACATTTATGCCACGTCCAGTGAATATGACAAAAATGTCCCAGATGAGAATACCCCTTAAATACATTAAATGGGCAAAAATGGGGCAGTGTTGTGCAGAAAAAAGAAAAACATGATTGTGGGAAAAGCATCTCTCCAGTTCATGTCCGGTTGCAGCGTCATGGTCTATATCAGTGGTCTCCAACCTGCGGACCTCCAGATGTTGCAAAACTACAACTCCCAGCATGCCCGGACAGCTGTCGGCTGTCCGGGCATGCTGGGAATTGTAGTTTTGCAACATCTGGAGGTCCGCAGGTTGGAGACCACTGGTCTATATAAACCTGCATTATGTAAGGACCAGTGCAGATGAAATGCAGAATCAGGTTCCGCTTACATTACAGCAGGAGCGCTCGGCTAGTGGCTACTGATCCCCAGCTTTGTGGCTTCACATATCCTAACCACCAGTCATCCCAGTATAAATAGTATAATACCAGTGTCAAATTTAAGGCTGAAATATTTATGTGCAGTTGTTTGCAAGTTCATGGTGTGGCTTCTCTAGTTTCCAGAACGTGGCTCACATGGTACAGAAGGTTGGGCACCTCTCCATTACAGCATTGTTCGGCGCAGCAGCTTTACCATATAGTTTGGCTTCAGATGGAGCCTTAAAGGGGTACTCCACTGGAAAACATTTTTTTTTTTTTAAATCAACTGGTGCCAGAAAGTTAAACAGATTTTTTAAGTTACGTCTACAGTATTTAAAAATCCTAATCCTTCCATTACTTATCAGCTGCTTTATGATCCACAAAAAGTTCTTTTCTTTTTGAATCTCCTTTCTGTCTGACCACAGTGCTCTCTGCTGACACCTCTGTCCATTTTAGGAACTGTCAGGAGCAGGATAGGTTTTCCATGGGGATTTTCTCCTACTCTGCACAGTTCCTAAGATGAACAGAGATGTCAGCAGAGAGCACTGTGGTCAGACAGAAAGGAAATTCAACAAGAAAAGAACTTCCTGTGGAGCATACAGCAGCTGATAAGTACTGGAAGGATTATGATTTTTATATAGAAGTAGTTTGCAAATCTGTTTAAATTACTGGCACCAGTGGGTTTAAAAAAAGAGTACCCCATTAAAGGAAAACAGTCACTTGTTCACCCACACTAAACCCAATACACCGGGTTATAGGGGGAGATTCATCGAAACTTGTGCACAGGAAAAGTTGACCAGTTGCCCGTAGCAACCAATCAGATCTCTTCTTTCATTTTTGAAAAGGCCTGTGAAAAATGAAAGAAGTGATCTGATTGGTTGCTATGGGCAACTGGGCAATTTTTCCTCAGCACAGGTCTTGATGAATCTCCCCCCTATTATAGTCCTGGTGAACGGGAGACCGATGTGGGGTCCTGGACTCCTATATGTACCTGCAGTCTGGCACCCGGGCATCGGACTGCAGGAACATATATGATCCGGTCTCCTGTCCACCAGCACTATAACCCAGTGTATTGGGTTTAGTGTGGGTGGATGGGTGACCATTTTCCTTTTAACCTTGGACTTCCAGACTAGAGATGAGCGAACTTACAGTAAATTCGATTTGTCACGAACTTCTCGGCTCGGCAGTTGATGACTTTTCCTGCATAAATTAGTTCAGCTTTCAGGTGCTCCGGTGGGCTGGAAAAGGTGGATACAGTCCTAGGAGACTCATTCCTAGGAATGTATCCACCTTTTTCAGCCCACCGGAGCACCTGAAAGCTGAACTAATTTACGCAGGATAAGTCATCAACTGCCGAGCCGAGAAGTTCGTGACAAATCGAATTTACTGTAAGTTCGCTCATCTCTATTCCAGACCATTCTATTAGATAGTTAGATTTCTTCTCATTGACATCACTTGTTTTCTGTCTAAAATGTTAAAGATCCTAATAAAAGCCCATATAAATAGTTTATACCTAATAAGTAGGGGAACCTATACCTATGTATGTGTGGGTCCCTCCATATTATTAGGGTGCATGCACGCCACGTTTTTGCTATACATTTCCCGTATGGTTTCAAGTTAAAAACCGTGCGGAACTGTATAGCAAACCGTATGCATTGACTTAACATTGTAAACCGTATATCAAACGCATCATCCGGTTTTGTCCCTTTTGCGTCTTAAACATTTTTGTCCGTTTTTTTTACCCGTACCCAAAACCGTAGACTACCACATTTTTTGGTCCGCGTGAAAAACTGTATTAAACTTATATGTTTTTATTTTAACATGGGAGTCAATGGGAACTGTACAGAACTGTATGTGCGTAGGGTTCCATCCGGTTTTCACATACAGTTTTTGACTTTGCAGTTTTTTTTTTCTTGGAATTTCAATCAAACAAGTGAAACTTTATTCAAAATGGAGTGAAAAGTTAAAAACATATATGTTTTTTTTTTTCTTAAAAAACTGTTGCAACAGGACATCATTTTTCAAACCGTATACGGGTTGAAATTTGTACACACGTTTTGATACAGTTTAGTCCGGTTTTGAGGAATCAATTTTTCATCAAAAACCTGATACGGAAACTGTATTGCAAAAACGTGGTGTGCATGCACCCTTAGTGTGCTGCCCTACTTCTATTTCCTGAATGAACTGACTGTGTGTCAGAGTATAACCGTATGAGGAAGCTGCTGACACTGCTGGCACACACTGATAAACCACCTTATTTATGACCGATTCTTACTGCCACATTGAAATACATAGGACTGTCCCTGGATGCCAGCACTACTGGCTGTTAAAGCTGCAGTACATATTTCTGGATTGTCATTATTGCCTACTGTATCCTACTGGGACCCCCTGCAATCTTGGGAATGGGGACCCCTAAAGTCCCCTAAATTGGAATGGAGTGGCGGTGTAACTGTGTCATCCGGGTGTGGTTCTCAGCTCTGCTACCTATCAGGAAGGTGTATCCCTGATCAACTGCCTATATAAGCTAGAAGCAATGATCAGTTTATTGTTGGTGAAAGGTTATACCTTAGCTGACACCTCCTGCTTACCGTATACCCGTTGTTTATTGATCTTTGGCTTTTCCCTTGGCTCTTCTCTTGCTCTACATTCCTGTACTCCGCTATTTCCCGGTACTGACCTCACATAGACTGACATTGATTTGACCGTGTGTGTCTTAGTGTATCTCTGTTAGTTTGTGTGCCTCCAGCTGTTCACCGACTCCTAGTGTTTTTGTATTTTATTATTTTGACAACACTGCCCCTGCACTTAGTTTGTCATCGTGGTTGTTGATCCATCACTTAGGGCGGATAGGCAAAAGGTAGGGACAGAGACTGTGGATGAGTTAGGACTTCACTGTTCCCTGTCCATACATGACAGGTGGGTGGTGCATGCGCAAGGCCAAACTATCTTTTCTCTGTGGTAGTGCCAAACAGTATAGGGAGCGGCCTCATGCACTTGTGACATGGCGCTCCATTCTCTGGTGTAACTCTGGTCCCTATTTTTAAGATCTCTGAGCTTGAGTAGATTCCTGACAGTTTGTGCCATTTTCGGGTGTAAGTTGTGATACCCTTTTGGTATGTTCACATAAATTATGTGCATTGTGTTTTCTGTATAGCTTATACAGTCACATGCACATTAATTTACCCCTATCCTTATTTGATTCACAGGATAGGAGATAAATGTATGGTCGCAGGGGGTCCAACTGCTCGCCTTTCTCTGGCAGCTCCCTTAGACTATGAAATGAATGTGTGACCACCGCTCCATTCTGACAGGAGACTCCATTCTTTAAATCACAGGGTCCCTGCAGCTCAACCCCCCCCCCCCCCCCACTAGGATTATACACTAGCAAACCTATGCACTTACCCCACTTATACATTTACAAACAGAGATAAAATAAATTCAGCAAAACAAACAAATACAACCTTGTATGTGGCCTTAGGGTAAAGGTTCTGGTCTGTTTAACACATCCCTGATAAATATACAAGCATTTTCTGGTGTTTGGTCTAGATTCAGTCATGCATGCCTCTACACACTGCAAGAGAAGAGGGCAGGGTTCTGTCCAGGGTACTGACAACTGAGGGGACCTGACAAAGTGGTGAAACCTTAGGCTATGTTTACACCATGGAATTTCTGTAAGGAATTCCACATTGGAATTTTACACGGAGAGTCCGCAGCAGCAGAGTCCCAATGGGATTCTGCTGCGCTGTTCACAAAGCAAAATTACCGTGCCGCCGGAAATTTAAATTCAGGTGTCCGCAGAACGAATAGACATGTCTATTCTTTCTGCTGACTCCGCATGGAATGCTCTGTCTATGCGATGGCACATTTCTGAGCGGTCCTAGCGCTGGCATGTTCTGCCTGCACTCCACTGTCGGGGAATGTCCGCATGGAAAATCTCCGCTGGGACCACTCGGGAAAGCGCAGTCTTATAAATGGCAATGCAGTCCGTACAGAGTCTGCAGAAAGAATAGACTTGTCTATTCTTTCTGCGGACACTGGAATTTGAATTTCCGCTCCAGATGTTTCCAGTGCGGATATTCTGCTCTGTGAACAGCACAGCAGAATCCAATTGAAATCAATGGGACTCTGCTGCTTCAGAATCTCCGTGTGGAATTCCAATGCGAAATTCCACATGGAAAATCTGCTGTGTGAATACAGCCTTATAGTTGACAAAGTAAGCCCAGTGAGAGTTATTATGATTCACAATGAGTAAGTCTACAAACAGTTACTGCAGAAGTAATATTAGTGCAATTTCAGGCTATATGCATGAACTGATCCTCTTCCTGTGTGGTACTATATTTCTTCACACTGTTTGCAGTGACTAATATGCAAACTGTATACAGCAGCCTTTGTGAATGTCCTGTATATCAACTGCAAGAACCTCATGGGATTTTTTCTATTTAGAAAATAAATATAGATAGATAGATATTATTTTAGACTTCTTTTTCTGCTTCTTCCAACTTGTGAGTTCACAAACTAATGTCTTCTTAGTCCTGGATCAATAGTTATCAGTACCCATAAACATTTGTGTGTTGCTTTGGGGACCTTCTATGTATAGCTTTGCTTGCTCAGAATCCTCAATTTTTTTCCCTGACAGTTTTAGAGTTATAGATGGAATGTATCCGTATTTTTCGCCCTATAGGACGCACCGGCATGTAAGACGCACCCAATTTTAAAGTTGCAAAATCTAGAAAAAAAAGATTCTGAACCCAACAGTGATCTTCAACCTAGAGGACCTCCAGATGTTGCAAAACTACAACTATAGGAGGTAGTACTCACATGTCCCTGCCGCTCCGGAACAGTCACCGCTTCCCTGGATGTCGTTCCATCACTGTCGCCGCATCCCCGTGGTGTCCCCGACGCTCCGGGCGTCTTCTTCCCCGGGATCCAAGCTCGCTGTCATCACGCAACAACGTCTAAGGAGAGCGCCGGCCATGCAGGTGATCCAGACGCGGCGGTCCGCTTTGATCACCGCGTCTGAAGGGTTAATACAGGGCATCACCGTGATCGGTGATGTCCTGTATTAGCCGCAGGTCCCGGCCATTGATGGCCACAGGGACCGCCGTGATAGGGGTGTATTCGCCTTATAAGATGCACCAACTTTTCCCCCCCAGTTTTGGGGAAGAAAAAGTGCGTCGAAAAATACGGTAAGTTTGCCAGTGTTTTAGCTTAAAAAATATACACATTTTTGTGCAGGCCCCCGTTTTACAAACAAATTTGTGACTTTTTACAATTTTATGTCATAGGGATAGGCTAAAGAGGCTTGGTTTGCTGCACCTGCCGGATTTACTAAAATGTACACCTGCAGATGTCCTCAGGATACGCCATCAATATTTGATTTTTGGGGGTTGGACCCAGAGCCATGGTGCCCGCATACAGTGAACAGATCCAGAAGCATAAGGCTCCATACATTGGGTATTGGTCATGATGGGTTACTGAAGCTCGAGCTAATTTTCAATTTACCTAAATGGGAGCTGGTCTGCAATAACCAAGCCAAGTCTCTACACAACAGGCGGAGCTGTCTGCTTCTGCCTCCATTCACTGGGTGTTGCATCTCTGGCAAACAGTTGATTGGCATTGGCGCCACATGTCGGACACCCATCAATCACATATTGATGGCCTATGCCGAGGATGAGTCATCTGTTAAACATTGTCAAATATAAAAACTTTTTATATGTTGTACATCTTGGCAAAACAATAATTTTTCTAATATACGTCTTTAAAAAAAAAAATCACATTTTATTTAACCCCTTAAGGATGCAGGGTTTTTCAGTTTTTGCATTTTCGTTTTTTCCTCATCACCTTCTAAAAATCATAACACTTTCAATTTTGAACCTACAGACCATTATGAGGGCTCATTTTTTGCGCCACCAATTGTACTTTATAATGACATAAATCATTTAATCACAAAGCTTATGGCGAAACCAAAAAAAAAATATTTGTGGGCCAAAATAAAAAATAAAAATGCCATTTCGTAAATTTTGGGGTGCACTTTTTGGTAAAAATTACACCATATCTTTATTCTGTAGGTCCATATGGTTGCAAAGATACCTAATTTATATGGGTTTTATTTTATTTTACTACTTAAAAAAAAATTATAACTACATGCACCAAAATTAGTATGTGCAAAATTGTCATATTCTGATCCCTATAACTTTAGAATTTTTCTGTATACGGGGATATTTGAGGGCTAATTTTTTTTTGCCATGATCAGAAGTTTTTATCGGTACAATTTTTGTTTTGATGGGACTTTTTCATCACCTTTTTATACATTTTTTTAGGGTATACAAAGTGACCAAAAATACGCAATTTTTGACTTTGGAAATTTTTTTAAGTGTACGCCATTAACAATGCAGTTTAATTAACATTATATTTTCATAGTTCCGACATTTACGCACGTGACGATACCACTTATGTTTATTTTTATTTACATTTTTTTTTTTAATGGGAAAAGGGGGGGTGATTCAAACTTTTATTAGGGAAGGGGTTAAATCCCATAGGGGGGCTATAACATGCAATACCTTGTTTGCAGACACTGATCAATGCAAAGCCATAGCATTGCATTGATCAGTGTTATAATGGATCTCAGGCACGGAGTAGCAGAGTGACGATCGGATGGTGGGAGACAAGGTAAGAAACCTCCCGCTGTCTTCTCAGCTGTTCAGGATGCCGCAATTTCACTTTTCTCACGTTTTAGATGCTGTGCTCTAGATGCTTTGATCAGGGCGTCTAAAGGGTTAATACCGGCCATCAGCCTGATTGTCGATGTCCAGTATTAGCCATGGGTTCTGGCTGCTGATAGCAACCGGGACCTGCCGGGTATGAAGCGCACTCAGCTCCTGAGCGTGCTTCACAGAACGGGAGATGGCCACGAGCGTCAGTTTACGCTCGAGGTCATTAAGGGGTTAAAAAAACTGCCTTTGAAAATCCTACCACTAAGGGTCCCCATACCTATTGGGACACTGATGAGTCCCACAGTAGCATGAGTGCGTCCAAGGGTCATGGACTTAAGATGGCTGCAGGAGGAACACAACTTGCAGCAACACTGCTGTAACAAAGACTTTTACCAAACATGTGGCTCCAGCTGTTGCAAAACTACAACTCCAATCAGTCAAAGGATGTTTGGGTATGCTGGGAGTTATAGTTTTGCAAAAGCTGTAGGCAGAACGAGGGAGGGGGAGGAGTCATCACAGTGCAGGCAAGAGATGGACACTCCCCCTTCCTATGACAAGATGTAAAAGAGATTGAGCAGCTGTAATATGCCGTTGGCTGTCCGGGCATGTTGGAAGTTGTAGTTTTGCAATAGCTGGAGGAAGCAGTTTGGAGACCACTATTTTGGTGTATTGATAGGGTAAAATACATTGTGACATAAATAATAATAAATAAATTATGAAATAATGATAGATATATGAAAAACCACAGAGCTTGAAAGGAGCCTGAATCCTGTGGGGTTCAGGCTACAATCCTAAGTGACCTATATTAGTATAAGTCTGTGTGTTTTACGTCTACCAGCTATGAGCTGATACATTATAACTCTCGAGAGGCTACATAAAGAGCCTGCAAGGCTTGTATAATGGACTATATTGATTGTCTACATCTGTTGTGAATATAACAAGTGGATCATACTAACAGTCTGTTATGTGCAGCAAAGTCCGCATAAGGCTAGGTTCACATTGCCGTTGTGCTCTGACCTGTTCCGGCACCCGTACTTTACGGAATGCACCAAAATGGTTTGGTGCAGAACTGACTCGAATGGGGTCGGCGATCTGGTTGTTTACTGGAGAAAAAATAAATAAATAATGCATGCACAATTTTTTTTCTCTGCTAAACTCCCATTGTTTTGACGGCATTGCCGACAGAGCCCGACAGCAATATGAATATAGCCTTACCTGGAGGTCATAAAATATCCTAGCCATATCACATATGCAAAAAAGTATTAATTGCTTTAGAATGGAATCAGTGGACATGGCCATCACCCATGTCTGGCCTTGTTGTTTCACGCACAATACATGTCAAAAAAGGTTTTAACAGCAAATGTCTGTCTGTTTTTATGCATATGGCACTATGTAAATTATGAAATGAACATCCTATGTGTGATATTTCAGCTGGTCATTTCATACAACCTCTTTATGTGTCCGTTCTGTCACGGAAGTGTGGTGAGCCACAGGGTGTGAGGCGAGGTGTAAGGGGCAGATGGTGTTGCCCATGGGTAGATGGTATTAACCCCATCCTGTTCGTGATGCCAAAGTTAAGTTGTCGTGAGCCACGGGGTGTGATGTGAGGTATAAGGGGCAGATGGTGTTTCCCAGGGATATATTGTATTAACCCCTTCATGTTTGTGACACCAGGGTGTGGTTTGGCTATGTAACCACCCGATGGTAGTACCACTAGTCCTAGGTTAGGCAGGGGCATTAATAGTCCAAGGCCAGGTTAAGGTTAATGGTAGCTTTTACTGAGGTAGACATATGACACAGTCTATACAGTTTGGCCAGGATCCCAGAGAGGTGACCGGTAACACAGGGACCTCGCAGCTTGCTGGGACTTGCAGTGACTTGAGAGTCTATAGGTGCAGGCCACGCTGACTACAATTGACTTGACTTGACTGAAGATGATGACAGTTGATAAAGATGACTTGACTTACTGACTTGTGGCTGCAATTTAGGCTGAGGCCTCCAGATGTGCTGAGACGTCTGGACTGGACTTGACCTCCTCAGCAGAAAGTGAAACACAAGAGAGAGATTGTAGTACCTCCTCCTCTTATAAAGGGGGGAGGTGCCCAGAGGCCAACTGCGGGTCACCTGGTACTCTCTGGGTAACAAACATATGACTTAAACATGTGACAAACATTGTCATGTGACTAACAATCATGTGACCCATTTCAAAGGTCCTTAACACTTAATATACAACCTGCAGGAGAGCCCTGAGGACATACAGGGACTCAACCTGACAGGACTGTAAGAGCATATCCCGTACTGGGACATCACAGAAGTGATAACAAATGACTGAACTAATAGATAGTACTGATGGGACTCCCATCTGCTGCATCAATTTTTCTATCCAGTGTCTTATTCACTTCAAAAGATGGGAAAATCTTTATCTCCATTGAAGCAAATGGAAAAGCAACATTTTTTCTTCTTCTTTGAAATCAATAGGACAAAAGATGAGGAAAAACAAGCAAAATACATATTGGGGTTATCCAGGGATAGAAACACAGATCTAATTTATTCCAAAAACAGCACCACTTCTGTCCTCAGGATGTGTGTGGTATTACAACTTGGCTCCATTCACCTCAGTGAAACTGAGCTTCAATACTACACACAACCTAATGCGGTTTTTGGAAGAAATTTGTTCTGTGTTTCTATGCCTGGATAACCCCTTTAATGACTGTTTAATTCTGTTCAAATCCTCTTCTAGTGGTATCACAGTTCGATGGCACGATGCATTGGGACATGAAAGTCATATTCCGTTATTATAAGCGGCCCCCGCGATGAGCAGTGATTGAGGATTTTTTCTTTTGTTGTTCATGAATCATGATAATCCCATATAGCTTCCTGATATTATGAGTTATATTAAGTGATGCGCTCAGCTCATCTACATCGGTTTTTATACTCCGCTGTGTTTGTCTAAGCAGAGGAGATGTAAGAGGCGCTCCTCTATATCTGATAGCATTGTATGGTTGACAAGGTCATTCTTCCTGCAGAGAGGAGGCTAATGGTTTCCTCTTTTGTAACCGTACTTCACTATGCTGAAGCTGTGCCTGGTAAACTTTAAAGTGTTATGCCCTTGTCCAGTACACTATGATTTGGGCTGCATTCACATCTCGTTTTTGCAATACGGTTCCCGTATCCGGTTTCAGTGTAAAAACTGTATGGAACTGTATTGCAAACCGTATGTATAGACATGTCATTGAAAACCGTATACCAAACGTAGCATTTGGTTGTATACGTTTTGCACCATTTACGGTTTTATCCGTTTTTTTCCCGTACACAAAACCGTAGTCTACCGGTCAATGGGAACTGTACAGAACTGTATGTGCGTACGGTTCCATCCGGTTTGCACAATACGGTTTTGCAGTTTGCACATGCGCAGTGCACGTCGAAAGTTCTTCCTACAAATAGAACAAGAAAAACTTTAGGACAAACATAAAACCGTATCTGTTTTTTTTAAACGTATTAAACCGTATGCAACCAGACATCAGTTTTCAAACAGAGGTATATACGGTTGTACGCGGTTGTATACGGATGGGTCCAGTTTTGAGACACATTTTTTTTATTTTTTTTTTAAAAAAGAACCTAATACGGGAACCGTATTGCAAAAACAAGATGTGAATGCAGCCTTACATAGACCACATACTTTCCTTGGCCATAGGCCATCCATTATATGTATATTATATATATGATGTATACATTTTTAATGAAAGGACCCTTTAGGGGATACATGCCATTGTATGGCAGCCATCACCCAGATGCCTCGACAGTTTTCAGCTGCCAAGACACATTAAATGGCCTCTTATTATAAAAACAATTTAAGGTTTTCTTTTTTTTTTACAATGGTTCCCTATGGGTGACGAATGCTACTGTATGGCATTAATGTGATACGAACTGCATCTAATGGTTTCCTAACTGAAGCCAATAGCAGGAAATTGGAATATCTACATAACACTCTCAAGAGCGATCTCAGTATCGCGCGGACGTGCTGTTCGTAAAGTTTTTACTTTTTTCTTTCCTATAGTCTACAGGAAAAAAATTGAAGAAACAGAAAAGTCTTAGCATGTTCTCTTGGTTATGTACCGTATTTTTCGTCATATAAGACACACAGGCATGTAAGACGCACCCAATTTTAAAGGTGCAAAATCTAGAAAAAAAAAAGATTCAGAACCAAATACAATGTAAAGTATAGGATAGTGATCTTCAACGTGCGGACCTCCAGATGTTGCAAAACTACAACTCCCAGCATGCCCGGACAGCCGTTGGCTGTCCGGGCATGCCAGGAGTTGTAGTTTTGCAACATCTGGAGGTCCGCAGGTTGAAGACCACTGGTATAGGAGGTAATACTCACGTGTCCCCGCTGCTCCGGACCTGTCACCGCTGCCCTGGATGTCGCCCTCCGTCGCTGTCGCCGCATCCCAGTCGCTCCGGAACGTCTCTGCTCGCTCTCCGTAGCCACCAACACGTCGCTCCGCACGCCGCTCCTATTGGATAACGGGACGGCGTGTGCAACGACGTGATGACGTTGAAGGAGAGCGCCAACCATGCAGGGGATCCCGGCCCGGAGCAGACACCGAGGAGGCAGGTAGGATCCCTCCCGGTGTCCTGTAAGCTGTTCGGGACGCCGCGATTTCACCGCAGCGGTCCCGAACAGCCCGACTGAGCAGCCGGGTTAGTGTCACTTTCGCTTCAGACGCGGCGGTCAGCTTTGATCGCTGCGTCTGAAGGGTTAATACAGGGCATCACCGTGATCGGTGATGTCCTGTATTAGCTGTGGTCCCCGGCCATTGATGGCCACAGGGACCGCCGCGATATGAGATGTATTTGCCGTATAAGATGCACCAACTTTCCCCCCCCAGTTTTGCGTCATATACGGTGAAAAATACGGTATGTACTTCCCATAGGCTATGATGGAAAGTAACCACATATATGAGTGGCCCTCTCTCTGTTGCAAAAGTGTATTGAATCTTATGTGAGGTCCTTGTTTGGATTTAAAGGCGGCATATGATGACCCCATAATATACTAGGTTGGTGTAGGTTCTCCAGATATGGTCCATGACTATTTTTATTGCATCATCCAAATAGATGAAATAAAAAATAAACATTTTCTGCTTGATCAAGTTATCATGGGCCTGCAATTAAACCTAAATGGGTATTCTGAGACATCAACTGCATGTACCGTATATGTCTGGTACATAGGAAGGTCACATCTGGAACCATAGGAAGAATGACCGAATGCTCCGTACTTGTGACTATGTTTGGACTGCTATATGTCGGTGTACAGTATGTTTTATTTCTGCAATACAAAAGCATGGCACACTGCTCTTGCAGTCAGTAGTATTCCCCCTGTTTGGGCTATTATAGTCTATGGGGGAGATTTAGCAAAACCTGTGCAAAGGAAAAGTTGCCCAGTTGCCCATAGCAACCAATCAGATCGCTTCTTTCATTTTGCAGAGGCCTTGGTAAAAATGAAAGAAGCGAGCTGATTGGTTGCTATGGGCAACTGGGCATCTTTTCCTCTGGACAGGTTTTGATAAATCTCCCCCTGTGTGTTTACTGTAGACATCTGCATTATATGTCAGAATACAGCGGTCCCTCAAGTTACAATATTAATTGGTTCCAGGACGCCCATTGTATGTTGAAACCATTGGATGTTGAGACCACAACTCTTTGGAAACCTGGTCATTGGTTCTAAAAGCACCAAAATGTCATCCAAAAAATAAAAAAAGTAAGAATTAAAGAAAAATAAGTAGATAACTAATATAGATAAAGCAAATCCTTCCATATATAAAAGTAATAAGGATCTGCTGGGAGCTGTAAATCACTGTCTATTACAGTGTTTTCCAAGCCGGGAGCCGCCAGCTGTTGCAAAACTACAACTCCCAGCATGCCCGGACAGCCAAAGGCTGTCCGGGCATGCTGGGAGTTGTAGTTTTGCAACCGCTGGGGGCACCCTGCTTGGGAAACACTGGTCTATGTTGAGGACAGGATCTTCTTCGGGGTCCTGTACAGTACAGGCAATGTCTGAAAAAAGTAACATGGAGCCGCCCTTACCTGGTGTCCAAAGGAGCAAGTAACCCTGGTACAGGTAAAGTGTACAGAACCTGTAATACCTCCTGTACTGTAGGGGGCGCTACCAGACAGCCAGTCAGTGCATACGCTTCAGTAATACAGGGGTTTTACCAGTAAATTGCCCATTCTGATAGGTCAGTTCTTCTGGCCATTGACACGTTTCACAGATCTGGACTGTCCGTAACATTGTATGTTGAGTCTGGTTTCAAGATACAATGGTCCAGAAAAGACCATTGTATGTTGAAACTATTGTATGTTGAGGCCATTGTAAGTTGAGGGATCACTGTACTCACAGCAGAAACCTGAAACATGGTGTGAATAGATCCGTATCTTTATGAAAGTATTTGCCATTTTTTTTAAAGAAACGATGGCACAGACCAGAGACAGCGAATGTTTTGACCACTTAAGTTGTAGATCTTCAAATGTTGACTTTCTGCTTCAGATATGCATATGTGGAAGGAAGCGATGTGATATCATGTTTAATGGATTATTCCATGTTTATTCCGAATATGAATTATCCATATGTAATACTGTACTTCATGTGGCCAAAGGAGGAAATAATCAAGGAGATTTATACAAAGGAACAGTGGAACAGTTGCCCATAGAGACCAATCAAATTGCGTCTTTCATTTTTAAAAATGTCTCTAAAAAATGAAAGCTGGAATCTGATTGGTTGTTGTGCTGTTCCTTTGCACAAGGGTTGATAACTTTTCTCCATTAATGTCTTAACATTTTTGTATCCACTAAAACTGCATGTGAGATGATGGTGGGTGACATGCTTCCTTAGCGCCTGGAAGAGGTGCCGGGTTAGGGGAGATAAGTAAGCAGTCGTGGTAGGGGAAAGTACAATAGATAAGTTGGGGGGGGGGGGGGATTAACGAGAGACTGGGCAAAACTCACATTAAGAATAGCCTAGAATCTATCTCTAACCTTATTTTACATTTTAATGCTTATAAATCCTACAAAATATCCACCGTAGCAGTATTGCTACCCATAAATATATAACTCCTACAAAGAATCGGTAGACTCAAAATATATGTACAAAATAAGGACAATTTTTATTGGTCACAAATAATTACACAATAATAAAATCACATAAAAATGATACAGAACATGACAAACAGGGAATGGTTGGACAGACTGATTTAGAGAAAGTAATCTCTTTTTCTCTTGGGCTGTATGGGGGAGATTTATCATTGCTTTTAGAGCATTTTTTTTGTCTGTTTTGGCGCAGTTCAGGCGCAAGCAGCATATTTAGTGACTTTTAGGTGTCTTTTGATATAGACAGTTTCACTCTTTTTGCCTATCCGTAGAACTTTTTCATTTTGACCATGCAGTGCTCACGTATTTATAATTTGCGACTTTTGTCAAAAGTCGCTATTTTGTGCGCAAAGGTGCTTTTTTGGCGCAAAGCTACACCACCTACCAGTAGGCGGGAGAATCACTTCTACCTTCCACAATTCAACCTTTAACCTCTTGTGGATGACAGCGTCCCACTCCCCTTCTATGACACGTGCTCAGGAGCTGAGCGTGGGTCATAACTGAGTGGTCCTGGCAGCTATCTGCCACCAGGACCCATCTCTAATGCCAGACATTACTGATCACGGTGATGCCCGGCTTTAACACCTTAGACACCGCAATCAAATTTTATTGTAGCATCTAAAATGCAAGTAAAAATGTCCCGGCAGCTCTGTGAAAGTAAAAACACCTAACCGGCCAAATTCAGGACCCGGGAAAGTGTCTCCTTCCCTTTCTCACAAGCATCTAGAAAAAGTGTATGTGATAGAGCTTATCCCACCCACAGCAGAGCTGCGCAAAATTCATCATCCTGCTGCACCTTCTTGATAAATAAGATGCACGCTAGTCAAACCCACCACCCAAATAAACGTGGGAAAATAGCTCTCCCGTAGACATTCTTTGATAAATCTGGGCCTATATGTCTGGAGCTAAAGTGCCACATGCAAACTATGTATCCGTAATGGGGGGAAAAGAACCAATCAGAGGCATGAAAGTGACTAATTGCATCAGTGCAAAAGCATGACAAGGTAACAGTACAGTACATATGAACGTATTGCACTTAAGGAATATTGCACAAAAAGTTAAAGCCTCCTATGGAGCACAAAGAATACTATCTAAGTGCAATGGGTATATCCTATCCCAATTCAGTATAAATGACAGGCACATAATACACCACTCCACCACTACAACAAGGGAAGTCTCATCAGTCGCCAATCACTACCTGCAGGTACACAGGAAAACACCACCCTAACGCACATTTTGCGTTTTTGCTTGCTCACAGGGCCACGGTCCTTTGGATAGGGGATAAGATGTATTAGGGTCGGAGTACCCCTTTAAATGGTACTTAGTAGATGTTTTGGAAGGGAGGACTCTGAGTCGACCTAATGCTGCCGTAATTGCCCACTGGCCCCTGTTTTTCTTATCACGCACAGGTAGGACTAGCGTTAGGTCCCGTGCCATTTGAGAAACCTTGGCGTTGGTGTGCAGGCTCAGGTATGTCCTTCATATAAGGATACACTGGCTAATGTCTCAATTTTAACATCAGTGTTGAGGGATAGCTAATGTCGTTGAATACATCTACCACAGTAGTGCACCTACATTTCTGTATTGTATTATTCTAATTGTTACACATCCACACCGTTTATCTGGTGTAGAATTCTATTGTGGCACTTGTAGTCCGCTGCAGGCATCCTCCATTGTATGCATTTTTATGCTGGGGATCGCCCCTAGCAACAGACTACAAGGGCATGTTGCTGTATAGTATAGGTATTGGTGAAACATGCTGGGAGTTGTAATTCTGGGTCTGCTACAGAGCCATAGGATGTCTAGAAATGCTGAGAGTTGATTAATAACTACAATGTCCAGCAAGCCCTGATACAGCCTATGGCTCTGCAGCTGATCCAGAACTACAATTCCCAGCATGTTGCACTATATAGAAGTATACTACACTACTATATAGTGAAACATGCTGGGAGTTGTAGTTCTGGGTCAACTGCAGAGTCATAGGCTGTGTTCAGGAATGCTGGGAGCTGCAGTTACTAACTACAATGCCCAATATGTCCTGATGCAGCCTGTGGCTCTGCAGCTAAACCTAAACTACAAGCCCCAGCATGTTGCACTTTATAGTAGTATACTTTTCTACTATATAGTGAAACATGCTGGGAGTTGTAGTTTTGGGTCAACTTCAGGGCCATAGGTGTCACGATGCCGGCTGGCAGGTAGTGGATCCTCTGTGCCAGAGAGGGATGGCGAGGACCGCGCTAGTGGACCGGTTCTAAGCCACTACAGGTTTTCACCAGAGCCCGCCGCAAAGCGGGATGGTCTTGCTGCGGCGGTAGTGACCAGGTCGTATCCACTAGCAACGGCTTACCTCTCTGGCTGCTGAAGATGCTGAAGATAGGCGCGGTACAAGGGAGTAGGCAGAAGCAAGGTCGGACGTAGCAGAAGGTCGGGGGCAGGCGGCAAGGATCGTAGTCAGGGGCAACGGCAGGAGGTCAGGAACACGGACTAGGAACAGACAAGGGAACGCTTTCACTAGGCACTAAGGCAACAAGATCCGGCAAGGGAGTGCAGGGGAAGTGAGGTGATATAGGGAAGTGCACAGGTGAACACACTAATTGGAACCACTGCGCCAATCAGCGGCGCAGTGGCCCTTTAAATCGCAGAGACCCGGCGCGCGCGCGCCCTAGGGAGCGGGGCCGCGCGCGCCGGGACAGAACAGACGGAGAGCGAGTCAGGTAGGGGAGCCGGGGTGCGCATCGCGAGCGGGCGCTACCCGCATCGCGAATCGCATCCCGGCTGGCAGCGGAATCGCAGCGCCCCGGGTCAGAGGACGTGACCGGAGCGCTGCCGCGGGGAGAGTGAAGCGAGCGCTCCGGGGAGGAGCGGGGACCCGGAGCGCTCGGCGTAACAGTACCCCCCCCCTTGGGTCTCCCCCTCTTCTTGGGGCCAAAGAACCTGAGGAAAAAAAAATCAATTTTTCCGTGATGAGGTCCGATGCACATTAGGAGGGGTTCAGTGCGGAAACGCATGAGACAGTCCAATCTTTCATTGTTAATACAATAGATGTAGAGGGGTCTGGCGAGACTGGTCACAGGGACGTAGAACCTGTTGATGAGAGAGGCCAAAAAAATTTTTCCTGCAGATCCGGAATCCAAGAAGAGCATAGTAGAGAAGGAGAAGGTAGAGGCAGATATCCGCACAGGCACAGTAAGGCGTGGAGAAGCAGAGTTGACATCAAGAACTGTGTCACCTTTGTGCGGAGTCAGCGTACGTCTTTCCAGGCGGGGAGGACGGATAGGACAATCCTTCAGGAAGTGTTCGGTACCGGCATAGTACAGGCAAAGATTCTCCATGCGGCGTCGTGTCCTCTCTTGAGGTGTCAAGCAAGACCGGTCAACTTGCATAGCCTCCGCGGCGGGAAGCACAGGAACAGATTGCAGAGGACCAGAGGAGAGAGGAGCCGGAGAGAAAAAACGCTTCGTGCGAACAAAGTCCATATCCAGGCGGAGCTCCAGACGCCATCCGGAAGAACGCATGTCAATGCGAGTGGCTAGATGAATGAGTTCATGTAGGTCAGCAGGAGTCTCTCGTGCGGCCAGAACATCTTTAATGTTGCTGGATAGGCCTTTTTTAAAGGTCGCGCAGAGAATCTCACTATTCCAGGACAACTCGTAAGCAAGAGCACGGAACTGAATGGCGTACTCGCCAACGGAAGAAACACCCTGGGCCAGGTTCAGCAGGGCAATCTCGGCTGAAGAAGCTCAGGCAGGTTCCTCAAAGACACTTCGAATTTCCGAGAAGAAGGAGTGTACAGAGGCAGTGACGGGGTCATTGCGGTCCCAGAGCGGTGCGGCCCATGACAGGGCTTTTCCAGACAGAAGGCAGAACACGAAAGCCACCTTAGACCTTTCAGTAGGAAACTGGTCCGACATCATCTCCAAGTGCTGGGAACATTGCGAAAGAAAGCCACGGCAATACTTAGAGTCCCCATTAAATTTGTCCGGCAAGGACAGGCGGAGGCTAGGAGTGGCCACTCGCTGCGGAGGAGGTGCAGGAGCTGGCGGAGGAGAAGATTGCTGGAGAAGTTGCGACTGAAGTTGGTGCGAAATGGTGGACATTTCCGACAGCTGACGGGTTAGAAGGGCGATCTGTCGGGCTTGCTGGGCGGCCACCGTGGTGAGGTCAGCGACAACTGACAGAGGAACTTCAGCGGGATCCATGGCCGGATCTACTGTCACGATGCCGGCTGGCAGGTAGTGGATCCTCTGTGCCAGAGAGGGATGGCGAGGACCGCGCTAGTGGACCGGTTCTAAGCCACTACAGGTTTTCACCAGAGCCCGCCGCAAAGCGGGATGGTCTTGCTGCGGCGGTAGTGACCAGGTCGTATCCACTAGCAACGGCTTACCTCTCTGGCTGCTGAAGATGCTGAAGATAGGCGCGGTACAAGGGAGTAGGCAGAAGCAAGGTCGGACGTAGCAGAAGGTCGGGGGCAGGCGGCAAGGATCGTAGTCAGGGGCAACGGCAGGAGGTCAGGAACACGGACTAGGAACAGACAAGGGAACGCTTTCACTAGGCACTAAGGCAACAAGATCCGGCAAGGGAGTGCAGGGGAAGTGAGGTGATATAGGGAAGTGCACAGGTGAACACACTAATTGGAACCACTGCGCCAATCAGCGGCGCAGTGGCCCTTTAAATCGCAGAGACCCGGCGCGCGCGCGCCCTAGGGAGCGGGGCCGCGCGCGCCGGGACAGAACAGACGGAGAGCGAGTCAGGTAGGGGAGCCGGGGTGCGCATCGCGAGCGGGCGCTACCCGCATCGCGAATCGCATCCCGGCTGGCAGCGGAATCGCAGCGCCCCGGGTCAGAGGACGTGACCGGAGCGCTGCCGCGGGGAGAGTGAAGCGAGCGCTCCGGGGAGGAGCGGGGACCCGGAGCGCTCGGCGTAACAATAGGCTGTGTTATGGAATGCCGAGCATTGAGGCTACTAACTACAACACTCCCTGATACATCCAACAGCGCTGCAGCAGACCAAAAATTATCACTTCCAATATTTAAAACATTGCACCCACTCTCTCCTTCTTACTGAAAAAATGCAGAGATGCAGAGAGGCACGAACTCCCGTGCTTTCCCCTCTGGGAGACTTGTGACATCACTGACGTCTTCTTTGTAATAGACGTGCCTGCGTGTAATACGCACGTCTGTTAAGAGCAGCGTCAGCGTTGTTAAAGGGCCCGCTCTGCACAGACGTGTGAAGAAACGAGTGGGCCCACAGGCGAAGGAACGAGCGAGCGGGCGGGGGAGGAGGGGGGTACCAGGGGTCCTTGTTTGATGCGAGTGGGCCTTCAGAAATGAGTGGGCCTGCAGGGGAAGGAACGATCAAGCAAGCGAGCGGGTGGGGGAGGAGGAGGTACCAGGGGTCCTTGTTTGATGCCTATGTAAAAAATAATAATAATAAAAAAACAATGACGGAGCTGGCAGCAACGGGCCTTTTTTCTGCACACTAAATGAACACTAGACAGATAACTAGCAGAAAAAATCTGCAGCATGTTTGCATGAAAATCCATGAAGATGCATTTGTGCAGAAATGCTGTGAAGGGAAATTTTCCCTCCCCCACTGATTTTAGTGAAAATTCAGCACCATGAATAAATGTACTGCAACCTATAGCGCAATTTCAGTTAGGAAAAATTCTGCGCAAAGATAGGATTTCAAAAATCACATCTACTTTACTGGTATTTTAATCTGTGGAGATCTGCCATACAAATGCCTAGGTGGAAAATCTGCAGCAAATCTATCTAGTGTGCATTAACCCTAAATGGGCACTGTTAGATACAAAATATTTTTATATGCTGTACATCTTGGCAAATCATTTACCTTTCTAATATACTTCATAAGAAAATGTTATTTCCTTTTTATAGAAATCATGGTGTGGTATGGGGTGTGTGATGTAGGGCAGATGGAATTACCCTAGGGGAAGATGACATTAACTCCTTGTATTCGTGACGCCAGGGCGTGGTTTATCCTCAATACTACCCAAAGGTATACCGCTTGATCCTGGGCTGGAAAACCTATAGAGATGCACCAAACTTACACAATATAATGAATAGATATAAATCTTTATTATAATCAAATAGAATAAAACATGATAAAAATCAGCAGCAGTTAGAAAGAAAAAGACTCCAAACACAAATATCAAATAATGTCCAATGGGTGCATGGAATGGCACATAAATATAGGCATATGATACTCAATAAGAGGTGGACTTAAAAGCAAGCCACAGTACATATATATATAAGGATACACCTAAAAAAATGCCTCAGTAAACCCAGTACACTAATGTAAACAGAAAGGACATATATATAAAAGCATAGCTAGTAAAGTGTCATTTGCCCAGTGCTATCGGCAGTATAAATGCAGGGAGACAAGGATGTTAACCATACATATCTGAGGGGAAGGAAACCACCTCAATAAGAGTTGGAGCATCGATTGTACCTGTGATGGAAATAATCATATAAGACTGTCCATGCACCTAGCCATCTGACACCCAGCTATACTTACATAGGTCAGGAGCCTACCCCTACGTCGTTTCGCTCACTCGCTTCCTCCCTGAGAAGTGGTAGCCAATCTTCACTTACTGGACTTTGTCTATGCCTGGGCTTCAGCTTGGACAAAGCCATTATTTTATAATCCATGATTTCTATAAAAAGGAAATACATTTTCCTTATGAAGTATATTTAATGTTTTGCCAAGATGTAAATAAAAAGTTTTTGAATCTGACAGCGGCCATTTAAATCCGGTCATGATGGACAATGCTACATGAGTCTCTGCTGTCAGTACTATACTTTTGCTCCTCTATTTTTACCCTTGCTGTGCCTGCCCCCCCTGCCTGTCATAGTACATATTAGCATCACTTCCACCATGCTGGGGGCTAAAGCATTTCCATGTGACCAGTTATTTATAAACTCAAAAGCAATTTATCTGATGTCCTGTCCCAACTCTTTCCTGTGCGCACCTAAGAAAAGCACCATAAAGCCCTGGCACCTCTCTGAGCTGTAAATCTCTAAGACAGCCAACATCTCCTCTTTAAATTGTCATCTTGAAGGGTATGGATGTGCGCCAGATGACTGTGAGAACTGTACCAGCGAGCAGCAGGAGGTGTCTTTAGCCAGGCTAAGTGATTGTGGCGGCAGGGCTGCTCTTTTCTCCACATTATCAGCTCACAGCGTCATATCTCATTTGTGACTGATTTGAAATGAAACACAGCACGGAGCAGAAATGTCCCTCACCACCAGCGGATTGCAAAACAAGGAGCGCATTATTAGCACATTTATTTTATACAGTGTGTCGATATAGGGAAACATGGTTGAGAGAAGATAGACAAAGAAAGCACGTAGCAAAACCTATCAAGGCCTGGCATTACTGTGTAGGCAAAAGCTTTTGTAATCTATGTAATAAAGCCATAAGAGGTAAATACAAAAGTGTCAGGGGTGCTATGGTAGAATACATTGCCTAGAACATCACTGGAAGCATAAAGTCATTACAAGAACTGGAAATAGTGAGATTTCTCTCCCGCAGAGCAACCAGAAATGAGTTTATTTAATCCAGTGAAGGCAGAGTGCATTGTACATTGTTCTTCAGGATAGTTTGTGTATTATTAGTATAATTTTTTATATTACTGTATAATAATTAGCATAAACAGAGTGTAACTCTTATTCTAGGCACCTTAAGGATAAGCTGTTGTGTGTGTGTGTGTGTGTGTGTGTGCGTGTGTGCATTAGAAGCATGCTTTCTAGCCATGTAACTTGTATATGGTATTTTCACCAGAGTTCTGCTCTGGAGGCTTCATTTCCAATTTTAAGTTACCCCTGAGCTAGTAGGTGGAGACTAATGTCTGTATTGTCTGCCAAACACTGCACACAGAGAAGAGGAATCCTGCTCTCGTATAACTCTATGTACAACCTGAAAAGAAGCAGCAGCATAGAGGACATTGTAGAGCAGTGCTGAGCAGTGAATGTTGTGAATCGGGCACTGGGGTAAGATGGTAATACTCACAGTAAGCCCCTGTAATCACACTTCTTCATTCACTCCCCTCTTTCCCCTCACCCCTCTTTGTAGACTTCTATCATCAGCATGCAACTGATCCCTCAGTGAGCTGAGTTGGGGTAAAGTCGGGGAAGGTGTGTGTGTGTCGGGGGGGGTTTGGGAGCAGCCAGATAAGAAAATAAATGGTCATTTTTCTCTGTTAAGATACAAAGTTTTCTATTTTGTACTGTTGATTTACCCAAGGTTTGTTGAGACAACAGTGACCATTGCAATGTAAATTTAGTCTCCACTAGAGGAAGCAAAGTGTGGGCAGATATATACAGACCCCCAATGATCTGATTTGAAAGTGTTATTGTCATTCAATTAATTATTTGAAACGTTGCAGAGATGTCAAAAGTTTACATAGGTCAGGGTCTCAGTGCTGAGATCTCCTCCAGTCATTCACTAGGCGGGTGAAGTGCGTGAAATTGTGATTCACTCCGTGGCTTGCCCCTCATCCGACTGATTACAGAGACTGTATACAAAATAAAATATGTACAGTCCTCAGATACTCTCTGGGATATCTGGTAGAGAGAGTGAAAAAGAAGAAATAAAAAAGGGGGGAGGAGGGGAAGGATTAGTACAGGAGGAGCAAATAAAAAATACATAGAAAACAGATAAAATAGGAGAAGTAGAAAACTAGAGAAGCAAATCAAATTAAGTAAAAACAGATGTAAAAAACAGATGTGAAAAGACCATTGAGGTAATACAAATATTTATTAAACAATATAAAAGTATATATGTGCAGCAGAGAATGGGGGACACCACAGGGCCCTTGCGATGACCTCCCTAGTTAAATAGCAATATTTATTTGATTACGGAGACTAGATCCATAGATTGCTTACTCTATCTGTAATCAGACGCACTGAGCTGTCACGTGCTTCACCCAGATATTTCTAATGATCGTGAGGGTCTCAGCTTGTCTGTGATACATGTCAAAAGTTCAAATAAATAACAATAAGGCTTTAAGAACAGTAGACCTTTTGGGTGTACTTAAACTTTTAGCCTATAATATAACATCTTTTTATTTCAATTTGTGTTAAAATATGCAAAGCTTGTCTCCTAAGCTTCCATGTCCTCTAGTTGTACCAGTTTTTATTTTATTTTTGAATATTTGAGAGGTGTGTGCATTGCAGCAGCTTTTATGTTCTACCCCATGGATATAAACACACATTCTTTGTTTTACTTGCAGGTCTGGTGATGGGATTAATCATACGTTATGCCACAAAATCCTATGAACCCGAGGATGGGGCTGTGTATGACTGTGAGAGCTTGAGGAGTAACCCTACATCGCTGCTTATTAATGTCACCAACCATGTTTATCAGTATGAGTACCGGGGAGAAATCAACAAGCACAACATTAAAAATGACCAAGGGAATGCCATGCTTCAAAAGGTAAGTATATAGATATATTGTACATGGGTATGGGAAATCTCGTTCTACACCTTATATCCTACATACATGGTTCTCCTATACCTACTGCAATGCTTTGTACATTATTGATGCTTTATGTACGTAAGATTGTAAACTGCATCTATGAGGGAGGAGGAAGAAGCGTCTTAGGCGAAATACAACAACTACATCAAAAATTATTCCGGTAAGTTACAACAACAAATAGATATAGAAATTAACAACATAGCTCAAATTTCATATGCTTAATAAAGCCTTCAGCCTTTCATAACTATGAATTAACATTGGTGATTTTTATGTTAAACATTCAGTAGCTTTAGGCTAAATGATGTTATGACATAAACGATCATAAGTTTATATATAGTGCAACATTTTTACAACAAATGCATTATTAACTTTTATGTCTTTTTATGGACAAACACATATTAATTTGTTCTATATTACGTTCCAAATTCATTGTTGAAATTTTCCTTTTGTTTAATTCTTTGGAAAAACCCAATAAAAATCACGTTAAATGGGAAATCTCAGTTTATCGTCATCGGTCCTGCTTCTAATGCCGCGCAATGAGATGTTATATAAAACACTAAAAATGTTTCTCAGGAGAGATGGCTTAAATGAGCACTTAACCATCACCTATCTTAAAGCGGTACTCCGGTGAAAACCTTTTTTCTTTTAAATCAACTGGTGGCAGAAAGTTAAACATATTTGTAAATTACTTCTATTAAAAAATCCTAATCCTTCCTGTACTTATTAGCTGCTGAATACTACAGAGGAAATTCTTTTCTTTTTGGAATGCTCTGTGATGACATCACGTACACAGTTCTCTCTGCTGACGTTATAATAATAATAATGCTTTATTTATTGTTGTCCTTAGTGGGATTTGAACCCAAGTCCCCAGCACTGCAAGGCAGCAGTGCTAACCACTAAGCCACCATGCTGCCCTTAGCATACATCTGCTATGCTTGGTGGCTAAAATGGACAGAGATGTCAGCAGAGAGCACTGTGTTCGTGATGTCATCAGTGTTCCAAAAAGAAAGGAATTTCCTCTGTAGCATTCAGCAGCTAATAAGTACTGGAAGGATTAAGATTTTTTAATAGAAGTAATTTACAAATATGTTTAACTTTCTGCCACCAGTTGATTTAAAAGAAAAAATGTTTTCACCGGAGTACACCTTTAAATGTATTAGAACCTATCCAAAAAAATGATAATACAGTAGTGTTCACAGCACAAATATATAGTCCAAAATATTGCACACAACAACAATGTAGATAAAAAATGATATTTTATCAAATATATAAATATAGTTATAAAAGACAAATAATAGAATGCAATGTGGCACACAGATAGAAATAATAGGGTAGTCTGGAAAGCGCCATACAATGGAATCAGTACACATTACTCAACAATAAAGAATCCAAGCAAACAGGAACGCTCTAGTTCCATATGAATCATAGGTACAATACACTAGTAAGATAAAATAACTATGAGAATTGTAGATCATGAAGAGTTTAACATTACAGTTCACCCCGTACAGACTCCAACAACTGTTTCGCTTTTAGCTTTTTCCAGGGAATAACAGCTATATGAAGTCTATGGCCAACTTAAAGAGGTACCGGTGGAAATGTTTTTTTGTTTTTTTTTTAGTAAATGAACTGGTCCCAGAAAGTTAAACAGATTTGTAAATTAGTGAAGTAAAAAGGGATTGATCAGCTCACCTGAGCCTCCAGTGCACGGCAATCCTCAGGACAAACGGCACAATAGAAGAATGAAGCCAGCACATTAAAATTCAGAATTTATTGATATCTTGTTAAAAGTTACATAGAAAGGCATGTAGGGGGGTACATCAGGCAAAATCACGTACAGTAGACAGCTTGGAGATAGGTCCCTTCAAACCAACGCGTTTCGAGTCAAGGACCCTTAGTCATGCCATATGGATTAGACATTCTTTAAGCAAAAAAGTGAAATGCAGTAAAATAGAAGGGCACTAACCATAATACAAGTCTTCTTAATCTTCATCCCAATGATCGGAGCTGCGGGGAGACGTCGTCAAACACATTCAGGGCGCTTAGAGACTACAGCAGTTTCATGCGTAATGATGCACTTCTTCCAGCATCCATTTCTTCTGTGAGGCCGGAAGAAGTGCGTCATTACGAATGAAATGGCTGTAGCCTCTGAGTGCCCTGAATGCGTCTGTTGATACCACCCCACAGCTTGTATCATCGGGATAAAGATTAAGAAGACTTGTATTATGGTTAGTGCCCTTTTCTACTTTACTGCACTTAATTATCGCTATAAATAAGGGCCATTTAAATAACATGTTGGACACTGCATTTCACGTGTGTGGGGGCTTAAACTACCTTTTATTAGTCACTAAATAGAGATGGATTGTTTTTAAGCAAACTGTAGTGCTGGATCTCTTAATCACATGACTCCATATACCGCAAATGAAGATAATATTTAGATAGAAAATAAATAAACATTGGAGAAGAAACTCTATAAGGCGCACAAAAGGTCTTTTATTCCCTGGTGTCAAGTGCACTGTTGTAATACAATGTCAGGTTTGTTAGCATACAATTTACTGAATACACAGTATAAAAATAGAATTCTAAGATTGTGAAATAATGAGATTTTTGTCATGTAAACTTCTGTACTATTGTGTGGGCAAAATAAAGTAGATTCCAGGAGCCAGAGAATTAATAATGCAAAACCTCACAAATAAAGCTAAAGATATGAAAATAATTTTTTTAAAATAAATTATTATAATTTTTTTTTCTAATATGCTCCAGTATCTAGATATTGCCGTTAAATATTTGTCATGATGTCGCTAGTGTTGTTTTGGTTCTATCACAGAAGATCCGCTTAATGTGTTCAGAGTCAGCAAACACACATGCCTAGTAGTTAAAGGGGTACTCCGCCCTTATCCACATCTTATCCCCAATCCAAGAAAAAACAGTGTACCGTATTTTTCGCCGTATTCTTCCCAAAAACTGGGGGAAAAAAGTCGGTGCGTCTTATACGGCGAATACACACCTATCGCGGCGGTCCCTGCGGCCATCAACGGCCGTGACCCGCGGCTAATACAGGACATCACCGATCGCGGTGATGCCCTGTATTAACCCTTCAGACGCAGCGATCAAAGCTGACCGCCGCATCTGAAGGGAAAGTGACACTAACCCGGCTGTTCAGTCGGGCTGTTCAGGACCGCCGCGATTTCACCGCGGCGGTCCCGAACAGCCCGACTGAATAGCCGGGTTAGTGCTTACAGGACACCGGGAGGGACCTTACCTGCCTCCTCGGTGTCTTCTCCGTTCAGGGATCCCCTGTATGGCTGGCGCTCTCCTTCCTCGTCATCACGTCGTCGCGTACATGCGTAACGACGTGATGACGGCGACGGAGAGCGAGGATACCCGGCCGGCAGCAGAGACGTTCCGGAGCGACGGGTACACGGCGACAGTGATGGAGCGACATCCAGGGCAGCGGTGACGGGTCCGGAGCGGCGGGGACACGTGAGTATTACCTCCTATGCAGTGGTCTTCAATCTGCGGACCTCCAGATGTTGCAAAACTGCAACTCCCAGCATGCCCGGACAGCCAACGGCTGTCCGGGCATGCTGGGAGTTGTAGTCTTGCAACATATGGAGGTCCGCAGGTCGAAGACCACTATTGGGTACAAAATCTTTATTTTTTTAGATTTTGCACCTATAAATTGGGTGCGTCTTATACGCCGGTGCGTCCTATAGGGCGAAAAATACGGTATATACAGAGATAGCTCTCAGTCACTAAGTAGTTCTGCTAATTAGACTTCTAAGCCCAGAGTGAGCAGACATCTAAGTGAAATTATTGCTCATTCTTATAATATTTTATTTTTTTTTTACAAATAGGGATATGTCTATTCAGTTCTTTTTGCTGTAAAACACGGTGCCTGCAGGTTGAACTACATTTTTAGTGCGTCTTCTTTAACCATATAATGTCAGAAGCCTCTATTGCATGAAGGCTTCTAACCTAGTAAGGTTACATCAGAAATAAGACTAAAGACTTTTTTAGCTGCACCTCTTGTAATCACTTTTGGCTCAGTAAACACCTATATCAGGGCTCTGTTGCAAAATCTGCTTAATTTAAGAGACCTGAGCAGACAAAAAGATACTGCAAGCAGTCATTTATTTGTCCGGCCAAATCCTGAAAAATAGATGGACACCAGACATAAACCAGATATAGCCTATTGAAATCAGTGGGGTCTCATGGGATCCTTTTATTTTTTAGAGGGATACATCACTGCATAATACTGTCTTTTAAAGATGGGGGGGGGGGCGCTGTATTCACTCAGTATATTGCATTTAGGGTGGCTGCCTACTAGAGGTTGTGCTCTCCAGCTCTCTCCAGCCCCCTCTCGTAGCAGTGTTACCCCCCCTCCCCCATTTATTTGTTTTTTTAGTGTTTTTAATTGTCTGTCTGTCCATTTTTGTATGATAAAGTTATTTTTGAATATACTATTTTTTTTTTAAGTTTGCTGCTTATATATGAGGTGTTTGCTTCTTGCTAAGGTCAATTTTTGTGGTTTAGATATCTCTTGTTAGCACCCTTATACTATACTAAGATTATACATTTGGTGTCCGTTGTTCAATGGACCGTCCTACTCCATTTTGTGATGCCGAATAGAGTTTCGATGTTTCCCCAAAACGACCTCAGACACAGGGGTTAACTTAGATGCCTGAAGAAACACTTTAAAGTAAGATGTCTGATTCTAATTTTAGAGGAGCGTGTTCATATTTTGATATAAAAGACTCTTAAAGGGGTACTCCACTGGCCAGCGTTCAGAACATTTAGTTCCGAACGCTATGTTCACGCAGCGGGGGTTAGCTACACCCCCTTGTGTCATCAGGCCACGCTCCCTAAATGCAAGTTTATGGGAGGAGGCATCACGCCCCTCCCATAGACTTGCATTGAAGGAGTGTGGCCTGATGGCACAAGGGGGCATGACTAACCCCTGCAGCACAAACACTGCGTTCACAACTAAATGTTTTGAATGCTGGCCAGTGGAGTACCCCTTTAAGCCTGTTTTCAAGACAGTTCCAGGTAATCCGTGATAAAAAGAACTGTACTTGTATACCTGTGAAAACACTTCCCGGCAGCTCTGTGTTATTGTCCAGACAATGGATTTCACAGTTAAAAAAAATTAATCTGATCTTGTTTTTCATTCTGTAACTATACATTGAAATATATGCAGAGCAAAACGGCCTTAGGCCCCTTTCACACTGCCGGTATGCCCCGTCAAATACAACCGTCAAACTCCCCTTTTTTTTTTTTTTTGCAGTTTGACAGCCCTCATTTTGACGGGTCATAACGGCCAATAACGGGTCCCGATGGACCCCGTTATAGTGAATGGGGTACGTCAGGCGCCATTCATTTTGGAGAGAATTGCTGGGAAAAAGACAGTGCAAGCACTATTTTTTCGCTGCCAATTCTCGATCCTAAAATAATGGGCTTCACAGTGCCGGAGACACTAAGAAGGGTTGTATTGTACTTTTCCCAACTGAAAACTTAAGAACTTTTTGTTTCAAATGTCAAAACATGCTAAAGGAGTTTGTACTGGATGTAGGTGTTCAGAAATTTTTATTTAACTTTTTTTTTCCTTTTCTTAAATTTAAAAAAAAAATAAAAATAAATAAATAAAAATAAATATATTATATATATATATATATATATATATATATATATATAGCAAAACAAACTTTCAAGGTCACACAACCGAGCAATAGTATTCCAATAGACGGGTGCACGCAGACCAGAGACCGTTCCCAGTCGCAGACCAGAAGTGGATACAGCAAACAAAGATGTCCAGCGGCACACCAAGATTAAAGTTCAATAGTGCTCTTTATTTAGCCCATGTGCATGGTGGATGCAACGTTTCAATGGCCTCTCGCCATCTTTCTCAAGCATGGAGAAAGATGGCGAGAGGCCATTGAAACGTTGCCTCCACCATGCACAGGGGCTAAATAAAGAGCACTATTGAACTTTAATCTTGGTGTGCCGCTGGACATCTTTGTTATACTCCAGAAATCCCTGCACCAGTCAAGTCTTAGATAATAAAGAAAGCTGGAAATTTTTATTCCCAAATAAAGTGCAATATTTCGGCAGCAGTAGCCTCTGTCAAGCATACTACTACTGCTGCCGAAACGTTGCACTTTATTTGGGAATAAACATTTCCAGCTTTCTTTATGATCTAAGACCTGACTGGTGCAGGGATTTCTGGAGTTGGTGCATTTTAATCCCGGGCTGGCAGCTTGGGTAACCACTTTCACAGAGGTCCATCCCCGGTGCTGGCTCATCTTCTGATATATGGCAGTGGTTACCCAGGCTGCCAGCCCTGGTAACCCCTGGTATATATAATTTATTTTATTTATTTTAAATAATTTACTTAGAATGAAATTTCTCTCCCTGAACGCCCACACTTTCTTCAACAACCCTTATTCCTAATGTCCATAACCACATGAGGTCTAACTCCATTCTGTATGCCTGAATGTGGAGGGCACAGAGCTAAAGTGCCTTGTGATAACTTATCTGCTGGAACCTGATTTAACAGCAGAATTTGCTGGCTGTGCGATACATTAGTGTTTTAGGAAATGGTGATGAGACTTGTGCACCGCATAGTATACAGAGGGTGCTGAGATAGCACGTCCTGTTTATCTACACACTCTCCGCAGCTTAGCTATAGACATCCTGTAACTTGCTAAATTGACAGGAAGAAAAAATGAATAAAAAAAAAAAATGTGAGAATGTTTTAAATCACATGTTTATTTAGCATGAATAGAAAATATTAAAGGGTTTTCCCTATACACATTTATGGCATTTATGTCCAACCTCAAGGACGCCCCTACTATATCATATTCATCTTCACTCAAGTTTATATTCGATACAGAGTGAATGTACTGAGCTGTCGTCTTACATTTACCATAATGGACAGTGAATCCGCTGGGTTTGGAACAGGAAACTAGGTGTCCTGGGGGTTTAAACATACAGGATGTCATCAATCACACGTGTATCACCCGTCTAACTGATGGGACATAACACCATGTAAAGAAGTGAAGATGAAGGCTCTTATGGCCTCTTGCATGCAATGTGGTGTTTTATCCCATAACATATTACTTCCTATGACCTATAATATCATCTTTTTTATATATTGTCATTTTATTACAGATGACTTTTGACCCAGAAGTTTTCTTTAATGTGCTGCTACCTCCAATAATTTTCCATGCTGGATACAGTCTAAAGAAGGTAACAATGTCATTTTACATAGAAATAAGTCACTTTATTTTAAAGTGTACATGTCATTTGCAAAAACGTTTATATAAAGTAGAAAATGACTTGAAATATATATTGTCTACATACATTGGTTAAAAACTGTGTATATTATTGGGTAAAAATGCTTTCTTGTCTCTGCAGCTATTGCATGTGGGTCTTGGCTGCACAGGGCCCTGCTTGTCCTCGGCGCACAGGGCCCTGCTTGTCCTCGGCGCACAGGGCCCTGCTTGTCCTCGGCGCACAGGGCCCTGCTTGTCCTCGGCGCACAGGGCCCTGCTTGTCCTCGGCGCACAGGGCCCTGCTTGTCCTCGGCGCACAGGGCCCTGCTTGTCCTCGGCGCACAGGGCCCTGCTTGTCCTCGGCGCACAGGGCCCTGCTTGTCCTCGGCGCACAGGGCCCTGCTTGTCCTCGGCGCACAGGGCCCTGCTTGTCCTCGGCGCACAGGGCCCTGCTTGTCCTCGGCGCACAGGGCCCTGCTTGTCCTCGGCGCACAGGGCCCTGCTTGTCCTCGGCGCACAGGGCCCTGCTTGTCCTCGGCGCACAGGGCCCTGCTTGTCCTCGGCGCACAGGGCCCTGCTTGTCCTCGGCGCACAGGGCCCTGCTTGTCCTCGGCGCACAGGGCCCTGCTTGTCCTCGGCGCACAGGGCCCTGCTTGTCCTCGGCGCACAGAGCCCTGCTTGTCGTCGGCGCACAGAGCCCTGCTTGTCGTCGGCGCACAGAGCCCTGCTTGTCGTCGGCGCACAGAGCCCTGCTTGTCGTCGGCGCACAGAGCCCTGCTTGTCGTCGGCGCACAGAGCCCTGCTTGTCGTCGGCGCACAGAGCCCTGCTTGTCGTCGGCGCACAGAGCCCTGCTTGTCGTCGGCGCACAGAGCCCTGCTTGTCGTCGGCGCACAGAGCCCTGCTTGTCGTCGGCGCACAGAGCCCTGCTTGTCGTCGGCGCACAGAGCCCTGCTTGTCGTCGGCGCACAGAGCCCTGCTTGTCGTCGGCGCACAGAGCCCTGCTTGTCGTCGGCGCACAGAGCCCTGCTTGTCGTCGGCGCACAGAGCCCTGCTTGTCGTCGGCGCACAGAGCCCTGCTTGTCGTCGGCGCACAGAGCCCTGCTTGTCGTCGGCGCACAGAGCCCTGCTTGTCGTCGGCGCACAGAGCCCTGCTTGTCGTCGGCGCACAGAGCCCTGCTTGTCGTCGGCGCACAGAGTCCTACCCTCACTTGCTGTATTTTGTCTCCACGCACCGGCAATAGCTGCAGGGACAACATTTTTCACCGAAAAATATACACATTTTTAACTCATGTACATTTATACATATAATATTATTATCTACATTATGTAAGTTTTTGCAAATGATAGTGCCCATTTAAGGCCATGTGGTCTATGTAGTCCAAACAACATTCATGTCAATAGAATTGAACTTCAATGTCAGACACAGATGCACATACAAAAAAGCTTAAAGAGGTAATCCAGTAAAAAAAATTTTTTTTCATATTAACTGGCTCCAAAAAGTTAAACAGATTTGTAAATTACTTATATTAAAAATCTTAATCCTCACAGTACCTATCAGCTGCTGAAGTTGATTGTTCTTTTCTGTCTGACAATAATGCTCTCTGCTGACACCTCTGTCTGTCTCAGGAACTGTCCAAAGCATGATAGGTTTGCTATGGGGTTTTGCTCCTACTCGGGACAGTTCCTGAGACAGCCAGAGGTGTTAGCAGAGAGCACTGCTGTCAGACAGAAAAGAACAACTCAACTTCAGCATCTGATAAGTACTGGAAGGATTACTTTTTTCATAGAAGTAATTTATAAATTCGTTTAACTTTCTGTAGCCAATTGATATGAAAAAAAAAATGTTTTTCACTGGAATAGCTCTTTAAAGTGTACCTATAATTATTATTTTTTTTTTTTTACATGTCCTGTATTGTTTTTTATCGGTCAGCATCTGAGTGTTTAGATACTGACAGAGAACGAGTGGGGAGCGAACTGCGCTGCTGCACACTGCTCTCCCTACTCTGTATCTATAAGACCTGGACAGTCCCAAAGATTTGCATTGCAAGTCCATCCAGGTCAAATGACACAGAGCTGGGAGAAAATGTGCTAAGTGCTCGTTCTCATGATCACTTGGGTATGAACACACAGATTCCATCTATTGAAACATTTTGATATGTCTCTGTGACATATGAAACTTGACAAATACCATTTATATGGGCACTATGCCCCAGGGACCTGTTAGATATGGACAGAGGTGTCAGCAGAGAGCACTGTGGTCAGACAGAAAAGAAATTCAAAAAGAAAATAACTTCCTGTGGAACATAAAGCAGCTGATAAGTACTGGAAGATCAACATTTTTAAACAGAAGTAATTTACATTAACTTTCTGGCACCAGTTGATTTGAAAAAAAATAGTTTTCCACTGGAGTACTCCTTTAAAGTTGCCTGTGCCAAATGTTAATAGAGAGACCCCCACCCATTTGGCTTTGGCTCCGGGCATGCTGGGAGTTGTACTCTTGTAATAGCTGAATGCACCCTGGTTGGGAAATACTGCTTTAGCATAGGGTCACATGTGCTTTATTCTTCTGCATATTTTGCGCCACAAAAAACAACACGTGTGACGCTACCCTTGGGGTAAAGGCTATGTAACATAGAATGTGTTGGCAGATAAGAACCATTTGGCCCATCTAGTCTGCCCAATATCCTATCCTATCAATAGTACCTGGCCCTATCTTATATGAAGGATTGCCTTATGCTTATCCCATGCATGTCTGAACTCCTTCACTGTATTTGCAGCTACCACTTCTGCAGGAAGACTATTCCATGCATCCACTACTCTCTCAGTAAAGTAATACTTCCTCATATTACTGCATAAACCTTTGCCCCTCTAATTTAAAATGATGTCTACACGGTGGAATTTCTAAGCAGAATCCGTCAGAAAAATTCCACTTGGAAATTCTGATGCAGCAGAGTCTCATTGTTTTTAATAGGATTCTGCTGAACCATGCACGCATAAAAATTTCGGCGGCAGAAACATTTGCAGCGAAAATTCTTATTCCGGGCTCTGCACAAATTATTGACATGCCAATTCTTTCTGCGGATTACGCTTGGAAATGCATAGACGTCTAGGGAGACAGCGCATCATTCACGTTCTGGACACTGAAAAGTTAAATACTTATAAAGATTATAACCATGACAGTTAGATGGGAATGACTGCATGTCTCATACACTTTACTGTATTATTGCTTTTTTAGGGTTTTCTCTTTACAAACCATGATTATATTCCTGAAAAGTATAAAAACGCCACCAATCCCTTGATGCAGTGTACAAAACAAACACAACATAAATATTTTACATCCGATTCTTTGTAGTACAAGGTAAATGCAAGCTGAATGGTCAAACAGTAAAAAGAAAAGCGCACATCTTTGACACACGGATATTCACCACAAAAACATGTTTTTCCCCTCCTATTGGTTTTAATAAGTGAAGCTCCCAAAAATCGTGTTAAGTAAAAACCATGGCATGCTTGAACCATGATCGTAAAAGAAGTGACAAGTCCTTTCTTTCTGTGGCCTCTGCAAGGTAATTTGTTGCTATCTATGAGACGGCACATTTCCGAGTGGTCCTAGTGCCCACCGGATAAGGCAAATGTGTGGAATGTCTGCACGTGTTTTCTGTAGAGACATTCTGCACAAATTATGCTGTGTGAACCCAGCCTACATGTGACTATCTGGTCATAAGGTACGGTAAACATGTTAAGGCTCAATTTATTAAATATATATTGCTAAAGGGGCACTCTGGTGGAAAACACTTTCTTTTTTCACATTAGCTAGTGAAAGAAAGTTATACAGAATTGTAAATTACTTCTATTAAAAAATATGAATTCTATTATTATCAATACCATTATAATTATAATAATTATTATTGTCATCATTATTATTGGTCACAATATAAAAGCTGGGTCAAACATCGGTAGGCCGTAGTAACTACAGTCCGCCTGAGTTTGACCCTTGCTTTCTTTAAAAGGAACTTGTGATGAGATTTTACCATAACATCACCCAGGGATGGTGAGGAATAGTGTTGAGCGGCATAGGCCATATTCGAATTTGCGAATATTCGCGAATATATGGACGAATATTCGTCATATATTCGCGAATATTCGCATATTCGTAATATTCTTGTTTTATTTTCGCATATGCGAAAATTAGCATATGCGAAAATTAGCATATGCGAAAATTAGCATATCCAAAATCAGCATAAGCGCAAATTCGCATATGCGAAAATTAGCATATGTTAATCTTCGCATATGCGAAAATTCGCGCACACAGTAGTATTAGAGCCTTCTTTACACCACACAAGCTGGAGGCAGAGAGGGATGATCACTGTGATGTGTACTGTGGAAAAAAACGAAAAAAACAAACGAATATTCGTCATTACGAATATATAGTGCTATATTCGCGAATATGCGATATTCGCGAATAAAATTCGCATTGCGAATATTCGCGAGCATCACTAGTGAGGAAGAAGATTTTACCATACATAAGACATTGCCCTGCATTATACATGGTAAAGTCTGATGACAATTTCCCTATAATAAGCCCACCTGAACTGGTTTGTGTGGCTATTGACATAATCACCAAGTATTAAAGGGGTATTCCGGCCATAGACCTCTTATCTCCTATCCAAAGGATAGGGGAAAAGATGTCTGATCACGGGTGTGACCTCTGGGACCCCCCCCCCCCCCCCCCACGATTTCCGTGCAGCACCAGCATTCTATGCCGGGCTGCTGCTCCAGTCTCAGAAACCTCTGTGTTTCCGGGACTAGAGACGTGTCGTCACGTCCCCTCCATTCATGTCTATAGGTGGGGGCGTGACGGCCGCACACTCCCTCCCATAGACATGAATAGAGGGGGCGCGGCGTCACAAGGGGATGTGGCATATGACGTCACGTCTACAGTCCCGAAAGCACAGAGATTTCCAAGACTGGAGCACCAGCTCGGCATAGAATGAGGGAGCTGCACAGAGATCACAGGGGTCCCAGTGGTGACACCCCCGCCCCCCCCCCGCGTTCAGACATCTTATCCCCTATCCTTTGGATAGGCTATAAGATGTCTATGGCCGGAATACCCCTTTAAAGATGATATATGCGAGGCTGCTGTACCTTTGCTATTAATTTGTCAGACAGGCTATGGAACCAACTTGCTCTTTTGCAAGTCATCTACATTTGGAGATAATTGCTCTCGCTGTGGTTCAGTGGAGGCCAATTCTTAGACAAGGCTATGTAACATTTCCCAGTCTCATTTATTAAAGAGAATAATAAAAAAAAAAAATCACCTTTTCTGAACCTTTTTCATGAAAATATCTAATAGATGTATTGTCGATGTTTGCTTTGGGCTAATATAATTTCACCACTAAATAATGTTCTATTTCAGACGTAATACCATCTATAAAAGCTTTTGTAATGTCCCATTTACAATATGTTTCTGCTTTACTTCTAAGGTTTATGTCAGAAAGCCTTCAAAAATGTATTCCAACGTACACCGTAGCACACCCGTGGTGGGCCTATTGACCGTTGTCTACTGGAGACTCAGTTTTGTTTATTTTCCAGACGAATCCTTTTTCTTTCGGTATGTCAGTGTGTGGTAGACCACGTTTTTGAGCCCTGCAAAAAAAAAAAAAGAATAAAAAAAAAATAAAATGGAAATTGCCCTTAACTGAGTCTCTAGTAGACAACATTGTGTCTATTGAAGCCAATGGAAGGTATTCAAATTCATACCACAGACGTAATGCAGAATTGTGATGCCAATGGGGTATAAGCCTACATACTGCCTGCTGTTATGTGTCTGTAGTGCATAAAAGCTTTATGTACCATTTACTACTGTAAAGAACTGTATGTGTTCAGTGGTCCCTCAGGTAACATTATTAATTAGTTCCAGGACGACCATTGTATGTCGAGACCATAACACAATGGTAATTGGTTCTGAAGCCACAAAAATGTCATCCAAAAATAGGGAAAAGTGAGGATTAAAGAAAAATAAGTAGGTAACTAATGTATAGATAAAGCAAGTCATTACATATAAAAGTAATAAATATCTACTGGGAGCTGTAATCACTGTCTATGTAGAGGACAGGAGCTTCTTCAGGGTCCTGTACAATACACACAATGTCCCAAAAAAAGTAAAATGGAGCCGCCCTTACCTGGTGTCCAAAGGAGCAGCTAACCGTGGCACAGGTAAAGAGTACAGAACATGTAATACCTCCTGTACTGTAGGGAGGCGCTACCAGACAGCCAGTCAGTGCATACGCTTCAGTAATACAGGGGTTTTACCTGTGAATGCCCATTCTGATTGGTCGGTCCTTTCAGCTATTGACATGTTTCACAGATCTAGACTGTCCGTAGCATTGTATGTTGAGTCTGGTTTCAAGTTATGATGCTCCAGAAAAGACCATTGTATAGTGAAACTATTGTATGTTGAGGGATCGCTGTATTATGAATCACTGTGACTATTTTGCACACATTGTTACCTTTTGTTGCTGTTTGCAATCGACCTATTATAACAATTTGTCTCACATTTTGTGCTGCAGAGACATTTCTTCCGCAATTTGGGAACAATATTAACCTACGCCTTCCTGGGTACTGCCATCTCTTGCATTGTTATTGGGTGAGTTGACTTAATATAAGGTTTTTCCTGTCACAACTGCTATTTCTGTGTGAAGACAGGACCTTTCATTTTGTAATATGTATTGGGTGTTTTGAGTTTGTGTACTTCAGATGTGATGCTTGTTTAGCAGAGTTTCTATTTCTTCCTTGAACAAAGTGTAAGGGCGGATTCACACTGCCAGAAATGTGCGTAATGTCCGCCCAGAAAACACGGGCAGACATTCCGCACATTTGCACGATCTGGTGGGTGCTAGGACCACTCGGAAATGTGCCATCTCATAGAACAAAGCCTAATTTAGAAGGATCTGGTATTCTTGTGCTGCTTGTGTGTATACTGTCGTGCAGTGGGGTGCCCCCAGCTTTTGCAAAAAATATATACAGTTTTTCGCATGCAGAAAAATATACACAGTAATGACCACAGTAATACAATTGAAATACCTACCATGCACCAAGTTAGGTTACTTGTAGCCAAACCCCAACGCACGTTTCGCGTCTAGGCTTCGTCAGGAGGACACCCCCTGATGAAGCCTAGACGCGAAACGTGCGTTGGGGTTTGGGTACAGGTAACCTAACTTGGTGCACGGCAGGTATTTCAATTGTATTACTGTGGTCATTACTGTGTATATTTTTCTGCATGTGAGTGCATTATGACATTTTTGGGCATTGTGCAATATATGGGTGGATGCACAGGCAATATGCCCTAATGATGCTGCTATATAATTTATATGCTGCTATTACTTTTCATGTTTTATGTGTATCTTATGGGAACTGTGCAATGTGTAGTCCTGTAGAGATACTTACCAAGTTAGAGCCTTTACCTTTCTTCTGTGGCTGCCATCATTCTTGTACCTTGTTATTTTAATTGTATGCTTTTATGTATTTCACTTATAATAAAGTTTGTACACTATTTTCCCAATACTTATTATGCTGATTCCTTTCCTTGTTTGGTGCATTTAGTCTATCTTTGGGATCAGCATAGATTCCATTGCCAGTTAGCCGACTGTGTAGTTTGGTGATAATGAAACTACAATTCCAAGCATGCCCGGACAGCCTAAGTCTGCCCGGGCATACTTGGAGTTGTAGTTGTGCAACAGCTGAAGACACCTTGGTTGGGAAAAACTGATTTAGAGTAAAATATCTATTACAAGTAGAACAGAGTATTTATAGACTATTCCCATGGTTTACACACCTGTGGATAACACTCACAGTTTCCATATACTCATAGTAACAGCCTAAGGCTTTAGTCTATTGGGCAGTGATTCAGATAGCTCTTTCCTTAAAGGGGTACTCCAGTGGAAAACGTTTTTTTTTTTTTTTTAATCAGCTGATGCCAGAAAGTTAAACAGATTTGTAAATTACTTCCATCAAAAAATTTTATTCCTTCCAGTACTTAGCTGCTGTATGCTCCACAGGAAGTTCTTTTCTTTTTAGATGTCTTTTCTGTCTGACCACATTACACTGAAAATAAAATAAAAAAAGCACCTGATAACTACTGGAGTGCGTTAATATTTTTTAATAAAGTAATTTACAAATCTGTTTAACTTTCTGGCTTCAGTTGATAAAAAAAAATGTTTTCCAGTGGAGTACCCCTTTAAGCTGTCTCTGGCGGCTCCCATACAAAATAAAGGGAGCAGTGGTGCATATACAGTGGTCACCCCAGGAAAAATTTGTATTAATGTGCAGCTCGCAGGATTGTGAGAAAAACAATTCAAAACCCACGTTTGACTGCACAATCCCTTCAGAAAGATCTGGCAGACACTTGAGTTGTGGTACACTATTCCACTATAAAGAGATACTTGTAAAAATATGGTCTTCATGGAAGAGTCATTAGAAGAAAACCTCTTCTACGTCCTCACCACAAAAATCAGCGTTTGAACTTTGCAAATGAACATGTAGACAAGCCTGATGCATTTTGGAGACAAGTTCGATGAAGTTAAAATTGAACTTTTTGGCCCGAATGAGCAAAGGTACGTTTGGAGAAGAAGGGGAACAGAATTTAATGAAAAGAACCTCTGTCCAACTGTTAAGCATGGGGGTGGATCAATCATGCTTTGGGGTTGTATTGCAGCCAGTGGCACAGGGAACATCTCATGAGTAGAAGGAAAAATGGATTAAATAAAATTTCAGCAAATTTTGGATGCTAACTTGATGCCATCTGTAAAAAAGCTGAAGTTAAAGAGAGGATGGCTTTTACAAATGGATACTGATCCTAAACACACCTCGAAATCCACGGGGGATTACATCAAGAGGCGTAAACTGAAGGTTTTGTCATGGCCATCACAATCTCCTGACCTCAACATAATTATAAATCTATGGATAGACCTTAAAAGAGCAGTGCGTGACCGACAGATCAGAAATATCAAAGAACTGGAAGACTTTTGTAAGGAAGAATATGCAAAGATACCTGAAACAAGAATTGAAAAACTCTTGGTTGGCTACAAAAAGTGTTTACAAGCTGTGATACCTGCCAAAGGGAGCAGTACAAGATATTAACTCTGCAGGGTGCCCAAACTTTTGCAGACCCCATTTTTTTTTGTTTTCTGTTATTTTGAAAGTGTAAATGATGGAAATAAAATCTAACTTTTGTTGACATATTATAAGAATGTCTACTCTGTAATTTGATGCCTTTTGGAGAATTTTTCCATCTTTCCTTGGCTTCTTTATGCACATTAATACAAATTTTTACCTGGGGTGCCCAAACTTTTGATCCCCACTGTATGCAACTGCCACTCCATTCTCTGGGGAGATTTGTTCCCCCATTTTTCCCTGTTTCAACATTTTAGAGATTGTGGGATGAACCCAGCACTCTGACACCCCCATGATCAGATAGTTCCTCCAGATATTTCCTCCAAAAAAGTTGTGAATAAACAGCAGGGTTTAACCTGCAGGAGGTGTATTCCATCATCACTGACTGTGTAGGGACACCTCTTTGACAAATCCAGTGGCAATACCCAGTTGTAAGTTTATTCATGTGTTTAGTAGTAAAAACAAAAGAACGTCACAATGCAGAGTTCAAAGAAAAGATGCTCCAGAATAGTTTTTTCATTGGGAGTGTTTACTAAAATAGACATGTGAGGAGCGGTGACAGGTCCTCTTTTTTTATCTTTAGACTGTTTTTGACAATAAATTCCAAATCTTTAGTTCACTTTCTCTAAAAGAACCCGAAACCCCCTCCTACACTGGTAATGGGGATGCCTTCTATGCAGAAACAAAATATGTCTTCTAGTCCATTGTATAGTTTATGGAAAAATATTTATATACAGTGATGGCTCAATTTACAATGGCCTAAACATACAATGGTTTCAACATACAATGGTCCTTTCTGGACCATTGTAACTTGAAACCAGACTCAATATACAATGCTATGGACAGTCCAGATCTGTGAAACACCTCAATGGCTGGAAGAACTGACTAATCAGAATGGGCATTCACTGGTAAAACCCCTGTATTACTGAAGTGCATGCAGTGACTGGCTGTCTGGTAGCGCCTCCCTACAGTACAGGGAGGTATTACATGTTCTGTACTACGCTTTACCTGTGCCACGGCTGCATTTTACTTTTTTAGGACATTGCGTGTACTGTACAGGACCCTGAAGAAGCTCCTGTCCTCTACATAGACAGTGATTACAGCTCCCAGCAGATCTTTCTTACTTTTATATGTAAGGACTTACTTTATTTATATTAGTTATCTACTTATTTTTGTTTAATCCTCACTTTTTCCTATTTTTGGATGACATTTTGGTGGCTTCAGAACCAATTACCAGGTTTCCATAGAGTTATGGTCTCAACAATGGTTTCTACATACAATGGTCGTCCTGGAACCACTAATATTGTAACTTGAGGGATCACTATACATTATATATATTAGTTTAGAGTAGCCGTATTAGTCTAGTGATGCAAATGCAAAATCATAGGATGTTGCAGAATCTTGTAAATGCTTTTGACTTTATAATAAAGGGAGGAATCCCAAAAGCTTTTCTTTTTGTTGTGGTCAGCGCTCCGGCCACTCACTCTGGCCATGAGCACTCTCCTCCTCCTTCCTCCAGAGGGTCCGGGATTCGCATCGTGGGACGTTCCCGTATGCGAATCTCGGGCCGTCACTTACCCCTTGCTCTTGCTGGCTTCTCCCCTGGTTCTGTTCCCCAGAATGCGCACTCCCGCCTCCTAGGGTGCGCGCACGCAGTAGCTCTCAGCTTTAAAGGGCCAGTGCG
This sequence comes from Hyla sarda, assembly GCF_029499605.1. Taxonomy (NCBI): domain Eukaryota; kingdom Metazoa; phylum Chordata; class Amphibia; order Anura; family Hylidae; genus Hyla; species Hyla sarda. The sequence continues at coordinate 104,342,091 of NC_079191.1, read as the reverse complement.
CCTTAATTAGTGTTTGCACTAGTCCCTTCCTTATAAGTATGTGCACCTCCCTCTACCTCTTGCCAGATCTTTGTGTGCCCTGTGCCCAAGAGAAAGCGTTACTGTGTATAGGCCTGCCTGTGTTCTGACCTTCCGCTCCATGACCTGACCTAACTTCTGTGCCGCCAGCCCTGATCTTCTGCTAGTCCTGACTACGAGTTGCCTCATCCTTCCTGTTCTACGTTACATCTCAGCAGCCTGTGTGGACTAGTCGTGACAGTGGTAGCGACCTTGGTGCCGCCTGACACAGCAAGTACATCTCGCTTTGGCTGCACCTTAGACTCCACTCTCTGGTACGGCCCACGTCATCTTCCACACAGGTACAGCGGATCCACTTCCTCCGTGAGTGTTACAATTTTGCAACATCCTATGATTTTGCCTATATATATATATATATATATATATATATATATATATATATATATATATATTACATTTCTTCCATTTATTTTAATGAGTGAATATCGCCCAACAGACTCACTATGTGACCTGCAGTGGATATATGACCTTTCAAGTGATTTATAGTGGAATAATATTTTCTTTAAATCACAGGTTATTTCCTCTCTTTTTATGCACCTTATTATTGATTTTGCGGCTGCTGCTTGGCATTGAGCCGTACTGTTAGCTTGCTGGTAGCCAGTATATCCAGTTTTTTCCATTTCATGTATTCTTCACATGAATTTATCTATTTAAGTAATTAAGTTAAAATACTTCGTTCACACGAAACAACATCAGCCTCTGAAGATACAGCTGTCTGTGCTTGTTCTACTCTGAGTTTTGCCAAGGCACTGGCGTTCTGATACAAGGAATGTATTTATTTGGTTATATAAAAGGATTAACATATTTAAAAGTCAGGGAGAGAGTTCCAGAGCCATAAATGTTACAGGCTAGCGGTTGTAGTGGCGCTGCTGAATTCTGTGAATCCTCCTGAGTCTATTTAAAATATGGAAACGACAGAAAACAAACCCATTTATCCAAATGGGAAAATTAAACAGAGTTATTTTAATGCAAAGTCAAATGAAGATGAACATCAGAAACACAGATTTCCCTACGTCAGTTTATAGTCTACTCCGCAGCACATTTCACACTCACTGCTCAAAGAATACAATTTGTAAGATAGGGCAAGAATATTAATGAATTCATGCAGTTTTATCATGATAATAGAGCAGCGTTTCCCAACCAGGGTGCCTCCAGCTGTTGCAAAACTACAACTCCCAGCATGCCCGGACAGCCTTTGGCTGTCCGGGCATGCTGGGAGTTGTAGTTTTGCAACAGCTGGAGGCATCCTGGTTGGGAACCACTGTTATAGAGTATCATATTTATCATGATAATAGAATATCATATTGATGGACCGCATATTATAGTGACAGGTCTACTAAGCTAATATAAATAAACAGCAGGTTTTCTAATTACTGCCTTGGTGAGCGCCTACATTGCATCTTATTTTTCTTCTACACAACACAGAGCTCCTCTTAAACCCTCTATGTCAATGATCTACCTCTTTTGTTATGATACTATACAAGACAAGCAGACTAGTGCCATATAATGCACGCATTTATGCATTACATGTCTACATACAGTACTGGACTCACAGAGAATCACCATGGAAATGATGCTTCCCTACCATGGAAATGATGCTTCCCTACCATGGAAATGATGCTTCCCTACCATGGACATGATGCTTCCCTACCATGGACATGATGCTTCCCTACCATGGAAATGATGCTTCCCTACCATGGAAATGATGCTTCCCTACCATGGAAATGATGCTTCCCTACCATGGAAATGATGCTTCCCTACCATGGAAATGATGCTTCCCTACCATGGAAATGATGCTTAAAAATTCTTGAAAACTTTAAATTTCTAATTACAGTGCCACATATTGAAGGTCATTTCACTCAAAGGGGTACTCCACTGGAAAACTTCTTCTTCTTCTTCTTCTTCTTCTTCTTCTCCTTCTCCTCCTTCTCCTTCTCCTCCTTCTCCTTCTCCTTCTCCTTCTCCTTCTCCTTCTCCTTCTCCTTCTCCTTCTCCTTCTCCTTCTCCTTCTCCTTCTTCTCCTTCTCCTCCTTCTCCTTCTCCTCCTTCTCCTTCTCCTCCTTCTCCTCCTTCTCCTTCTCCTTCTTCTCCTTCTCCTTCTCCTCCTTCTCCTCCTTCTCCTTCTCCTTCTTCTCCTTCTCCTTCTCCTCCTTCTCCTTCTCCTTCTTCTCCTTCTCCTCCTTCTCCTTCTCCTTCTTCTCCTTCTCCTCCTTCTCCTTCTCCTTCTCCTTCTTCTCCTTCTCCTTCTTCTCCTTCTCCTTCTTCTCCTTCTCCTTCTTCTCCTTCTCCTTCTTCTCCTTCTCCTTCTCCTCCTTCTCCTTCTCCTTCTTCTCCTCCTCCTTCTCCTTCTCCTTCTTCTCCTTCTCCTTCTCCTTCTCCTTCTTCTCCTCCTTCTTCTCCTTCTCCTTCTTCTCCTCCTTCTTCTCCTTCTCCTTCTTCTCCTCCTCCTTCTCCTCCTCCTTCTCCTCCTTCTCCTTCTCCTCCTCCTTCTCCTTCTCCTTCTTCTCCTCCTCCTTCTCCTTCTCCTTCTTCTTCTCCTCCTCCTTCTCCTCCTTCTTCTCCTCCTCCTTCTCCTCCTCCTCCTCCTCCTTCTCCTCCTCCTTCTCCTCCTTCTCCTTCTCCTTCTCCTTCTCCTTCTCCTCCTCCTTCTCCTCCAGAAAGTTAAACATATTTGTAAATTACTTCTATTTAAAGATCTTAATCCTTACAGTACTTATCAGCTGCTGTATACTACAGAGGAAGTTCTTTTCTTTTTGAATTTATTTTCTGTCTGACCACAGTGCTCTCTGCTGACACCTCTGTCCATTTTAGGAACTGCCCAGAGCAGCATAGGTTTGCTATGGGGAATTGTTCCTGCTCTGGACCGTTCCTGAAATGGACAGAGGTGTCAGCAGAGAGCACTGTGGTCAGACAGAAAAGAAATTTAAAAAGAAAAGAACTTCCTCTGTAATATGCAGCAGCTGATAAGTATTGGAAGGGTTAAGATTTTTAAATAGAAGGAATTTACAAATCTGTTTCACTTTCTGGCACCAGTTGATTTAAAAAAAAATTAAAAAAATGTTTTCCGCCGGAGTACCCCTTTAACATGTCTGACCCTTAAAACATGATACCCTCAGTGCCAAACCAGAATTTTCTTTAAAAAGGGTGATTTGCCAAACTGTAAAAGCTGATTCTGGGTTTATGCCCCTTATCATTACAGAGCAGGGTGCTGGCTGGTCAGAGGCTTTCAACATGGGACTAGGGGAGTAGTGTATGTCCCTGAGGAGAACGCTAAACTGGCATATGGAATTTTACAAGCTGTGCAATGCTCCACAGAAAATATTAGAATATTCAAAGTAGCTAATTTATAGAAGGAAGGAGCTTGCTCTAAAGCAGAGGTCTCAAACTGGTGGCCCCCCAGATGTTGCAAAACTTCAACTCCCAGCATTGCCGACAGCCATTAGCTGCAGCAAATGGCTGTCTGGGCATGTCCAGTAATGCTGGGAGTTGAAGTTTTGCAACATCTGGAGGACCACCAGTTTGAGACCCCTGCTCTAAAGGCTTGGCATTTAATCCCTCATCATGTTTTAAGGCACTTTAAATGGACACTGTCAGATACAAAAGCTTTTGATATGTTGTAAAGTATGTATAACCAATAGGTTTTGCAATTGCTTTAATTAGAAATTTTTTAGTATTTCATAATGAAAAATTCAGTCAAACACCTACCCCCCCTGCCTGCTTGGACACATACTAGTCCTGCTGTGTCCATGCGTCATCACCTATGTCATGGACACACTTCCTTGATTGACAGCTGTGAGCACAGGGCTCACAGCTGGCAGAAAAATCCTCCCACTATCAGTTTGTGTCCTGCTACTGTCAGTGAGGACAAGCTGGGAGTTGTAGTATTGCTAATGCTAGGTGAGATGTGAGCAGACAGCATACTGAGGGAGGGGGGCGGGGACCTGCACGGTGAGGCCACGCCCCCTCCCTTGGAGAGGAATTCAGACTAGTGAGCTAAATTAAAAGTGTAATAAAAAAATAACTAAAGGTGCTAGACACAAAAATTAGATGTACATGGTCAGGGTTATGTACTGAGTGATATATATATAAAAAAAAAATGTTGATGGATGCGTTTTGAAGGGATACTCCGCTGGTAGATATCTTATCCCCTATCCAAGATGTTGCACCCCGCAACCCCTGATCTCCCGCACCACCATTTGTTCTAAACTAATGCTGGGTTCCTGCGGCAGGGGTCAGGATGTCACTGTCACGCCTCCTCGTGACATTACACCACGCCCCCTCCATTTATGTGATGTCACGACCACTGCTGCAGGATCTGTTCTGCAGGTTCAGAACGATGGAGCACCGGAGTACCCCCCTTTAAGGGTTGAACATTGTAGGCAAAGCTATTTTAAGTAGATGGCACTGTACAGCAAGCTCTTTTCCTTTTGAAAATAAGCTACTTTACATATCTTTTTCTCATGGAAGAGTGCATAGCTTGTAAGACCCTATGGAGGAGATTTATCAAACCCTGTGCAGAGGAAAGGTTGACCAGTTGCCCATAGCAATCAGATCTCTTCTTTCATTTTTAAACAATGCCTCTGGAAAATTAAAGAAGCAATCTGATTGTTTGCTATGGGCAACTGGGCAACTTTACCTCTGCACAGGGTTTGATAAATCTCTCCCTTTATGCCAGTGTGGCGATTTTCTCTTGGTTATACACTACTCTAGTAGTCCCACAATAAAAAAGTCAGGGAGCCACAGCACTGCCCCCTCTCTCATTAAAGGAAAATAGTCATCCGTTCACCCATACTAAACCCAATACATCGGGTTATAGTACGGGTGAACAGGAGACCGATGTGGGGTATCTGACTAATATACATACATGCAGTCCGGCGCCCGGTCCCTCTGAAGATCAGCTTCATTCTGCACTGGTGGAGCTGGGCCCGTCAGCTAAATTTGAATATTCATGGTTGCGTGTCACGTGAGCGCTCAGTAGGCACAATCGCTCACAGGACCAGAGACCATGAATATTCAAATCCAGCCGACAGGCCCGCCTCCAGCGTGCAATTCAGCGCAGATAGAAGCCAATCTTCAGAGGGACCGAGAGCCAGATTGCAGGTTCATATATTAGTCAGAGACCCCGCATCGGTCTCCTGTTCACCTGCACTATAACCCAGTGTATTGGGTTTAGTGTGGGTGAACGGGTGACCATTTTGCTTTAAAGAGATGAAGAAGATTAGTACTTGCTAAGCAGCACTCCCTGCTTCCTCTCCTATTACTTTAATAAACTATACTTGACACCAAAAACTTCATGTTCAGATATATATAGTCCACAGAAATCAATGGCGCAGCACTCCAACAATGTTCCAATCAATCAAGCATGAAAAAAACTCTAGTGTAGAGCTGAAACGTTGCTACTGGAGACATGCTTTGAATAAATTCACTTGTTGATTGGAACGTTGTTGGAGTGCTGAGCCATTGATTTCTGTGGACTGTCTAGATAGGCCAGGATCGGGCCTTGGACGCTGGGCACCCATGGTAGTATTATTGGATGTGCTGCATTTTTCTCATATATAAAAAAAACAGGCGCAGCACTCCAACAAAAAGGGGATTTAATGTCTCATGTCAGCCTCATGCTGACATGAGACATTAAATCACCTTTTTGTTGGAGTGCTGCGCCTGTTTTTTGTTTTTTATCTTGGATGGTCTTTGATCAAGTCCTTTGGGATGCTGGCACCAATTCTCTTACTGGACTGGATAAGTAGTGCTGCTTTATTTTGGGAATATATATATATATATATATATATATATATATATATATATATATATATATACACATACATCATACATACAGTGATCCCCCAATTACAATGGCCCAAAATACAATAGTTGCAACATATGTTTTTTTCTGGACCATTGTAACTTGAAACCAGACTTATCATACAATGTACAGATAGTCCAGATCTGTGAAACATGTCAATGGCCGGAAGAACTGACCAATCAGAATGAGCATACACTGGTAAAACCCCTGTATTACTGAAGTGCATGCACTGACTGGCTGTCTGGTAGCGCCTCCCTAGAGAACAGGCAGGTATTACATGTTCTGTACTACTCTTTGTCCCAGGTTTAGCTGCTCCTTTGGACACCAGGTGAGGGCGGCTCCATTTTACTTTTTTAGGAAACTGTGTGCATTGAAGAAGCTCCTGTCCTCTACATAAACAGTGCTTTACAGCTTCCCGTAGCTCTTTCTGTATCTGTATTAGTTATCTACTTATTTTTCTTTAATCCTCACATTTTTCTATTTTTGGTTAACATTTTGGTGTCTTCAGAACCAATTACCAGGTTTCCATAGTTATGGTCTCAACATACAATGGTTTCAACATACAATGGCCATCCTGGAACCAATTAATATTGTAACTTGAGGGACCGCTGTGTATATAAATATATATATATATATATATATAGTAATCCCTCGAAATGCAATGGCCTCGACATACGTTATTTTCAACATACGATGGCGTCTCAGAAAGCAGTATCGACATACAATACTTTTTGTCGGGGCCATCATTAAATTTTGCGGTCCTCCGGTAGCGCTGGCTGCCGCAGCTGCTACTGGACCGCCGCTGGGCTATCAAGCAGGTTTACATACCGGTGCATGCCAGAGCAGCTAACCCCCGTGGTGCCGGTGCAGCCTCCTTGCGGCACGCGGATCCTCACTGTCATGTGACAATGTATTGTCAAATGACAGTGACGTTGCCGGCCTGCGCCTCAGTCGAGGAGCGCCGCCGGGAGAGGAAGACGCGGAGCTGGTGAGTGCTCATTTGCATGGCAGCGGCGGCGTTAACCCCTCACCCCATGCTCAGCGGCGGAGTTAACCCCTCACCCCATGGCAGCGGCAGTGTTATCACTGCCGCGGGGTGAGGGGTTAATGCCGCCGCTGCCATGGGGTGAGGGGTTAACTTAACTCTTCACCCCATGGCAGTGTTAACACCTCAGGCAGCGGCAGTGATAAAACTGCGGCTGTCATGGGGTGAAGGGTCAAGTTAACCCCTCACCCCATGGCAGCGGTAGCGTTAACCCCCCTCTCTTAAGCGTAGCAGAAATCCCCACCAGGCCTGGCCCATAGCCCCACCAGGCCTGGCCCATAGCCCCACCAGGCCTGGCCCATAGCCCCCACCTCGGGCCTGGCCCAAAGCCCCCAACTTGGGCCGGGACCAAAGCCCCCCCTCTGGGCTGGCCCAAAGCCCCCACCTCAGGCCTGGCCCCTGGTTTAAATTTCATGGACTCAGGAACCAATTACCAGTTTTCCATAGCGATATGTACTCAACATATGATGGTCTCAGGGCTCCGGAACCAATTATCAGTTTTCCATAGACATATGTACTCAACATATGATGGTTTCAAGATATGATGGACCTCAAGGAACCAATTACCATCATATGTTGAGGGACCACTGTATATATTTCATTATTAGTCAATTTAGGATCCATAAATGTGCCAGTATCCAAAAGCATACCAGAAACTGAAATAATAACTGTTTCCAGTGTTAAAGGGGTACTCCACTGGCCAGCCTTCCGGCTGAGTTCGGAACATTTAGTTCTGAATACTGTGCGCGCTCTGCAGGGGTCGACCACGCCCCCTTTGCTATGTCAGGCCACGCCCCCGATACAAGTCTATGGGAGCAGGCATAATGGCTGCCACGCCCCCTTCCATAGACTTGCATTTAGGGGGTGTGGCCTAACATCACAAGGGGGCATGGCTGATCCCCGCAGCGCACGCATTAGTTCAAATGCAGCCGGAAGGCTGCCCAGTGGAGTACCCCTTTAAAGTGCAAGTGCTACCTGAGATATAAAGACAAAAATACTAAAGGATTGCACAATGCCCTATGTGCAATATTATACAGTGTGTTTTGCCACCAGTGTGTTTGTGATCTGATGTAATACTTTGCTGCAGATTGTGTTGTGACTACATGTGTGATAGAAAATAAATCATAAACATTTGATCTATCGATAAAGAGGTTGCCAGAAGAGATCAGATTCATTATGTCATAATATTCATAAGATGCAACTGCTGCACTTTTAATATTGTGTTAGAGAAACAAAATCTAATTAACATGATGTCATTATTTTACATTTATAATGGTAATGAATGATTACATCACAACAAGAATATACTTGCAATCACCGCTCAGAATGTATCTAGATGTCTAGAAGCCCAGAATCATGGGGTCATGGATGCAGACGCAGAGGAGTACTCAGTGGCAACACCGGCCGTTTTGCACCTCAATGATGGATAAAGATATCTGTTTGACAATGCACTGCCATCTTGTGGCCAACTAGGTTTTCTGCATTGTTCAGCAGCATTTCTAATAAGTTGAATTTCTTATTGCAGTCTTAGGCCATGTTCACGCGGCATAAAATATGCAGAATTTTAGCCCGGAAAACACATGCGGATATTTTACACATTTGCACGATCCAGCAGGTGCTAAGATCACTCATAGACAGCAATGCATTTACGAGCAAAAACTGTAAAAAAGCATAGACAAATGTATTCTGCTTGCGAATGCCAGAATCAGGATTTCCACTGCAGATATTTCCATTGAAATCAATGGCACTGTGCTGCAGCAGACTTCCCATGCAGAATATTCTGCTATGTGAACATACCCTTATTCTTCTTTTCCCTCAGTTTTAGTGCAGTGAGTATGTATTGTTTGTGTATACATTGGTAAATAGCAGTATTAGGGTCTGTTCATACGTACAGTATTCTGCGCAGATTTGATGCACAGGATTTTCTGCTGTAGATTTCAATGTAAACTGAATGACTGAACACAGCTTCAAATCCTGCGCATCAATTCTGTGCCGAATACTGTACGTGTGAATAGATCCTTAAGAATCTTTCACTCAAAGTTTTCAGCAAAAGAAACCACAGCATGCCCGCTTGTAAATGTGCCGCAAAAAATCTACCACAATGCAGATTTGCCCCATGCAGATACAATTAAGGATATGTAGATTTAGAAAATAATAAAAATTAAAACATAATAAAAGAAATCTGCAGATGTCAATTTTGCTGTTGACCTGCAACTTTTCTACAGAAAACCCATACTTATGGATTTACATGTGGGTATGTTGCGGACCAGTCCTGTATGAAAGCACCCTTATTGTTAGATTTGTTTCATGTGGAATTCATCTATATTCTGTCCATATTTTTATTTTGGGAGAGGGTTGTTGATCCGGTGAGTGCTGAGTCTCTGTATTGTTCACCAGAGTTCCCTATACTTGGTAATGCATAAGGAAGACGGTGCATTACAAGATAAATAGCATAAAAAAGGTAAGATAGCACAACCAATGCGTTTCGGGTCCAAACCGGACCCTTTCTCAAGTGCGTGCATGCACGCACTTGAGAAAGGGTCCGGTTCGGACCCGAAACGCGTTCGGTGTGCTATCTTACTTTTTTAATGCTATTTATCTTGGAATAAATCTTTTCACTCTGGAGGACGCCACCACTGGGATAATTTGCCTATCACCGTCTTCCTTATGCAGTGTCTGTTGCCGAAGCTCCTGAAGCTATCGGGTCTGCCCAGGGCTTCTGACCAATGACTATTTACCTACATGCTCCCCCTATATTTGGTAATGGTTGTGTCTGGTACTGCAGCTCTATACTATTCACTTTGAATGTGACCGAGCTGAAGACAGAGGCAGTACCAGGCACAGGCACTACAATATGTATAGAACACTTGACTGGTGAACAATGAAAGAGACATAATGCTCATCAAAACGCTGTAACCGCTTTAGTCTGCTGATAGGCCATCCTTATTAAAGTCCTGGAAAACCCCTTTTTAAAAGTTTTGAGAATACTACTACTAACATACTAAAGTTGTGTTCACACCTGTTCAATTTTAGGCCAGTTTCTCTCTTCTTTTGTAACTAAAAGATGTTTAGAAACAGATGTTTAAAATGATTTTGGCTGGATTCTATTTATAAACATAATTGTCTACAGAAGCATCTGTCTTCATCTGTTGTGACAAGGGACATCATTTGTGATTAAATGGAAAAATATTGTATATATACAGCAGTGCCAAAAAGAACAGATTGCAGTCTATACATCTAGTTTTTTTCATCTAGTTTGTCTATCTGTTTCTATTTTACAAAGCTTACTCTGGGAAGGCACCTTTTGTTGGGCAAAAAAAAATGACAGCAGATGACAATGGACCCTCTAGGGCAGTGATGGCGAACCTTTTTGAGCCCGAGTGCCCAAACCGTAATGTACGCCAACTTTTTCCCCCTCAAAGTGCCAGCACAGCAATTAAATCTGAATACTGAGGTTTAAGTTTAGAAAAAACAACTTAGGTAGGCAGCATGCTCCCCCACATTAGGTTGTAGTTCCCCCACATTAGGTAGGCAGTATAATTCCCCCACATTAGGCATGCAGTATAGTTCCCCCACATTAGGTTGCAGTTCCCCCACATTAGGTAGGCAGTATAGTTCCCCCACATTAGGTAGGCAGTATAATTCCCCCATATTAGGTTGACAGTATAGTTCCCCCACATTAGGTTGCAGTTCCCCTACATTAGGTAGGAAGTATAGTTCCCCCACATTAGGTTGTAGTTCCTCCACATTAGGTAGGCAGTATAGTTCCCCCACATTAGGTTGTAGTTCCCCCACATTAGGTTGCAGTTCCCCCTAAAAATACCTTTTTTCTTTGCTCTTCAGTAGCTCAGTTGTAGGCACAGAGCAGGGGAGGATGTTATAGCAACTGCAAGTCCAGCAAGATAAGCCTTGCATGTATAATTAGCCATGTGGAAAGTGGACAGAGGGGAGAGGAACATGAAAAAGAGATGAGGGAATGTACCCTCTCTGTTCGCTCCCTGCTTGTGTACAGCTCAGTGCTCCCTCCCTCCTGCCTGTCTGACAGATGCCCTGAGCTTATTTCAGACTCACTCTTGCTGACAGGATTGCTAGGGAGACCCCTAGTGGAGAAGTTTTTAAAGTAAAAAAGACATAAAAGGAGGACATTTTTTTAAATAAAAGTAATTAAAAAGTTGTTCAGTAGGGTTTTATCTTTAATATATAAAAAGTTTGTTTCATGAGAGGTACACTTTAATCTGTGAAAACAACACCGGTCAGTCCTGAATAATGCTTAAAATGAACCTTTCTGAAACCTCAAACCTTTATTTAAAATCTTCTAAAATGTCAACATTTATTAGTTATTCATCCAGAACATCTTCATTTTAAAGTGTCCTTTTCATTGTATAGTGTCCCTTTCATTGTGCAGGAGACAGCACAGTTAAAGGTCTATGGGGCTGTCCCCTGCTACTCGATGGAGATCAAGGCCATCTGTGGGTAAAGGGCATTACTGTGTGCTTTACCCAGCTGTATCTATAGATTGGTTGGGGTCTGAACACTCAGATTCCGGCTAATTAAAACTTTAGACATGATAATGGCAGGGACACTTCAAGCAACTAAAGGCATTCTACCTTGACATACTCTACAATGTGTTTTGGATTAGAACCATTGCTTAAGAGGCACAGTGGATTTCATGGCACTAGAGCATTGCACCATACTGGGTGGTGTCTGAGAGGTTGGGTTTGGTACCATTCATGATGCAGTAGTGGTGTGTTGGGGGCATTCTATAGTGTGACTGAGTCTGTTAAAAAAGGGATGCCCAGGTGGCTGCCTTCTCAGCAGAAGGATGGCGCTAGAGCAAGTTGAGGTCAACTACCAGGTGGTAAACAGCAGAATCATTTATGAGACTGGGAACCCAAGAGCCTAGTTAGCTACTAGGAGAAACTTCCTTAAAATGTTGTCATTAATCAATCAATGGTACTAGATCATCTGTTTAGCTCTAGACAAGCTCAGACCTAAGCTTTAAAATAGAGACTTTCTTCAGCAACCATACATGGTATAGAGACATCTATGGTGTGTCCATCATAGTACAAGTGGTGTGATTGATCACCCACAGGCATAGAGAGCAACTGTTTGCAAAAATGTTAACTGTTACTTCTTCCTTGTTTCTTTAAATTGTTCTTGACATTTTTGGTAACTTTTCAGAATAATATGCCCAGTATGTACATGAGGGTGTCACTGCTTCTGGCCATTACTTTACTTTTTTAAATATGACATTTTTAATCCTTGATTCTCTGTTGTCCCTGAGTTGGTGGATGAAACCTAGCCACCGTCATGACTCCTATACACTGCACACACAGAGGACATGAACCTGTACTTTTATGTCTCCATAAACAACCTAACAATCAGCAGCAACATGAAAGATGTTGTAGAGCTGTACAGAACAGTATATGCCATGAGTCAAGCTCTGGTTTGAGATCTAATGCTCACAGTAAACTTATGTACGGTCTCGATAGTCTCTGTTAGCTTTTGGATCTCTCTCAAATCACCCCCAATCTCCCTCCTCATTCCATTGGCTTTGCATAGATTGATATGGGCAGCATGTAACTGATCCCTCAATTAAATGCTAGCTTGTTTTGCTGTTTCTTAGAGTGAATTAAAGTTTGGTGGGGGATCCTTATTAGTAGAGAAAGAAGCATTTTTCTGTGATAAGATATATTTTAAACTTTCTTATATTTGCTTTTACTATTGATTTGCAGTATGCAAAAGTTTGTTGAAATGACAGTGCCTATTTAAGATATACATTTGTTTGCACAACATTTATGATTAGAGGAACCGTGCCTGACCCCATCACAGCTGGTGGATTTAACACTGGAAAGGTTTATGATTGTTTTGGTCTTTACTCTGCCCTCTTTATTTTTTCTTCCTTTCCTTGGTATCCCAGTGATCTTCATTCAGTTTTAGGCCATGGTCACATGGGACAAAATTACTTAATAATATAAATGTGCAGATGGGACCTGACTTATTGCCATGGGTTGACCTCTAGATCGGTATAAATTCCGCTCAGAATTCACAGGAATGATGAGTTTTCTGTGGATTTTAGAATTTACAATGCATTTATTATTTTGCACAGATATTTTTCTTAGCTGGTGAATGATCTATAGAAAACCTCATTTTAAATCTGTTGCCAGCTGAGAGTTAGAAGATTCTGTCAGAATGTGGCCCTACATTGTTCATCCATCATCCCCTATGCTTACAAACTGCACTTCAACTCTGAATAAGGATGGGCAGACTGGATCTAGGTCTTAGCTTCTTTGTTCCAGAGTTGTTCCTTTATTAAGAAGGAGCATTTATAAATGCTGCATACCAAAATAAAAAATAATTTATATTTTAATACAGAAATATGGACAGCACCCACCAAGGTTGCAGCTTCGATAGGTTCTTTATTGTGCAAACAGAGTGACGGTGTCAAGCAGGTGAAGGAACAGGAGCGCGGAGTACCTCAGCATGCAGGTAACAGCTGTGTCATACTTCGTACTTCCGTAATTGGTCTGACGAAGTACGGAAGTACGACACAGCTGTTACGTGCACGCTGAGGTCCTCGGCGTTCCTGTTCCTTCACCTGCTTGACACCGCCACTCTGTTTGTACAATAAAGAACCTATTGAAGCTTCAACCTTGGTGAGTGCTTCTGCATTACGTACATTTGGATTTATTACTGCTCTCTCTGAACATAGCACCTAAAGGGGTGGTTTGCTTCTATGTTGCATACCTGTGGTTTTCTATTTGCTGTGGTTACAGCAGTGCTGGACTCTCTCTATCTTTTGCCCGCTAATTTATATTTTAACCCTCTAGTAACCAAACAAATTTTAACCCCTTAACGACCAAGGACGTAAGTTTACATCCTGGTGCTGTGGTACTTAGCGCACCAGGACATTTACGTCCTGTACATGACCGCGAGCATCGGAGCCATGCTTGGATCATGCGCGTCTGGTCCTGGCTGCTGATCGAACTCGCGGATGTCTGCCATTATCCCATTATCAATACAGATCACGGCATCTGCGGGAGTGTGATCAGAAATATGGATGATCAGATCGCCCGCAGCGCTGCCCCGATGATCCGATCATCCAGAACAGCGCATGGAGGTCCCCTCACCTGCCTCCGCCGCCTTCCACGGGTCTTCTGCTCTGGTCTGAGATCGAGCAGACCAGAGCAGAAGAAGACCAATAACAATGATCAGTGCTATGCCCTATGCATAGCACTGAACAGTATTAGCAATCAAAAGATTGCTATAAATAGTCCCCTATGGGGACTATTAAAGTGTAAAAATGAAAGTAAAAGAAAAAATGTAAAAAAAAATGTGAAAAATCCCCTCCCCCAATAAAAATGTAAAATGTCCTTAAAATTGGCCTGGTCCTTAAGGTCAAAATGGGCTCTGTCCTTAAGGGGTTAAAGGGGTATTCCGGGCAAAATCATCTTGTCTTCTATCCAAAGGATAGGGGATAAGATGTCTGATCATGGGGGGCCCACCGCTGGGACCCCCCGCAATCTCCCAGCAGCACTCTCATTCTATGCGGGGCTGCGTCTCCAGTTTCAGAAACCTCGTGACATCACGCCACACCCCCTCCATTCATGACATGTCACATTTTTCATTGTCACATTGTAAAATCCATAACTTTTTTTGTTTGTCAACAAAGCTGTATGAGGGCTTGTTTGTTGCGGGGCAAGTTGTAATTCTAATGGCACCATTTTGGGTTTATTTAATGTGGGACAATCATGGCAGGCCCCCAGGGGCCACGAAAAAGCGTCGGCACTCAGCGACCCTGTTGCCAGGCTGCTGATGGGTTGACAGAGCCTTTACAGTTTCTTTACATGCAGCGTTCATTATATGACCATGACACGCAAGGGGTTAAACTGACAGGCATGGCATGACAGCCGAGTTCCCACGATCCCTACACAGAAGACTAGCTAAAGTGCCCTTTGTGACCACCATAAAACACACATATGACTTATCTACTAAGGAGTTAACATAACTGATACTAGCTCCCCCACATTCGTATGTTTTGCTTCATTGTGATGTGTATATTGTCATTTTTGTGCATAATTTTATTTTTATTTTTTTAACATCAAGTACAGCTGTATGCAGTCATTCAGAAAATTGCTTTGGAGAGACAAGTGCAGCAGTAGACACATTTCCTCCTGTCACAGTAATTAACATCTAGTCTTATATTGTATGTATAGATCTGGATATTTAGATATAAGTGTAAATCTGTTTTCCCTTAGTCCCAGTAGCAGCACAGGATATGGGGAGTTTACTACGATAGGACATGTGAAATCCGTATCTGGCATAGTGCCTATATAAACCTCTCCTCTTTCTGTAAATAACAGAAGCTCCGAATGCTAAAAAGGAGATAAGAAAAGAAAGAGTTAAGGAGGGTAGACTTTTGCAGCTGCTGGGACCAAGTGAAAACAGATTTACATTCTAAAGATAATTCTTCCCTTATGTCCCCTAGCAGTACAACAAGTGGATACTTACCATAGGCTGTGAGTCAGGTTCCCAAAAGACTACAAAAAATCAGAGGACTGTAGCACTGTTGTTTCGTAATCCCATTTATTATACCATGCTAGGTTATTCTGTCCAGTATGTAGACATGGCAAATGGTTGCCGTTGTGTGGTGGCCACGGGTGAGGTCCGCAGCAACCGCTACGCTGGGGTTAGCCACTTGGTTCTTGGGGTTATTAACCCAGGGTCGGATGGTATTAACCCTTAATGTCACGTGACGCCACTGTAGTCTTGGTATCTCCCGGGGTACTACAGGTCCGGGGAACTCCGTCTCCCCACAGGCTAGCAAGGAAAGAATTGACTCCACACTAGGTTGCAGTTTAACGGAGGCTTTACTAACTTGAAGATTGGTTGAGCGCTGTGAAGATTGTACCACCTAAGTCTCCCAAAGGGTTAACATACAGTCTCTAGAGGACTACACAGCTTGCAGTGCCTGGACTTTATATTGCATATATGCGTGGCTCTTACGGCCGGACTAGGAGTTTTAGCTCTGTGCTATATTAGGCTTGAGATTAAAGTCACTTACTGAAGTGTCGGTAGATTTGTGGCTTTTCGCCAGAAGATAATGAATTGTCCTTTAGGAATTCTCTGATCAAGGCAGAAGTAAAGGCTTGATATTTCTCCACTCTGTACTCTGACTTGAAAATGAGTTGCTTTACTCTGAACTCGACTTCTCTCCTGAACTCCTGCACTCCACTCCACTCAGCTTCTCTCCACACTTGAACTCTCCAGAACTGCTGACCCCTGGACTGTGCTCCTCAACTCCACTGAACTCCACCTAGACTCAACTACTCAGGAAATGCCACCCCTTATGAGGGAAGACTAAACTAAAGCCCATTGGCCAGGCAGCTGAGGACCATAGAGTTGTTTGTCTCTCCTTTTGGGATTAACAATAAAGTTACATACAAGTAATAACATAATACCTTACACAAAAGTTTAGTCTAGCCCTCAGACCTCCACTCTCACATACCCTGACTGAGCATGAGGTTGCTAGGTAACATACTTAAAGCTACAGATACCTAATAACAGATTATTAAGTTATAACAGTGCAAATACACATTAGAAATGGTTGAGTCCCTGCAGGGGAGCCCCCAGGACACTGGAGGTCTCAATCTGTCAGGGCCTACAATACCTTGACACAATATAGCTGTACTGGGACACCACAGTTGTTTTAACAAACTTTGCAGATATCTATAGGACTGTTGTGGCAAGCTGTGTATAACTTGCTTGCCCATTCACTGTAGAGCTTTAAGTTTGTCAAGGTCCCTTTAAATATGGTTTTTTCCCTCCCCCCCCCTTCTTGTTTCCCTCTTCTCCTAGTCTGGCCATTAGTTCACCCTATCAGGAGGGTCCTATGTTTCCCGGGCTTTTTGTTACCCCTCCCACCAGTTATAAGGCTGGGCAACCCCCCCCCCCCCCTCTTACTCACTCTGCCCCTGGACCCGGAGTTTCTTTGTCCCACCCTCCCTCCCTTTTGTTTATGTTTGTGTGTTTTTCAAGTCACAGCTGGCGGTAAGAAGAAAGAAGAGTTTTTCATTCTGGGATAGACCTGTACACCGGAGGGTGTGGCAGACCTCTCAGTTTGAATGGAAGATAAATTTGTGTCTTGTTTTTACAGTTATTTAAAAAAAGTTATTTATATATTTATAATAAAGCTGTGGCCTACCCTCACCCACAGACAAAAGTTAATAGTTTAAACACAATGGAGAGGCTCCTGTCTGTCTGACCGTCACTAAGGACCCGAGCAACCCAACAAACACCTATACCCACGGTGTATAAAAATAGGAACAATATGTTAAAAGTAAATGGGGCTCAAGGGTCAAAGATATCTGGTTTAAAATAATTAATATTTATTAATATAGAATATAGAATTCTATATTAATAAATATTAATTATTTTAAACCAGATATCTTTGACCCTTGAGCCCCATTTACTTTTAACAAAAGTTAATAGTTGTTTGACTTTATTTATTATTTAAGGGGGAATGGAATATCAACGGGGTAAGGTACAGGTTAATTGGGGTTTCTGCAGTCAAGTGTAATACAAGTGAATGTAAGAAACTTTGAAACATATCTTATCAGAAAAAAAAGTGCTTATTTCTCCCTCCGATAAAATTTGATTCACTAAGAAAAAAAAAAAAAAAGCTCCATTTCATACAGTCTTTACAAAATGGGCTGTCAAGTCACTGAGAGATCAGGTTTCATATTGCCCAGGGTGTGAGGAGGGAGTTGGGAGTGAGTTCAGAGAGCCAGATAGACAGAAACCTCATATTAGATCTCACACGCGGGCTTGATTCACAACTGAGACTGTTCACTACTGTCCTTGTCGCTACTGCTGCTTCTTAGGGTGTGTATGGAGATATGGAAGAGCAGTTTGTCCAGTTAAGGCAAAGCAGAAATCTAATGAAATGCCATATACATGTTATATAATGGGCAGAAATACTCCTCATGTACACACACACACAACAACGTATCCTGAAATGTTACCTGAAATTCCACACATATTTTAAGGTTACATTCACATCAGGATTGTGTCATACGGCTGCTGGATCCGGCGGGAATACAGCAGTGGCCGGTTTTTACATTTCCCCACCAAATCTGGCAGCCATATCCCATTCATTTGAATGAGCCAAACAGAGTCAGATAGTGACTCCGCTCGGCTCATTTTTGGATGGGATACGGTATTGTTGCAGGACTGAAAACCATGGTCTGCCTTATTCCAAATGACTCGCTATTGCTGAATAGATGCTCCTTTTAGTGAGAAGAAGTTGGATGATTAAAGGGTTTCTCTAGCCAGAGACAACTTTTCCCCTATGTACAGAATAGGGGATAAGTAACCGCTAGGACCTCTGCGATTTCCAGAACAGGGTCCCAGCTCTCTGCACATCCTGGAGCTGCAGACGCCACATCACCTATTTATTTCTATGTGATATTCCAACTTTGGCAATTCTAAATAAGGATCGTCAACACCACATGAACTTTCATTTGTACAAGGAATTGTGTCAGACGATCAAACCTGCCATATTTTCCCAAATCCTGGGAGAGTAAACCGTAAGAAAGCTAAAATCTATTATAACTTCTAGAAAAAGCTTACCTGTGAGGTAGAGCTGCTGGATTTTCCCAGTTTATTAGACAATAAAGCAAGAGCTGGAAAGAAAGAGTAGTGTCCCCTAAAGATGTAGTCCAACCTGGTATTCCAAGTGGGTTTTTGTAAGCAAGTCATTTAGATGATTATACACATTTCCTTTAACTTAGAAGAAAACTTTCAGCTTTCTCCCCCCACACTAACCAGCGATATTGGCTGGTAGTGCGGGGGACGCTGATCAGTTTGGTCCTTACCATGCCCGGATCCACCGCGCCGTTTGGCCGTAATCGTCTATTTTTCGGAATATGCAAATGAGGTGCTAACTGGCGCCGGCCGGGCTAACGGGCACTCTGACGTGAGTGCCGCTGGCCGCAGCGCCGCCCAGCTCATCAATATTTTCTTCATTACAGAGCAGGGAGAAGAGGGAGAGGCAGAGAGAGGGGAGGAATATTGATGAGCTGGACGGCGCTACGGCCAGCGGCACTGACGTCAGAGTGCCAGTTAGCCCGGCCGGTGCCAGTTAGAACCTCATTTGCATATTCCAAAAACAGAAGATTACTGCCGAACGGCGGGGCAGATCCGGGCACGGTAAGACCAAACTGATCAGCGTCCCCCGCACTACCAGCCAGTACCGCTGGTTAGTGCGGGGGGAGAAAGCTGACAGTTTTCCTTTTAAGGGTAGATAACAAAGCTATCTTGATTAAACACTAGGTGAGGCACGTAAATCCCAAATGGTAAGGAGACAAATTGAAGAGGCTTGATGGTGCCCTGGAGCTGGGAAACCGTTCTCAAATGAGGCAGGAAAATGGAAACCTGCAGGTTGATGTTGTGTAAATTGATCATTGTCATGTGTTTGCCTGGTCTAGGTCACTGGTCACAGAGAAAATGGTCTCCATTCTGTAGTGCCTGCAGACACTAAACTGACTGAAATCTATTATTGTATGTTATTTCTCTGACTCTTTTGTAATAAGAATATCAAGGTAGGATGTTCCTGATTTTTGCTCTGACAAGGGGATGTTTAGAGAGATGGTTTTATAAATTAACTCTGGAATGGATGATTCTATACTATGTGGTTGTACCAGGGGAAGGCAATGAGTAAAAATCAGCTTCACTATGGGAGGCGAACTTAAAGTGGAGCTATCGGCAGCTAGGCAGGGTTAAAAAATGAGTCATCTGCAAGACAGAATTTCATCAGAATTCCAGGCATACCTTTTTTTATCTCCATAGTCCTTCCCAGCACCAAAATATCAAAGGGGTACTCTGGTGCAAAACAACTTATCCCCTATCAAAAGGATAGGGGATGAGATGCTAGATTGCAGAGGTCCCACTGCTGGAACCCCCGCGATCTCCCTGCAGCACCCTCATTCTATGCGATGCTGCGTCTCCCCGAGAACACAAGATCGTGGAGCTCACACCACGCCCCCTCCATTAATGTCTATGGGAGGGGGCATGACGGATAGTACGCAGCAGTCACGCCTCCTCCCATAGACCTGAATGGAGGGGGCACGGCGGCTGTAGTCGCCAGTCATCCAGCACGGAGCAGAGTTTGCTCTGTGCAAAATGACTGGGGTGCCGCCTCGGAGATTGCGGGGGTCCCCAGTGGCGTGATCCCCGCGATCTAACATCTTATCTCCTATGCTTTTGATAGGGGTTAAGATGTTTTGCGCAGGAGTACCACTTTAAGGTGCCCATAGCCAGTACATCTCCTCTTATTTACCCCCTTTGTTTGCCAATTAAGCTTAATTAAGCTTAAACATAGGAGCATAGGCTTATGTAAGTAGGCGCAAAGGGAGTGAGTAAGAGGAGATGGGTTGCCTAACCCCAGGCTCTTGCTGTGTTGGGGAATGCCCCTGGCACTTAAAGGGGTACTCCCGTGGAAACTCTTTATTTTTTTTTTTTAATCAACTGGTGCCAGAAAGTTAAACAGATTTATAAATCACTTCTACTAAAAAAAAATCTTAATCCTTCCAGTACTTTTTAGGGGCTGTATACTAAAGAGAAATCCAAAAAAGAAATGCATTTCCTCTGATGTCATGTCCACAGTGCTCTCTGCTGACCTCTGCTGTCCATTTTAGGAACTGTCCAGAGCTGGAGAAAATCCCCATAGCAAACATATGCTGCTCTGGACAGTTCCTAAAATGGACAGCAGAGAGCACTGTGGTCATGACATCAGAGGAAATGCATTTCTTTTTTGGATTTCTCTTTAGTATACAGCCCTTAAAAAGGACTGGAAGGATTAAGATTTTTTAATAGAAGTGATTTACAAATCTGTTTAACTACTTGGCACCAGTTGATTTACTATTGTAAACCAGACCTATTTTGTCGGGTTATTGTGCCAGAATTTGCACCAGAATAAAAAATAAAATAAAAAAACATCTCTCCATTTTACAGAGAAAACCTGAAAAAAGGGCATGGCCATTGGGGAAAGGAGGCATCATGGCCATCGAAAAGGGGGCATGTCCCTAACATTTTCTAAAAATATCAACATATTAACTAAGGTTTCCACAGAACATGTGGTGGATTTGAGCTGAGGAAAACCCTACAGCTTAGAGCATGTGTAAAAAAAAAAAAGCATAACGTAGGGAAAAGTGCAAAATGTAGGGAAACCTTAGTAAATATCATGGTAAAAAAATTGTAGGGAATTAAAACCCACAAAGAAAACTCCACTCTTAGTAAATCAGGGCAAATGTCTCTTCTTATTCCCTTGGATATTGAAGAGTTTGGAGCAGACTCCTCCTGAAGACCTTGGGAGAGAAACCCCGGCCCCGGTCAGTTCCATTAAACTATTGAAAGTTAGAATACCACACACAACCTGGTGCTGTTTTTGGGAGGAAAAAAAAAAGCTCTGTTTTTCTATTTCTTGATAACCCCTCTTATCTCATGATATCTACTTTCTATTGATTCTTTTGGATTTCTATGCAATGTTTGACACTGTACAGCAATCTGCCAATTTCCTACACTGGAAACAGACAAGACCCATATGTTGGCCCAGATACATTCTTATCTTGAATACTGTAACTTATTACTAATGGATTTTCCCTGCTCCAAACAATCGCCTGTCCAGTTAATCCTAAATGCCTCAGCCCGATTTCTCTCTTTCCTGCCTTTACATTGATGCCTTCTCTCTGTGCCAGTCACTACTCTGGTGCCCATTTAGCTAAGAATAGTTAAAACTCCTCACTCACCCACAGAGCTTTCTACAGTGCTGCACCTTAATATATATCTCCCCCCTCATCTATGTCTACATTCTTACCATGCTCTGTTCTGCGCAGTCTACATTCTTACCATGCTCTATGTTCTGCGCAGTCTACAGTCTTACCATGCAGTCTACAGTCTTACCATGCTCTATGTTCTGCGCAGTCTACAGTCTTACCATGCTCTATGTTCTGCGCAGTCTACAGTCTTACCATGCTCTATGTTCTGCGCAGTCTACAGTCTTACCATGCTCTATGTTCTGCGCAGTCTACAGTCTTACCATGCTCTATGTTCTGCGCAGTCTACAGTCTTACCATACTCTATGTTCTGCGCAGTCTACAGTCTTACCATGCAGTCTACAGTCTTACCATGCTCTATGTTCTGCGCAGTCTACAGTCTTACCATGCTCTATGTTCTGCGCAGTCTACAGTCTTACCATGCTCTATGTTCTGCGCAGTCTACAGTCTTACCATGCTCTATGTTCTGCGCAGTCTACAGTCTTACCATGCTCTATGTTCTGCGCAGTCTACAGTCTTACCATACTCTATGTTCTGCGCAGTCTACAGTCTTACCATGCAGTCTACAGTCTTACCATGCTCTATGTTCTGCGCAGTCTACAGTCTTACCATGCTCTATGTTCTGCGCAGTCTACAGTCTTACCATGCTCTATGTTCTGCGCAGTCTACAGTCTTACCATGCTCTATATTCTGCGCAGTCTACAGTCTTACCATGCTCTATGTTCTGCGCAGTCTACAGTCTTACCATGCTCTATGTTCTGCGCAGTCTACAGTCTTACCATACTCTATTTTCTGCGCAGTCTACAGTCTTACCATGCTCTGTTCTGCGCAGTCTACAGTCCTACCATACTCTATATTCTGCGCAGGCTACAGTCTTACCATACTCTATATTCTGCATAGTCTACAGTCTTACCATACTCTATATTCTGCGCAGTCTACAGTCTTACCATACTCTATATTCTGCGCAGTCTACAGTCTTACCATACTCTATATTCTGCGCAGTCTACAGTCTTACCATACTCTATATTCTGTGTAGTCTACAGTCTTACCATACTCTATATTCTGTGCAGTCTACTGTCTTACCATGCTCTATGTTCTGCACAGTCTACAGTCTTACTATACTCTATATTCTGCGCAGTCTACAGTCTTACCATACTCTATGTTCTGCACTTTTAAGATTCAACTTTCATCTTCTATACTTTATTCCTGCTGCAGCAGTTTTCTAGAATGTGACACCCCAGACCAGTGTTTGCCAGCCAGGGTGCCTCCAGCTGTTGCAAAACTACAACTACCAGCATGCCCGGGCAGCCTTTGGCTTGTCCCCTGTGGATGAATCTTGTGCATGGTGCCTTGGAGGAGAGACAGGTGCAGTGGCCCACATTTATGATTGTCTTTAGACTGTTTTTTGTGTCTAAAAAAGGGGCAAAAAAGGCGCAAGCAGGGTTTTTTGCGCCTTTTTTTGCCCCTTTTTGTTTACAAATTTCTGCTGATTTTGAGTTGCAATCCACTGATTTTAGCAATAGACATGATATGGAAGGGATTTATCATTGCGCCTTTTTATAAAAAGGAGCAAAAAAAGGCGCAAAGCCACTAAAAAGTCTAAAACTACACCAGAAACACCAGCCCAGACATGGTGTAGCTTTTTGGTGTATGTGTAGACAGAAATTTCAGAAAATGTGACCTGCACAAAATTTATCAAGGCTCTTTTACCTTTTAACAAATTTGGTGCTCCTACACATTATCAACACACAAAAAAAAAGGTGCAAAAAAATGCTTCCCTTGCCCTGCAATGATAAATGTGGGCCAGTGTTCTTTTCGGTAATAATAATCCCACCACCACTGTTGTGTTTGTGCCACAGCTATGTTTTTTGGCTCATGAAAAAAACACACACTTATTATTGCCCTGGGGACACATCCCTGGAGCTGCCTGTGTAAGCCTGTCAAGATGGAGAGTAGAATGAATGCAGTAAAATAATGTGAAGTTCTGGAAGGACAAGCTCACATACAAACCCCTATCAACTACACTGACGTCACATTTGGTTACTAAGAGCAGCTCAATAGTGTGAATGTGACTAACACTGTGGTGAAATCATGAAGGATGGAGGAAGGGGTTATAGAGCAGCCTGCAGTGATTAGATGAAGAGACACAGCACAGCATAGAAGACTCAGGGAGGAAGTGAATGCATGGTGAGTGAGGGCAGGCTCAGTGCTTGCCTCAGACCTCAGACACACCCTTTTCTAAGCAGTGGATGTCAGAAGGAGTGAGTAGCAGATCAGATGGCCAAATACGGAAGCTAGACACTTAAAAAAGACATGTAAAGAATCTGCATGAACTAGTGGGTAACATAGGCATTATTTTTTTCTGCAGTGCCACAGTTACACTTCAATCTATATATATAAAACTCAACGTATGTATGTGTGTGTATGTATGTATGTGTGTATGTTCCACAAAAACTTCCAAATGGCTAAAGATATTAACATGAAACTTTGCACACATGTTACTTATATGTCAACAACAAACATAGGATAGGTGATTTAACCCTTACTCACCCCCATTTGCCAGGGGCGGGGTTTATGTTTAAAGTCCCATACAATTCAATGGGAAATATATGTTACTGCATAACATCCAAACAGCTGGAGATATTTCGATAAAACTTGGTCACATGTTACTTATACGTGCACTTAAAATATAGGATAACTAATTTAACCCTTAACTACCCCCGTTTGTGAGGGTCAGGGTTTTTGTTTTACGTCCCATGTAAATCAATGGGAAATGTATGTTCTCACATAACTTCCGTACGGCTGGAGATATTTCAATACCTGGTACACATATTACAGGTCGGGATATGAGGACGGGATGGGAGGTCGAGATAGGAAGTTGAGATAGGAGGACGGGATGGTCGGGATAGGAGGTCGGGATAGGAGGTCGGGATAGGAGGTCGGGATAGGAGGATGGGATAGGAGGTCGGGATAGGAGGTCGGGATAGGAGGAGGGGATAGGAGGAGGGGATATGGGGTTGGGACATGACAACAATATATGAGGACTGGATATGAAGTCAAAAGCTTCCTCCTTTGTTGAACCGGGCAACGCCGGGTATTCAGCTAGTCTACAAAATAAAGGTTACTCCAAAAGAAACAACGGCCAAGATGGATGCTGTTACTGGGTCGTCATAACATAACTCACCAATTTACAGACACCAGTCACTAATTATAAATGTAGGAAAGACTTTATTGATTCAACAAATATATAAAAATGGCACATACATATGTAAAAGAGAGTGTGGCAAAAGCAATAAACAAACAAATACAGAATATGGTGGGGCTAGTGTTGGATATACATAATAGTAGAATGTTTAGACAGACTAAAAAAATTGGCAGATGGCAGTATTTCACAATATAACAAGGACCATAGCAATGTAAGAACAAATCCTATGTGCGCTGGGTAAACAAACATAAGAATAGTAAAGATATGGAAAAGGGAAAAGATGGAAATACCAGCCAGCATGTATGCAAACACTGCACCACCTACCCCAACGATCATTTTACCCAAAATGGCTTCCTCAGGGGGGCATGTTTAACCCTTCATGCTGATCAGTATATATATATGGTAAGTCACCCGATAGTCTCCATTACCCACAGTGGAATCATATGAGATCCTTATGCACCATCCCTATAAGCCATGGCCAATAGTAATGCCTGCTGGTAGGTGACGTGATGTGCATCCGCTGCTTAAATAATATGCACACGGTAGCACAGCCTACCTGTCGCTATAAGATAGGTAAATAAAAATAGGTTATTGCAGGTTATTATCTGAATTTTGGGTAAACTAAGTAGCTAAGTAACTCCCTATGTGGTGCTGTGAATACAATATGTCAAAAATTTACATAGAAAATGTTTATCTGTGAGTAGTATGAAACCAAAATATGTGCCGTGTACAGGTAATCATATTCCCAAAGTGTAGAATAGGTGTGCAATGATAGCTGATACAATTGATGTGTAAGTAATCCTTGGAGCAAAACATCGCTTAACTCCTAAGAAATTGACATAAACTTATGAAAGTGTATGTGTATAAGATTGTATCTATTACGTGAATGGTGCAGTGCCAAAATATTTATACAGCCATGATACACATATGTTCTAAAAGGGGTTTATTATCGTTAATCCTGATAGACCACTAATACATTATAATACGAGTGGTAAAGTGCCATGGAGGAGGAGTGACCCCCCGACCTACGATGGCCCTGACATACGATAATTTCAACATGCGATGGCCTCTCAGAGGACATCGCATGCTGAAGGCAGCATCAACATACAATGCTTTTTTTTATGTCGGGGCCATCGCATAAACGGCTATCCGGCAGCGCAGACTGTTTCAGGTGCCACTGGATGGCCGTTTACGGTGCCCCGTGTGGTCCGCTCATGATCACTTACCTGTCCTCGGGGCTCCAGCGCGTCCTCTTCGGGATCCCCTGCATCGTCGGCGTTCTCCATCGACGACATCACGTCGTTGCGCACGCCGTCCCGTCATCCAATAGGAGCGGCGTGCGTAGCGACGTGATGAAGGCGATGGAGAGCGAGGATGCCGGGGAAGCAGAGGCGTTGCCGGTGCATCGGGGACGCGGCAACAGCGATAGACGGCGACATCCAGGGCAGCGTTGACGAGCGGTGACGGTCCGGAGTGGCGGGGACAGGTGAGTACAACTTCCTCTAACAGTGGTCTACAACCTGCGGACCTCCAGATGGTGCAAAACTCCAACACCCAGCATGCCCGGACAGCCAACGGCTGTCCGGGCATGCTGGGTGTTGTAGTTTTGCAACATCTGGAGGTCCGCAGGTTGTAGACCACTGTCCTATACTTTACATTGCACGGATCCCTCAACATGCGATGGTTTCAACAAACGATGGTCCGTTTGGAACGGATTACCATCGTATGTTGAGGGACCACTGGTATAGCAGCAAAAAAGGTAAGTAAATAAATAGAACGCTGGTGTCTTTAAATTGATGAGTTACAAAATAAAGGTGTAAAAAGCAAAAAGTCTGAGCATCAAATGTGTGAACACTGACCTGGTCATTTAAGTTTTCTTTTTGTGTGTGTGTGTGTGTGCGCCATAATATACAAATACATTATTTTTTACATTAAGCTTCTTTATTTTCCATTAATACTCGGCACATATCCTGTAGAGTTTGTGACACTTCACTAAATGTGCCACTAGGTGTCACTCCTATTCTATAAACAGAAACTCATGCAAAATCTGTCAGAATTTATTTTATATTTGTGAAGGTTTTTGCCCACTGAGACAATTGTTATTATGAACTAATGATCCTTGTAGCTTTGACCTTCTTTTAGTGACACAATGCAAAAATAGAACACTTTCTTTTCAGATATATGTTGGCTACAGGTTATGGCATCTCTGCACAATGCTAGAGAGCTCAAAGCTAGAAAAGGGGTTTATTGTATGTCCTGTTTATAGTATGATCTGTGTGCAGTACTATTATTTAGGCACTGTACAGCTGTATTAGACCATGTTCATGCAATGTTTTGGTACCCGCCTACATGTTGCTGAAGTATATAGATTGTAGTGTGGCTGTAGATTGTCTCCTGTCAGTTTAATCCTGTCTGGGCAATGTGAATTAAAGAGTACCTATCATGATCTCGTTAAACATTATAATCCTCCCCATTCACTGCCCCCATCATGATAAACCACCCCCTGCCTTTATTTTTATTATTTTTTAGTTTTCTACCTTGATATTGCTCTGTATTTTCTACTCAGTCTCAGTTAGATTCACAGACTGGGAAGGGGTGTGACATCATCTGAAGCCATACAGGGGACAACTTCCTCCCTCACTCTGCTACACACAGCCCAGAGCAGTTCAGTGTTCGGAGTGTTCAGGTGTGTCCTTTTGTGCTCTACAGACTTCCAGGCAAAGAAGCAGTGTTTCCATCAGCCCTTTCCATGGAGTGTGGCAGCCTCCTGGGAGGGACCTTCCTGCATGGAGTCCTGGGCCTCCACTTCCCGTTCTAGGCTTGCGGGGGGTAGAGAGCAAACAGCAACAGCCTTTGTTCCGGCCAGGGGGAGAAGATCAAGCAGAGTCTGCAGCAATGCAGGCTTTGCTTCCCAGGCGACGAGTACCAGCCAGAGATCTGGTGGAAGGAAGGCGAGGAGGAAAAGTGTGGAGTTGTGGGCTGAGAGAGGGCCCATAGTGTTCAGCTTTAGTTACTGCTCCCGCATGACTGCACGGTTTGCGGAATACGACCAGTGTGGCAAGGAGCTGAGGTAGGCGAGAGAAGACCTGCGTGGGAGTTGAGGTTGGCGTGGGAGTCTGGCAAACTCCTGGGTCCAAGAGAAACAGGCCAGAGCTGAAAAAGAGGATCACTGCCCTGAAAGCTGAGATAATGAAGCTGGAGGAGAGGAGAGCAGAGATCCTGGAGGGGAGTGGTCTCTTCAGAGAGAAACTGGAGGATGAAGAGCGGTTTGCCACCTTGAAATCCCCAGGTAAGGTGAAGGTGGAGGTGGATGATGGGGAGAGTAGTGGCGGTGAAGAAAGTGAGGATGGTGGTGAAGAAGAAAAGGAGGAGGAGAGGGTGGAGGAAGATGCTGTGCCGGTGGCTGCTCCCTGTGACACCCAGACCACCAAGACCACCCAGGACAGCTACATTGAACCGGCCCAGGTGGCGCTTCCTTCTAGTGAGAGCGAGGAGGAGGATGGGGAGAGTGAGGTTGGGGGATTATTGAGGGCGATTGTGACGCAGGAGTCCCCAACCCATCCCCAGCACTTTACCTTTGGAGACAACCAGTGTGAGGATGTGGCACTGAAGCGTGAAGCTAAGAAGACTCAGGAAACAGTGCAGCACATGTTTCTTCCTTTCCAGCAGTCTGGGCCAGCTGCAAAGCTGGTTCAGGCTGCTGGGCCCCCCAGACTGCCAGACCCTGTTCCTGTGGTGGAACGGAACCAGCATGGGGGTACAGCATGGCGTCAGAGATGGCTGCAGTCACAATAAATGTAAAGCCCACCCATCCTGCCGGTAGGGATGGGCAGGATAAGCTTATGGTGGGCAGTTCTGGAACTTCAGGACCGCACCAGGGTGGCGGGAGGTGTGTCCAAATGCCAGAGGTGAGTTACGCTGCCATGTGCTCAGGGTGCAGTTCCCTGAGTGCTGTGGGCATTACCGGCACCGCGGGGCACTCCCCTGTGAGGGGGGAGTGTCCAGGTGCCGCAGAGCATTGGGTCCATGTACTCAGGGGGGTGGTCCTCCGAGTATTGTGTGTTCTTCGGGTGCTGCGTGGCACTCCTCTGTGAGGGGGAGGGGGGAGTGTCCGGGCACCAGTATCAGCTGTAGAACCTGTGCTGTCAGGCAAACTTTGCACTGGCACTGTGGGAGGAGCTAGGGTGCGCTCGGAGGGGCAGACCCAGACTCAGGGGGTGACAACAGCCATGGAGGAGGAGCCATATGCGCCGACTCCAACAGCTAAGCCAGCACATAAACTGTTACTAAAACCAGCAGTACTACAGGTCCCAGCCAGCCCAAAATCTTTTAGGCAGGAAAAGAGTGGAGGATGTCAGAATGCTGAGTGTAGTCGTGTTGTGGATAAGAGGAGTGTAAGTGGAGTAAATGATGGTGGGACTAGTAGTGGTATGAATGGGAAGTCTGGTATGGATGGGAATAAAGATGATGGGAGTAGTGGTGTGAGTGGTTGTACTGATGGTTCTGGGTCTGTTTCGGGCCTCCCTACGGTAGGGACTGCTCCTAGGAGCTATGCTAATGTTGCTGCCGGGGGTTCGGTGGTCCCCATCTCCGTCCGGCTCTGGAGGCCATTTGCAACAGGGGCGACAGGTCGATCCAGGTAGAGGGGAGGAGTGAGGTCGACCTGTCTTTCTGGATAGAGAGGCACGGTTTGGGGAGGTGGTCTGGTCCCTCCCGACACCCGGGCAGGACAATAACCGTAGGAATGTGGTCCATCTGATTTGGAGGGGCGAGGATGCATGCCCACCTCGTGGTTGAGCTCCTCCTCCAGATGGAATTGAGGGCGAGTGACATCTTTGCCCTGATTCACCCCTATGGTTCGTCCGAATTTGAAGTCAGTTTCGTTCAGCCAGAGGGTCTTGAACTCTTCTGGTCAAACTACGAAGTGGCAAAGAACAAGCCCGGCTGGCGGGATTTCGCCTTGAAGGCGATTTCCCGTCAGAACTCAATCAAGAAAGTAATTGTTTTGACCCATAATGAGTTGCTTTCTTGTTATGATATCATGACCTGGCTCGGTCAGTATGGGGATGTGATGGACCTGGATGAGCATGGCATCTGGTCCGGGGCCTGGACGTTTTCTGTCAAACTCAAGCGTTCAGGGAGTACGGTTGCCAACATTTTGTCAGCTGCCTTCCTTGGACGTGATAGGATCCAGGTCTCCTCCCAGGGGCAGCCTAAGGTCTGTCACAAGTGTGGCAGTCCCACCCATTTTAGCGCAGCCTGTACTGAGCAAGTCTGTGCTTTGTGTGGTGGAGTGGGTTATCTGGCCACATCTGCCACCTGTGTGGTGTCCTCGGGCACCCTTTTAGCCATTGTCCTAGCGCTTTCGCCCGTGGAGCAGCCGCTCCGGCTGAGCTGTGAAATTGCCTCGGCTGGGGAGGTTACGGGCAGGGATGGGAGCACAACAGGGCTAGTGAGGATGGGTAAAGGTTGTTAGAACCTGAATTCGTCCCTCCTGGAGGAAGCGGAGGTAAGACAGTCCTTTGTGGATTTTGTTCACAGCAAACCTCTTCTACTCTGTGCAGTTCCCGAGACAAGCAGAGATATCAGCAGAGAGCACTGTTGCCAGACAGAAAACAACAACTCAACTTCAGCAGCTGATATTTATTGAAAGGATTAAGATTTTTTAATAGAAGTGATTTACAAATCTGTTTAACTTTCTGGAGCCAGTTGATATATATAAAAAAAAAGTTTTTTCCTATAATACCCCTTTAACCCCTTAAGGACGCAGGACGTAAATGTACGTCCTGGTGAGGTGGTACTTAACGCACCAGGACGTACATTTACGTCCTAAGCATAACCGCGGGCATCGGAGCGATGCCCGTGTCATGCGCGGCTGATCCCGGCTGCTAATCGCAGCCAGGGACCCGCCGGCAATGGCCGACGCCCGCGATCTCGCGGGCGTCCGCCATTAACCCCTCAGGTGCCGGGATCAATACAGATCCCGGCATCTGCGGGAGTTCGCGATTAAAATGAACGATCGGATCGCCCGCAGCGCTGCTGCGGGGATCCGATCATTCATAACGCCGCACGGAGGTCCCCTCTCCTTCCTCCGTGCGGCTCCCGGCGTCTCCTGCTCTGGTCTGTGATCGAGCAGACCAGAGCAGGAGATGACCGATAATACTGATCTGTTCTATGTCCTATACATAGAACAGATCATTATTAGCAATCATGGTATTGCTATGAATAGTAGAAAAAACTAGAATAGCGTAAAAAAACCTTTTTATAGACATATTTGGTATCGCCGCGTGCGTAAATGTCCGAACTATTAAAATAAAATGTTAATGATCCCGTACGGTGAACGGCGTGAACGAAAAAATTTTTAAAAAGTCCAAAATTCCTACTTTTTTAATACATTTTATTAAAAAAAAAATTATAAAAAATGTATTAAGTTTTTTAGATACAAATGTGGTATCAAAAAAAAGTACAGATCATGGCGCATAAAATGAGCCCCCATACCGCCGCTTATACGGAAAAATAAAAAAGTTATAGGTCATCAAAATAAAGGGATTATAAACGTACTAATTTGGTTAAAAAGTTTGTGATTTTTTTTAAGCGCAACAATAATATAAAAGTATGTAATAATGGGTATCATTTTAATCGTATTGACCCTCAGAATAAAGAACACACGTCATTTTTACCATAAATTGTACGGCGTGAAAACAAAACCTTCCAAAATTAGCAAAATTGCGTTTTTCGTTTTAATTTCCCCACAAAAATAGTGTTTTTTGGTTGCGCCATACATTTCATGATATAATGAGTGATGTCATTACAAAGGACAACTGGTCACGCAAAAAATAAGCCCTCATACTAGTCTGTGGATGAAAATATAAAAGAGTTATGATTTTTAGAAGGCGAGGAGGAAAAAATGAAAACGTAAAAATTAAATTGTCTGAGTCCTTAAGGCCAAAATGGGCTGAGTCCTTAAGGGGTTAAGTGCTGTCCTTAGTGTCAGGGAGGCAGTGGAGCAGAGTAGTGCAGGTCTCTGGAAGGGGTACTTGCTGTCCTTGGATCAGGCTAAAGCATTTGATCGGGTGAACCATGAGTACCTCTGGTCCATCCCCCTGAGATATGGCTTACATAGTACTTTTGTTAATTGGCTTAAGATCTTGTATGCAGGGGCAGAGAGTTTCCCGCTTGTGAACGATTGGTCTGGCCACTCTTTTGAAGTGGGGTCCGGAGTCCGTCAGGGTTGTCTTTTGAGCCCGCCCTTATATGTGTTCGCGATCAATCCCTTCTTTAGGAGGGGGATTTGCGACCATTGGTGGGAGTTGGAATGAGTCTGGTGGAGCCGGAGGCTGGTGGCGTACGCTGACGATGTCACTATTTTCATCTCCTCGATGGAGGAGGTTGATGTGGTGATGTCGGAGGTGGTCCGCTACTCGGAGGAATCCAGGTCCAAGATCAACCGGGATAAGTGTGAAAGTCTCTAGCTACAAGGGGGAGATCCCACGTTTGATCTCCCGGACACCCTTCCAGGGCCCCAAGAATCAGCAAAAGTCTTAGACATCTCATTCGACCAGGATGATTCTCCCACCAAAAACTGGGATGGTAAGCTCCAGGATGCCGCTCAGAGGGTGAACCAGTGGAAGGGTTAGTCTTTGACCCTCAGGGAAAAGGTACACATTATCAAATAGTACTTGTTCCCCTGGTTTATCTATCCGGGCAGCATATGTATCTTGCCAGAGGCTTACTACATTAGGATCTACAGTCTGTTTTTCCAACTGTTATGGGGAAACAGGTTGAACCTAGTCAAGAAGGAGGTTATGTACTGCACGAGGAGACTAGGGGGTTTATCTATGGTGAACCCTGTGGTGTTCTTTGCAAGCACCTTCTTGAGAGCTAACATTGCATACCTCTGGAAAGAGAGGGCTCGTCCTTGGGTAATCTCCTGCAGGGAATGGTTTTGGCCTTTCTTCCAGGAATGGGAGAGAGGAGGGTGAGTGAAGGACCTCCGCCCATGGATATCTTCCAGCTTACACTACCCCAACTCTGAAGGTGATATATTGGTGGGGTCTGGGAGTGTGGGAGATCAGGACCCAGTCAAGGCAGTTCCTTGACAAACGGCTTCTGTTGACCCACTTCCAGAAGCCTCTGGCACTCAGGGACTGCCCAGGTTGGGATCTGAGGGTGGAATTGTACCTTTTAAACATGAAAAGGATCCCCCAAAAGTTTTGGGACTTGGCCTGGCACTGCTTTCAGGGGAAGCTATATGTAAGGGACAACCTGAAGTACAGGAACTCTGATGACTGGGGATGTCCCCGAGAAGAGTGTGGGAACACACTGGAAAGCATGGGCCACTTCCTGCTTCATTGTCCCTTTTAACATAGGGGTCTACAACCGAGTGGGCGCATCCATCGGCTGGAGTCAACTTGCTGGCCTTACCTATCCGGAGTGGGCTTTTGGGGCATTCAGGAACTTGAGTGGCCGAGACCGGGCAGTTTACGTTGGGTGGGCATTTTGAGGGTGGTGGTGTGCACCCTGGCTTGAGTCCTTGGAGCAGAAAGGGACTCCAGGACTGGACTCTCTTTCCAGTGGGTATTATTTTTGGGGTCTGGTATAGGTCAGTTATGGACAAAAAGTGGACAAAACTGTGAACTATGGACTCTGACCCATGTCCAGAGAGGGTGGTGGGTGATGAGATAGTTTAGTATAGGTTGCTATTCTGTTATTATGTATATTGTATGTTCTTATGTTTAAGTATTTTTGTATAATGCTATAGTTATTTTGGGAGAAAGGCCCAGTTTTCAATTAATATTATAGTATAGTGTCCAAAAAAGAGGATTAATTTCTTTAGTTACATGTGCGTGATGTCATGATTTTCTTTGGTATTTTTATGTTAGTATCCTAGTGTGGATTAGTTTTTGTTAGTGGGTATGTGGGGGATGGATGGTCGGGGGAGAAAAAACTTTTTCCAAGTTAGATTATCTTTAGTTAGGGCAGTTAACCATATTTTTCTTTAGTTTAAAAAAAAAAAAAAACACTTTTGGTTTGTTGTAAGTTAAGGAATAAGTGTAAATGAGGGGGAAAAATGCTTTTTTCCAAGTTGGATCATTTATGGCAGTTAGCCATATTTTTCTTTTGTTATTAGAAAAAAAAATTTGGGAGGTTATATTTCCTAGTTTGGTTAATTTTAGTTATGATCACGGCGAGTAAAGCTTTATTTATGTTCATAAGGATTGTGTGTGTTGAATGTTATAGGTAGGTTATTATTTGTTCGTTTACCTGGGCTGGCTGGTTAGGGAAAGTTTGAGTTGTTATTTTGAAACGGAAAGTTTGTATTTATGTTCAGTTTTGCTCATTTTTGTTACAGTCAATTGGACATGTTTTTGTGTAATTTTAATTTTATAATAAGGGTGCGTTCACACGGAGTAAATGAAGAGTAATTCACGCTGAAAAATTTACGGGCAGAAAAAATACATAAATTTGCGCAAAATTCGTGGGAAATTCACGCGCAATTCGCGCACAATTTGCGCGGAATTGCACACGGACATGGGGGAGAAAGAAGTGAAGGGTTTTTCAGCCATTTCCGTGCAAATTGCGCGCAAATTCTGTGCAAATTGCACGCAAATTGCACGCGAATTGCGCGCGAAAACGATGTCGGGCGGAATATTTTTTTACCGTTGACTTCAATTGATTTCTGCTAGCGGATTCCGCTTGAAGAAAGGACATGTTCTTTCTTCAAGCGGAACGGAATTCAGCGTCGGAATTCTGCTAGCAGAATTTCCGCAGTGTGAACAGGCCAGCAGAAAAAAACATTAAAGTCAATGGGCAGAGGGGATGTGCATTAGTTTGTAGCAGAGAATTCAAGAGGAATTACTTGAGTAAATTCCTCTTGAATTACTCCGTGTGAACGCACCCTAAAAGAGTTTCAGTGTGAAGTGACCTATGATTGGCTAAAGCTGCACACACACCCTTTAGTCCAAAGTCTGTGCAAGAGATTGGGGGGATATGTGCTCTGAACAAGTAGGGAGACACCTAGTGGCAGCTTTTTTAACAAAAAATAAACATAGAAAACTTAATTTTTTTTAAACAAAGTACATTAGAAAGATTTTGAATTTACTATAAGGAGTGCAATAGCAAAAATTTATTTTAAAGGGGTTGTGCGCTGACCTGCCTTTCGGAGCTCCTCTGGCAGCGTCCGGAAGTTGATTACTCCGAACGCTGTGTGCGGGCTTCCATGTTCGCGGCCGCTTCCTCGTGACGTCACGCCCGGCCCCTCGTGACGTCACGCCCGCCCCCTCAACGAAAGTCTATGGGAAGGGGACGTGACAGCGGTCGCGCCCCCTTCCCATAGACTTTCGTTGAGGGGGCGGGCGTGACATCACGAGGGGGCGGCCGCGAACACAGAAGCCCGCAAACAGCGTTCCGAGAAATGAACTTCCGGACGCTGCAAGTGGAGCTCCGAAAGTCAGGGCAGCGCACAACCCCTTT
This sequence comes from Hyla sarda, assembly GCF_029499605.1. Classification (NCBI taxonomy): domain Eukaryota; kingdom Metazoa; phylum Chordata; class Amphibia; order Anura; family Hylidae; genus Hyla; species Hyla sarda. The sequence goes on along the minus strand of NC_079191.1, from coordinate 104,306,653 downwards.
AATGACAGTGCCCATTTAAACCCAAAGTCTAAGGTCACAGCTCGTCACCTTGAATAAGAAACACTGACCACCAAACCGGGAAATGAAGCAATCTGCTTCCACATGCTTCTCCCGGCTATAGCAAGAGATCAAAGAGATATCTAGAGATCAAAACTTTTGACATGTCTTTGCAATATGTCAAAAAATTTGTATAATGATAGTAAACATTAAAAGCTGTGTCCTGTTGAAGTGATTGAACTTTGTAGTATTAGATTCAGTGGTTTTGGGTTAGGGCAAGCACAGTTAGGCTATGTTCACATGGTGGAATTTCTGCAAGTTTGCTGAACAAAATTGGGGAATTCTGCCAGAATTGCGGGAAAATTTCTGTGTTCTCAGAACACAGAAATCCGCAGAAACTCAAGCCCCATTGACTTCTATAGGATTTCGCAAAATATAAGACCGGTCTGAATGGGACTGTAAAATCCCATTGAAATCAATGGGCAGTAAATTTCGGCTGGATTTTTCATTGAATTTCCGCAGTGTGAATATGGTCTCTAGCTCTGTTTAAATGGCACAAAATAAGGGTGGGGAAATCTTATTAGGATTTGCAGCAGAAATCCAATGCATATCCTCACTGGATTTTTCATTTGTTTTTTGTGATTCATATCTAGGCTAACTAACATGGTTTTGTGCAAAAATATACATTACGAAGTATATCTGCCATACAGATTTACAAATCCACATCGGAAATGTTATCACATTTTATAATAAAAACCTACAAAACATGTTGTTTAACCATTAGGGATTGACCGATTATTGGTTTGGCCAATATTATCGGTCGATATTCCCGATTTTGGACATTATCGGTATCAGCAATTACCATGTCCCCCCCACTCCCCCCCCCCCCCAGCCAGGGACCGCTACTGCCGCTGCCCCATTGCCGCCCCCATCCCCGGTTTTATAATTACCTGTTCCTGGGGCCCGGGGTCAGCGCTATTTCTGGCTCCTGCGATGTCCTGCGCTATTGCTGTGTGCTGCGCAGCGCAATGATGAGTGACGTCCTCAACGCAACGTCACCATCAGTGCGCACAGTGACAGCTCAGGCCGCCGCCGGAACCAGAAAAGTAGCATGGACCCCAGGAACAGGTAATTATATAACTGGGGATGGGAGAGACAATGGGGCAGCGGAGGTGGTGGTTTGATTAGGGAGGACCCCAGGACAGGCAGGGGGAGAGAAGCGGGCGGCGGCGGAGGTCTCTGGCCCCGCAAAATCCGTTGGTAATCCTCAGATTTCATGATGCCTTGCACACATTAAAGACACCTAGTACCAGAGGCAGCAAAACAACCCCAAAGTATCATCAAACCTCCACCATATCTCACTGTAGGTACTGTTTTCTTTTCTTTGTAGGCTTCATTCCGTTTTCGGTAAACAGTAGAATGATGTGCTTTACCAAAAAGCTCTCTCTTGGTCTCATCTGTCCACAAGACGTTTTCCCAGAAGGATTTTGGCTTACTCAAGTTCATTTTGGCAAAATGTAGTCTTGCTTTTTAATGTCTCTGTGTCAGCAGGGGGTCCTCCTGGGTCTCCTGCCATAGCGTTTCATTTCATTTAAATGTCGATGGATAGTTTGTGCTGACACTCATACTCCCTGAGCCTGCAGGACAGCTTGAATATCTTAAGAACTTGTTTGGGGCTGCTTTTCCACCATCCGGATTATCCTGCATTGACACCTTTCATACATTTTTCTCTTCCCAGGGAGATTAGCTACAGTGCCATGGGTTGCAAACTTCTTGATAATGTTGCGCACTGTGGACAAAGGCAAATCTAGATCTCTGGAGATGGACTTGTAACCTTGATATTCATATTTTTCCACGATTTTGGTTCTCAAGTCCTCAGACAGTTCTCTTCTCCTCTTTCTGTTGTCCATGCTTAGTGTGGCACACACAGACACACAATGCAAAGACTAAGTGAACTTCTCTCCTTTTATCTGCTTTCAGGTGTGATTTTTATATTGCCCACACCTGTTACTTGCCCCAGGAAAGTTTAAAGGAGCATCACATGCTTGAAACAATCTTCTTTTTCCACAATTTTGAAAGGGTGGCAATAATTTTATCCAGCCCATTTTTGGAGTTTGGTGTGACATTATGTCCAATTTGCTTTTTTTCCTCCCTTTTTTGGTTTAGTTCCAATACACAGAAAGGGAATAAACGTGTATAGCAAAACATGTGTTAATCCTTTTCTGTGAGAATTGCTCTAGTTTCCCTTTTATGATACTCTTACTGCTCTAGTACCCCTTTAGCAATTATTCATTTCAGTTGTTCTGCTTCATTAGCTTTTTAGCATGGTATTTTTGACTTTAGAGGTACAGTTTATGTTCCTTACATCACTTTGCTTAAGCAACATTTTTTGAAGGTTTTCATATTTGAGAGTTGTGCATAGTAAATAACACCCACCACTGGTCTTTGATGTGGAATGCGTGGGTTGTGAACCAAATACAGAAGTTAGATACATAAAAAGACATGTAAAGAATGTGCATGACCTAGTGGGTAACGCTAGGCGATAGGACCGTGCAGGTATTGGCGTCCCTGTAGATGGCAATGACTGCACAGCGGAAATCCGCCAGAACATTGAACTTTAATTGAAGTTTAATGTTCTGGCAGAATTTTTCAAGTGGATTTCCAGGTTGAAAGTCCACCTCGAAAACTCCGTAGTGTGCACTGTGCATCATTAAGATCACTACAGAATGTGTGCACAGTGCAGAGCAGAGACAGGCAGGGTGATCAGAGGGGTGCTAAGACTCACCTATAGCACCCCTCTAATAACTGCAGCCAAACAGTATATGGACTTATATCACTGCTGTATTGGTATCTTGGGGGAGGGCAGACATCCTATTATCTGTGACATTATGTGCATGGTGAAATATATAGTTTAGAGAAGACACATGGAAACAGAAAAAAAGACAGAATTAACCAAATATTTATTGCAGATTTAAAATTCATATGTGCATAGTATTTACAACACTTTTTAGTTGAATGCAAGGACTTGCTTTGTAATGTCAATGAATGTCTGCAAAAAGTTGTTGTGTGAACCTTTATCCAGCAGGTGGTGCTAGAGTACTGCTTTCTGTCTCACTATTTTACTGCATCAGTCACACCTTGCAATTTATTAACCTCATATACTCCAGATTATTACTCCAGTGACACTTATGATTGATTTGCTTGCTTTTTTGTTGGCCCCTTCTCTTATTTCTTCATGAGATCGTGGACCTCGGTTATTTCTGTACCAAGCAATGGCAGCATCACCGTCTGTGGAGGGGGTTTAGGAACATGTTACCCTGCAGGCAATGATGATACAGAGTATGTCACCTTTGGGTCATTGGTAGCATCCATCACTGTTGTCTGGGTGAAACTACTTTTTCCTGCGTCAGCTTTCCATGGAAGAAGTAAGATGCTGCGAGACCTGAAATTATTATTCAGGACAATATCCATAGCCTTTAACTGGGTTTCTAAATGTCTTACATTTTCGTCTACTTCCAAGTGGAGGTTCTTTTTCATAATATCAATACCCTAATAACTATGTATGTAGCAATGTGCACAGGGGTGTAGACACAAAAAATGCAGAGGTAGCAGCCGCACCTCTGCCAATAAAAGTCACTATAAGTGGCATGTGGTATTTGGGGGGACCCTGTAGATATTATGCATATATTCACAGGAGCTTCATGACTTAGAAGGTTCTGATGCCCAAGGCTAGACTAATGGGCTTTCTAGATAGAAATCAAATGAACCCCTTCCTATCTTACTGGAATTAAGGAACACACGTATATACTAGGGTAGTGGTTAAAAGCAGTGTCCTATGAAAACATATCCCTGGTGGGATACATTGCCAAACTAATGGCTCTCCATGTAATGCTTGGGAGCATCAGACCTTCTAAAAGGGTTGATGAAATATAAGGGCAGAGGAGGGCAATACTGACAAATAGATAGCTTAAATTTGTATCAATTCTTTAAAAAAGACATAGGAATTACCTATTTAACAAGTGTATTTTCAAATGTGCATTTTATCATCATTATTATAATTATTATTATTATTTAATTTATTTTTGGTGTGTGTTAAGTAATGCATTACTGTTTAATTGTCTTTCCTTATTTAAAGGGGAACTCCAGTGGAATTATTATTATTTTTTTTTTATCAACTGGTTCCAGAAAGTTAACCAGATATGTAAATTACTTCTATTTACAAATATTAATCGTTCCAGTACTTATCAGCTGCTGTATACTACAGAGGAATGCCTTTTCTTTTCAAATTTATTTTCTATCTGACCACAGTGCTCTCTTCTGACACATCTGTCCATTTTAGGAACTGTCCGGAGCAGGATAGGTTTGCTATGGGGAATTGCTCCTGCTCTGCACATTTCCTGACATGGACAGAAGTGTCAGCAGAGAGCAATGTGGCCAGTCAGAAAAGAAATTCAAAAGAAAAGAACTTACTCTGTAGTATTGAGCAGCTAATAAGTACTGGAAGGATTAAAATTTGTAAATAGAAGTAATTTACAAATCTGTTTAACTTTCTGACACCAGTAGATTTTGAATTTTTTTCCCCCACCGGAGTACCCCTTTAATGCACAAACCTATAAAAAAAAGGAATGTAACCAAAAGGTGCATTTCATCTCTATGGAGGGAAAGTGGCACCCTGCCTTTCTTACCAAACTTCAGGATAGAGTGTTTCAGTGTTTTGCTATATTCACATGGCCGAAAATTTTTACGAAATTAATGCACATTATTTTCGGTACGATTATGTTGGCCCGTTCCATGGCGGAAATTTCCCATTCTGCAAAAATATAAGACCTGTCTATAATTTTGTGGAATGCTGTGGCGGAATCCCTTTGAAGTCAATGGGGATTTCAATTTCGGCAGAGTTCTATATTTTGAGCGCACAGAAATTCAATTGGAATCGTCCAAATTCTGCTCAAATTAAAAAAAACTGTTAAAGATCTACAGTCTGCTTTTTGGGGTGGAATTGCAGAAATTTGGCATGTGAACTAGGGATGTCCCGATACCATTTTTTTAAGACTGAGTACCGATACTTTAATTCTAGTACTCGCCGATACCAATTATGAGTACTTTTATTTTAAAGGGAATCTGACACCATAGTAGCCCGATTTCTGGCGCTGCTTACCATGCTGATATGTGGGTTCCCTTTTGTATGCAATGGAGGCGGCTTCTGTAGTATGAGCACAGATTTCTCTTTCCTCTATTGGGCAGAACAAAGAATTTACATTGGCGGCGAGACCGAGGAACACATGGTGAGCAGTGGAACTGGGTCACCTGCACTATCTACCTATAAATTCAAGTTAGTACAGGTAACTCTTCTGTAAGATTGGGTAGTATCCCCTTGCAGGCATTAGCAGCAGCCCCCTGTAGAATGCATCCCCCTCTTGTAGACAGCATCCCCCTTGTTGAAAGCGCCCCCCATGTAGACAGCAGGCCCCCCTTCTAGACAGTGCCCCCCCATTGAAGACAGCAGGCCTCCCCTTGTAGAAAGCAGGCCCCCCTTGTAGACGGTGCCCCCCCTTGTAGACAGCAGGCCCCCCCTTGTAGACAGCAGGCTCCCCCTTGTAGACAGCAGGCCCCACTTGTAGACAGTGCCCTCCCCCCTTGTAGACAGTGCCCTCCCCCCTTGTATACAGTGCCCCCTCCTTGTAGACAGCAGCCCCCCCTTGTAGACAGCAGGCCCCCCCTTGTAGACAGTGCCCCCCCTTGTAGACGGCCCCCCTGTAGACATTAGTAGCATACCCCTGTAGACCACAGCCCCCCTTGTAAACAGTAGCCCCCCCTTGTAGACAGCAGGGCCCCCCTTTAGACAGCAGCCCCCCCCCCTTTAGACATTAGTAGCAGGCCCCCCTGTAGACTGTAGCCCCCTGCAGACGTTACTAGCAGCCCCTACCTGTAGACGGCATCCTCTGACGGGTGCTGCCGCTCCGCTGCCCCGTTCTCCCGTCCGCATCATGGTGTTCTATGGAGGAGCATGTGACATACACGTCACTCTGCTTCCTCCGTAGCATTTCGCTGGGCGCAGTGGAGGAGGTGGAGTGACGTGTGTGTCACATGCTCCTCCATAGAACGCCATGATGTGGACGGCAGAACGGGGCAGCAGAGCGGTAGCAGGTATCGGCTTTGGTATTGGGGACAGTCCCCGATACCATGGAAATGGCTAGTATCGGCCCTGATACCAATACTAGTATCGGTATCAGGACATCGGTAATGTAAACATATCCTTACCGGGATGTTTAGACTGCAGAATGTCTGTTTGAAATTTCCTAGCTTATTTCTTTTCTTTTCCAAATTGTAAGAAGAAGAAAAAAGCGCAATGGCAAGTCTAATAGGCCATAAAAAAACTAAAGGCCATTCCAAAAACAGGAACTATTATTTAAAATTCCTCTAACCCCTTAAAGACCAAGCATTTTTCTGTTTTTGCACTTTATTTTTTTTCCTCCTTACCTTTTAAAAATCATAACCCTTTCAATTTTGCACCTAAAAATCCATATGATGGCTTATTTTTTGCGCCACCAATTCTACATTGTAATGACATTAGTCATTTTACCCAAAAATCTACGGCTAAACGGAAAAAAAAATAATTGTACAACAAAATTGAAGAAAAAACACCATTTTGTAAATTTTGGGGGCTTCCATTTCTACGTGGTACATTTTTCGGTAAAAATGACATCTTATCTTTATTCTGTAGGTCCACTCGATTAAAATGATACCCTTCTTACATAGGTTTGATTTTGTCGTACTTTTTGAAAAAATCACAACTACATTCACGAAAATGTATACATTTAAAATTGTCCTCTTCTGACCCCTATAACTTTTTTTTATTTTTGTTTTGATCAGACTTTTCGATCGCTTTTTATTCCTTTTTTTTATGGTATGAAAAGTGACCAAAAATACGCTATTTTGGACTTTGAATTTTGGAATTTTTTTGCACATACGACCATGCGGTTTCATTTACGATATATTTTTATAGTTCAGACATTTACTCACGTGGCGACACAATATATGTTTATTTTTTATTTTTATTATGGTTACATATTTTTTATATGGAATTTGGGAAAAGGGGGGTGATTTAAACTTTTAATAAGGAAGGGGTTAATGTGTGTGTTTTTAAACTTTTTTTAAACTTTTTTTTTACACTTTCAGTCCCCTTAAGGGACTTTTAGAAGGAATCATTTGATTGCTCATACAGATCAATGGTATTACATACAATCCCATTGATCTGTGTTCTCTGCGCTCGATTGATGAAGCCTCGCCCTGCCAGGCTTTATCATTCTGAGTGTCGGAGCCGCTGCAGCAGGATTGGTGAGCCCTCAGGCTACCTCAGTAGCGGATCGCCCCCCCCCCCGTGATCGCGCTTTGGGGGGACGATCCACCCCACTGGACCACCAGGGACAGGATACAGGCACCTTTAGACTCTGCTGTCAACTTTGACTGCGGTGTTCTAAAGGGTTAATAGCTGGCCGTGACGATCGTCGCATGTCGGCTATTAACGCAGGCCCCCAGCTACAGGAATCAGCTGGTTGCCGTTCGGTATGACGCGGGCTTAAGTCGGAAGCCCACGTCATACCCCGTTAATAGCCATTGGACGAGTATAGACGTCCATGGTCGTTATCAGGTTAAACTCGATAAGTCAGATATGTTGTGTTCACATCTGCGTCAGAGCTTTTTTCGTAAACTTAGTCACAGACTCTGTTCATTGAAAAAAAAAAAAGCGGAGGTTCCGTTGCACGCTGAACACCATCAGATGCCCACGGATTCCATAGATTATATAGATAGTTTATTTACAAGATTTAAGAAGGTAAAAAATACCCTATTATTATTTCTCTGCTCGTGTCCCACTATTTGAATGTATTCTGTGAACATAGCTGTAAATTTGTTATTCTTTTCAGTTCTCTAATTTTAGTTAAAGTGAACCTGTCGTCAACAATTTTTTTATATATTGTAGATAATACCATTATATGTATATTTGTAATATACATTGGTGTAAAAAAATGTGTATATTTTTATCCCTGCAGCTACTGTCTGTGTGTCTCTATGATGAGTCCAAATACAGGAAGTGAGGGTGGACAAGCAGGGGTCTGTGCACTAAGAAAAAGCAGGGCAGTGTGCACTGAGGCTCTATAACATGCTCCAGGCTCATACAGCAGGATGATTGACAAGCCAGGAGTCTGCACAGAGCCCTGATTGTCCTGCCCTCACTTCCTGTATTTGGACTCCTCACAGAGACACACAGACAATAGCTGCAGGGACAGCATTTTTTAACCTAAACATATTCACAATTTTTAACCAATGTAGATTACAAATATACATATAATGGTATTATCTACATTATGAGAAGTTTTTGTTGACGACGGGTACACTTTAAATTAAACACCATTGTATATTACATTGTTTGTATATAGTTTTGTTGTGGAAACAAGCGCTTTACTATTTTTCCTATACATAAAGAAGATATCTTAAACACCAAAAGGCCATATAACATTAAGCGATCACATCAGACAAGGTCATTTCTTCACAACTAAGATACGAGTCAGTATGTGGCTATCACTGTTCTCAACAGATCTGTTTTCAGCTCATCTGTCAAAGAAAAAAAAAAAAGGAAATATGTTATATGCTTAAAGGGGTATTCCAGGATTTTTTTTATTTATTTTTTGACTATGCTACAGGGGCTGTAAAGTTAGTGTAGTTTATAATATAGTATGACTAAGGCTAGACACACTAGCCGAAACGCATCACCATTTACCGGAGACCCATGTATTGTGTGATTTTACTCCAATAAAGTGACTATGTTCTATAAGAGATGCTGCGCTGGGCATTCCTTTCTTTTGATGGTGGTCTAGCAATTCTTATGTGCCCCGTTTGTTTTTAAAAGGGTACTCCGGTGGAAAACCCTTTTTTTTTTAATCAGCTGGTGCCAGAAAGTTAAACAGATTTGCAAATTACTTCTATTTAAAAATCTTAATCCTTCCTGTACTGATGTATGCTTCAGAGAAAGTTATTTTCTTTTTTAATTTCTTTAATGTCTGACCACAGTGCTCTCTGCTGACACCTCTGTCCATGTCAGGAACTTTCCAGAGCAGGAGAGGTTTGCTATGGGGATTTTCTCCTGCTCCAGACAGTTCCTGACATGGATAGAGGTGTCAGCAGGGGGCACTGTGGTCAGACAGGAAAGAAATTAAACAAGAAAACTACTTCCTCTGTAGTATACAACAGCTGATCAGTACTGGAAGGATTAAGATTTCTAAATAGCACAGGAGCTCAGGTGTGCTTTAATGGGTGGCTAATGTGTAAGAGGGAGAAAAGTAAACTCATGCTTACAACCAAGGTATCATGGGACTTGTAGTTGGAGGGAGGGAACTTCGAAAAGGAAATAGCCATTTCACAAAACGAAAGACAAGCACGGATCCTTCCTAAGCATGTCCATTACTGTCTGGCAGGTACATACTAAAATCACCTTATTTATAGAATGTATAGAATTCTTGTTTTGAACGTTGATCTAGTCTGATCAGGGACATTTTCCCTTTTTTACTTCATTTGGTTCATATCTTATGGCTTTCCTAACTTCTGGATAAGTTCAGGGAAGCAAGTTTTTAAGTTGTAGAAAGAAAGAATCACAGCGCAGCACTCACCCTTCCAGTGGTTTATTTCAGATCCGTAAACAATCCATATGGTGATCCAGGTACTGTGGGGTTCGTGGGGAGGACAGGAAAGAGAGCTCCAAGGAGCCCTTGCGGCAACGTTTCGCGGAAAAAAACGCTTGGTCAATCAACGCTTGGTTGCCGCAAGGGCTCCTCGGAGCTCTCTTTCCTGTCCTCCCCACGAACCCCACTGTACCTGGATCACCATATGGATTGTTTACGGATCTGAAATAAACCACTTTAAAGGGTGAGTGCTGCGCTGTGATTCTTTCTTTCTACATTGTCGCATCTCTGTCTAAGCGCACTGCACCGCCCAAGTGTAAGATACAGTTACCCCCGATAACAAGAACCATTGCAAGACCCGGTGGCGAGCGCTTCATTCTCTGCATAATAATATATGTTTTAAAGTTGGTCAACTGTACTATGTAAACTATGTTATCCGAGGCAGCAGCGTAGAAATGAATTTGGACTGTATTCGTTCCTCATTCCTCCAGAATGCAGAGTGGATTGTTGAATCAGGATGATCCATGACACGTGTTCATGTTAGAAATCTCTGCATTGAAACAATTTAGAAAACTGATGACCAGAGGCGTGACTTGTAACTTCTGGACCCTGATGCAAAATCTGCAACAGGGCCCCGTGTGCCAATTATAAAACTGGTCTCTTATGGGGTAGGTGTGCTTTGGGCCCCTTAGGCACCAGGGCCCTGGTGCAACTGCTACCTCTATAGCTACGCCCCTGCTAATATATTATACTTACTAGAAAATTTAGACTAATATAGCTGCTTAAAGTTTTTGGATGCATTTGTAAAGTTTACAAATGATGGGAATAGATGGTAATAAGATAAATTCTAATAGGGGGATGTTGTGTGTGTATGGGCCAGATAGATGTTCCATTCTCCAGCACAATTTTTTCTTTGTTTTGTCATATTTGTTATGTTTTTCGTAGGGTTTTCTGTGTGTGCTTCATGCTGATGATATTGGTCACCTTATTATAGTCTGGTCTTGTGTGTATTATACGTACAAAAAGCATTTACACTTCAGCTGGGGGTATATGTTTGAAAAACATCAGAAAGTCTGCGTGAGCTATATTTGAGGGATATAAAAATTTGGTAGTATATGTTTTTTTTATCCCTGAAATCTAACGCATAGCGGTGTAAAGTAAACCAAATGGAATTACAATTCAACCATTTTTGGCCTATTACAGGTTATGAATATACGGCAGTGTACACTTGAATAGCTGTGAATGGGTCCTAATTAGAGATGAGCGTACTTACAGTAAATTCGATTCATCACGAACTTCTCGGCTCGGCAGTTGATGACTTATCCTGCGTAAATTAGTTCAGCCTTCAGGTGCTCCGGTGGGCTGGAAAAGGTGGATACATTCCTAGGAAAGAGTCTCCTAGGACTGTATCCACCTTTTCCAGCCCACCGGAGCACCTGTCATCAACTGCTGAACCGAGAAGTTCGTGAATAATCGAATTTACTGTAAATCCGCTCATCTCTAGTCCTAATTCCTTCAGTTCCTAAGAGGAATGACAGGGCCCAATGCAGACTTTTTAAGAAATTGGATCTTTTGTTCAGCTACATGTAGTCAAAATGGCCTTGATATGCCGGCCTTATATAAAATCTTGTGCCGTTCCTGGAATGCTGGACTATTTTAAAGGCACACGTATCTGAGGCTGCCTTTGTGTTGGCCTTAGAAGTCTACACCAGCTTAAAGCTGCCCTAAATATTACCTACAATCTATGCATGTTACAAAGTGTAAATTGTAGTAAATTTGGCACAGTAGAGATCACATACTGTTACACACTGCGCTCCGGCTGGACACGCCAGCCGTGAGCGCATCTCCCCTCTCATGTCTCCTGCCGGCGGGGCTGGGATTCGCATCGCGGGATGCGCTCGCATGCAAGTTCCAGCCCGTCACTCACCTTCGCCTTACCACTTAGGGGTTAATTGTCCTACTCTTGTATTTGGTAAATTGAAAGACTGTGCTTGTCATATGTTTCTATTCTATGACTAAGGGCTGACATTCTATAACTAAGTTTAAAGTGGATAATATTGTTCCTGTAATGTCATATTGGCTTAGAATATGATTCTTTATCTTCTTGCTTGGATTTTAATTGCATTTCTGCACTGGACCTCCCTTAGAATGTCTGCTTATGGATAAAGCTTGTGATAGTCTGGAAGGAAAAAAATTATACATGTGAATTTTTTTTTTCACATTTTGACATGTTGAGGCCTTGTGCTTAAGTGAAAAGTTCTCCCCCACCCAAAAATCTTCTCTCCATGCCATAAAATGAAAAATGTGAAACAGAAGTGAAAGGGTATGAAGACTTTCCTAATGCATTTAATATTGTAATAACAGAATATGCATTGGTGCATTGTTGTTTGGATGTATGTTTCTGTCTATGCCTAACTGTTTACATAAGGGGGGATAATAGAATACAGTGACCCCCCCGCCCTACGATGGCCCCGACATACGATCATTTCAACATACGATGGCCTCTCAGAGGCCATCGCATGTTGAAGGCAGCATCAGCATATGATGCTTTTGTATGTCGGGGCCATCGCATAAACGGCTATCCGGCAGCGCAGACTGCTTCAGCTGCCACCGGATAGCCATTTACGGTGCCCCGTGTGCTCCGCTGACAATCACTTACCTGTCCTCGGGGCTCCGGCGCGTCCCCTGCATCGTCGGCGCTCTCCATTGTTGTCATCACGTCGCTGCGCACACCGTCCCGTCATCCAATAGGAGCGGCGTGCGTAGCGACGTGATGGCGGCGACGGAGAGCGAGGATACCGGGGAAGCAGAGGCCTTGCCGGAGCATCAGGGACACCCCTGGGACACGGCAACAGCGATGGAAGGCGACATCCAGGGCAGCAGTGACGAGCGGTGACTGTTCGGAGCGGCGGGGACAGGTGAGTACAACCTTCAATACCAGTGGTCTTCAACCTGCAGACCTCCAGATGTTGCAAAACTACAACACCCAGCATGCCCGGACAGCCGTTGGCTGTCCGGGCATGCTGGGTGTTGTAGTTTTGCAACATCTGGAGGTCCGCACAGGTTGTAGACCACTGTCCTATACTTTACATTGCACGGATCCCTCAACATACGATGGTTTCAACAAACGATGGTCCGTTTGGAACGGTGTACCAGCATATGTTGAGGGACCACTCAATATGGAAATATTGAAAATATTGTGCAAACATAGCTTAGTACTATTTATTATAGCATTATACCAGTGAGATCTTGTCTACCCAACTCTTTAAGTGCTTACTCCAATCCTAGGTCCTTTCTAAACTGTTATTTGTTGAGCATGTGTGGGAAAAAAATATTGCAAATAATGTCACGTATTAAAGGTCATATTAGGTCACACACTTGCAAGCTCCTGTTATATAGAGGTTAATAGAGACATAAAGGCTAATCTGAAAAGGTGAGAGATTAAAGAAAAGGCTGACAGTCTATGTTAAAAGGGTACTCTGGTGGAAAACATTTTATTTTTTATTTTTTTCAAATCAACTGGTGCCAGAAAGTTAAACAGATTTGTAAATTACTTCTATTAAAAAATATTTGTCCTTCCAGTACTTCTTAGCAGCTGTATGCTACAGAGGAAATTATTTTCTTTTTCAATTTCTTTTTTGTCTTATCCTGTCCAGAGCAGGAGAAAATCCCCATAGCAATCCTATGCTGCTCTGGACAGTTCCTGACACGGACAGGGGTGTCAGCAGAGAGCACTGTGGACAAGACAAAAAAGAATTTCCTCTGTAGCATACAGATTCTAATAAGTACTGGAAGGATTAACATTTTTAAATAGAAGTAATTTATAAATCTGTTTACCGTTTTTTTTTGCCATATAGGGCGCTTCGGCATATAAGACACACCCAATTTTAAAGGAGGAAAATCTAGAATACCATGTAAAGTATAGGACAGTGATCTTCAACAAGCGGACTTCCAGATGTTGCAAAACTACAACTCCCAGCATGCCCAGACAGCCGATGGCTGTCCAGGCATGCCGGGAGTTGTAGTTTTGCAACATCTGGAGGTCCGCAAGTTGAAGACCACTGGTATAAAAGGTAATACTCACGTGTCCCCGCCGCTCCGGACCTGTCACCACTACGCTGGATGTCGCCCTCCATCGCTGTCGCCGCGTCCCCGGGGTGTCCCCCTCGCTCCGGAACGTCTCTGCTGATCGGTATCCTCGCTCTCCGTCACCGCCATCACGTCGCTACACATGCCGCTCCTATTGGATGATGGGACGGCGTGCGCGATGATGTGATGACGAAGAAGGAGAGCGCCGGCCATGCAGGGGATCCCGGCACGGAGCAGACACCAAGGAGGCAGGTAAGGTCCCTCCCGGTGCAGCCGGGTTAGTGTCACTTTCACTTCAGACGCGGCAGTCAGCTTTGATCGCCGCATCTGAAGGGTTAATACAGGGCATCACTGCAATTGGTGATGTCCTGTATTAGCCGCGGGTCCCGGCCGTTGATGGCCGCAGGGACCGCCGCGATAGGACAGGGTTTAAATGTGTATTCGCTGTATAAGACGCACCAACTTTTCCCCCCCAGTTTTGGGGAAGAAAAAGTGCGTCTTATACGGCGAAAAATACAGTAACTTTCTGGCACCAGTTCCTTTAAAAAAAAAAAAAAAAGTTTTCCACCTGAGTACCCCTGTAATGGTTAGACTCAAGCAATAAAATGGGTAATGTTGCCATTCGTCACTAAATAGTGCATTGTTCTATTCAATGTACTGCACTTCCATATGATCAGTATGTATATAGACAAACATACAACCTGTAGGTGTACAAAATAGAGTATTTAATTTTACCTTAGGGTATGTTTACACTGAGGAATTGGAGAAGAATTGAAGAGGAATAATTTCGGTCAGGAAAATCTAGATTTTTGCCATTTTCTCCCTTTTGATGGATTTGCACAGAACAGCCCTGATTTACTAAGAGTGTTGTTAGTTTTCTTTGTGGGTTTTAATTCCCTACATTTTTCCCCACAGTGTTTACTAATATTTCCCTACATTTTTCACTTTTCCCTACATTTTGCTTTTTTTTTTTTTTTTTACACATGCTCTGCCACAGAAAATGTGGTGGATTTGAGCTGTGAAAATCCTAAGTAAATATCTTGAGTTTCTGTGATAATGACAGGGACACGCCCTCTTTTCAGCAACCACGCCTACTTTCCCAGCGGCCAAGACCCTTTTTACGGGGTTTTCTTAGTAGGGTATTTTTCAGTTCTGGTGCAAATTATGGCACGCGTTCTGGTGAAGACAGAATTTCTGGCGCAATGCGACAGAATCTGGCGCACAACCCAACAAAACTTGGCGGGTTTACAATAATAAATCAGGACCAATTTGTGCGGTATATGAGCAGAATTTCCACAAGGATTTTACGCAAAGAATTTCCATGTAAATTTTGTCTGAAGAATGAACATGTTAAATCTTAAAGGGGTACTCCAGCGCTAAACATCTTATCCCCAATAAAAAGGACAGGGGAAAAGATGTTAGATCACGGGGATCCTGTCACTGGGGACCCCTGCCGTCTCTCCTGCAGCACCCCTGTTTCTCAGCTGCACAGAGCAAGGATCGCTCTGTGGCTGATGACGGGCAGTGCAGGAGACAGGGTATAGTGTCGTCACGGCTCCGCCCTCTCATGATGTCACACCCCGCCCCATCAATGCAAGTCTATGGGAGGGGGCGAGATGACCACCATGCCCCCTCCCATAGACTTGCATTGAGGGGGCGGGGTGGGGCATCATGAGGGGGCCGAGCCGTGACATCACGATACTCCGTCCCCTGAACCTCCTTTCATCAGCCACAGGATGATCCTCGCTCTGTGCAGCTGAAAAAGTAGGGTGCTGCAGGAGAGACCACGGGGGTCCCCAGCAGCGGGATCCCCGCAATCTAACATCTTATATCCTTTTGTAGGGGATAAGATGTTTAGCGCCGGAGTACCCCTTTATACTTTTGAGGCGTACCATTTGACTGAAACAGATGTAATATAAGATGGAGTTTTTAGAGGTGGAGTTTTCGAGGTGGATTCTGAAGTTATCAAATAATTATTCATGACTTCTATTCTCACGTCTAAGAAGTCCAGGGTACTGTCTCCAAAATTAGATGTAAGTGTCATATTGACATGATTGACATTGTTACGGTATTGGACAAAGGCCAGGAAATGTTCTATATATTTCTTTATATGTTCAGCAAAAGGGTTCTCAGTGGAAAATATGGCCAGGAACAGGTTAGTGAACAAGCACAAGACAGGAGTCCCCATCACCGTGCCCGTTTGCTGCCTGTACCACTGGCCATCATACTGAAAGGCATTGTTATACAAAATAAGGGCCAGTGAATCCGATACAAAATTAATGAACCCAGGTGATTTGTCTGTACACATCAAAAACATGTGGACTGCCTGTATACCCGCATCCTGTGGGATGCGGGTATTTAGGCTTTCAACGTCAATGGACACAAGTTTGTAGCTACTTTGCTATTGAAAGTCTTGAAGGGCAGCAATTAGATCCCCTGTGTCACGGATAAAAGTTGGGGTATGTTTTAATAGAGGGGAAATGAGCCAGTCTAAATAGCTTGGCAAATGTTTCATAGGGGCTCCTATACCCGCCACGATGGGACGGCCAGGAGGGGGGGGGGAGTACATTCTTATGGCTTTTAGGTAATATGTACCACCTCAGTTTGGCAGGTTTTTCAGGGATAAGGCGTTCCGCTGTTTTCTCTGTGATAACATTTTTCTCTACGTATGAACGTAAATGGCTTCTCAATTTGTCCATAATTTTTTTGGTGGGATCGCAGGGTAGTTTCTCAAAAACCATCATGTTGCCGAGAATTTGGCCACCTCCGCATCATTATTGGTTTTGCGCCACACAACTACTCCCCCTTACAATATAATCTTTTTCAGCTAGCCATTTCAACACCAATTTTTCATCAGGGGATATGTTAGGTGTTATCGTTGGGGTAAATGAGAGCCTTAACGTCCTTGAATACTGATCTGTAGAACAGATCAATTGTGCCTCCAGAGGCGAATTGGGAATTAAAGCGAAGCAAAACAAAATGGGAGTTTTTATTATTTCCTAATTCCACCAAAGACCTCTTGGAACTCACATATGTAGTAGGTCCTTGCTTTTAATGTATTTTGCTATCTCTGTGTGTTTTTTATGTTTGGTGTTTTGCAATATGTTTACCTGTAACCATAGAGATACTTGCATGCGCAGGTTTAAGAGCACACCCACTAAAGGCATGACGCATGGCCTGTCGAATCGCTACATGCGCGTAACAGTCCGTCACCTCCTCCTTCCCCCCTGCACACCTGTTCAACTGCTCCCCCACCTGTGTATATGCCGCTGGACTTTTAACCTAATAAAGAAGACGCACCTTTGAATGAAATACCTGGCGAGTGCTGTGTTACATTCTTTTACCTAGTTGATTATCGCCCATACTTCCGTTTCTTTGATGCCCATGCACCATAGTCATTTATTGTGGCTAAGGCATAACACACCCGCTCCATGTGAATTATACCCCATTTGCACCCGTTGCTAGTTTTGGATGGTTCCGGTAAGAGACTCTACCTGCATACACTATATGTTACCTATTCTATTGAATTACCTTGGCACACCTTGGACTGCGTGTTATAGGACTGGGTAAATCACATATTGCTAAAATGGAGGACATTAATCCTAATGACTGGGATAATGCCATCAGTATGGGGAGAGTGAACACAGTTCTTCATGTCCTGTGAGGCTCAAGAGGAAATCCAGGTTATGAACAATAATACCCTGGAATGTAAAATAAATAATCTAGCTGGCCATAAAACACGACTGTTTTGGACTATAAGTTCTCTCCAGGCTTATGTAGACAACAATCAAACCCCCGGGGACTCAGAATGTACAAAGTCTCTTCCCAATTTACGGAAGATGAAATGTTCATTGAGGCATGGAAAGCGGAACACCTGCAAAACTCCTTAAACCTCCAAAAACTGATCTTGGAGAGAAATAGACAGGAGTATGCCTGCATCACAGAGGACCTATGCAAAGGGAAATGTGAAGTAAGAACCAGGTTTTCGGAACAACAATTCAAATTATTTATGATGAATCGGGAGAAAAAATAAGTATCTTACAGAAAACCATCAAAGAGTCCAAAAGGGACACATTTCTGAGGGACAAGAGGGATTTTGATTTTATTCCGGAATTTACCTGGAATAAATCACGTCCTCCACAAAGCAAGGGACATGCTGGAAACGTAAGAGGAGCTGAATATAACAAAAATAGAAGAAACAGAAAACCTCCAAAGAAATCTGACTACTTCACCACCGAGTCAGAATCGAGCGGTTCAGAGGAGATGATGGTCATGTGTGGACAAGCTGATACCACAAATTTTTTAGGGATCCCTCCAAGCGGAGAACAAGACTGGGGGGGGGGGGGGGGGCGAAAAAGGAATAGGAAACATGAAAAAACCACAGCAGAAACGGAAATTCGTAATGTGGAAGAAGTAGCAGTTGAGAATATAGTAATTTCACAGAGCATGTTCTGAGTGATGCTAGCATTTCAGTTCTGAACAAAAGCCTACATTTTGGCTTTCATTATACCTTCTTTCAAGAAGACCTATTTAGGGCCATTTGTAACATCAGTCTAAGACATTTTTTTGCCACTCATTTTTTATGCAACAAAAATGTGTCACAATTGCAGCAAAAAGAAGGAGAGGCTCCTTGTGTTATCGGCCCATTGGGATTTAGAGTAACTAAGGAAGCTGATATACAAGATGAGTCTGTCATATGCATGTTAATGATGCTGGGAGGGGATACTGGTAGTGATGATGGCAATTTTGAAGTTAATACGTATTTTTCAGGGGGAAATGCTTCCAATTTTAATCCCCAATTCGCCCCTGAATTGATCTGCTCTATAGATCAGTAGGCAAGGATGCTAAAGGGGTATTCCAGGAAAAAACTTTTTTTTATATATATCAACTGGCTCCAGAAATTGAAACAGATTTGTAAATTACTTCTATTAAAAAATCTTAATCCTTTCAGTACTTATGATCTTCTGAAGTTGAGTTGTTCTTTCCTGTCTAAGTGCTCTCTGATGACACGTGTCTTGGGAACCTCCCAGTTTAGAAGCAAATCCCCATAGCAAACCTCTTCTAAACTGGGCGGTTCCAGAGACACGTGTCCTCAGAGAGCACTTAGACAGAAAAGAACAACCTTAACTTCAGAATCTCATAAGTACTGAAAGGATTAAGAATTTTTAATAGAAGTAATTTACAAATCTGTTTAACTTTCTGGAGCCAGTTGAGATATATAAGTTTTTTTCCTGGATAACCCCTTTAAGGATCTCATTTACCAAACGAAAACACCTAACATATCCCCTGATGAAAAATTGGCCTTGAAATGGCTAGCTGAAAACAATGATATTGTAATATCTAAATAGGACAAGGGGGGAGTAGTGGCGTGGGGCAAAACCAATCATAATGCGGAGGTGGCCAACTAATTTGGCATGGTGGTTTATGAGAAACTATTCTTATCTCACCAATAAAATTATGGACAAATTGAGAAGCCATTTACGTTCATACGTAGAGAAAAACGTCATCCCTGAAAACCTGCCAAACCGAGGAGCCCCTATGGAACATTTGTCAAGCTATTTAGACTGGCTCATTTCCCCTCTTTTAAAACATACCCCAACTTTTATCCGTGACACAGGGGATTTAATTGCTGCCCTTGAAGACTTTCGATGGCAAAGTGGCTACAAACTCGCCTCCATTGACGTTGAAAGCCTATATACCCACATCCCACAGGATGCGGGTATACAGGCAGTCCGCAAGTTTTTGATGTGTACAGACAAATCACATGAGTTCATAAATTTCGTATCTGATTCACTGGCCCTTATTTTGTATAACAATGTCTTTCAGTATGATGGCCAGTGGTACAGGCAGCAAACGGGCACGGCAATGGGGACTCCTGTCTCGTGCTCGTTCGCTAACCTGTTCCTGGCCATATTTGAAAGGAAGTACATATTTTCCACTGAGAACCCTTTTGCTAAACATCTAAAAGATTTCCTTTGTTTCGTGGATGACATTTTTGTTGTTTGGGACGGAACAGAGGAAGATTTCCTGGCCTTTGTCCAATACCTTAACAATGTCAATGATGTCAATATAATATTCACATCTGATTTTGTGCCCTGGACTTCTTAGACGTGAGAATAGAAGTCATGAATAATTCTTTGATAACTTCAGGTTATAGAAAATCCACCTCTAAAAACTCCATCTTACATTACAGTTCTTCCCACCTGGTCCACACGAAAAACAGCATTCCTTTCAGTCAAATGGTATGCCTCAAAAGGATTAACAATGACCCTAATAATTTTCATAAACAGGCAGAAGAACTTGAATTTAGTCTAGCACGACGAGGCTATCCACCTAATGTCCGGAAAAAAAAATGCTAGAAGTTAAATAAATAACATCCCTAGAGAAAACTTGCTAGCAAAAAACTGAAGAAAAGAAAACACAGAATAGTATTCTCATTCAAAAATACACCGATGAATCCTACCATTAAAAATGCAATCTTGTCCCATTGGCATATGTTGCAGCAGGATGAGGATTTAAAGAAACACACTTGCATTACCTATAAAAAGAATATTACAATCCATTACAGAACTAATAGGACTACAAAATCAAACTGGTTAACAGATAGTCGCCCCGTGGGCAACTTTGCTTGTGCATCATGTTCCTTCTGTAAATATAATGCCAAATGTAACCAATTTAAATTGGGTGGCTACGATGTCCAGGTAAAACAGTGTATTACCTGTAGATCTAATTATGGGGTGTACAATATAATCTGCAATTGTGGCAGAGTCTACATAGGTAAAACCATTCGACCAAAATTTCACAGGATCAGAGAACATAGTAGGTCACCAGCACAGATGGGGGTTCTTTACTGTAAGAGCCGTGAAACTATGGAACTTTCTTCCCGAGGAGGTGGTGATGGTGAACGCAATAAAAGATTCCAGAAGGGGCCTGGAAGCATTTTTGGAGTGTAAAAACATTACAGGTTATGTATACTAGATTTATAGGGACAGAACATCAATCCAGGGATTTATTCTGATAGAGACACACTAGTCCAGGGTGTATGTTTTCACAGTTATATTTTGCCTATTCATATTTAACCTTGACATATGTTGATCGTGGCTGTCTATTAGCTTCCCCTTAATGGAATATGTTTTGTAACATCCAGCATTGTGAACAGCATGGAACTGAAAGCTTTCAGTATGTACCATTGCTATATGTTAAGGGCCCTGCAAGCAGTATTCCTATTCAGGCCTTGTGTTGTGTCTACCAGTTATCAGTGGCTAAAAGCTGGGTTTTGGTGCTTGTATTTCTCTGTATGAACAATTTTGAAATGAAATAGTGTTGCCTTTGGCACTGCTGAGACATTTATCCTCATGTTGCATCTTATAATACTTGAGGAGAAAGCTGATGAGTGACAGCGTGAAAGACGGCACAGCCAAAGACAAATAACAGTGAAGGTTATTGCACACTTAGCGGTAAACATAAATCTTTACTACGACCTTGCTCATTTTTCTTGCATTACATGGAATTGTCTAATGAAAGGTCTATAAACATTAATGTGAAGATAATGGAATAGGACATGCTGTTGGCTGGATTTGTTACGTATGTTACGTATTCTAGTAAATAACGGTATAGTACAGTGAGTTCTATTCAAGGCTTTTGAAAAAAAGATAGACAGATATGTGACTTGAGAATATCTTTGATAGTGTTAATTGGATTAAGTAGAAAGTTGGGTATTTTAAAGAAGCATGTCGGGTTGTTATTTTTTGTGTTCATATCCTGTACTCTCACCATGATTAGTCATACACTAGTCATACAAAGCCATTTGTTTCATTTCAGCACAACTGCATCTAGGCGTTTCATTACTTGGGCATGTGATCAGTAGTTTGACTCACAGAAAATGACATAGCTAAAACGGGTTCTCCGCTCCTAGACATCTTATTCCCTATCCAAAGGTTAGGGGATATGATGTCTGATGGCGGGGGTCCTGCCGCTGGGGACCCTCGCGATCTCTGTGCAGGGTGCGGGCAGTGGGGTCACGATGTCACAGCCACGCCCCTTGTGACACGACACGCCCCTTCAATGCAAGTCAATGGGAGGGGGCGTGGTCATGTTATTACGACCCCGCCACCTGCTCCAAGAGTTCGGAACAAAATGTTCCGAACACTAGGGCAATGGTGTACCCCTTTAATGAGTCAAAAGGAAGTCAAGTTATGGGTCAGTTGACTTCCTGTGAACTTCTGGATGATCAAAACCCGTTATATCACTCCTGGGAGCTCACAGATCCCTCCCCACCAGATCTGTATACTGCTGCTTTTTGTATGGGATCAGAATTTATAGTAGATATACACCTCTCCTGAGGCTGTGTTCTTATATTGTATTTCTCCTTGTTTTGTTAAAAAAAAATTCCTTCTTTTTCCCAAATCAGCAAAAACAGCAAAAATTACACCACACATTTACAAATGACTGGGGTTTTCCAATATTGCGATTGAACTGTCACATTTTTACCACAATTTTGGAGTATCGCTGCAGAAACTGCCAAATTAAGTAACTACATGTGAAAAGTGCTATAAAAATGTAATGTTTAAAGACATAGCCTAAAGACTTAAAATCCTCATACAACACCTCAAGTTTGAATATACTGTAGGTCAAATCATTTTTACCTTATGTCAATATTTCTTTAAAAAATTTACTTTAAATAAAAAAATGCAAAAAACTTTGAGTCAAACTGCTTTATAATGTGAAGTGACCTCAACCGACTTATGAGTCTATTTAGTTATCTGGCTGAACGCCTTCACCAGACGTGTCATTAATTGTCCAGGTGAAATAATAAAGTGCCACACCCTCTCTCTGCAAAGCCAAGCTGGGCTGAGTAAAACCATTTTAATACACTGCCAAGCGTGTGTTTCTTCAGGTGCACATATCCAAGTAAGACATCTTAATCTGGCATAGTCAGATGACCACTGAGAGGGTTGGGGGGGGGGGGGGGGTTGACTTGAGCAGCCAATTTAGTTCAAGTCATTTCCAGGGAACACTACCTGAATAAGGTGGTGTAATGAGCTGCTCTGCATATTCCCCTACCCAGAATGCCCGCGGAGTGCAAAATGGCCTTATGAAGCCCCGTCATACCAGGAGTGGTAATCTCTCCCTGAGAAAATACTCATCCCCTTATATATATATATATATATATATATATATATATATATATATATATATATATATAATTGGTGAAAAAGATCAAAATACATTAGAATAAAGGTTGAAATCTATGGTTAGGAACATTAATTTTATTCCAGGGTCCATATTTAAATGGGCACTCTCATTAAAACAAATTTTTGCTATTGCACTCCTTATGGTAAATAAAAAAACGTATGTACTTTGTTTAAAAAAAATGAACTTTTCTATGTTTTATTTGTATTTAAAAAAGCTGCCACTAAGTGTCTCCCTACTTGTCCAGAGCACATTATTTCCCCATCTCTTGCACAGTCTTTGGACTCCTGCTGGCCTGGCAGATGTCCAAAATCAGGAAATTCTGAGGGGGGTATGTGCAGCCTTATCCAATCAGAGCTCATCCCACACACTGAATTTTTCTGGGCTGTGTGTAGCAGAGTGAGGGAGGAAGTTCTCCCCAGTATGGCTTCAGATGATGTCACAGCCTGCTAGGGAACGACCCTTCCCTGACTGAGACTGAGCAGAAAATACAGAGCAATATCAAGGTAGAAAACTAAAAAATAATAAAAATAAAAACAGGGGGTGGTTTATCATGATGGGGCAGTGAACTGGAAGGATTATAAAATTTAACAAGATCGTGAGAGGTACTCTTTAAATGCATCTTTATCATAGAACCTCCATGATGACAATTGTGAAATGACTTTTTTAAAGGCAAAGCTCCTTTAAAGCCTTTTGAATTTCCTATATTAGCACACAAGGTGGTAACCTGTAAAAGATCTGTGACATTAAGACACATGGCTGGTTTGGGAATAAACCTCAAGAAATAAAAAATGCTCCAGTAAAAAGCATCTATAACAACAACAACTGTTCTCCAGAGTATTTTAGCTCTTGTGGATCATTCCTCATGTAAAGTGTTCCATTTACTCTCACTTTCATCCATAACATTATGTCTGTGGATTCAGTGTTTGTTTAGGACACACAAAGTCATGGTTCTGAATGGTTTTTGTCCTCTATAGGTATTTTCTTGCATGTATATGCATACATGTGATTCTCTTAACAGTATGTTTTGCTACAATTTAAGAAAAGAAAATAAGTTCAATTGCATTAGTCATTTCTAAAAAAAAATACCTTCATTTTAACATCCTTTTTCAGATTCTAATGCACTAGGCTGGACAGAATATCAATGAATAGAGCAACACTGTATTATATCATCTCATGACAGGTGTCATAACCACATAATTATTATACATAGTAACATAGTTTATCAGGTTGAAAAAAGACAAGAGTCCATCGCATCCAACCTAGATGCCTACTGTGTTGATTGAGAGGAAGTCAAAACCCCCATGAGGCTGATGCCAATTGCCCCATATTCCTTCCCGACACCAATATGGCATCAGAATAAATCCCTGGATCAACGCTCTAGCCACATAATTCTAGTATTCATAACCTGTAATATATTTTTGAAAAAAAAAATAAAAAAAAAAAACATCCAGGCCACCCTTGAACTTGTTTATCGAGTCAGACATCACTACATCAAGTGGTGCGATTATTGAGTAATGAAACTGGTTCAAAACAGTATTTAGGACAGTGTGGAGAGTGCAGCATATCTGCCTGGGAAAGTTGGTTATACACATCCAGGTTTAAAGTGAACCTGTCAGCAGTTTCTAGGGTATAAAGTAAGGGCATGGCTGTATAGAGCCTTTGATCCTGAATCCATACATACCTCTGTTAATACATATCCATACATACCTCTGTTAATTGACCCCTCCAGAACCGAGATATCAGAGTTTAAAATTATATGCAAATTATGCTTTGGAGCCCACTGGTCATTTCCCTCGCCTGCTATAGCCCAGCACAGTTTGGTCCCTTTACCAGTTAGTCACTGCTTTTTCATTTAGGAGGGTAGAAGAAGTGACCACTGCAGAGAGGGAAGTGACTGGTGGGCTGGGCTCTTGAAGCTGAGATGCTTAATTTGCATATCTTGCGCTGGAGAGATCAATTATCAGATGAGAGGTATGTACATATTCAGGATCAAAAGCCCCAGCCAGCCACAAACTTATTGTATACCATAAAAACCTTCTGAAAGGTCCCCTTTAAGCTGTGTTCACATCTGCATTAAAGGCTCCATTCAGTGCATACATCAGCATGTGGCGCTACTCTTGCATCAAAAGTAAGGAAGATTCAATGGACCTTGAAGGACCGCCGTCACGCCCCCTCACATAGACTTGCATTATGGGGACATGGTGTAACGTCACGACCCTCGCAACCCGCACACAGCGTCCGGAAAATAATGTTCCGAATGCTGGAGTATGTCTTTAAATACATTTGTGGTAAAATGAGCATTGCATTTGAAATATGTGGTCCAAGATAGTTATTTCTCCAGTGAGAACCGTTATAATAAACAGCACTCATTTATATATTTACTCTGAGAACATATCCACTTTTAGTCCCCTTTGTTCCGCACCTTTCTATCTTGCTGATCGAAGCAATTCTCTGAAGTACTTCTTTAAACATGCCTTGTTATCACGACACCATGGACGTTTACTTTAAATGACTTCATATATCCAATATCATTTATCAGGCACATGGGGAAGTACAGTCTGTGATCTCAATGTCATTCCCTTCTCAGATACAGTAGGCTGATGGCTGTCTTCTCAGAGGCATCGGATCATTTGACTGATGCCTGAACTCTGAACACTCTGTCTCGCAGATCCGATGATCACTGTATTCTTAGCTGTGTTTTGACCTGTAAGCTGTCACTTTGTAAGTCAGGTCTTTCAGACAGAGAGACTTGTGCTAATGTGCACACACACTGGGACTGGCATTTATTGGGTAGAGTATCTACGGACACCGCTCTTGACTTAAAACTGGTAAAATCTCAGATGGGAGAGAAGATTTATAATTTATTGTGCTCTATGCTATGTAAGCTTGAAATATTAAACTCATATTTTACCTTTTGTCCCCTTTAAACCAGAAACTGAGGCGCATTCCAAATAAATAATGCATAAGATGGTTGTGCAGACTTTACGCTGTGGAGAGATGGATACATGACGAGTAAAGGGATAGGAAAGATCTTTATTTTTAAAGAACTATTTATATTTTTTCCCTCTTTTGGCTTAATGAAGTCAATTAATAGTGTTGCTCACGAATATTCGCAATTCGAATATTATTCGCGAATATCGCATATTCGCGAATTCGCGAATTTCGCGAATATAGCGCTATATATTCGTAATTACGAATATTCGTTTTTTTTTTTTTGTTTTTTTTTTCACAGTACACATCACAGTGATCATCCCTCTCTGCTTCCAGCTTGTGTGGTGTAAAGAAGGCTCTAATACTACTGTGTGAGACTGTCGCGCGAAATTCGCATATGCGAAAATTAGCATATGCGAAAATTAGCACATGCGAATTTTCACATATGCGAATTTTCGCGTATGTTAATTTTGTATATGCTAATATGCACATATGATAGTTTTCGCATACGCGAATGTTCGCATATGCGAAAATAAAACGGGAATATAACGAATATGCGAATATTCGCGAATATATGACGAATATTCGTCCATATATTCGCGAATATTCGCGAATTCGAATATGGCCTATGCCGCTCAACACTATCAATTAACAAAGTAAATGTTTTGCTTTAGGTCAGTGTCATATTTGGGCAATGTCCTCTAATAATGAATCATACAAACCTAGGTATGTGCCAGAAGTTATTAGGTTCGGCAAATGATATTCTTCATTCTAGAATTTCAGCAGCATTGAGGAGGTAGAAGACCATAAATCATTGCGTGCGTGCATGTGTAGACAGCTTTTGTGAGTTCTAAAATGATAAAATCAATAAATTGTGTACAAACCTAAAATATGCAGTGGCTGAACAGTGAAGTACTAAAACCCCCATGTTTCTTCAGATCGATTGGATTCAGTGGATGCCTATAAATAGCACTGATCAGTATTAGCAATTTAAAGGAAAACTGTCAGCTTGTTCACCCACACTAAACCCACTACTGGGTTATAGTGTGGGGGAACAGGATTCCAATGAGTGGTCATTTACTTATTTTTGTCAACTGACTGCCGAGATATATGCTTCTAAAGTTCCGGGATTTTCAAAATTATTAAGCACAGTGAAGGCATCTCCCCCGCCCGCCGGCTGCCTCTCTCCCGGAGTAAAGCTTCTAAGCCCACCCTCCGCTATGCATACTACTTAGCTTCAACTCCAAGTCCTAGTGACATGGAGTCACAGGTCACATGATCGCAGTGCTCTGTCTAAAGAACGCATGCGCCGCTATATTTTCCCCAGCTCTCACGTCTTCAGGACAGCGTAAGGGGAGCGCTCTGCTCTGAGGGCGCAAGAGAGGAAGAAGGGGGCACGGCGATTGGTTGCGCTCTGTGAGGAAACCAATCATCATGCGTTGGTAGGAGGCGCGGGACTAAGGCAGAGGTAGAGGAGGGTGATTGGAGGGGGAGAGCTGGCTTAGGTGTGATGTCATTCCGCAGAGCATTCGGGGCGGTGTAGCGAGGGACCAACACAGAGCGCTGTGATCACATGGGCTGTGACTCCTCATCACAAGGACGAGGAGTTTAAGCTAATGAATATGCAAAGTGGAGGGGCGGGCTTAGATGCTTTACTCCGGGACAGAGAGGTGTCCAGCAGGCGGGGGAGACGCCTTCACTGTTATTCATTTTTGAAATCCTGGAATTTTAGAAGCATATATCTCGGCAGCCAGTTGACAAAAAGTAAGTGACCCTTCATTTGAATTCTGTTCACCCACACTATAACCCAGTGTATTGGGTTTAGTGTGGGTGAACAAGCTGACAGTTTTCCTTTAAAGATTGCAATAAATAGCCCCATGTCCCTGTTATGCCGAGCACTCCGGGTCCCCGCTCCTCCCCGGAGCGCTCGCAGCGTCCTCTCATTCGCAGCGCCCCGGCCAGACCTGCTGACCGGGCGTGCTGCGATATTACTCCCAGCCGGGATGCGATTCGCGACGCGGGACGCGATTCGCGACGCGGGACGCACCCGCTCGCGATGCGCGTCCCGGCTCCCGTACCTGACCCGTTCCCCGTCTGTGTTGTCCCGGCGCGCGTGGCCCCACTCCTTAGGGCGCGCGTGCGCCGGGTCTCTGCGATTTAAAGGACCATTGCACCACTGATTGGCGCAGCAGGCCTAATCAGTATCCTCACCTGTGCACTCCCAACTTATACCTCACTTCCCCTGCACTCCCTCGCCGGATCTTGTTGCCATTGTGCCAGTGAAAGCGTTTCCTTGTGTGTTCCTAGCCTGTGTTCCAGACCTCCTGCCGTTGCCCCTGACTACGATCCTTGCTGCCTGCCCTGACCTTCTGCTACGTCCGACCTTGCTCTTGTCTACTCCCTTGTACCGCGCTTATCTCAGCAGTCAGAGAGGTTGAGCCGTTGCCGGTGGATACGACCTGGTTGCTACCGCCGCTGCAAGACCATCCCGCTTTGCGGCGGGCTCTGGTGAATACCAGTAGCAACTTAGAACCGGTCCACCGACACGGTCCACGCCAATCCCTCTCTGGCACAGAGGATCCACCTCCAGCCAGCCGAATCGTGACAGTCCCCCACATAAATCCAAAAAAGAAATACATTTCCTCTGATGTCATAACCTTGGTGCTCTCTGCTGACCTCTGCTGTCCATTTTAGGAACTGTCCAGAGCACGAGAAAATCCCCATAGCAAACATATGCTGCTCTGGACAGTTCCTAAAATGGACAGCAAAGGTCAGCAGAGAGCACTGTGGTCATGACATCAGAGGAAATGCATTTATTTTTTGGATCTCTTTAGTATACAGCCCCTAAAAAAGAACTTGAAGGATTACATTTTTTTAATAGAAGTGATTTACAAATCTCAAAAAGGTGCAGCTCACAACAAAAGGAACGAGGTAATAAAAGCTATAACCAGTCCCCACCGGCGTCAGGAAAAATATTGATCAAAATAATAGCTTATACCTAAAGGGCCTCACCAATCCAGGTGCATAATGAATGATATGGGTGGAAATGAATATATGTTACGCCGAGCGCTCCGGGTCCCCGCTCCTCCCCGGAGCGCTCACGGCGTTTCTCTCCCTGCAGCGCCCCGGTCAGACCCGCTGACCGGGAGCGCTGCATTGACATTGCCGGCGGGGATGCGATTCGCATAGCGGGACGCGCCCGCTCGCGAATCGCATCCCAAGTCACTTACCCGTCCCGGTCCTCCTCGGTCTGCCATGGCTCCAGCTTCATTCTCTCACCCTTGACTGGACCACCGGGGAGATCAAGAACTGGGACTCTTCTTGCCAAAAGAAATGCCTCTCCCCCCCTCCCAGTCCCGTCAGGAAAGCCTCGGTGCCTCCTCCTACATCTGGTCTCCCCAAGGCTTATCAGGACTGTGACTTGCCTCCTCGTGGCCCCCGTCCTGGTGACACCCTGCCCCGTGCCAAGCTTCACCCTCTGCCCTCCCTCCCCATTCCCACTCCTGCTGTACTGCCGGCCTTTGAGGATACCCTACAGTCACTCCCGGTGTCCTCGTCCTGTGTGAAGCAGTTGCCGGACAAAGAAAGGGGGAGACCTAAGGGGTACTGTTACGCCGAGCGCTCCGGGTCCCCGCTCCTCCCCGGAGCTCTCACGGCGTTTCTCTCCCTGCAGCGCCCCGATCAGACCCGCTGACCGGGAGCGCTGCATTGACATTGCCGGCGGGGATGCGATTCGCATAGCGGGACGCGCCCGCTCGCGAATCGCATCCCAAGTCACTTACCCGTCCCGGTCCCCGGCTGTCATGTGCTGGCGCGCGCGGCTCCGCTCTCTAGGGCGCGCGCGCGCCAGCTCTCTGAGATTTAAAGGGCCAGTGCACCAATGATTGGTGCCTGGCCCAATTAGCCTGATTAGCTTCCACCTGCTCCCTGGCTATATCACATCACTTCCCCTGCACTCCCATGCCGGATCTTGTTGCCTTGTGCCAGTGAAAGTGTTTAGTGTTGTCCAAGCCTGTGTTACCTGATCTCCTGCTATCCATATTGACTACGAACCTTGCCGCCTGCCCCGACCTTCTGCTACGTCTGACCTTGCCTCTGCCTAGTCCTTCTGTCCCACGCCTTCTCAGCAGTCAGCGAGGTTGAGCCGTTGCTAGTGGATACGACCTGGTTGCTACCGCCGCAGCAAGACCATCCCGCTTTGCGGCGGGCTCTGGTGAACACCAGTAGCCACTTAGAACCGGTCCACCGGCACGGTCCACGCCAATCCCTCGCTGACACAGAGGATCCACCTCCAGCCTGCCGAATCGTGACAATATAACAAACAGCATCAATATAAAAATTTAATGAATATAAAATAATTTATACACATAACAAGGCACTAGAAAGGATAACTCCACTGGGCCCTAGTGGGTTATCAGATAATATTGATGTATACAATAAGCTGCTAAAAAATGGTAATAAAAATAATCCGATGGTCCGGCATAAGCAGATACAGTCCGTTGGTCCGGTAACTGTGTTAAAAAAGTCCCGCTATATATCAGATGGCAAAAATAGGCTTAATGAAAATATTGCAGAGTCAATTTCCAGATGGGTGGTATAATATACAAACAATAGTTGAATTTCT
Source organism: Hyla sarda (assembly GCF_029499605.1). Taxonomy (NCBI): domain Eukaryota; kingdom Metazoa; phylum Chordata; class Amphibia; order Anura; family Hylidae; genus Hyla; species Hyla sarda. Next base: position 104,276,140 of record NC_079191.1, on the reverse strand, counting down.
CACCATCTATGGCCGCCTGGTTCTCACTATGTGGACTGATGTATGATGTATGTTACACATTTATCTACTGAGGAAGGGGTCGGAGGACTACTATTCCCAGCACCCCGAAACGCATCTAGGTTTTGGCACTGTTCACACATCTTACTCATACCAGTGTCCGTACCTAACTGGGAAAGTCCCAGCATCTGAGGAGTTAATCCACTCTCTTTCCGCCTTGCCTGGCGGTATCTCACCTCCAATTACCTCCCGCAGTCCAGGTCTCCACGTGGGACGCCGCTCCCGTTCTCACCGTCACTCCTGCCAGAGTGTCGGTATCATACCACCAGCAAGCAGCTAGAGAGCGGCCGCAGTCTGTTGCACGGAACATCACGTCGCACCCCACTGCCACCCGGGTTGCGAGTCACAGCGTGCGATCGCTATTAACCATCTGAGGACATACGGGAGAGGACTCTGTAGCCACCATACATCGGTCCACATTGTGAGAACCAGGCGGCCATAGACAGTGAGAAATTCAACTATTGTTTGTATATTATACCACCCATCTGGAAATTTACTCTGCAATATTTTCATTAAGCCTATTTTTGCCGTCCGATATATAGCGGGACTTTTTTAACACAGTTACCGTACCAACGGACTGTATCTGCTTATGTTGGACCATCGGATTATTTTTATTACCATTTTTTTAGCAGCTTATTGTATACATCAATATTATCTGATAACCCACTAGGGCCCAGTGGAGTTATCCTTTCTAGTGCCTTATGTGTATAAATTATTTTATATTCATTACATTTTTATATTGATGCTGTTAGTTATATTCATTTCCATCCATATCATTATGCACCTGGATTGGTGAGGCCCTTGAGGTATAAGCTATTATTTTGATCAATGATTTACAAATCTGTTTAACTTTCTGGCACCAGTTGATTTAAAAAAAAAAAGTTTTCCACGGGAGTACCCCTTTACGTATCCCTCCAGTCCTGTTGCTAAGATCCTGACTTTGTAACGCATTGATTCATTGACATTTCTATTGTGTTTGGTGTTTTGTGAGAAGCTGTTTTATCTTGTGACCAGTTCTTTGGTTTGGACTTAGCTGTGTAATTGTGTTTCATCAATACTTGAAGTATAGTTGGTGGTATACCGTTACTTGTACTAAAGTCGTACCGGAATACTGGTGACAATATAACTTCGAAAATTCCATTTGTTGATCTTGTTGGTGTATTACTGTACACACAGAGTTAGTTTACGGAATACTAGGAATATGAATGAGTGCTTCTGGGGCTGGTTGTTTTGCAACATCTGTGGCTCCACATGTCTTCTAGTAGTGTAAAATGTTTTGTGTAAGAAACCATTTTTTTTCCAAGCATAATTTCCAGTTTGTGTACTTCTCAGAGAGATATTTTAAACTTTCGGAGTGTTTTGTACAAACATATAATTTGTTGACATGTAATAACCGCATTGCCTTCAACTCTGCATTGCTTCACAGCTATGTTTTATTTGGTGTCTAGGTTCTATAAAAAGATTTAATTACATCCACACAAGTCATTATTCACTTACAGTAATAGAATCTCTACTTTTTATCTTGTGCTTTAAATACTTTTTCTGCCTTTTATTTCTCAAACTAAAGTACTTTTATATTGCTTTGATATCGTGTACGGTTGGAAGTTGTCTAAATCCACTAGATGGACCTCTACTATTGCCATCTGCTTGGAAATCGTATCTTCTTTTGGATGTGACATATTGCCTTTTTATGTCTTTTACACCGGCTTTATGTTCCTTATGGTCCATGTATAATCAGTCTTAGTCTCAATTTTTTTCCTGAGTCAGTTCTGCTGACTGCTATTAACTGTTCCTAGCATGCTGGGACCGTTGGGTAGATAGCTATCTAGGCCTCTGTATAACCAATAAAACATAGTGTCCAAGATGCTGATAATGCTGGAGTATAATAGGTACCCTCTTTAGTGCATTGATAAGGAAATAATTATTTTAAGTGTGTGTATATACAGTGTATTACATAAGTGAGTGAGTAAACCCTCACATTTTTGTAAATATATTATTCTATCTTTTCATGTGTCACTAAAGAAATGACCCTCTGCTACAGTGTAAAGTAGTGAGTGCACAGCCTGTCCCTCAGCACACAGCCATTAATGTCTTAACCTTGGCAATAAAAGTGAGTGCACCCCTTAGTGGAAATGTCCACACTGGACCCAAAATGTCAATATTTTGTGTGGCCATCATTATTTTTCTGCACTGCCATAAAGGGTTACTCCGCTGCTCAGCATTTGGAACAAACCGTTCCAACGCTGGAGACGGTGCCGGGAGCTCGTGACGTAATAGCCCTGTCCCTCGTGACATCACACCCCGCCCCCTCAATGCAAGTCTATGGGAGGGGGCGTGACAGCCGCTATGCCCCCTCCCATAGACTTGCATTGAGGGGGTGAGGCGTGATGTCATGAGGGGGCGAGACTATGATGTCACAAGCGCTCAGTGCCGGCTCCAGCGTTCAGAGCAGTTTGTTACAAACGCTGAGCAGCGGAGTACTCCTTTAAGCCTCTTGGGTATGGAGTTCACCAGAGCTTCACACATTGTCACTGGGCTCCTCTTCCACTCCATTATGACAACTAGAGATGAGCGAACTTACAGTAAATTCGATTCAGTATCCAAAAAGAAAAAGAAACACGCAAAACAGCGCACACCCATAAATATCAAAATGTTCTCTTTATTAATACATAGATCAAAAGGACAGACAAGATTATTAAAAACATTTAAAACAGGCCTAAAGCAGCCAAAGCACAAAACAGGGTGAGCCCCCTCAACAAGGGAACCCCACCCAGGGCACCTGCCTATTACAAAACATCAATAACGTCACTGTGATATACATATAAGCTGCCACATAACACTATATTCATCTCAACAGCCCATATACAACCTGTATTTTCATGTAGCAAGGTTATGATGAAATGACACAGGACGGTTAATGGAGGAGTTACCAGGCAAGTGTCCCCCTAAAGACCCCACGCCTTCCGTTGCCCGTCGGCAACTTCCTCAGGGGTGTGTATATCACAGTGATGTTATTGATGTATTGTAATAGGCAGGTGCCCTGGGTGGGGTTCCCTTGTTGAGGGGGCTCACCCTGTTTTGTGCTTTGGCTGCTTTAGGCCTGTTTTAAATGTTTTTAATAATCTTGTCTGTCCTTTTGATCTATGTATTAATAAAGAGAACATTTTGATATTTATGGGTGTGCGCTGTTTTGCGTGTTTCTTTTTGGATACTGTGTTACATTTGATACGTATAGCAGCACCCCTTTTCTAATTGATGTCGCTGAGCCCCCTCATATTGTAGTGGTTGTAAATTCGATTCGTCATTAACTTCTCGGCTCGGCAGTTGCTGACTTATCCTGCATAAATTAGTTCAGCTTTCAGGTGCTCCGGTGGGCTGGAAAAGGTGGATACAGTCCTAGGAAAGAGTCTCCTAGGACTGTATCCACCTTTTCTAGCCCACGGGAGCACCTGAAAGCTGAACTAATTTATGCAGGATAAGTCATCAACTGCCGAGCCGAGAAGTTTGTGACGAATCAAATTTACTGTAAGTTTGCTCAACATCACAGAGCTGGTGGATGTTAGAGACCTTGTGCTCTTTTACTTTCAGTTTGTAATGCTCTTTTGCACAGAACAGACCATAAACGGGATGGACTGAGCATTGTAGTTCCCTTTATTGGAGCACAAAGCACTTTTGTTGCCAAAGGTTTAGACATTGATGGCTGTGTCTTAAGTGTGTATGCATGTTCCAGCATAGCTTCCAAACGGCTACAGATCTTTCACTTATACTTGGTACACATGTTTCTTATATGTCCAAAAAATATATATAGTAGAGTTTAGTGATGTCCTAAAACCGAAACTCTACAGCCTGAGAGTTAAACAGCAGAGCCCGAACAGCAAGTCTATGGGACTTCCCATACATCTCTGCGAAGAATGCTCGAGAGTTTTAAACAAACGTTATGGTAAAGTATGACTTGACTGTCCAGGCTCCTCAGTTTTACTCTTGGGCTGCAGAGATTGTCAGTATTGGGGCATTAGACTTACAGTACATCTTCTGATCGTGTTTCTCTTGGGCTGTGAAGATTTCCCGGGAGTTTTTAAACATCCTTCCATCGGAACAACATCATGGTAAAGTATGATTTAACTGTCTGGCAAGCAGGTGCAAAGAGGGGCCAGGAAGTTGGCTCAGGAAGGGCAGAACAGAGAAACATTTTTTCAAGCTGAGAAAAGAGTGAAAGCCCAGGGAAGACATCAGTGCAGGGGCAGGGAGAGGGCATGGCAACACTGCAGTGAGTGATGCAGGAAGGACAAGCAGGAGACTGGGAAAGCAGACTGAGAAAATAGACTTTTATTTAGATTGATATTTATGTCATGATCAGTATAGAATCAGCTTTGCATCGTAGCAGCAGGGTCTTGTAAGACTTTGATAACTTTACTTGTTTCATCTTGACATTTCCTCATTGGAGAAAACTATCCAAAGCATTTTCACTGAAATTAAAATGATTTCTTCCCAAGATCAAAGCCCCGTACCCATGTCTCTTTATATAATATCACACTGCCCGCAGGAAACTTCAGGATTTGTCTGGAACTTTTTTGTAAGAAGTTTTTCTATACATGTCACATATTATATTCTCAGCCTGTCTGACAACATCACAAGTACTCTCTCAGCTGATAACTTTCTTATGCAAGTGTGGACCTACTAATTTAGAATTGCTGCCATCAGTGTAGTGTTAACATGATTGATTCGCCAGGTATAGTTTGTCTGAGTGTATTAACATAGCATATTTCCATTTTTCACTTTATGTTATAATATTTTTTACATTTTAACCCCTTAAAGACTCAGCCCATTTTGGCCTTAAGGACTCAGACAATTTAATTTTTACGTTTTCATTTTTTCCTCCTCGCCTTCTAAAAATCATAACTCTTTTATATTTTCATCCACAGACTAGTATGAGGGCTTGTTTCTTGCGCGACCAGTTGTCCTTTGTAATGACATCACTCATTATATCATAAAATGTATGGCGCAACAAAAAAACACTATTTTTGTGGGGAAATGAAAACGAAAAACGCAATTTTGCAAATTTTGGAAGGTTTCGTTTTCACGCCGTACAATTTACGGTAAAAATGACGTGTGTTCTTTATTCTGAGGGTCAATACGATTAAAATGATACCCATTATTACATACTTTTATATTATTGTTGCGCTTAAAAAAAATCACAAACTTTTTAACCAAATTAGTATGTTTATAATCCCTTTATTTTGATGACCTCTAACTTTTTTATTTTTCTGTATAAGCGGCGGTATGGGGGGCTAATTTTTTGTGCCATGATCTGTACTTTTTTTTGATACCACATTTGCATATGAAAAACTTTTAATACATTTTTTATAATTTTTTTTTAATAAAATGTATTAAAAAAGTAGGAATTTTGGACTTTTTTTTTTTTTCGTTCACGCCGTTCACCGTACGGGATCATTAACATTTTATTTTAATAGTTCGGACATTTACGCACGCGGCGATACCAAATATGTCTATAAAAAAAAATTTACGCTTTTTGGGGGTAAAATAGGAAAAAAGGGACGTTTTACTTTTTTATTGGGGGAGGGGATTTTTCACTTTTTTTTTACTTTTACTTTTACATTTTTTTACATTTTTTTTTTACACTTGAATAGGGGACTATTCATAGCAATACCATGATTGCTAATACTGATCTGTTCTATGTATAGGACATAGAACAGATCAGTGTTTTCGGTGATCTTCTGCTCTGGTCTGCTCGATCACACACCAGAGCAGGAGACACCGGGAGCCGGACGGAGGAAGGAGAGGGGACCTCCGTGCAGTGTTATGAATGATCGGATCCCCGCAGCAGTGCTGCGGGCGATCTGATCATTCATTCAAATCGCGCACTGCCGCAGATGCCGGGATCTGTATTGATCCCGGCACCTGAGGGGTTAATGGCGGACGCCCGCAAGATCGCGGGCGTCGGCCATTGCCGGCGGGTCCCTGGCTGCGATTAGCAGCCGGGATCAGCCGCGCATGACACGGGCATCGCTCCGATGCCCGCGGTTATGCACAGGACGTAAATGTACGTCCTGGTGCGTTAAGTACCACCGCACCAGGACGTACATTTACGTCCTGTGTCCTTAAGGGGTTAAGCATTTACTCGTGGAACTTTCCAAGCTTAAAGGGGTACTCCTCCCCTAGACATCTTATCCCCTATCTATGGGCAGGCTGCCACGCCCCTCCCATAGATATGAATGGACATCTCTGTCCATTTTAAGAAAATCCAGAGTAATATAAAATCCCCAAAGCAAACATATGCTGCTCTGGACAGTTCCTAAAATGGACAGAGATGTCAGTAGAGAGCACTGTGCTCATGATGCCAGCAGAGAGCTCTGTGTTTCAAAACAAAAATAATTTCCTCTGTAGTATTCAGCAGCTAATAAGCACTGGAAGGATTAAGATTTTTTAATAGAAGTTATTTACAAATCTGTTTAACTTTCTGGCACCAGCTGATTAAAAAAAATATATAAGTTTTCCACATGACATAGATGACTTCTCTTGCTAAAAATGGTTGAATTTACACTTTTTTTTTACACAAATAGAAAAAAGTAAAGCTAAAAGAGGAAAGGGTGAACCATAAAGAGGGGAGGTTGGTTTAAACTAGGAAGGGTGGGTCTTAAACTAGGAAAGGTGTGGTTTAATAAGAAGGGTTGGGCAAATTGACATTACGGGAGTACATGAGTTTAGTCAGGCCTAGGGCAGCACAAAACCTAAATACAATTCTTCCCTTAGCTGCTATTGTGAGACACTACCCTAAGGGTTTTGTAAAAAAGTAAATCTAGGCAATGACTTCTTAAAGGGGTACTCCCTTGGAAAACATTTTTTTTTATTAACTGGTGCCAGAAAGTTAAACAGATTTGTAAATTACTTCTATTTAAAAATCGTAATCCTTCCAGTACTTATCAGCTACTGTATACTACAAAGAAAGTTCTTTTATTTTTGAATTTCCTTTAGTCTGACCACAGTGCTCTCTGCTGACACCTCTGTCCATTTTAGGAACTGTCCGGAGCAGGATATGTTTGCTATGGGGATTTGCTTACTCTGGATAGTTCCTAAAATAGACAGAGGTGTCAACAGAGCACTGTGGTCAGACAGAAAGGAAATTCAAAAAGAAAAGAACTTCCTCTGGAACATACAGCAGCTGATAAGTACTGGAAGGGTTGAGATTTTTTAATACAAATCATTTACAAATCTGTTCAACTTTCTGGCACCAGTTGATCTAAAAAAAATGTTTTCCAGGGGAGTACCCCTTCAAAGTATTTAGTACTTTGATGCTGTTTGACAATGTTTGTTGGTACGGTAAAGTCCTAAATTTCAAATCTGTATTGTACACATAATTTCATATAGGTTTATATAGCTTAATGTTATTCTTCAAACAATGGTGCCAGGTTTTCAAATCCTTGAATTTGTTTACTTCCAGACATAAGTAGCGCTATCTGTTCGGTTTTCTCTCCGCCATACCACTGAGAAAACAAAGTGCCGTAGATTTGACTCACAGCCGTAGGTGTTACATTTAATTAAGATTCATTTTATGCTCCGATGCCTCCTGCTTTTACTCTTTTCTTGGTCTCCGCATCTCCATTCACCGACATCAACCATCAAGCAGTAGGAGTATTGTTATGCGTTACAAAATAAGAAAATTACGCATGATGCAGCGGACACAGGAATAATATGGGGGTGGGAAAGATGAATCAACACTAAACCTGGATTTACATTTCTGACTACTAAGTGATGTCACCTCTGATATTATTGCAAGGTGGAGATTTCATTTTTCCTCATCATCCAAAGCATAAGAAATGTATATGAACAACTTCTCATGGCAGACAAAATGCAAAAGTTCTTAGTGATCTTAGTCATTTCCATTTTTCTCTGGAGAATAGAGAAAGAAACACAGGAACAGCTTTCTCAACAGATGCCAGATCCAGCTTTGCTTTGCTACTCTCATAAGAGTTGCCTCATAGACCAAAGTCTGCATTATTGCATCAATGTGTTTGTGTTATTAAACCCTCTTGGCATTTGCTGGTACTGAACGGAGATACAGTCTAGACAGCATTGATATTTAACTTCATCCACCAGTAGACAAATATAGCCTGTGCAGGGTATGGTGATCCATGTACTGTATGTTATGCAGCTTTTGGTTCGTTCTGGTGGATTGTGGAAGGCAATATTTTTGGGCACCAAATAATGCACCAGTTTTCTTTAACCTGTCATACTGAAAGATAGAGGTGATGCCAGCCAGGCACCTAAACTGAAGTATATCACCTTAAAGTAGTACTCCGCCCCTATACATCCTTTGGATAGGGGATAAGATGTCTGATCGCGGGGGTCTGGCTGCTGGGACCCCCCCCCCCCCGTGATCTTGGGGCCAGCAACCTAGCGTTCTAAACATTTATGTTCAGAACGTCAGCTTCAGGCCGCTATGGTCGTGACATCACACCACGCCCCCTCCATTCATGGCCCAGACCCCCCACGATCAGACATCTTATCCCCTATCCTTTGGGTAGTCTGACAAAAATAGGTATCCCCTATCTACAGTATAGGGGATAAGTGTCTGATCGCTGGGGATCTGACCACTGGGAGTGCTGGGGAGACTAGAGTACAACACATGGGACTCTTAGGAACTCCCATAAAGAATTAATGGAGTGTGTAGCACACACTCCTCTCAAAATGCTGGGGCCGAGCTGGGCAGGAGATCGTAGGGGGTCCCAGTGGTCGTACCCCTCGCGATCAGACCCTTAACCCCTATCCTGTGGATAGGGGATAAGTTGTCTTTCACCAGGCTACCCCTTTAAATAACAAGCTTCAGAATGATATCCAATGATGGTCACTGACGGTGAGTGTTGGCTGCTGATTTTAGCTAACACTCACTGTTTATGGAGCCAGCTCAGCTCTTGAGCTATCTTGATACTCCCTGATTGCTGATCCACTGTACACGTTCAACGGATGTCAACAAGGGAATTGAGATACCCCCACCACTGTGGATAGCAGCTAACTTCATCCTTGGGCTATGTTCAAACCTATCCTACGTGAAATTCTGTGGTTTATGTTGGCAACCTTAGTGAATTGGATACTGACATATGTCACAGTGTGTTCCCATCTGACTCATTCATTTTAATATGTGGAACAAAGTCTAAAAGTGATTGCATTGAGTACATTTGCAAGTTTATACTGTTTTATTATTTTTTGACCATGCTGGATAGGTCTGAACAGAGGACAACACTGATAGCTGCAACTATTCTGATTAATTTGCTTTTTGGTTCCCGTGGCCAACCCCGTTATTAGTTATTGGTGCTGTTAGTTCTGGCATTTAAAATGCTGATAAGCCCCTAGATTGTCAACAGGACACCACTGCTCACTTCCAAATTGGGAGAACGTGCAGGTTCATGCCCTAATCTGAGTGACCGCCACAATTGTTAGTCTCTTAAATAAGACTATGGACTGTAGAGGGCGGTCCCCATTACTTGACTACTTAAAGGGGTACTACACCCCGATACATCTTATCCCCTATCCAATGGATAGGGGATAAAATGTCTGATCATGGGTTCACGATACTCCATGCCCTGCATCGCCCGTCATCAGCCACAGAGCGATCCGTGCTCTGTGCAGCTGAGAAACGGGGGTGCTGCAGGAGAGATTGTGGGGGTCCCCAGCAAGCAGACATCTTATCCCCTATCCTTTGGACAAGGGATAAGATGTCTAGATGTCTTTAAGAATGAAGGGCATACATTATGTATTCCCTCCACCTGTCCTGCTGTGTGAAGCACGCTTCATACCCGGTGAATCTTGGTTGTTGGGCCTATGGCAATTTTTTTTTTAAATAAGCCCCTCCCCTAACAAAAGATTAAGCCGCCCCCTTTATTCCCATTTTCCAATAAAATCATGTAAAAAAAAAAATAGGAAAAAACATAGTTGCAATCAACAAGTCCCATCAAAACAAAAATGGTACCAATAAAAAGTACAGATAACGGTTCAAAAAATTAGCCCGCATACATCCCCGTATACAGAAAAATAAATGTTTTTAGGTAGGCAGAAGAGTAGAATTTTAATTATACAAATTTTTTTTTTCGAAAAAGTTATACATTTTTAAAAGTAGTAAAATGAAACAAAACTTATATCAATTTGGGTTTGTTGTAATTGTATTGATCTACAGAATAAAGGTAATGACCGTGATTTATCAAACTGTGTGAGAGAAAAAGTGGAGAGATTTTCCCACAACAACCAATCACAACTCAGCTAACGAGCTCTGCTAAAGTGAAAGCTGAGCTGTGATTGGTTGCTGGGGGAAAATCTTTCCACTTTTTCTATCACACCATTTGATAAATCTGGGCCATTATCTTTATTCTGTAGATATATCTGGGACAATATGTCATTTTAACCGAAAAGTGCACTGCCATAGATTTTCTTAAAATGATTAAATGTCGTTACAAAGAACAATTTGTGGGGCAAAAAACAAGCCCTCATATGGGTCTGTAGATGCTAAATTGAAAATGTTATGCCTATTAGAAGGCAAGGGGGAAAATAATTAACCCCTTCCCGCAGAATGTCATATATAAACGCCGGGTTGTGCAGTGCGTTCGCGCATCCCGGCGTTTATAAATGACATTCAGTTAACCCGGCAATGCGCAGCATCGCACGGGTTAACTGGCAGAAGTCCCGCTGTTTCCAGCAGGGGACAACTTCTGCTTCACCCCCAGGACCATCCATTGATGGTCCTGGCCAGCGATCACTGTGATTGGTCCCTGTGGACCAATCACAGTGATCTGGGGTGAAAGTTCAGATCCCCCGCACTGCCCGACCCTGGAAGTCGGGCAGAACGGGGGACGATGGCTGCAGGGGCTCGCGGGGACCTGCAGCATAGGGGGGGAACACAAGGGGACCGGCAGCCTTACCAGATCCAGCAGGACCGAGGAGCAGCGTGGGACCGGCCACGTGGACGAGCAGCGAAGGGACCGGCAGGTGAGTATATGGTCCTCAGAAGCAGCAGTGAAGATCTTCACTGCTGCTTCTAGGAGTCTGAAAACTACAACTCCCAGCATGCCTAGACAGCCTTTGGCTGTCTGGGCATGCTGGGAGTTGTAGTTTTGCAACATCTGGAGGGCCCCAGTTTGGAGACCATTGTATAATGGTCTCCAATCTGTGCTCTTCCAGCTGTTGCAAAACTACAACTCCCAGCAAGCACTGACTGTCCAGGCATGCTGGGAGTTTTAGTTCAGCAACATCTGGCCCTTCAGATGTTGCCGAACTACAACTCCCAGCATGCCCTTCAGTTGTCTGGGCATGCTGGGAGTTGTAGTTTTGCAACAACTGGAGACACACTGGTTGGGAAACATTGTTTCTAACTCAGTGTTTCCTAACCTGTGTGCCTCCAGCTGTTGCAAAACTATAACTCCCAGCATGCACTAACAGACCATGCATGCTGGGAGTTGTGGTTTTGCAACAGCTGGTGCACCCCCCCCCCCCCCCTGTGAATGTACAGGGTACATTCACATGGGCGAGGCTTTTACAGTGGGTTTCTCGCATCTTGAGATGCAGCAAATTTTACGCCGGGAAACTCGCTGTAATCCCCCGCCCGTGTGACTGTACCCTAAAAACACTACACTACACTAACACAAAATAAAATAAAAAGTTAAAAACACTACATATACACATACCCCTACACAGCCCCCCTCCCGCAATAAGAACGTCCGGTACACCACTGTTTCCAAAGCAGAGCCTCCAGCTGTTGAAAAACAACACCTCCCAGTATTGCCGGACAGCCGTTGACTGTCCACGCATGCTGGGAGTTTTGCAACAGCTGGAGGCACCCTGTTTGGGAATCACTGGCGTAGAATACCCCTATGTCCACCCCTATGCAAATCCCTAATTTAGGCCTCAAATGCGCACGGCGCTCTCACTTTGGAGCCCTGTCGTATTTCAAGGCAACAGTTTAGGGCGACATATGGGGTATCGCCGTACTCGGGAGAAATTGCGTTACAAGGTTTGGGGGGCTTTTTCTTCTTTAACCCTTCATGAAAAGGAAATGTTGGGGTCTACACCAGAATGTTAGTGTAAAAAAATTAAATTTTTTACACTAACATGCTGATGTTGCCCTATACTTTACATTTTCACAAGAGGTAAAAGGGAAAAAAGCCCCCCAAAATTTGTAACGCAATTTCTCCCGACTACAGAGATACCCTATATGTGAGCGCAAAGTGCTCTGGGGGCGCACAACAAGGCCCAGAAGGGAGAGCGCACCATGTACATTTGAGGTGATTTGCACAGGGGTGGCTTATTGTTACAGCGGTTTTGACAAACGCAAAAAAAACAAAACCCCACATGTGAACCCATTTCGGAAACGACACCCCTCACGGAATGTAATGAGGGGTGCAGTGAGAATTTACCCCCCACAGGTGTCTGACGGATCTTTGGAACAGTGGTCCGTGAAAATGAAAACTTGTACAGCCCACTGTTCCAAAGATCTGTCAGACACCAGTGGGGGGCAAATGCTCACTATATCCCTTGTTACGTTCTTCAAGGGGTCTCGTTTCCAAAATGGTATGCCATGTGTTTTTTTTTTTGCTGTTCTGGCACCATAGGGGCTTCCTAAATGCGACATGCCCCCCGAGCAAAATTTGCTCTCAAAAAGCCAAATATGACTCCTTCTCTTCTGAGCATTGTAGTTCGCCCATAGTGCACTTCAGGTCAACTTATGGGGTACCTCCATACTCAGAAGAGAAGGGGTTACAAATATTGGGGGGTATTTCCTGCTATTAACCCTTGGAAAAATGTGAAATTTGGGGGGGAAACACACATTTTAGTGAAAAAAAAAATTTTTTTTTACATATGCAAAAGTCGTGAAACACCTGTGGGGTATTAAGGCTCACTTTATTCCTTGTTATGTTCCTCAAGGGGTCTAGTTTCCAAAATGGTATGCCATGTGAGGGTTTTTTGCTGTTCTGGCACCATAGGGGCTTCCTAAATGCAACATGCCCCCCAAAAACCATTTCAGAAAAACGTACTCTCCAAAATCACCTTGTCGCTCTTTCCCTTCTGAGCCCTCTACTGCGCCCGTCGAACAATTTACATAGACATATGAGGTATGTGCTTACTCAAGAGAAATTGGGCTACAAATATAAGTATACATTTTCTCCTTTTACCCCTTGTAAAAATTCAAAAATTGGGTCTACAAGAACATGCGAGTGTAAAAAATGAAGATTGTGAAATTTCTCCTTCACTTTGCTTCTATTCCTGTGAAACACCTAAAGGGTTAAAATGATGACCTGAATGTCATTTTGAATACTTTGGGGGTGCAGTTTTTATAATGGGGTCTTTTGTGGGGTATTTCTAATATGAAGACCCTTCAAATCCACTTCAAACCTGAACTGGTCCCTGAAAAATAGTGAGTTTGAAAATTTTGTGAAAAATTGGAAAATTGCTGCTGAACTTTGAAGCCCTCTGGTGTCTTCCAAAAGTAAAAACTCGTCACTTTTATGATGCAGACATAAAGTAGACATATTGTATATGTGAATAAAAAATTTTTTTATTTGTAATATACATTTTCCTTACAAGCAGAGAGCTTCAAAGTTAGAAAAATGCAAAATTTTCAAATTTTTCATCAAATTTTAGGATTTTTCACAAGGAAAGGATGCAAGTTACCACAAAAATTTGCCACCATGTTAAAGTAGAATATGTCACGAAAAAACAGTCTCGGAATCAGAATGATAACTAAAAGCATTCCAGAGTTATTAATGTTTAAAGTGACAGTGGTCAGATGTGCAAAAAACGCTCTGGTCCTTAAGGCCAAAATGGGCTTGGTCCTGAAGGGGTTAAACAATAAAAATGAAAAATCGCTGCTTCCTTAAAGGGGTACTCCAGTGGGGAAAAAAAATTTCAAATCAACTGGTGCCAGAAAGTTAAAAAAATGTTTTGTAAATTTCTTCTATTAAAAATTATTAACCCTTCCAGTACTTATCAGCTTCTGTATACTACAGAGGAAGTTGAGTTGTTCTTTTCTGTCTGACCACAGTGCTCTCTGCTGATGCCTCTGTATATGTCAGTAGCTGTCCAGAGCAGGAGAGGTTTGCTATGGGGATTTGCTCCTACTCTGGACAGTTCCTGACACAGACAGAGGAGGCAGCAGAGAGCACTGTGGTCAGACAGAAAAGAACAACTCAACTTCCTCTGTAGTATACAGCAGCTGTTAAGTACTGAAAGGATTAAGATTGTTAATAGAAGTAATTTACTAATCTGTTTAACTTTCTGAAGCCAGTTGATATGGAAAAAAAAGGGGTTATCCACCATAAGGTGATTTTAGTACTCACTTGCAATAATGGACATGCTTAGGAAGGATCTGTGCTTGTCTTTGGGCTAAATGGCTATGTTGTGAGATTACCATAAAGATTTAAACTGGCTATTTCCTGTTGGAGTTTGTTTTCTTAAACTACAAATCCCATGATTCCTTGTTTCTAAGTATGAAGTCACTTTTCTCCCTCCCACACACCAGCCACCCCACCCATTGAAACAGACCTGTGTTCCTTTCAATACAATAGATTCGTGTTTTCTGACCAGGGTGCCTCCAGCTATTGCAAAAACAGAATGATCTTCCTTCCACCCATTGATCACTCCACCCATTGTAGCAAAGACAGGCTCCCTATGATCACCTGACTAGTGATGTAATGTCTCAGGCCGCACTGTAGCCTGAGACGACTCTCAATTTGTATGTTGTTAAAAATAAACCTTGGGGCAAAAATCACGGTGGAAGTGCAAGACCACCATGAAACACAGGTACAGACACTATATTATCAACTACACTAACTTTACAGCCCCTTTAGCATAATACCGGTATACCTCTTTAAGGGATTAATGTTAAAGGGTTTGATGTCCATACCATGTTACATTTGGGCTATATCATCTCAAAATATTGTCCCTGCCCCTCATCATCCCTTTTATTGATCCAACTATCCTCTTCGTCCTCTTCAGCTCAGTTTCACCACAGTTTCCCTTCTGTCAACATATTTTTGTGCCATTTGGTAGAATGATATAGCAGACATTGATGTGTAGTAAGCTGCCTTTCTACAGTGGAAGAAAATAAAATACTGCCATTTAACTGTTTCATTACCATAACTAAAATACAGCAGTATGAACTACAGCATTTGTTTCAAGGACCTACTGATGTAAATGTATCATTTTTATTAAGTATTATTACTATTATTGCTGTCATTGTTATTTTATACTCCGTAATCTTATCTTATGACATTTACATTTGTACTTTGGTTTTTGTTTTACTAATTGTAAAGGATGTGTCATTACCGCTGGCAGATTTGTAGTCTTCCCTTTATTTGCGAGTCCTTGATTTAAGGTTTAGGATTCATGCAGCAGATTGCTGGGACGATAAAGAATTCTCTGCTAGCAGATTTTGGACACCGCACATTTGACACTATTTCTGGCTCATTTGCCTGAGTAATTATCAGATTTTAGTCATTATTCATATCTGGAGGGCTTGTAGGGCTTCTTCACCTTCTGTAACATTCCAGCAGTTTTTTATATTGTACGGCCTATGCCTTTTTCATCCTGCTTAAAGTACACGTTCGCCTTTGATCACCTTCTAACAATGTATGTGGACAGAGTCTGTAGCTAGTACATAGAATTCAATATTTGAAACTTTTTGGTATCAGGCTCCCGAGGTATGATGCACGCTTAGCAGGTGAGTGTGCATTATAACCGGTGGGTCCCGGTTGCTATAAGCAACCAGGACCCTCGGCCCGATTAACCCTTTAGACGCAGCGATCAAACTTGATCGCCGTGTCTAAAACGAAAGTATACATTGCCGGTTAGCTCAGCGGTGCGGTTTGGGAACGCCACAATGAAATCACAATGTCCCGAACAGCTTGAGGGACGCGAGGAGGATCCCTACATGCCTCCTCGCTGTCCGAGCGCAGAATGAATGCTCCATGCCTGAGATCCAGGCAGGAGCAGTCAAGCGGCAGAAACACTGATCAATGCTATCCTATGGAATAGCACTGATCAGTGTAAGAGATCAGTGTATTGCATGTTATAGTCTCCTATGGGGGCTATAACATTGCAAAAAAAAAGTGTAAAATGTGATTTAACCCCGTATCACCCCCCTTTTCCCATAAAAAAATAAACTGTTTAAATAAAAATAAACTTATGTATTATCGCCGCGTGCGTAAAAGTCTGAACTATAAAAATATATTGTTAATTAAACCGCACGGTCAATGGCATACACATAAAAAAATTCCAAAGTCCTAAGTAACCATATTTTTGGTCACTTTTTATATAATAAAAAAAATTATAAAAAGTAATCAAAAAGTCTGACCAAAACAAAAATGATACCGATAAAACTTCAGATCACGGCGCAAAAAAGGAGTAGTACTAAAATAAAATCAAGCCTATATAAATTGGGTATCCTTGTGACCGTATGGACCTACAGAATAAATATAAGTTTCAATTATTACCTGAAAACTGCGCTGCGTAGAAACAGAAGCCGCTAAAAAATTCAATTTTGCCCCACAAATAATTTTTTTCTGGTTTCACGGTAGATTTTGTGGTAAAATTATTAATGGTATTATAAAGTAAAATTGTTGGCATAAAGAACAAGCCCTCATATGAATTTTTAGGTGGGAAATTGAAAGTGTTATGATTTTTACAAGGTGAGGAGGAAAAAACAAGAGTGCAAAAATAAAAAATCACCAAAGAGGGAAGGGGTTAATGGTTGTGTATTGAGTTTTTTTTTGAGGGGACATAACATTAAACACTGTTATACAGACTGTGCACTCATTACTTTACATTGTAGCAGAGTGTAATTTCTTCAAATAGAAAGATAGAATAAAATATTTACAGAAATGTAAGGGATGTTCTCACTTATGAGAGATACTGTATCTAGTTAGACCCAAATGTTAAAATTTGACACTATAGTACAGACAGGAGGGTACATATAGGCATAGGCAGACAAACATATAGGACCTCAGGATGCAGATATGAGTGCAGTCCAATACAACAGTATGAAGCAATAACAAAATATAATATATAGATGAGACTAAATATGAAAATGACAGACAACCACAAAATACAGAGCCCGAGGAACACAGAAAATAGAATCTATTGTGATACCCAGTCCATATGCACCTACCCCAACGTACGTTTCGCTATTGTGAGCTTCTTCAGGGGGCGTGGCTAACTTCATGTCTGTTACACCTCTATATACACCCATAAAACCAATCATATTGCAGCAAGATAGAGTGACATATCAAACCTCCTATTGTAAAAAGATACTCAATCAAAATGCACCTCCTAACGCACCTGATCCGTATCACTGCTGTTATGTACAGCGGGAGCTCTGGCAGATTGTACTTTGTTATTACTTCATACTGGTGTATTGGACTGCATCCTGAGGTCCTATATGTTTATCTACCTATGCCTATATGTACCTTCCTGTCTGTACTCTGGTGTCAAATTTTAATGTTCTTTTTTAATATATATATTTTTTGATTAATAAAGATACATTTTTATAGTATTTGGTAGTTTTTTGTGTGCTTTTCCCTTCTGTCTGTTGACTTTTTTTGGGGGGTGTTTACGATTTAGTAGGCACATTCTATTTTCCCAATGTTTGGGCAGTTTTGCTTTCTTTGGTGATAAGTGGACTTAAATGTAGCATAGTAACATAGTAACATAGTTTATAAGGTTGAAAAAAGACCAGAGTCCATCAAGTTCAACCAATAACCCTAATGGGTCCCTACTGAGTTGATCCAGAGGAAGGCAAAAAACCCTCATACTAGAGGTAAAAATTCCTTCCCGACTCCAAATATGGCATCAGAATAAATCCCTGGATCAACGTTCTGTCCCTATAAATCTAGTATACATAACCAGCGATGTTATTATTCTCCAAAATTGCGTACAGACCCTTTTTGAACTCATTCACAGAGTTCACCATGACCACCTCCTCAGGCAGAGAATTCCAGAGTCTCAATGCTCTTACAGTAAAGAACCCCCATCTGTGCTGGTGTAGAAACCTTCTTTCCTCTAAACATGGAGGATGCCCCCTTGTTATAGATACAGTCCTGGGTATAAATAGATCATGGGAGAGATGTCTGTAAGGTCCCCTGATTTATTTATACATAGTTATTAGGTCGCCCCTAAGCCTTCGTTTTTCTAAACTAAACAACCACTATATCTTTCTTTTACACTGGTGCCCAGTACTGTACAGAGTATTCCATGTGTGGTCTGACTAGTGATTTGTAAAGCGGTAGAATTATTTCCTTGTCGTGGGCATCTATGCCCCTATTGATGCACCCCATGATTTTATTTGCCTTGGCAGCAGCTGCCCGACACTGGTCACAACAGCTAAATTTATTATTATCTAAGATCAAGTCCATGTCCTTTTCCACATCAATCGTCCCAAGTGTTCTCCCATTTAATAAATAACCCCAGCCCGGATTTTTCTTCCCTATGTGCATTACCTTGCATTTATTAGTGTTGAACCTCATCTGCCACTTCTCATCCCAAACCTCCAGCCTATCCAGGTCAATTTGTAACAGTGCACTATCCTCTATTGTGTTTACTGCGTTACAGATTTTAGTATCAACTGCAAAGATTGCTACTTTACTATTCAACCCCTCTACAAGGTAATTGATGAATATAATTAAATAGAACAGGACCCAAGACTGACCCCTGTGGTACCCCTCTAGTAACAGTCACCCAATCAGATTAAGTACCATTAATAACCACCCCCTGTTTCCTATCACTGAGCCAGTTACTTACCCACTTGCACACATTCTCCCCCAGTCCAAGCGTTCTCATTTTATGTACCAACCTTTTATGTGCCACCGTATCAAATGCTTTGGAAAAATCCAGATATACAACATCCAGTGATTCCCCCTGGTCCAGTCTGGAGCTCACCTCCTCATAAAAGCTGATCAGGTTAGTTTGACAGGACCGATCCCTCATAAAGCCATGCTGATATGGAGTTATACGTGTAACAAACTATGCTGTCAAGTCTCTCTAAATTAACGTATGCATACAGGAAGTTACCTGAGCAATGGAACATACGGTAACACAATTTTTTCACATATTCATAAAAATCTAATACAGAGGATACCTTTAAAGAGATCAAACTGTGATCATATAAAAGAGCAAAAAAAAAAAAGACATAAGGATAAGAGTAATAATCTTCAGTTAGGGTTGCATGGGCTATGAGGATGCAGTACGCTACATTACTGCACTGTCTACTCCTGATGTTGTGCTTAGGTATGACCCTCTCCAGTAATCAATGTAGAAGATTGTGTGGCTTTCAGCAGATGATGAAAAAATTATAATAATTTAAGGACAAGTTAAAGGACTGATTAAACAAAACTAGTTTTATTTGAACAGGAAGGGAACTGTCCTTTAACTTGTCCTTAAATGATCCTTTTCAGTTCACACAAATTCAATTTGTTGTGACTATCTGTATCCTAGAAAAAATGCTGCATGTTGTCTGGATATATAGCGTATGTGAGATTACTGATGATCTCTGCACCAATTTCCTCAAATATAAACCAGAATGATGTACTTCTTTCAGAATGTGTTTAATATGATACAGCAGCATTTCAGTTATAGGAGTAAAGGGCATATCAAGCTGGCAGGTGGTGTATATTTAGGTCTACTGTACAAGTGCATGGGTGGTATCTTCAAGGTCTCAGCTCTGTTACTCAGGCCACCAGCGGTGACACAAATTACAGTAAAACAGGGTAGTCAATTACCAAGCTCCGAGATTGGGAACAGTTTGCTTCGGGAAGATATTGCCTCAGAGGGAGTAAATACCAGACTGTCATGATCGCACACTATTCAATTTGTACAGTAACTTGCTGCATGATCATAAACTTCCTGCTGCTTGGCGGGATGGATATTGTGGCTTCCAATTTCTCTGCTATTTTGCAATGATCCAATTACAATTCTCCTTTGATAAACTTGTTAAAGAATACATTACATATTATAATATTATCTCTGTGATCTGTAAAATTATATAGTTTCGATGCCTTGCCTTTAAAGCATTCCTCTGGTTGAGGTGTGGTGTTTGATCACTGTAGCTGGTCATCTAATTAAGCTGCTAGTGCTGGATTTCATACAGGTAAACTCATTAGACTCATAAGTGGGTTAAGGTCAGTTCATATGATGAGCAGTTATTATGTGTTTTCTTGTTCAAAGTGTGTTTTTTAGAGAAATATTGCCATGAGTTGAAAATGATTTGACATATAATCACAATTACCGTATATACTCGAGTATAAGCCGAGTTTTTCAGCACGGTTTCAAAACTACAACTCCCAGCAAGCCCGGGCAGCCATCGGCTGTCCGGGCTTGCTGGGAGTTGTAGTTTTAAAACCTCTGGAGGTCCGCAGGTTGAAGACCACTGCGGCCTTCGACATCATCCAGCCCCCTCTCACCCCCTTTAGTTCTGTACTCGCCTCCGCTCGGCGCTGGTCCGGTGCTGCAGGACTGTCCGGTGGGATAGTGGTTCCGGGCTGCCATCTTCACCGGAGGGCCTCTTCTCCGCGCTTTGGGCCCGGCCCCGGAATAGTCACGTTGCCTTGACGACGACGCAGAGGTACGTTCATTACCAACGTCCCTCTGCGTCATCGTCAAGGCAACGCCTCTATTCCGGGCCCGAAGCGCGGATAAGAGGCCCCCCGGTGAAGATGGCAGCCCGGAACCACTATCCCACCGGACGACCTCCCCACCGGACAGTCCTGCAGCACCGGACCAGCGCCGAGCGGAGGTGAGTACAGAACTAAAGGGGGTGAGAGGGGGCTGGATTATGTCGAAGGCCGCAGTGATCTTCAACCTGCGGACCTCCAGAGGTTTCAAAACTACAACTCCCAGCAAGCCCGGACAGCCGATGGCTGCCCGGGCTTGCTGGGAGTTGTAGTTTTGAAACCTCTGGAGGTCCGCAGGTTGAAGACCACTGAGGGCGGAAAGTTCACAAGAGGATGATGACAAGGGGATGATGAAGGGGGGTGGGGATGATGACAAGGGGATGATGACAAAGGGATGATGAAGGGGGGGTGTGGGATGATGACAGGCGGTGATGATGAAGGGGGTGGGGATGATGACAAGGGGATGATGACAAGGGGATGATGAAGGGGGGGTGTGGGATGATGACAGGCGGTGATGATGAAGGGGGGATGATGACAGGGTGATGATGATGAGGGTGTTAATGATGGGGGTCTGGATGATGACGGGGATCTGGATGATGACAGGGGGGGATGATGTATTTCCCACCCTAGGCTTATACTCGAGTCAATAACTTTTCCTGGGATTTTGGGGTGAAATTAGGGGCCTCGGCTTATATTCGGGTCGGCATATACTCGAGTATATACGGTAAATACATTTTCTTTTTTTATCATTTTATTGAGAACATTGTATGTGATGGAGATGATACCTAAGCTATCTATAAATTGATGCATTATAGAGACTGGCCAATTCTTACTGAGCTGGGAGGATTTTATAGCTACATGATCTCTGTGCATATACAGTCAGGTCCATAAATATTGGGACATTGACAGAATTCTAACATTTTTAACTCTATACACAACCACAATGAATTTGAAATGAAACAAACAAGATGTGCTTTAATTGCAGATTGTCTGCTTTAATTTGAGGGTATTTAAATCCAAATCTGGTGAACGGTGTAGGAATTACAACAGTTTGCATATGTGCCTCCCACTTGTTAAGGGACCAAAAGTAATGGGACAGAATAATAACCATAAATGAAACTTTAACTTTTTAACGACGAAGGACATATATGTACGTCCTCCGCCGGCTCCCGCGATATGCCATGGGGTCACGCAGTGACCCCGCGTCATATTGGGTCGGGACCGGCGACTATCAACGGCTGGGACCCGCAGCTAATACAGGACATCACCGATCGCGGTGATGCCCTGTATTAACCCTTCAGACATGGCGATCAAAGCTGACCGCCGCATCTGAAGTGAAAGTGAAAGTATCCCGGCTCAGTCGGGCTGTTCGGGACAGCCGCGGTGAAATCACGGCATCCAGAACAGCTTCCAGGACACCGGGAGGGCCTTTACCTGCCTCCTCAGTGTCCGATCGGCGTATGACTGCTCCGCGCCTGAGATCCAGGCAGGAGCAGTCAAGCGCCGATAACACTGAACACAGGTGTGTTAATATTACCAGTGATCTGTGTAAAAGATCAGTGTGTGCAGTGTTATAGGTCCCTATGGGAGCTATAACACTGCAAAAAAAAAGTTCAAAAAAAAGTGTTAATAAAGGTCATTTAACCCCTTCCCTAATAAAAGTTTGAATCACCCCCCCCTTTCCCATAAAAAAAATAAAGTGTAATGGCCGTTTACGGGTTATGATGCGGGCTCCCGACTCGAGCCTGCGTCATACCGGCCGGCCCCCAGCTGATTCCTGTAGCTGGGGGCCGGCGTTAATAGCCAACATGTGGCGATCACCGCAGCCGGCTTTTAAACCTTTAGATCGCCACTGTCAAAGTTGACAGCGGTGTCTAAAAGTGCCTTTATCCTGTCCTACTACTGATGGTCCAGTCGGATGGATCGCCCCCCCGCAGTGCAATCGCAGGGGGCGATCCACTGCTGAGGTAGCCTGAGGGCTTACCAATCCTGCTGCGGCAGCTCCTGCACTCTGAATGATGAAGCCTGGCAGGGCCAGGCTTTATCAATGGAGCGGAGAGCACACAGATCAATGGGATAGATCAAGAAAAGTTTAAAAACACACACACACATTAACCCCTTCCTTATTAAAAGTTTAAATGGGCACTGTCATGAAAAATAATTTTTGATATGTTGTAGTACTCAAGTACTACAACATATCTCTAATATACTTTTATTAAAAAAAATGCTTTTAAAACGTTTTAAAAGCAATTTGAAATTCGGCCACTAGGGGGCGCCCTCCTAGTGGCCGAATGCAGTGCAGAGTGACGTCACAGCAAAATTCCGACTGATTCCGGCAGGGCATCAGTCGAAATTTTGCGCAGGCGCAGTAACAGCCAGGGCTCCGCATCGGCTGACGGCCCTGCTGCAAGGTGCGGGCTGCAAGGTGCGGGCGGCGCGGGGGGGGTTGGCTGCTACAGCAAGGTGCGTGGAGTGCTGCTCTAAGGTACGGGGGGGATGGGGGGCGCTGCTGCAAGGTGCGGGGGGATGGGGGGCGCTGCTGCAAGGTACGAGCGGGATGGGGGGCGCTGCTGCAAGGTACGGGGGAGGATGGGGGGCGCTGCTGCAAGTTACGGGGGGGGGGGGGGTGTTTGGGTTTACTTACCGAGCGGCAGGAAGAGTCTCTTCCGCATCCGTCCCTCCCGCATCGGCTCCTGGCTCACTCCTTCCCCCATGAAACTCCTGTCCTGGGTGCCTCCAGTTGTTTTACCACTACAACTCCCAGCATGCCCTGACAGCCAATAGATGTCAGGGCATGCTGGGAGTTGTAGTGGTGAAACAGCTGGAGGCACCCTGTTGGGAGAACTAAGGGCGGAAGTCCCCCCCAGCAGGCATCAGTGACGTGGTGCCTGCTGGGGAAGTCTGCCTGGTAGTGAGCACACTACCAGGCAGACTAAATGCCATTTTAAAAATAGTAAAAAAAATTAATAAAGGCAGGGAGGGTGTTAGGGATAGAAGGGCAATAGGCAGGGACAGAAAAAAAAAAATCATGATGGTGGGAGCTACCCTTTAAATCACCACCCTTTTCCCAAATTCCATATAAAAAATATGTAAACATAATAAAAAGAAACATATGTGGTATCGCCACGTGCTTAAATTTCTGAACAATAAAAATATATCATAAATTAAACCGCACGGTCAATGGCGTACACGCAAATAAATTCCAAAGTCCAAAATAGCGTATTTTTGGTTACTTTTTATACCATAAAAAAGGAATAAAAAGCGATCAAAAAGTCCTATCAAAACAAAAATGGTACCAATTAAAACTTCAGATCCCAGCGCAAAAAATGAGCCCTCATACCACCCCATATGCAGAAATATAAAAAAGTTATAGGGGTCAAAAGAGGACAATTTTAAATGTATTAATTTTCATGCATGTAGTTATGATTTTTCCAAAAGTACGACAAAATTAAACCTATATAAGTAGGTTATCATTTTAATAGTATGGACCTACAAAATAAAGATAAAGTGTTATTTTTACCGAAAATGTACGACGTAGAAATGGAAGCCCCCAAAATTTACAAAATGGTGTTTTTTTCTTCAATTTTGTCGCACAATGATTTTTTTCCCCGTTTCGACGTAGATTTTTGGGTAAAATGACTGATGTCTTACAAAGTAGAATCGGTGGCGCAAAAAATAAGCCCTCATATGGATTTTTAGGTGCAAAAACGAAAATGGAAAAAAGCAGAAAAACGCTTGGTCCTTAAGGGGTTAAAAACAATAGTACTGTATAGAAAGTGAGGGGAATCTATCAAATCTGGTGTGAGTTTTGGCCGTTATTAGTCCACAAATGTTGTGGAGGAAGTGGCGGACGTGTGCCAAATTTATGAAATGGCGCATAGACTTAGATGAACCCCCACAGAACTGTTTTACTTTAGTCTGGTTAAATGTCACAGAGAATTGGTGGCAATACAATAGTATTAAGGTCTGTGCGACATTTGCTACAATTGCCACATGGGCCTTAAAGTGGTACTCCGCTGCTCAGTGTTTGGAACAAACTGTTCCGAATGCTGGAGCCGGCGCCAGGAGCTCCTGACATCATAGCCCCGCCTCCTCATGATGTCACCCCCCGCCCCCTCAATGCCAAAGACTTGCATTGAGGGGGCGGGGCGTGACTTCATGAGGGAGCGGGGATATGACGTCACAAGCTCGTGACTCCAGCGTTCGGAACAGTTTGTTTCAAACGCTGAGCATCGTAGTATTAGCCCCTTAAGGACGCAGACCTTTTTCACCTTAAGGACTGAGCCCTTTTTCGCAATTATGACCACCGTCATTTTACGAATTAATAACTCGAAAACGCTTTTACCGAATATTCTGATTCTGAGATTGTTTTTTCGTGACATATTCTGCTTTATTTTGGTGGCAAATTTTCGGCGTTAATTGCATCCTTTTTTGGTGAAAAATCCCAAAATTTCATGAAAATTTAGAAAATTTAGCATTTTTCTAACTTTGAAGCTCTCTAATTGTAAGGAAAATGGATATTCCAAATAAATTTTATTTTTCTTCACAAACACAATATGTCCACTTTATGTTGGCATCATAAAATGGACATACTTTTACTTTTTGAAAAAATTAGAGGGCTTCAAAGTAGAGCAGCAGTTTTCAAAAATGTCATGAAAATTGCAAAATCTGAAGGGACAGATGTTACAGAACTACAACTCCCAGCATGCCTGGGCAGTCGAGGCATGCTGAGAGTTGTAGTTTGGCAACATCTGGAGGGTTACTGTTTGGGCACCACTGTAACAGTGGTCTCCAAACTGTGACCCTCCAGATGTTGCAAAACTACAACTCCCAGCATGCCCAGACAGCCTTTGGCTGTCTGGGCATGCTGGGAGTTGCAGTTTGGCCCCCCTAGTGGTTGCCACAGTAAAGATCGATTTACTTTCACATTCAATCCCCCCCCCCCCCCCCCCCCACTATCGATTCCCTACTTGAGCAAAGATCCAGCAGGCTCCAGCGAAGATCCCAGGTCCCCAGGTATCTTCTCCTGCAGGTACGGCCTCCATCTTTTTCCCAGAGCCCCTCGACATCCAGGGGCGGGCAGAATGGGGGGTTGCCATGGCAACCCCCTGTCCTGCGCTGCCATTGGTCAGAACTCCGTTCTGAGTAATGGCAGGGGATAGGAGGAGATCGCAGCTTTGCGACCTCACTCCTATCCTTTAGGCTGATCGGGGCTGTTGCTGACAGCTCCGATCAGCCCTATTTTCCGGCTGATCGGGTCACCAGAGACCCGATCAGCCCGGAATTGGAGAAAATCGCATGTCTGAATTGACGGCGATTTTTTCCAATCGCCGACATGGGGGGGTCTCAGGACCCCCTGGGCGATGTGCCAGGGTGCCTGCTGAATGATTTCAGCAGGCATCCGGCTCCGGTCCCCAACCGGCTAGCGGTGGGGACCGGATTTCCCACGGGCGTATGGATACGCCCTCGATCCTTAAGGACTCGGAATGCAGGGCGTATCCATACGCCCTGTGTCCTGAAGAGGTTAATACTATTGTTCCATAGAGCCATTTCGATAGTTCAATAGGGCAGAGTTGACCTGCTCTGTGATAACTTCTAAATCTGGTCAATGCAACATTTTTGCTACATTTCACAAAAAGTCTCATGTGATAAATCAGTGACCATGTCACAAAGTGCTCTACATAAAAACACTTCATGGCAATGAAATTTAAATGTTCTAAGTGAAATGTTGCAGAAATGAGACCAGTCATGCGCCAAATTTAGACAAAAAAAAAACAGTCTAAATGGTTTGATAAATTCCCCTCAGTGTTCCTAAAAGAATGGTACTAAACACATATTATAAAGGTCTGCGCCTGGTGCCCATCAGCCAAAAGTCACTAATTTTTGCACAAGCCAGGGGTTTTGCACAAACATTTTAAATTTTTGGGTGGTCTGTGTTGTGCTCGCCAGGTGGATGGAGTTTGTGCAGAGGAGTCAAATCTTCATGTGAAGTGGATGTGGTCGCCCCATGCACTGAACTTACTACAATTTAGAAGCATGGCTTGACATTGGTTACAGCTGGCATAATTTCTCCAAGGTGCTGGAAATTTTCCTCAGAGATTTAGGTCTGAATGGACGTGATGACATTGCGCAGTTGCTGCAGATATGTCAGCTATATATCCATGATTCGATTCCACCACATCCCAAAGTTGCTTTATTGGATTGAGATCTGGTGACTGTGGAGACTAATGGGGTTCAGTGACCTCATTGTCATGTATGATATGATATGATGTGACATGGTGCATTATCCTGCTGAAAGTATCATCAGAAGATGTGTCCACAGTGGCCATAAAGGAATTGACATGGTCAGCAACAATACCCAGGTAGGCTATCATGTTTAAACAATGTTCAATTCGTGCTAAGGGGCCTACATTTTCCCAAGAAAATGTCCCCCACACCTTTAAACGACCACAACCAGCTTGAACCATTGATATAAGGCAGGATGGATCCATGCTTTCATGTTGTTTACACCAAATTCTAACTCTGCCATCTGAATATCGCAGATGGAATCAGGACTCATCAGACCAGGCAGCCAACATTACCCCAGTCTTCTATTGTCCAATTTTGGTGGGCCTGTGCGAATCATTACTTCAATTCTATGTGCTTAGCTGACAGGAATGGCAAATTACTTGGTACATACAGTATCTATGGAGCCTGTATGACAGAACAAGGAAACTGTGCAAGTCTTAAAGGGGTATTCCGGTAAAAAAACTATTTTTTTTCATATCAACTGGCTCAAGAAAGTTAAACGTATTTGTAATAGTCCCTGGCCCTATCCTTCATATAAGATAGGGCCAGGCACTATTGATAGGATTCAGATTATTGGGAAGACTAGATGGGCCAAATGGTTCTTATGTGCCGACACATGTTTCTAAGTTCCTAATTACTTCTAGTAAAAAATCTTAATGCTACCAGTACTTATCAGCTGCTGAAGTTGAGTTGTTCTTTTCTGTCTGACAACAGTGCTCTCTGCTGACACTTCTGTCTGTCTCAGGAACTGTCTAGAGCAGAAGAGGTTTGTTATAGGGATTTGCTTCTACTTTGGACAATTCCTGACAGAGGTGTCAGCAGAGAGCACTGTTGTCAGACAAAAAAGAACAACTCATCTTCAGAAGCTGATAAGTACTGGTAGGATTAAGATTTTTTATTAGAAGTGATTTACAAATCTGTTTAACTTTCTGGAACCAATTGTTATGAAAAAAAATGTTTTTCACTGGAGTAACCCTTTAACTAAGGAGTCTACAGACTCTGCCATGTGCTGGAGCCTTTACACCTTTTACACTTTCTTCGTAAAGGTACTTGCACCCACACACTGATACTACCATGTTGCCAAAAATCAGAAAATTATACTTTTTTATACTACGTAATATATTTTACTCACTCGAGCAACGAGATCATTAACCTCTAACTTCAATGCAGTAAAAAGAGCAATATTCAACGATTAGAGGCCATTGCAGAACCTGAACGACATTTCTTCAGTAATTCCATTGCCTGGGCAATATTGAATGTACAAGTACAGTTCTGTGCTTTTTGCTGATAACCAAACCACTTGCCTATACAATTCCTTAAATCTTTAAATGGGCTGGTGACGGTGAGCTAAATAAGCATTAAACTGAGTAATTAAACTTTAGCTTTTTAATGCATTTATACAGTTTCAGGTTTATGTCTCGTAATTGAGGGAGCAGGAAAAAAATTGTTCTCCCGATAAGAGGAAATAATTATAAAACGTGTTAAAGCTTCTGCACGGTAAGAATAATATATGCGTGCTACTAAAAGTGAACTGTTTTTACTAAACTCCATTTCCCTTTCCACTTAATTAATAGCATATAAATAAAGACTTTTAAAGTATACGAATGAGTAAAATATTTAATGAGCTTTTGGAAGTTCTAATGCAGGAAATGGGCTGTCAGCAATTTTGCTGATTTGTGTTTGCAGAGCGGAGACTGAAGTTAATCAGCAGATTTAGCTCTTAAACAAGAATCCTCCTCTCTTAAGGGTTTATTGCGCAGGAAATTCAGCAGCAAGGATCTTCTGGATGGATTATTAGGCTAATGTGCTGTTGACTTCTTGTACAACTCTGAACTTCAAATACCCTTGTAAAGCTTTATGTCGCTCCGCGTGACTGTACTGCATAGTGCAATGAGTGGTATGAGGCCTCGTCTTTGCTTAACCCCTTAAAGGACAACTGCAGCGGTATGACACTTATCCCCTATCCACAGGATCTTAAACTTTTTGTACAAAATCAGTAATCTAAAATCGCCCTATTTTGACCACCTATAACTTTTTCATTTTTCCGTATATAGGGCGGTATGAGGGCTCATTTTTTGCGCCATCATCTGTACTTTTTTAGATACCACATTTGCATATATAAAACTTTTAGATAATTTTTTATAATTTTTTTTTGAATAAAATGTGACAAAAAAGCAGCATTTGTGGACTTTTTAAATTTTTTACGTTTACGCCATTCATGGTACGGGATCATTAACATTATATTTTGATAGTTCGGACATTTACACACGCGATGATGCCAAATATGTTTATAAAAAAAAATGTTACGCTTTTTGGGGGTAAAATGGGAAAAACGGACAATTTTCATTTTTATTGGGGGAGGGTATTTTTCACTTTTTTTAACTTATTTATTTTACATTTTTCAACTTTTTTTTTTACACTTTTTATGTGCCCATAGGGGACTATCTATAGCAATCGTTTTGATTGCTAATACTATGCAGTGCTATGAATAGGACACAGCACTGCTCAGTATTATCTGTGATCTTCTGCTCTGGTCTGCTCGATCGCAGACCAGAGCGGAAGACCCCGGGAGACGGCCGGAGCTAGGTAAGGGGGACCTCCGGCTGTCATGCTGGATGATCGGATCCCCGCTGTGGTGCTGCGGGCGATCCGATCATCCAATCAAAGTGCCGCAATGCTGCAGATGCCGTGATCTGTATTGATCACGGCATCGGAGGGGTTAATGGCGGACATCCGCGCGATCGCGGATGTCGGCCATTACCGGCAGGTCCCTGGCTGCTGCCAGCAGCCGGAACCTGCCGTGTATGACGCGAGCACCCTTACGATGCTCGCGGTCATACACAGGACGTAAATGTACGTCCTGGTGCGGGAAGTCCCGCCAAACCAGGACGTACATTTATGTCCGTGGTCGTTAAGGGGTTAAGGACGCAGGGTTTTTCAGTTTTTGCATAACCCTTTTGCATAACCCTTTCAATGTTCCACCTAAAAATCCATATTATTTTTTGCATCACCAATTCTACTTTGCAGTGACATTAGTCATTTTACCCAAAAATTCACGGCGAAACGGATAAAAAAATCATTGTGCAACCAAATTGAAGAAAAAACGCCATTTTGTAACTTTTGGGGGCTTCCGTTTCTATGCAGTACATTTTTCAGTAAAAATGACACCTGATCTTTATTCTGTAGGTCCATACGATTAAAATGATACCCTACTTATATAGGTTTGATTTTGTCGGACTGCATAACTACATGCAGGAAAATTTATACGTGTGAGGAGTCGGCTAGCTGGATGTGGATCCTCTGTGTCAGCGAGGGATTGGCGTGGACCGTGTCGGTGGACCGGTTCTAGGGTTGCCACTGGTTTTCACCAGAGCCCGCCGCAAAGCGGGATGGTCTTGCTGTGGCGGTAGCAACCAGGTCGTATCCACCGGCAACGGCTCAACCTCGCTAACTGCTGAGAAGGCGTGGGACAGAAGGACTAGGCAGAAGCAATGTCAGACGTAGCAGAAGGTCGGGGCAGGCGGCAAGGTTCGTAGTCAATAGTGATAGCAGGAGGTCAGGAACACAGTATAGGTAAACACAGTAGTAGCTTTCTCTAGGCACAAAGGCAACAAGATCCGACCAGGAAGTGCAGGGGAAGTGAGGTTATATGGACAGGGAGCAGGTGGAAGCTAATCAGACTGATTGGGCCAGGCACCAATCACTGGTGCACTGGCCCTTTAAATCTTAGAGAACTGGCGCGCGCGCCCTAGAGAGCGGAGCCGCGCGTGCCAGAACATGATAGCCGGGGACCGGAACGGGTAAGTGGCTTGGGATGCGATTCGCGAGCGGGCGCGTCCCGCTATACGAATCGCATCCCCATCATGAATGTCAGTGCAGCGCTCCCGGTCAGCGGGTCCGACCGGGGCGCTGCATAGAGGAGAACGCCGCGAGCGCTCCGGGGAGGAGCAGGGACCCGGAGCGCTCGGCGTAACAATACGTTTAAAATTGTCATTTTCCGCCCCCTATAACTTTTTTAGTTTTCTGCTTATGGGGTGGTATCAGGGCTAATTTTTTGCGCCGTGATCTGACGTTTTTAGTGGTACAGTTTTTGTATTGATATGACTTTTTGATCGCTTTTTATTAATTTTTTCATGATATAAAAAGCGACCAAAAATACGTTATTTTGGAGTTTGGAATTTTTTTGCACGTACGCCATTGACTGTGCGGTTTAATTAATGATATATTTTTATAGTTCGGACATTTACGCACGCGCCGATATCACATATGTTAATTTTTATTTACACAGTTTTTTTTTTTATGGGAAATTTGAACTTTTATTAGGGAAGGGGTTAAATGGCCTTTGTTCACTTTTTTTTTTCACTTTTTTTGCAGTGCTTTAGCTCCCATAGAGAGCTATAGCACTGCACACACTGATCTCCAATGCTGATCCCTGCAAAGCCATAGCTCTGCACAGATCAGCGAGATAGGGGCTCGATTGCTCAAGCCTGTAGTTCAGGCTTGGAGCAATCGAACCCCGATCGGACGCCGCGGAGAGAGGTAAGGAGACCTCCGCCTGCGTCCCAGCTGATCGGAACATCGCGATTTTATCGCAATGTCCCGATCAGCCCAACTGAGCTGCCGGGAAGCATTTACTTTCACTTTCAGACGGGGCGGTCAACTTTGATCGCCGCGTCTGAATGGTTAACAGAGAGCGGCACAACGATCGATGCCGCACGCTGTTAGCCCAGGGTCCCGGCTATGATTAGCAGCCGGGACCGACCCGGTGTGATGCGGGGTCACAGGTACGTCCTAAGTCCTTAAGGGGTTATACATCTTATCCCCTATCCAAAGGATAAGGGGATAAGATTTATGATGGCAGGGGTCACACCACTGAGGACCCCCCGATCTCGGTGCACCGAGATCGCGGGGGCCCCCAGCAGCGGGACCTCTGCCATCATACATCTTATCTCCTATCCTTTTGATAGGGGATAAGATGTATACAGCCGGAATACCCCTTTAAAGTTGTTTTACTAATTAACCTTAATAGGAAATCAATGGCCTATTTCAATCTTCTAAGAATTGGTTAAAGAAAAAAGTAAGAATGACTTGTTACGATATGAAAAAAGCAAACAAAAAACAAATGAATGTCTGGTGTTGGTCATTTGTTTTAGAGGCAAGCTGTATCCTTATGAAACATATGGGAGGCAAGCATAAAACTGTTCAGATAGTTATAGATGATTCTGGATCTGTGTATAATGATTCCCAACCCATTCCAGATGCAGTATGGTTTCTCCAAATCAATTTAGGGATACAGATAGCAAAGCACAGTGGTCTAAATGTGATCTGTTTAAATTGACATCCATGAATGGAAAGTTTTCTTCCTTTCAAATCCATATGTTTGTGTACCTACCATACAGGGTAACACAAACAAGGATAAGTTGGCCAGCACTTACTGATACCTAACTAATAAATGGACCTGGCATACAGGTACACGCTGCTAGGCTGAATATACAAAAACAGGAGAATACAGCAGCACACTGCTAGCACAAAGATACAGATAAAACATGAAATGCTATATTGCTACAATGCAAAAAATGAATAATTGAGGTACTAAACTCACAATTTGGCAGCCAAATAGTTTGGGTCATCCCACCACGATAAGGTGACCTCATTGGGACGGACTCTACACTGTTAATATGCCTCTGTGCAGTCAGTTACTTGGCTTGTAAGGTCTGAAACTGTCACGATGCCGGCTGGCAGGAGGTGGATCCTCTGTGCCAGAGAGGGATTGGCGTGGACCGTGCTAGTGGACCGGTTCTAAGCCACTACTGGTTTTCACCAGAGCCCGCCGCAAAGCGGGATGGTCTTGCTGCGGCGGTAGTGACCAGGTCGTATCCACTAGCAACGGCTCACCTCTCTGGCTGCTGAAGATAGGCGCGGTACAAGGGAGTAGGCAGAAGCAAGGTCGGACGTAGCAGAAGGTCGGGGCAGGCAGCAAGGATCGTAGTCAGGGGCAACGGCAGAAGGTCTGGAAACACTGGCAAGGGACACACAAGGAACGCTTTCACTGGCACTAAGGCAACAAGATCCGGCAAGGGAGTGCAAGGGAAGTGAGGTAATATAGGGAGTGCACAGGTGATAACTCTAATTGGAACCACTGCGCCAATCAGCGGCGCAGTGGCCCTTTAAATCGCAGAGACCCGGCGCGCGCGCGCCCTAGGGAGCGGGGCCGCGCGCGCCGGGACAGAACAGACGGGGAGCGAGTCAGGTAGGAGAGCCGGGGTGCGCATCGCGAGCGGGCGCTACCCGCATCGCGAATCGCATCCCGGCTAGCAGCAGGATCGCAGCGCCCCGGGTCAGAGGACGTGACCGGGGCGCTGCAGCGGAGGAGGTGAAGCGAGCGCTCCGGGGAGGAGCGGGAACCCGGAGCGCTCGGCGTAACAGTACCCCCCCCCTTGGGTCTCCCCCTCTTCTTGGAGCCTGAGAACCTGAGGAGCAGACTTTTGTCGAGGATGTTGTCCTCAGGTTCCCAGGATCTCTCTTCAGGACCACAACCCTCCCAGTCTACTAAAAAAAAATTTTTTCCTCTGACCTTTTTGGCAGCCAAAATCTCCTTGACCGAGAAGACGTCCGAGGAGCCGGAAACAGGAGTGGGAGGAACAGATTTGGGAGAAAAACGGTTAAGGATGAGTGGTTTGAGAAGAGAGACGTGAAAGGCATTAGGGATACGAAGAGAAGGAGGAAGAAGAAGTTTATAAGAGACAGGATTAATCTGACACAGAATTTTGAAAGGACCAAGATAGCGTGGTCCCAACTTGTAGCTAGGGACACGGAAGCGGACATATTTAGCGGAGAGCCATACCTTGTCTCCAGGGGAAAAAACGGGGGGAGCTCTTCTTTTCTTATCCGCGAACCTCTTCATGCGTGAAGAAGCCTGTAAGAGAGAATTTTGGGTCTCTCTCCATATAATGGAAAGGTCACGAGAAATTTCATCCACAGCGGGCAGACCAGAGGGCAAGGGGGTAGGGAGGGGGGGAAGAGGGTGACGGCCGTACACCACGAAAAATGGGGATTTGGAGGAAGATTCAGAGACCCTGAAGTTATACGAGAATTCGGCCCATGGAAGGAGATCTGCCCAGTCATCCTGGCGGGAGGAAACAAAATGTCGCAAATAATCACCCAGGATCTGGTTAATTCTTTCTACTTGTCCATTGGACTGGGGATGATATGCAGAGGAAAAATTTAATTTAATCTTGAGTTGTTTACAGAGAGCTCTCCAGAATTTAGACACGAATTGGACCCCTCTATCCGAGACAATCTGCGTAGGCAACCCGTGAAGACGAAAAATGTGTACAAAAAATTGTTTAGCCAACTGAGGCGCAGAAGGAAGACCAGGAAGAGGAATGAAATGTGCCATTTTGGAGAATCGATCAACGACCACCCAAATAACGGTGTTGCCACGGGAAGGGGGTAAATCAGTAATAAAATCCATACCAATCAGAGACCAAGGCTGTTCGGGGACAGGCAGAGGATGAAGAAAACCAGCGGGCTTCTGGCGAGGAGTCTTATCCCGGGCACAGATAGTGCAGGCTCGCACAAAGTCCCCAACATCCGTCTCCAGAGTCGGCCACCAATAGAAGCGGGAGATGAGTTGCACAGATTTCTTGATGCCCGCATGACCTGCGAGATGGGAGGAGTGACCCCATTTGAGGATTCCGAGGCGTTGGCGTGGAGAAACAAAGGTCTTTCCTGGAGGAGTCTGTCTGATGGAGGCAGGAGAAGTGGAGATCAGGCAGTCAGGTGGAATGATGTGTTGCGGAGGGAGATCAACTTCTGAGGCATCCGAGGAACGAGAGAGAGCATCGGCTCTAATGTTCTTATCGGCAGGACGAAAGTGAATCTCAAAATTAAATCGGGCAAAGAACAGAGACCACCGGGCCTGGCGAGGATTCAGCCGTTGGGCCGACTGGAGGTAGGAGAGGTTCTTGTGGTCGGTGTAGATAATAACAGGAAATCTTGATCCCTCCAGCAGATGCCTCCATTCCTCAAGTGCTAATTTAATGGCTAGAAGCTCTCGATCCCCGATGGAGTAGTTCCTCTCCGCTGGAGAGAAGGTCCTAGAGAAAAAACCACAAGTGACAGCATGCCCGGAAGGATTTTTTTGTAGAAGAACAGCTCCAGCTCCTACTGAGGAGGCATCAACCTCCAATAGGAAGGGTTTGGAAGGGTCAGGTCTGGAGAGCACGGGAGCCGAAGAAAAGGCAGACTTGAGTTGTTTAAAGGAGTCTTCTGCTTGAGGAGGCCAGGACTTGGGATCAGCATTTTTCTTGGTTAAAGCCACGATAGGAGCCACAATGGTAGAAAAATGTGGAATAAATTGCCTGTAATAATTGGCGAACCCCAAAAAGCGTTGGATAGCACGGAGTCCGGAGGGGCGTGGCCAATTTAAGACGGCAGAGAGTTTGTCTGGATCCATCTGTAGTCCCTGGCCAGAGACCAAATATCCTAGAAAAGGAAGAGATTGGCATTCAAACAGACATTTCTCAATTTTGGCATAGAGTTGGTTGTCACGAAGTCTCTGAAGAACCATACGGACATGCCGGCGGTGTTCCTCTAGATTGGCAGAAAAAATTAGGATATCGTCCAGATATACCACAACACAGGAGTATAATAGATCACGAAAAATTTCATTGACAAAGTCTTGGAAGACGGCAGGGGCATTGCACAGTCCAAAGGGCATGACCAGATACTCAAAGTGTCCATCTCTGGTGTTAAATGCCGTTTTCCACTCGTCCCCCTCTCTGATGCGGATGAGGTTATAGGCGCCTCTTAAGTCCAATTTAGTGAAGATGTGGGCACCTTGGAGGCGATCAAAGAGTTCAGAGATGAGGGGTAAGGGATAGCGGTTCTTAACCGTGATTTTATTAAGACCGCGGTAGTCAATGCAAGGACGTAGGGAGCCATCTTTTTTGGAGACAAAGAAAAATCCGGCTCCGGCAGGAGAGGAGGATTTACGGATAAAGCCCCTTTTTAGATTCTCCTGGACGTATTCGGACATGGCAAGAGTCTCTGGGGCAGAGAGAGGATAAATTCTGCCCCGGGGTGGAGTAGTACCCGGGAGGAGGTCGATAGGGCAATCATAAGGCCTGTGAGGAGGTAGAGTCTCAGCCTGTTTTTTGCAGAAAACATCCGCGAAGTCCATATAGGCCTTGGGTAGACCGGTTACTGGAGGAACCACAGGGTTACGGCAAGGGTTATTGGGAACCGGTTTTAGACAGTTCTTGGAACAAGAGGACCCCCAACTCTTGATCTCCCCAGTGGACCAATCCAGGGTTGGGGAATGAAGTTGAAGCCAGGGAAGTCCAAGAAGAATCTCCGAGGTGCAATTGGGGAGGACCAAAAGTTCAATCCTCTCATGATGAGATCCGATGCTCATAAGAAGGGGCTCCGTGCGGAAACGTATGGTACAGTCCAATCTTTCATTATTTACACAATTGATGTAGAGGGGTCTGGCGAGACTGATCACTGGGATGTTGAACCTGTTGACGAGAGAGGCCAAAATAAAATTTCCTGCAGAACCAGAGTCCAAGAAGGCCACTGTAGAGAAGGAGAAGGCAGAAGCAGACATCCGCACAGGCACAGTAAGACGTGGAGAAGCTGAGTAGACATCAAGGACTGTCTCACCCTTGTGCGGAGTCAGCGTACGTCTTTCCAGGCGGGGAGGACGGATAGGACAATCCCTCAGGAAGTGTTCGGTACTAGCACAGTACAGGCAGAGGTTCTCCATACGGCGTCGTGTCCTCTCTTGAGGTGTCAGGCGAGACCGGTCGACCTGCATAGCCTCCACGGCGGGAGGCACAGGAACAGATTGCAGGGGACCAGAGGAGAGAGGAGCCGAGGAGACGAAACGCCTCGTGCGAACAGAGTCCATATCTTGGCGGAGTTCCTGACGCCTTTCAGAAAAACGCATGTCAATGCGAGTGGCTAGGTGAATAAGTTCATGTAGATTAGCAGGAATTTCTCGTGCGGCCAGAACATCTTTAATGTTGCTGGATAGGCCTTTTTTGAAGGTCGCGCAGAGGGCCTCATTATTCCAGGACAATTCTGAAGCAAGTGTACGGAATTGTACGGCATACTCGCCAACGGAAGAATTACCCTGGACCAGGTTCAACAGGGCAGTCTCAGCAGAAGAGGCTCGGGCAGGTTCCTCAAAGACACTTCGGATTTCCGAGAAGAAGGAGTGTACTGAGGCAGTGACGGGGTCATTGCGGTCCCAGAGCGGTGTGGCCCATGACAGGGCTTTTCCGGACAGAAGACTGACTACGAAAGCCACCTTAGACCTTTCAGTGGGAAACAGGTCCGACATCATCTCCAGATGCAGGGAACATTGGGAAAGGAAGCCACGGCAAAACTTAGAGTCCCCATCAAACTTATCCGGCAAGGATAAGCGTATCCCAGGAGCGGCCACTCGCTGCGGAGGAGGTGCAGGAGCTGGCGGAGGAGATGACTGCTGAAGCTGTGGTAGCAACTGTTGTAGCATAACGGTCAGTTGAGTCAGCTGTTGGCCTTGTTGCGCAATCTGTTGTGACTGCTGGGCGACCACCGTGGTGAGGTCAGCGACGACTGGCAGAGGAACTTCAGCGGGATCCATGGCCGGATCTACTGTCACGATGCCGGCTGGCAGGAGGTGGATCCTCTGTGCCAGAGAGGGATTGGCGTGGACCGTGCTAGTGGACCGGTTCTAAGCCACTACTGGTTTTCACCAGAGCCCGCCGCAAAGCGGGATGGTCTTGCTGCGGCGGTAGTGACCAGGTCGTATCCACTAGCAACGGCTCACCTCTCTGGCTGCTGAAGATAGGCGCGGTACAAGGGAGTAGGCAGAAGCAAGGTCGGACGTAGCAGAAGGTCGGGGCAGGCAGCAAGGATCGTAGTCAGGGGCAACGGCAGAAGGTCTGGAAACACTGGCAAGGGACACACAAGGAACGCTTTCACTGGCACTAAGGCAACAAGATCCGGCAAGGGAGTGCAAGGGAAGTGAGGTAATATAGGGAGTGCACAGGTGATAACTCTAATTGGAACCACTGCGCCAATCAGCGGCGCAGTGGCCCTTTAAATCGCAGAGACCCGGCGCGCGCGCGCCCTAGGGAGCGGGGCCGCGCGCGCCGGGACAGAACAGACGGGGAGCGAGTCAGGTAGGAGAGCCGGGGTGCGCATCGCGAGCGGGCGCTACCCGCATCGCGAATCGCATCCCGGCTAGCAGCAGGATCGCAGCGCCCCGGGTCAGAGGACGTGACCGGGGCGCTGCAGCGGAGGAGGTGAAGCGAGCGCTCCGGGGAGGAGCGGGAACCCGGAGCGCTCGGCGTAACAGAAACATCCAGCACCTTAAAAAGATGGGTGGGGTGCAGGAGCCAACATGGAGGTAGCCACTCCCCCATATGTATAACAAAAACAAGGATAAGATGGCCAGCACTTACTGATACCAAACTAATACATGGACCTGGCATACAGGTGCACGCTGCTAGACTGAATATATAAAAACTGGAGAATACAGCAGCACACTGCTAGCACAAAAATACAAATAAAACATGAAATGCTATATTGCAATGCAAAAAATGAAAAAAATTACATACTTCGCTCACAATTTGGCAGCCAAATAGTTTGGACCATCTCACCACGATAAGGTGACCTCATTGGGACGGACCCTACACTGTGAATGTGTCTCTGTGCAATCAGTTACCAGGCTTGTAAGGTCTGAAACATCCAGCACCTTATAAAGATGGGTGGGGTGCAGGAGCCAATATGGAGGTAGCCACTCCCCCATATGTATAACACAAACAAGGATAAGTTGGCCAGCACTTACTGATACCAAACTAATACATGGACCTGGCATACAGGTGCACACTGCAAGGCTGAATATACAAAAACAAAACTATTTGGCCGCCAAATTGTGCGCTAAGTACCTCATTTTTTCATTTTTTGCATTTCATGTTTTATCTGTATCTTTGTGCTAGCAGTGTGCTGCTGTATTGTACTGTTTTTGTATATTCAGCCTAGCAGCGTTCACCTGTATGCCAGGTCCATGTATTAGTCTGGTAACAGTAAGTGCTGGCCAACTTATCCTTGTTTGTGTTATACATATGGGGGAGTGGCTACCTCCATGTTGGCTCCTGCATCCCACTCATCTTTATAAGGTGCTGGATGTTTCAGACCTTACAAGCCAAGTAACTGACTGCACAGAGGCATATTCACAGTGTAGGATCCGTCCCAATGAGGTCACCTTATCGTGGTGGGATGGTCCAAACTATTTAGCTGCCAAATTATGAGCTAAGTACTTAATTGTTTTTTTTCATTTTTTTCATTGTAGCAATATAGCATTTCATGTTTTCTCTGTATCTTTGTGCTAGCAGTGGGCTGCTGTATTCTCCATTTTTTTTTTTTTTTTTTTTTACCTTACAGGGTAATTACAGCATATCTAAAATAAAACATTTAACAGCTTTGTTAAAATGTTTTATGTAAAATCTATTGTTTTGTGTCTTCAGCTTCTATCCAAACCTGAGGTCTCTATGGTAACAGACTACAGACTCTGTGTAGTCCTATCCTGCAGTGATGCTCTCTTCATTTGTCCTCTACTTCTTGCTAGCTATTTGAACGTATGTTAACAGAGAATTGGCTAAGGTTTCCACACAAACGGAATAGGAAATATTAAGTAAGGACTTGAACTTCTCTTTCATACTGAATCCATTTCTGACTTTGGCTCACAAACTACAGTGACAGTTTAAAAAAAAAAAAAAAAAGACCAAAAAACCTGTTTGGAAATCTAGAGAGCCTAAAGAGAGTAACTTAGCGGGATCAGACTGCCCAGAGTTTGTTTTCTGTTACAGTAACACTTTGATTATTAAGCAAAATCTATTCAATGACGGGATAAGCTCTTTTGGTAGATTTGTAAATTACTTCTATTAAAAAATCTTAATCCTTTCAGTACTTATGAGCTTCTGAAGTTAAGGTTGTTCTTTTCTGTCTAAGTGCTCTCTGATGACACGTGTCTCGGGAACCGCCCAGCTTAGAAGAGGTTTGCTATGGGGATTTCCTTCTAAACTGGGCGGTTCCCGAGACACGTGTCATCAGAGAGCACAGAAAAGAACAACCTTAACTTCAGAAGCTCATAAGTACTGAAAGGATTAAGATTTTTTAATAGAAATAATTTACAAATCTGTTTAACTTTCTGGAGCCAGTTGATATAAATAAAAAAGTTTTTTCCTGGAATACCCCTTTAATGTTAATACAGAAATATAAGCAAGTGAATATTCAGCTATGCAGAATGAAGTATAGTGTGAGGTTTTGAACTCAAAGTTAATGTCCAAGCAAGTTAAATAGCTGAGCACTAAACAAGTAGGTAAGTTCACAAAGATTGTGCAGATTGTGCAGATTGTCATTTCAATAAGAGTGTGGTCTGTTGCTATATATCTAAAAATGTGGTAGGGTGACAAGTCCTGAAATATAGATGATGAATAATATGAGTAACATCATTCCTATTTCCATAAATCCTTAGTTCAGTCACTTACTTCCCACTACAGTAGGCTTTAGTGAAATCTGTGTGTGACAAATGCACTAAAGGGAAGTCATGTCATATATCAGGACCAACAGCGATAGACTCAATATTATCTACTGGTTTTAATCCTCGTGCAAGTTATAGAAATTATATTTAAAAAAAAAAAACATTTTCAAATGCCATAGTGGGACATTCTGAGTTAAGGAAGCTTTACAGAGAAAACCCATTGATGGCCTATCCATAAGATCAATAGCTGATCAGTAGGGTACTTACACCTGCCTCCTAATCAGCTGTTATGATGAGCCGCAGCTCTGAAAGTAATGTAAATACAGTGTATGGAGCCTGAACCCTCAGCTCCATAGTTGAATAGTGGTGGTGCCGGGTTACTGCCTTGCAGCTTCCATTCACTTCACTGTGCAGCAGTAACTCTTCACTATTAATAATACAAAGAAAAACAGGCGTCCTGCACTCACCGTCCAGATTCTGATCAAACAGCTCCCATCTCGGGCTGGTTTGTCCGGCACATCAGGCAAGGATAGAGTGGGGCGCTCAAAGGCCTCTGAGCGCCCCACTCTATGCTTGCCTGATGTGCCGGACGAACCAGCCCGAGATGGGAGCTGTTTGATCAGAATCTGGACGGTGAGTGCAGGACGCCTGTTTTTCTTTGTATTATTCATTGCATTGACTGGGTTTCCTATCGTCCTAGCACTGCCGTCAGCTGACTTATTCTTGTGCGCGTTCAGGTGTGATACTATCCATCTCGTAGAGCTGAAATCATTCAGGTA
The DNA here is from genome assembly GCF_029499605.1 of Hyla sarda. Lineage (NCBI taxonomy): Eukaryota > Metazoa > Chordata > Amphibia > Anura > Hylidae > Hyla > Hyla sarda. The sequence goes on along the minus strand of NC_079191.1, from coordinate 104,234,816 downwards.
TCGGTGCCACTATATAAGTTTTCTTTTTGTGGAACTCTTCACTATTACACAATGTAGGCAGCCAAGACTTCCAACTCCCTGCACTTTGTTTACTTCTGGTGCCGTACGTGTGCAGGATCTGTGGGTGGTGCTTGGAATATGCAGCCTGCCAATCAGCTATTGATGATATATCCTGTGAATAGGTTATGAATGAGTTTTCCCTTTAAGAGACACATATTACACTCTAAACTATTAACCAGAGTGGATTGTGGTTACAAATAAAAGAATGTACAGCTCTGAAGGACTCAGCATGTCAGTATATTACACAACAACTTCCACAACTTATCCCACAGGATAGGTAATAAGGAGCTAGTACCTGAAGGTCTGAGTGCTGGGACCCCCCACGGTCAGCAGGACAGGACCTGGCACTCAGTGAGGAGCGCCAGGCAGCACATGCTCCATTCATTTCTATAGCAGCGCCGAAATGAATGGAGCGTGTGCCGTCTACCAGTAGACGACACGCGCTCCTTAGGCCCCTTTCACACTATAAAGTTGTTCCGTTAAAAGATCTGTTATAAACATCCTTTAGAAACTCCTTAAAAATGGATGTTAAACGTCCGTTACAAAATCCCATTAAAGTCTATGGGATTTTTTGATTATCCATTATGACCTGTTATAGCCTGTCATGAATAACGGACGTTATTTGTGACGGATGAAAAAACAGCACATGCACTAATTTTTCTTCCGTCACAAGAAACGGGTAAATTAAGGGCTGTTATTTTTAACATTGAAGTCTATGGCAAACGGATGAGCCTTTATGTCATCCGTTTGCACCTGGTTTATAATATCCGTTATTACTTCTGAGCATGCTCAGAAGAGGTGACAGCAGACTCCTGCAGTGCTGAGGGACTACTACGACTCCCATCACATTATAAATGCGCCGGCGGGGGGGCACATTATAAACGCGCCGACTAGGGGCACATTATAAATGCGCTATCGGGGGAGGGGGGGTACATTATATATGCGCTGGTGGGGGGGTATATATTTATAAATGCACCGGCGGAGGTCATATCTTTATTAATGCACTGCGGGGGGCATATTATAAATGCGCTGAGAGGGCTAGATATATAGGCTATATGTCTGCCCCCCCCCCTGCAGCGCTATATATCTTGCCCCCACAGCGCTTTTAATATTCATATGGCCCCCGCTGCCAATCACAATGTTCATCTTAAAAACCCTGCGGAGAGCCCTGAATGTCTCCTCAGTACTGGCCATTCAGGGCTCCCCGTGGGGGATTTAAAAATGGAAGTAAAAACACATGATACATCGCAGGGGAGCGCAGCATGCCACCAGCTCACCTGTGTTATAACTTCTGATCGCATTGGGGTCTCAGAAGTGAGACCCAGTGTAATCAATCCCTCAGCCCCTGTACTACAACCCCCATCATAGAACAGAGTCTGTTACATGATTAGGGTAGTAGTACAAACACTAATGTAGCCTCCCAGCTGTCTGCAGACTCCCGCAGCTGGGGAATTACTACTCCAATCATGGAAACAAGTCTGTTCCATGATGGGAGTAGTATTAGTCCCAGCTGTGGGAGTCTGTAGGCAGAGGTGTTAAAATGGCTGTACATGAAGGATGTTATAACGGGTCTTAACGGATGAATATGCCCGTTATTTTGATGGACATTATTCAGCCGTTAGCACCCGTTATTTCATCTGTTATTATACATCTGTCTTTACACAGAAGATGGATGTTTAATAACGGATGAATACTCTTATTGTGAAGGTAGCCTGAGAGAGCCAGGGTCCTTTCCCAGAGATCAAGGGGGGGGGGGGGGCAGCGGTTAGATCTCCCTGTGATGACTTTAGTTGGAGTTCTCCTTTAATTTCTCCTGTGCGGGCACAGCATAAAAATTGAGCACGTACTGTTGGGCTCTTCCACCCTTCTAATAAAATATTCAGATTATTAGCATTTTGATTAATATATATATATATATATATATATACTAGCTGAGTACCTGGCATTGCCTGTTTTTTCCTTCCTCATCCTTATCGGGGAGGAAAATCAACAAAGGAGGAAGCTTTTGACATCATATCCTGTCCTCATATATTGTTATCATATCCCAACCCAATATCCCGTCCTCATATCTCGACCTCATATCCTGTCCTCATATCCCGATCTCATATCCCGTCCTCATATCTCGACCTCATATCCTGTCCCCATATCCCATCCTCCTATCTCGACCTCATATCCCGTCCTCATATTTTGACCTCATATCCCATCCTCATATCTCGACCTCATATCCCGACCTCCTATCTCGACCTCATATCCCGTCCTCCTATCCCGACCTCACAACACGTCCTCATATCCTGTCCTCACATCTCATCTCCATATCCCGACATCATATACCGTCCTTATATCCCATCCTCATATCCTGTCCTCAGGTGGGACTGATTAGTGATGAAGATATTGTAAGCTTAAAATAGAAGGGGGCGTGGCTTTGTGGGACTGGGCGTGATTTGCAAGCCAGACTATACACAAAAAAGCGTAGATAATAAAAGGGGTTGGGCTTAAAATTTGTGCATGTCTTTTTGAGATGGGGTGTGGCTTGCAAGCTGGATTGACACATTCACCAGGAGATGCAGATCAGAGCTTGTGGAGTAAGGTACTGGAAGTCCCATATACTTGCATGGGACTTGAAACAAAAACCTATCTTTTATATAAGGGTGTAGGTAAGGGTTAATTTAACTATCATATCTTTTTATTTGGCATAGAAGTAATATGTGTACCAGGTATTATTGAAATATCTCCAGCCATACGGAAGTTATATGGGAACATACATTTCCCATTGATTTGCATAGGACTATCCAGGACGGCTCTTACTGGGAATGACCAAGTGCAGGGTGGAGGTCATTCCCCACAATCCAGGCTGCCTTTTGTTGGACTTAAAGGCAACCTGTTTTACCAGCTGATGGAGATTTGTTAGTTGCAGCTCACACTGCCAGAGAGAGCTGAGAGTGGAGTTCTTCCCTACGTTTGCTCCAAGTTTAGAAGCTGGTGAGCAGCCTACCTGGAGGCCTGGAAAAGACTTGCTTGATGCAGCATGGCGAGTACAGGTGGGCTTTTGTTACATTTTCCTTTGTTCTGCATTTAAAGACTGTTTGCTGTGTGACAAGTATGAATAAAACACTGAACTTTCATTTGGAAAATACTGCTTCCTTGCCTCTATACTGCAACCGCACCTATTTGCAAGAGCGATCACAATAGATATATATACATCTACCATTCACTGGAAAAAACGTGCTAAACTACTTCTTACATTGTTATCTTAAAACAAAAAGCAAGCCAAAGTTTAGATGGAGAAGGAAGAGATCTTGAAAACCACGAGGAATGGATAATTATATATTTTTTTTTTCATTTTTATTATTCCAATGACTGCTTGTATGTACTGAAACCATAATTTACTTTTTAGCTGAAATTCTCAAGGTTTCGCAGGTTGGCCTGTTGGATCAGGTTGTAGATTATTTCAAATTCAAAGAGCTGACTGCACTAACAAAATCGATGAGTTGAATTGCATTGAATAACAAACTGAATGATATAACAGTGTGAATGTGGAGTTATTGCTAAATTCCAATAATCAATTGTTACAATGAAAGTCATTTACAGCTCACACTATGAATAAATTATTGTAAAATGCCTTCCGGATAACTTTAGTGAAACCAGTTTGCGTGCATAACCTTGCGAAGGTGAAGTAGATAAACCATTTGCTCATGTTTTGTTTCAAAGATGTTTTTCTTACACATACTGTATAATGTCTGCAGGATTTCTAGGACAGCCAGAAGTTAATTATTTTTTTGTTTTTGTAATTTTCGATTTATTAATGAAATTGTAAGAGATGAATCTTCATTTTGTAAAAATGAACAATGTTATGGAAGATAAAATGATTGGGAGTTAGGAAATATATGTTGCTCTCATGGTATTGTAACTTGATTTCTCCCTTTTCTAATGGGATCGGGGTTGGGTGGGAGGTAGTAGGGAAAAAATATAAAATGTGCAAGAGGAATGTTTTGTTGGTTTATACAGCAATGTAGTGAAAAATTGAAGATTGGATGTGTACCACTGTGATGTGTATATCTTAATCAGCATTGTTGTAATTTTTATGACATTTCTAATAAACAAATTAAAGGGGTACTTCCCACCCCTAGACATCTTGTCCCCTATCCAAAGGATAGGGGATAAGATGTCAGATCGCCAGGGTTCCGCTGCTGGTGGCTTGAGGCTTCGGAGCCCGACCACAATGGCGGACGAGCGGGACGTCACGACTCCGCCCCGTGTGACGTCACGCCCTGCCCCCTCAATGCAAGTCTATGGGAGGGGGCTTGACAGACCTCCTTTGGATAGGGGATAAGATGTCTAGGGGTGCGGAGTACCCTTTTAATATAGGGATGCAAAATGTAATTCGTTTATGAGATAGGGAAACTCCTTTAAGTTTAACCACTCAAATGTGTGTCCAAACCTTGTATCCAACTTCTATTTTATTGACTGAAACCAAACCAGTCTATTTGTGACATCATTCCTTTTTTGTTGTTGTATAGTTATATGCTGGATTGACCCCCAGAATCTTTCTTCATTGTGAGATGTCGTAGTCTGTAAACTATAAATTTAAAGTGAGATCTCTATCTGTATTATTTTAGTCTGTAAATGTTCTTTATCTCCAACCCTGTGAAAGAGTGTATGATTTTTCCTTTTTGTCTTTTACAGGTTGATAATGTATGGCTTTGTTAAGGCCATGATACAGCTGGGACAGATCCAGGCGGGTGACTTTCATTTCACTGACTGTTTGTTTTTTGGCTCGCTGATGTCTGCGACAGATCCAGGTAATTATCGGCTCAGGAACGGGCGATCGCCTCTTTCTTACCAAGCCAAGTGCCTGTTCTGTATCCGTTTGTAAACAAGCTTTTATTTCTCTCTGTTATGAAAATAACTATATGTTTCTGGAAACTTTTAACTGCTGTGAAAAGTAAACACTTTTTGTTAAAGAGCTGAGTGTTAAAGGATAATTTGTAAAGTGTTGTAAACATAACCAATGGTACAAGACAAAGTGTCCAATGCAATTTTGTTCTCAGTGATCCGTAACAGTGTACTGTAATAGTCTGCTGCACAGCAATTTCTGGGGACTAAATATACAATATCACACTTTCTTTTAAAGCAGCAGCAGTCGGTCATCTCTTCTTTTCAGTTACTAATCTAAACACTATATTTTAATTTCACATAATTTTCAGTTCTACTTGTGCATTTATTATTCTTATATATATATATATATATATATATATATATATATATATATATATACAAGCAGTCCAAAATCACAGCACCAGACAGGTCAAGGATCTTCAAAGAAACTGGGTAGTCTTTATTAACCCCACATCAAGAGCAACGTTTCGGCAGTAGTAGCCTTATTTGACAAAGGCTACTACTGCCGAAACGTTGCTCTTGTTGTGGGGTTAATAAAGACTACCCAGTTTCTTTGAAGATCCTTGACCTATCTGGTGCTGTGATTTTGGACTGCTTGTACAAATATCCTGGGCTGGCTGCCTCGGCAACCACGGGCACAGAGGTCGAACCCCGGTGCTGTCCCACCACCTTCTTCTATATATTTTTATTTTTATTATTTTTTTTTTCATTAACATTTTCTAAATTTACAAACCAATAAAAATAACAAAAAATAACAAATCCCACTAGACCTCCTGTACATCTACCTGCAAAGCAGGAAAAAGAATACCACACATATAAAGTAGAAAGGCACATATGCAAAATAAACAGCCTAACATAAGTACTCAACTCCTACTCAGTCCATAGCAAGGAAGAAGAGACCTGCACCAAAACAAGGAAATATCCATAACAGCTCAGGTCTTATTAAAAATGTAGAAACAGCACACATTATGACTTTTAACCTACCATGCGGCACTCCCTATATCAGGGGCCCTATACAGAAGTGAACTCATGCAGCACTTTACACTTTTGTAGATCCCCATTTCAAGGCGAACAACTAAGGACACAGAAGTAAGTAACTCATTATTCACTTATTACTTGGGCATGTTTATGATCTACTGGAATAATATGATGTGCATGAGTGGAGTAATATCTATTTAGCCACAGGCAAAGGCTCATTTATTCCTAATCTGTATCTTTACATGGTAACATAGTTTGTAAGGTTGAGTCCATCAAGTTCAACCTAAAAGTTTACTGTGTTGATCCAGAGGAAGAAAACAAAAAACCATGAGGCTGATGCCAATTACCCCATAACAAAGGAAAAATTCCTTTCAGACTCCAATATGGCCATCAGAATAAATCCCTGGATCAACCTTCTATCCCTATAAATCGAGTATGCATAACCTGTCATTTTATATTTTTCTTTAGCAAATGGTGTCTTGCATTTCCTCAATCCCAGTGTCTGTGGTCTATTTTTTCTGTCCATTTGTATAATCTAGTATTAATTTCCACATAAGAATAGTCTATGGGAATCTCCCATAGACTTGCATTGGGGGTGTGTGATGTTACAAGGGGCGTAGTTGTGACATCACAAAACTCTGGCCCCGTAGTTGTGACCATTCAGACACAGAGCGAACATCGCTCTGGGCAGCTGCCACAGGTGGGTATCTGCATGAGAGATTGTGGGGGTTCTCAGTGGTGGGACCCACGCAAACAGGAAAGGAGATAAGATTTCGTAGGGCCGGAGTACCCCTTTAAGGACCAATTTTATTTTTGCGTTTTCATTTTTTCTCCTCGCCTTCTAAAATCCACAACTCTTTTATAATTCCATAAACAGACCCATGTGATGGCTTGTTTTTTCATGACCAATTTTACTTTGTAATGACAACACTCATTTTACCATAAAATGTATGGCAAAGCAAAATTTTTTTTTTTTTAGGGAAATTTTTTTTTTAGGAAATTTTAATGAAAAAGACAATTTCGCAAATATTGGAGGGTTTCGTTTTCATACAGTACACTTTCCGGTAAAAATGACATGTTTTCTTTATTCTGTGGGTCTATAAGATTTTCCATATATGGGGCTGTACGAGGGCTAATTTTTTGCACCATGGACTGTTCTTTTTATCGATACCACATTTGCGTATATGAAACTTTTAAATCATTTTTATAATTTTTTTTTTTTTATAAAATGTGACAAAAAGCAGCAATTTTGCATTTTTTATATATTTTACTTTAACACCGTTCACCGTACGGGATCATTAACATTATATTTTGGACATTAGCGCACACGGCAATACCAAATATGTTTATAAATTTTTTTTAACGCTTTTTGGCGGTAAAATGGGAGAAAGGGACAATTTCCATTTTTATTGGGGTAGGGGATTTTTAAATTTTTTTTACTTTTCATTTTTAAACTTTTTTTTTGTTTACTCTTTTTATGTCCCCATAGGGGACTATCTATAGCAATCACTTTATTGCTAATACCGTATAATGCTATGCATAGGGTATAGCACTGATCAATATTATTGGCGATCTTCTGCTCTGGTCTGTTCGATCTCAGACCAGAGCAGAAGACCCCTGGAGACTGCCGGAGGCAGGTAAGGGGACCTCTGGCCGCCATTTTAGATGATTGGATCCCTGTGGCAGCGCCGTGGGCTATCCGATCGTCTTTTTAAACATGCGCATTGCCGCAGATGCCGTGATCTGTATTGATCATGGAATCAGAGGGGTTAATGGTGGACATCAGCGCGATCACTCATGTCTGCCGTTATCGGTGGGTCCCCGCCTGCTGATAGCAGCCAGGACCTGCAGTGCATGGCGCTTACTTTGCATATATTTCAATCTGAAAGTGTACCTGTCATCAACAAAAACTTTTTATATGATGTAGATAATACCATTATATGTATATTTGTAATATACATTGATTAAAAAATGTGTATATTTTGTGTGAAAAATGCTGTCCCTGCAGCTATTGACTGTGTGTCTCTATGAAGAGTCCAAATACAAGAAGTGTGGCTGGACAAGCAGGGCTTTGTGCAGGCTTTTGGCTTCTCAATCATCCTGCTGTGTGAGCCAGGGGCATGTCATAAAGCCTCAGTGCACAAAGCCCTGTATGTCCTCAGTGCACAGAGCTCTGCTTGTCCTCCCACACTTCCTGTATTTGGCCTCCTCGCAGAAACACACATGCAATAACTACTGTCACGTACGGGCAGGAAAGGAGTGCAGCCATGATCCCACCCACTCCTTCTGACCCTGCCTTCTTGCATATCTGCCCTAAACAGCGGATCGACAACCACGGTGAGGGTCCCTTTCTTAATAAGTAATGGAAGTCACTGTCAACAAAATAAACTACAAAACAGACACAGGTCGGGATACAAACTAACAAAAAGAATACTAAACAGTCACACACAATTAATCAAAGTCCACTAGCCGAGTCCATACCAGGAAATGTCAAAAGGTGCCAAGTCGCAAATACAGAAGAAAGGTCAGAATGCCAAGCCAAAAAGTCAGAAATACCAGATGATCAGAAATACAGGAAATAACGCTAGCTACTGGAGAAACCTCTTTCGCAGGTGAAGTCTGAAAGCATATTGCAGTTTTAAATAGGCAGATACAAAGGTGAAAAGCCAGCTGACCATCCCAGAGAGCTATGCGTAACCACAGTGACCAGATAAACGTTATCGTTTATTGAGATGTGAGCTTTGACAATCATTTTTAAGAGTGTGGGGGTGTCAGAGTGGTCAGATCCCCCTCTCCCCCACAACTAGACACATTTCCGCTTTCAGTAGGAGACAAGCGTGTGTGATAGCAAAACCCAATAAATCTGGTCTTATTCTAATAGTAGGAGACCAGTGGGTCCTACTCAGTGATTGACAGTCTTTCCTGTATGCATAATATGCATACTATACGGTTGTGGAAGGAAATGTATAGAACATTTACACAAATAGAACAGATACATATTTATAGCTGCCAAATTGAATCCTCTTTTTATTTCTAATGACAGGCACTTTTACCTCATGAAGATCTTTTTGTTTTTGCGACAGGCAGAAGAGTTTTCTAAGATGGGGACCATGTATAATCCTCATGCAATGATATGATAATAAAATGTTGTGATTTCCATTTTTGGCCCGATTATGTTCTCAGATTGCCTACATATCATTTTCAAGAATCAGTTTTATGGCGTGTGATAACAGTATTCATTCAGTCTTGCACATGACTGATAGTTTCTAATGAATGCTTCATATTCACAACTTCACGTTATCGTGAAATGTTAGATTATTCTCACATATTGTCCCCCAAGTGCCCAACATCTATGGTTATTTTGTATTACCTTTGCAGTTAACAAGAGACTTACCTGTAAAGTGTCATGCACATGTCTATTACTGTAAATGAATGTATCACTCTATAGTTTCATAACATGACTTAATTAGGAGGCTGGCCATACACATTAGGAGAATAATGGCTGAACCTCCAAAATTTTACAGGATCAGCCAACTATCTAATAAGTGGGGTGGCCCCCTAAAATAAGATGGCAGGGAGAAAGGGATTAGTCCAGTCGGATTTTAACTGCCTGATCTTTTTCATAAGTGTGGCCCCTCTCTCTATTAAATACACATGCATGTTTGGCCAAGCAAAGCATATATATGTATCAAGGGAGCTGGACAGGATGAGCTATCTAATGAGTATGGCCAGCTTTAGTAAGCCAAAGACACACACCTTTTGGACCCTATGGGGGATATTTATCAAAACCAGTGCAGAGGAAAAGCTGCCCAGTTTCCCATAGCAACCAATCATATTGCTTCTTTCATTTTGCAGAGACCTTCCTAAAAATGAAAGAAGTGATCTGATTGGTTGCTATGGGCAACTGGACAGCTTTTCCTCTGGACAGGTTTTGATAAATCTTCCCCTATTAGTACGGATTGCAGTAATCCTGGAATTACCGATTACTTTTTTCCTTCCTTAGCTGCACTCGCCCTATTACACAGGGCAATGTGCAGTCGATATATGAGAACTGTTAAACCTGCCTAAACCCAGTGATCAGCTGATAAAGAAGAGTTTGCTTATATGTCAGCTGATCACTGGGGCATATCACTAAGGGAGATTATTGGCAACATGAGCTGCAACATGAGTCTAAGATCAAAGTCAACAATTCAAGAAGTACATGTTCCTCATTGAAGGTAACAGTGCAGTTTTAGCCAAGATCAATTATATTGTATTTTCTTATCAATGGTATGACAGACTATTGATATTGAATGGAATGAGTATATTGTGGTATGGTTTCTAAGTTTTAGGGGTTCAAAGGTTCCTTCATAGGTGACCAGGAGACAACAGAACAAAGCCATGGAATTATTAGTTCAAAAGCTCAAATTGCAGTAGTGACCACGGAGTGGTGAGTTATTTGCCCCTGGACCTTTCAGGACCTTCTGGCTTTGAGTATATGATCACGTCTGGACTAATGACACCAAGTACACGGTGTAAATGATACGTTTTCAGCAGATTAGAACCATTTTGAATTTACAAAATAAGGTGGAAGGTAACTTGTGAAGGTTTTCTCAAGTACAAGAACCTTAAACTCAGATTATTTTCTTTATACAAGAGCCTTAATAAGAGAAGTTCCTTTTCCAGACTCTAATAATCCAGAGTCTATTCATTATTGTATCTTCAGTGTTAAGTTTTATTTCTCAAGAAATGCTAATAGACATCTACAGATACCAGATTGATTATTCGTGTTAAGTGTTTGATAATAAGAAAGAAGTAGATCTGCATCTGCAAGTTATGTGAGAACATTTCTTCTCACCATATAATAATAACTGTAATAATAATCATAGTATTATTATTTATATTGTTGTGAGGCCTTTAAACCAGAAATGTACATCTAATGTGTCAGGCAAAGTTTATTACTGTTTACCCTTTACCTGTGACATTAGGGAATATTAAATGACTGACACATATGGCAGACATGTCAAATAGCTGACATTATACCTAAAGTATACAAGTATATCCCAAATATCTGTCATGACCGACTGGGGGGACAGGAAGAGAGAGCCCTAAGCTATCCCTAGTAACACTCTCCCTGCATACTTGCCCATCCACCCAAAACGGTGAATCAACAACTTGGAGCCGATCCCTTCCTGTGCTAAAGTGCAGTGAGCATAAAAACAAATCATATACATAGTCGGTGACAGGCCAGAAACAAAAACGGGATAACTACCAAAAACTAGACTTAATAATACTATACCAACAGGGCAGAATATAGTGTTTTAACAAACAGTTCACAAACTGTAATCCAGATAAATGGCAGACATGATAAAATGAACAAGGCTAGGTATGGAACAGGTATACAGCAGAATCCAGGAGATGCAGAGGATGGACGGAACTGAATAAAAACACTAAACTGATCAGGAACATAGGACACTGTTCACACTGGGACACAGAACAGAAACAAACTGGACTCCCCACTCCACAAAGGGAGTAGACAGCATAATAAAGCCAAATAGACTACTAGTCCTATAAATCAGGATGCTGACCTAGTAGGAAACAAATATATAAAACATACACTGCTCAAAAAAATAAATAAAGGGAACACTTAAACAACACAATGTAACTCCAAGTCAATCACACTCCTGTGAAATCAAACTGTCCACTCTGGAAGCAACACTGATTGACAATCAATTTCACATACTGGTTCACAACAGGTTGAAATTATAGGCAATTAGCAAGACACCCCCAATAAAGGAGTGGTTCTGCAGGTGGTGACCACAGACCACTTCTCAGTTCCTATGTTACCTGGCTGATATTTTGGTCACTTTTAAATGCTGGCAATGCTTTCACCCTAGCGGTAGCATGAGATGGAGTCTACAACCCACACAAGGTAGTGCAGTTCATGCAGGATGGCACATCAATGCGAGCTGCGGTAAGAAGGTTTGCTATGTCTGTCAACATAGTGTCCAGAGCATGGAGGCGCAACCAGGAGACAGTCCAGTACATCAGGAGACATGGAGGAGGCTGTAGGAGGGCAGCAACCCAGCAGCAGGACCGCTACCGCCGCCTTTGTGCCAGGAGGAGCACTATCAGAGCCCTGCAAAATGACCTTCAGCAGGCAACAAATGTTCATGTGTCCACTCAAACGGTCAGAAACAGACTCCATGAGGGTTGTATGGGGGCCCGACATCCACAGGTGGAGGTTGTGCTTACAGCCCAACACCATGCAGGACATTTGGCATTTGCCAGAGAACACCAAGATTGTCAAATTCACCACTGGCGCCCTGTGCTCTTCACAGATGAAGGCATGTTCACACTGAGCAGATGTGACAGACTTGGCAGAGTCTGGAGACACCAAGAAGAGAATGTTCTGCTGCCTGCAACATCCTCCAGCATGACCGGTTTGGCAGTGGGTCAGTAATGGTGTGGGGTGGCATTTCTTTTGGGGGCCGCACAGCCCTCCATGTGCTTGCCAGAGGTAGCCTGACTTCCATTAGGTACCGAGATGAGATCCTCAGACCCCTTGTGAGACCATATGCTGGTGCAGTTGGCCTTGGGTTCCTCCTAATGCAAGACAATGCTAGACCTCATGTGGCTGGAGTGTGTCAGTAGTCCCTGCAAGAGGAAGGCATTGATGCTATTGATTGGCCCACCCATTCCCCAGACCTGAATCCGATTGAGCACATCTGGGACATAATGTCTCGCTCCATCCAACAACACCACGTTGCATCATGATGCTTTAGTCCAGGTCTGGGAGGATATCCCTCAGGAGACCATCCGCCCAGGCATTGTAGGAAGGTCATACGGGCATGTGGAGGCTCCACACACTACTGAGCCTCATTTTGACGTATTTTAAAGGGGTTATCCAGGAAAAAAATGTATATCAACTGGCTTCAGAAAGTTAAATAGAATAGTAAATTACTTCTATAAAAAAATCTTAATCCTTCAGTACTTATGAGTTGCTGAAGTTGAGTTGTTCTTTTCTGTTTAAGTGCTCTCTGATGACACCTCTCTTGAGAACTGTCCAGAGTAGAAGCAAATCCCCATAGCAAACATCTTCTACTCTGTGCAGTTCCCGAGACAAGCAGATATGTCAGCAGAGAGCACTGTTGCCAGACAGAAAAGAACAACTCTACTTCAGCAGTGTTACGCCGAGCGCTCCGGGTCCCTGCTCCTCCCCGGAGCGCTGGCGGCGTTCCTCTCTCTGCAGCGCCCCGGTCAGACCCGCTGACCGGGAGCGCTGCACTGACTCTGCCGGCGGGGATGCGATTCGCATAGCGGGACGCGCCTGCTCGCGAATCGCATACCGAGTCACTCACCTGTCCCGGTACCCGGCTGTCACGTCCTGGCGCGCGCGGCTCCGCTCCTTAGGGCGCGCGCGCGCCAGCTCTCTAAGATTTAAAGGGCCAGTGCACCAATGATTGGTGCCTGGCCCAATCAGTCTGATTAGCTTCCACCTGCCCCCTGTCCATATAACCTCACTTCCCCTGCACTTCCTTGCCGGATCTTGTTGCCTTAGTGCCTAGAGAAAGCTACTACTGTGTTTACCATTACTGTGTTCCTGACCTCCTGCTATTACTATTGACTATGAACCTTGCCGCCTGCCCCGACCTTCTGCTATGTCTGACCTTGCTTCTGCCTAGTCCTTCTCAGCAGTCAGCGAGGTTGAGCCGTTGCCGGTGGATACGAACTGGTTGCTACTGCCGCACCAAGACCATCCCGCTTTGCGGCGGGCTCTGGTGAAAACCAGTAGCAACCCTAGAACCGGTCCACCGACCCGGTCCACGCCAATCCCTCGCTGACACAGAGGATCCACATCCAGCTAGCCGAATCATAACAATTAGCTGATAATTATTGGAAGGAATAAGATTTTTTAATAGAAGTAATTTACAAATCTGTTTGACTTTCTGCAGACAATTGATATAAAAAAAAAGTTTTTTCCTGGAATACCCCTTTAAGGACATTACATCAAAGTTCTATCAGCCTGTAGTGTGGTTTGTCACTTTGATTTTAAGTGTGACTCCATATCCAGACTTTTTATTTTTTTGAGCAGTGTAGAGCACAATACTAGAACAGGATGAGTCTGAATAGACTCCAGGATACCAAACAGGAATTATAACAAACAGAGCACAGGTAACAAGGAAGACTACCACAGTGGGAACACAGACTAAGCAGAACGGACATATATAATCCTAAAAACCGAAAGATGTAACACAGAGTAAAATCTACAATAAACAAGACTATTTAACCATGGCTAAAACTCAGATAATATCACAAGATAAATACAAGGTGCATGCTCAAGCAGACATGGAAGTGTATTGCACAAATAACCAGCACAGAAAGCAGGATAACTCTGGTTAAAATAACCCCACCCGAGTTCTCATAGGTTCAGAGCCTTAACTATTCCCTATCCAGGGAGAATAGCATACTGCTCAGAACATCAAAGTGTGTGAATACACACCTAAACAGAAAAATACAAAAACAAATAAATGGACATTACAATATCATGCCGAAAAAGAAAGGAACAACACAAGGAACAATATAAGCAGTATAAACAAATGCTCCAGACAAACCACTCCACACAAACCAAGCTAACCGTTTTGTAACATACAGTATATTTAGACAATAGCTTGTCTATTTGGTGCCATATTTAGTGCCATTTGTGCTGCCATAAAGCTAACAGGCTGATGGAGGCATACTTTGTTTTTTAATATCTGTTGTCCGAATGTTTATTCTGCCTAAAATTCTCTCTCCTGACCTCCCCAGTGGCTTCTCCCCATGACTTAATGTTTATGTCTCGTCCATGGGTTAGGGGCGGGGAGCTTCAGCCAGACAGTTCTGGCGTGTGCTTATTCCTCCAAGAGCAAAAGGGTCTAGCCTCCAAAATCCAACATGCACAACACTTCCCTCCAACATTGGTGTAGAGTGGATGGGGAGACCCCCCCCCCCCCCATACACCACTACATGCAGCAGGTTTGGTGTACGTTAGTGTAAGGGGAATTGGCACTGTTTAAAAAAGTAACATTTTGGTGGAGAGTGGGAACTTGGAAATCACTGTACAATCAGATACAAGTCCACTTAGGGACTCTGGTGTAGAACCTTCAGTGGTATAGCGTAATGTTGCAAGATTATGCCAAAACCTTGGCACAAAATATTGATGCAAAGTAAATTTGCAAACAGTTGGCATAACATTCTTTTTTTATTTCAGTATGTATTCTACCTAACTGTGCCAGTTCGCTGCTAAATAGAGAAAAAAATATGTATCCAAGGTCATTACACCATGCTTTGTCTCAGGCGGTATCTTACATCCTGGAAACACTCCATGCACTAATAGAGTGAAACTGTCCTTAATCACAGATGTTCAGCTTTTATTACTGCATCACAAATTGGGGTTTTAGGTTTGACCCACATACCTATTAAATCTTTGTAGGGCCTGAAACTCAGCTTTGCATTAGGCTTGGGCTTTGTATTTTTATGTGATGACTTCACAAGCACTTGTCTTCCCAACTGTATATGGTTCTCCATCTGCTGTAAATTGTCTTTATGCCCATATTAACTCTCTTAACTTTCATGTCTGACACTTTTTTAGGTTCTCTTTCTACTTTCAACTTCCTCTGCCCTTCAGTGTTATTTCACACCGTTTGCTCTACTTCTGATATTCCCCGCTGTCTTATACATAACATGTGTTTTTTATTCTTTGTACAAACTCCTAGATTATTTACATATGCTACAACAAATATTAATCTAAACAGAAACAAGTAACACAAAGCACTCCATTGTGTAGAGAATAATCAGGCGAAATTTTCTAAAATATAAAACAGACGCACCTCGCTCACATGTGCTAATAGGCACAACATTGGAGATAACTTGAAACCGATATTTGTTGGCTACTGTTCCCACTTTATGTCACTGGACATGGAAAGCCTCAATGAAAACAGTGTAACATTGACAGAAGAAAAGAAGAATGGTTTTAAGAAAAAAAATTTAAGTAGAGCAGAAATAAAAATGGGTGATTGGTCGTTGTTTGTAGCTGCTTTTCTCCACGCTTTCTGTTTGCATTACATTTTGCAGAGTTGAAGCAAATGTAGTATTATTTTGCACGATGTGTGGTATATTTCACACAAATGCCCAAAAGAATGCTGTGAGACTAAAAATGTATACGCAAAGCCCCTTTCTTGGACTCTGTTTGGGTTGGTGTAGGTGGTGTAGGTTTGCAAATATTTTGACCACAAAATATATACACCAAAACGAAGACAAAAACCAGTGATAACCCCCTCCCACTTTAGTTTAGATTTAAAGAGAACCGGTCAAAAGATTAAAAAAAATAAAATAAATGCTCCTGGCTTATTCTTTAACTGGTGCAGATCATGGCTGTGTGGTTTACTCATGGTTTTCATACTTTTATGGCTCCTAATTCCCTAGTTCATGTTATAACTCTGCATGCAGTTCAATGAGGAGGAAGGGGTGTTTCCATGCATGCTCCCACATGTACACATGTGGGAATTTTCTCCCTCGCTGCTCAGAACTGACAACTGGCTGCTCTATTCACTGAGGCTTTGTGACATGCCCCCAACTCACAGAGCAGGCTGATTAACAAGCCGGGAGCATGCACAGAGCTATGCTTGTCCTGCCCACACTTCCTGTATTTTGTCTTAACTGAGACCCACAGGCAGTAGCTGCAGGGACAAGTGAGTGAAGGGACCCCTAGTGGTAAGATGTATGGAGCCTTTTTTTCACCCAAAGATATACACATTTTTAACCGGTGTATATATATATATATATATATATATATATATATATATATATATATATATATGCATTATATATACATATAATGTTATTTTCTACATTTTATGAAAAGTTTTTGCAAATGACAGTGCCCATTTAAAGAAAACCTGTCAACCATGGGCAGGATAAAAAAAGGAACGGTTATCTTATTACAATAATTTGGGATTTACACAAAACACTGCAGTGTTTAAAAGGAATCCTAGTTAAAACACCTGTCAGAAATGGGACAAAGTCATCAAGGTGGTCACTGGTGGCTTCTTCCTGCCCTGCAGGCCTTTAATGATAGATTTCTTCCTAAACACACATAGAGAGATCTGTCACTGGGGGCCACCCAGTATTTTAGAGCCCTGTTATCAGCCGCTGTTATAAGGTTTCCACACAGGTTTTTTTTCTGCCATTGCAGTTTTTGAGCCAAAGTCAGAAGTGTATTAAAAAATTATGGGTAATATAAATGAAGAGTTTATACTTCTCCTTCCTACTGGATCCACTTCTGACTTTGGCTCAAAAAATGCAGTTGCAGTTTTCCAAAAGACGCCCGAGGAAGAAATAGACCATCAGGTCTCTTATGAGATAGAACCTGGATTTCACACTGCATAAGGGTGTGTTCACACATCACTGAAATTGTTTGCATATTTCTGAGGCTGATCATCGGATTTCTGCTGTAGACGTACTGCAAATTTCCACTGTTATCCACGGATATAAGTGGAGCTCATTTTAGGAGCTTCATCACAGAGTCCATTCCAGAGAATGGAGTGATTGCAACCTGTGGCTCTACAGCTGGTGCAAAACTACAACTCCCTGCATGCCCTAACAGACTTCAGCTGCAGATCATTGCTATGAACTTACTGCTATAGAGGCAGAATATCAGACTGGGCTTGGGTGCCTTATGTTTTTATAGATTGTAATAAAGACTTAATAGTAAGACCTCTGTGGGCCTGAACCTGTAGGTAGCCACTGCCAAAGCCTAGGGAGGAAAAAGTAATGAGCGGCAGTGCTTAGAGGAAGCCACTGGCAGTAAGTGCTGGAGTTACTCTTTAGAGACAGTGTTGAGCCTGGCCACGGACTGCTCAGTGGCCTCCATGTCTCCCTGGAGAGTAGATGTGAGAAGGAGAGCCTTTGAAATGCAGAAAGGTGTCAGCCCGAGGATTAAGTACTTCCAGCACCTCTGCGTACAGGGTTGATGTGTCAGTCCTGCTTGCAAGCCACGCCCTCTATGTTTTCCACTTTTATTTCTTGCTGCAAAATGCAGATAACACCATTTTCGGCCAACAAAATTTCGGTGCATCTCTACTGTCACTACAATAAAAGACATGCACAATACAACTGTTTGTATGTTATTGATTTAACTAGATTGTGTTTATCACTGTATTGTCATTATATTAGTAATAAATGCAAAAATCCAGGTAATTCCAAAAGGTACACTTACCTCTTGAACAAGGTTCAGGGAAAAAGAAGTTACAACTACATCTAATAAATTTTTCAAGCAAGTTAGCGGTAATGCTAAAACTGTAAATCATGTTCTAATAGCTCTGGGGTTTGTTTAGCTCCATGAGTAATTTCTTAACAGGCTTTTAGGTCATCTTACTGTGACCTATTGAAGTTGCTATTTTTACATAGAAACGCATATGCTATATTTATCTACATTTTGTTTGTCATTTAAATTAACTTTTTAGAAGGGCTGAAAATTTTGGCTGTAATGTGTAACCTATGCATAATTCCTGGCATTAACATTTATAGAGCAGAGAAGAACACACAGTCAAGTGTCCTTTTCTTGGCTCATTAACATCTCGTTAGCGCCATGGACCATTGCACATAAGAGCGCTATTATGGAAGCAGACATCCAGGATAATGCAGCCACTCGCTTTTTATCAGGACCACGCTGTGATTAACCACTGTTGAATTTGGCGCTATAAAATGAAAGGAACGTGGCTTACTAAACCTTAACCCAAGGGGGTTTATTAAGGATTGTAAAATTGCTGGGAAAAAAAGGACGAGTCAGTCGGTGATGTCATGTTATGTGCACATACCCACATTTGTCACAAGCTGTTTTAATGTTGGTTTGACTGATTTATTTAATATTAGTACATGAATGTGAATGCATCAAGGTCTTGGCTTGATATGATGGGAAGGCTACTGGCAGGTTCTAGCTATGATAGATGTACATTGCTGTATTTCTCCTTGTCATTGATGGTGTAATTATAAAAGTAATTGCTCTGCTTTGTTTATTTTAGTAACCGTGTTGGCTATTTTCCATGAACTACATGTGGATACTGATCTGTACACCCTACTCTTTGGAGAGAGTGTCCTAAACGATGCTGTCGCTATTGTCCTTACATAGTAAGTACTGTTTACTATTTGTATTTAAATTTACTCTTATGTTTATATAATAATTATTACACAATTATTATTATAATAATAATGAAAATGTAAATTTTAACCTAAAATGTCCCCTTTTTCCCATTTTACCCCCCCCCCAAAAGAAAAGTATAATTTGTTTAAACATTTGATATCGCTGTGTGCCTAAATATCTGAACTATCAAAATATAATGGTAATGATCCCATATGGTGAATTGGACGTAACGTTAATGATCCCATATGGTGAAATGGACGTAAGAAAAAAAAAAAGTCCAAACTTGCCCTAAGTCATGCAAAAAACAAGCCCTAATATGGGTCTGTGGATGGAAATATAGTTATGGCCCTTAGAAAGAAAAAAATGAAAAAGCAAAAATAAAATAGGCTGTGTCCTTAAAGGGGTACTCCAATGGAAAACAATATTTTTAAATCAACAGGTGCCAAAAAGTTAAACAGATTTTTAAATGACTTCTATTTAAAAATCTTAACCCTTCAAGTTCTTATGAGCTTCTGTATACTACACAGGAAGTTCTTTTCTTTTGAATTTCTTTTCAGTCTGACCACAGTGCTCTCTGCTGACCCTCTGTCTGTGTCAGGAACTGTCCAGAGCAGGGGAGGTTTGCTATGGGGATTTGGGATGAGGTGTCAGCAGAGAGCACTGTGGTCAGACAGAAAGGAAATTCAAAAAGAAAAGAACTTCCTCTGTAGTATACAGCAGCTGATAAGTACTGGAAGGGTTAAGATTTTAAAATAGAAGTAATTTACAAATCTGTTTAACTTTCTTGCACCAGTTGATTTAAAATGCACTGGAGTACCCCTTTAAGGGGTTAAAAGATCATTAAAAGCTAAAGCTAAAAAGTTTGTTTTGTTTAGAATAGAGCCAAATACAGTTCACCTTAAAGGAAGCAACATTTGACATCTTTATGTCTGTAAAAATCACATGTGTAAAATGTAACATGTGAACTGTGCAACTTTTTACCTATTAAATTCATTGTAAAACAATAGAAAAATAATTTCAGACATATAATATGTATTTTAAAGTGTGACACTAGCTGTTTTACTCAAAAAGTCACACCAACAAATACACAAATAACATTGTCTTAAAGGGGTATTCCAGGCAAAAACTTTTTTTTATATATCAACTGGCTCCAGAAAGTTAAACAGATTTGTAAATTACTTCTATTAAAAAATCTTAATCCTTCCAATAGTTACCGTATTTATCGGCGTATAACACGCACTTTTTAGGCTAAAATTTTTAGCCTAAAGTCTGTGTGCGTGTTATACGCCGATACCCCCCCAGGAAAGGCAGGGGGAGAGAGGCCTTCACTGCCCGCTTCTCTCCCCCTGCCTTTCCTGGGGTCTAGAGCGCTGCTGTCGGCCCTTTTCACCCCCTGGTTATCGGCGCCGCTGCCCGTTCTGTCCCCCTGACTATCGGTGCCGGCGCCGATAGCCAGGGGGAGAGAAGCGGCGCCGACAGCCAGGGGGAGAGAAGGGGCAGCGGCACCCATTGCCGGCGCCGCTGCCCCGTTGCCTCCCCCCATCCCCGGTGGCATAATTACCTGAGTCGGGTCCGCGCTGCTCCGCTGCTCCAGGCCTCCGTCGTTGCTATGCGCTGAACGGCGCGGCGCATGACGTCAGAGCGCCGCGCATAGAAACGACGCTGGTCCCCAGCGTTGTTGCTATGCACGGCGCGGCGCCGCTTCTCTCCCCCTGGCTATCGGCGCCGGCACCGATAGTCAGGGGGACAGAACGAGCAGCGGCGCTGATAACCAGGGGGTGAAAAGGGCCGACAGCAGCGCTCTAGACCCCAGGAAAGGCAGGGGGAGAGAAGCGGGCAGCGACGGCCTCTCTCCCCCTGCCTTTCCTGGGGGTATATCGGGGTATACACGCGCACACACGCACCCTCATTTTATCATGGATATTTGGGTAAAAAACTTTTTTTACCCAAATATCCTTGGTAAAATGAGGGTGCGTGTTATAGGCCGGTGCGTGGTATACCCCGATAAATACGGTATTAGCTTCTGAAGTTTTCTGTCTAACTGCTCAATGATGATGTCACATCACGGGAGCTGTGCATGATGGGAAAATATCCCTTGCATGATGGGAGAATATCCCCATAGGAGCTGGACAGCTCCCGGGACGTGAGTCATCAGAAAGCAGTTAGACAGAAAACAGCAACTCAACTTCAGAAGCTAATAACTATTGGAAGGATTAAGATTTTTTAATAGAAGTAATTTACAAATCTGTTTAACTTTCCTGAGCCAGTTGATATATAAAAAAAAGTTTTTGCCTGGAATACCCCTTTAAATGGGAAGAAAGTATGTGACATTCTGACACACCGAGATTAGACTTTGACTTGGACTAATGTGAATGATGACAATCTCTGTACAGTGCTGCAGAATGTGTTGGCACTATATAACAAATAGAAAGCAAAAAAAGCTGGTCTACAAAAAAATAAGGTTGGCACAAGTGCTCCATTTTCTACAAATGATAAAAGAATCTCAAAGCGTATGTTCAAATGGGACAGATTCTCTGAAGATTTTCCACAATGGATTCACAAGCAGAAAATCCACAGTATATTACAGTAGCAACAAAATGAATGAGATCTCCTGAACAAGAGAATGTGGATCATGCACCAAGACAACAACTCTAAGGGTACATTCACAATGCGGAATCCCTGCGAAATTCCACTCGGTGAGTATTTTCGGCGGTGGCCACCAGATAGAATCTCCGCTCGTGGAATACTGCGAGCTGAGATTCAGCAGTGTGGACATACCCTAAGCAAGCAAGTTTATCTGCCAAAGAATAGTTATAAAAGAAAAAAGTTAAAGTTTTGGAATGGCCAAGACAGTCCCGACCTTAAAGAAGTATTTCAGAATATTTCAATATAATTTTTTTTGCTTATATTCTTAAGTATGAGCTAGTGAATAATGTAGAGTTTCTTGTATATACCTTTTTTGCTCATGTGGCAGGCATGGGATAAGCTTCCTCTTGGTTTAGAAATGCACAATGATGTGGGTTGTGTAATGCAGCCCACATTTCCCATGAATCCTCTGGCTTTAGGTGGGAAGTTTAATGTTTGCCCCTGTCAGTTCACACTATGCGGCGAATTAGCAGTATCACAGCTAATTCTTACATGTGTTTTTGTCTAAGTAAAAATAGTGGCCCTGACTTACTATTGTAAACCTGAAATGTTTAGTCGGGTTGTCTGCCAGATTCTGGCACATTGCACCAGAAATTCTGTCTGCGCCAATTGTCTGCCGCCGCATCTATACATTATACAGGAGGATCGCAAGGGACCCCAGCGATCTTTCAATTAATACAGGTAACTACTATTCCTATCATGGAACAGTGTGTTCCATGCTGGGAGTAGTAGTACTACCTAAAAAATATAAAAAAAAAGTGAAACATACACACACACTACATTTTTATTATTGTCGGCAACATTTTTAGTGCCCTACCCGCGCACATAAATTGACCCCTGTTTAAAAATTTATAAAAATTTGATTATAAAAAAGATATATTTCGTTAAATACAATTTTTTTCATCACTACTGTATCTTTTTTATTATTATTTTTTAATGGTACCCTACTAAATTTTTATAAAAAAGGGATCTCCAACACTTTTTTGGATCGCTAAAGTCCAAAAGAGAATAAAAACCGCCTGAAAAAACGCCAAATTTAAAACCCACATGGCGTTTTTCTTGGCGTTTTTTCACTCCCACAGACTTCTATGGGAGAAAAACGCCAAGATTTTCCCGAAAAAACGCCAAAGTCTCGACAAGAGGTCGTTTTTTAAAAACTGCCAAGGAGCCCAAAAACGCCAAAAGGATGAAAAAAACGCCAAACTGAAAAATGCCAAGTGGATTTGGCATTTTGCAGTTTACTATTGACTTGCAGCTAACATCTGGCCGCAGCGTTTTTTCACAAAAAAAACGCCATGCGGCAGAATGGGAGTTTTTATTGGCATTTTGTAAAAAAAAAAAATCAAGTGCAAACCTAGCCTAAATTAGCTATTTTTACCACAATTTTGGCAATTTGCTGCAAAAACATGTGGGAATTAGCTGCGGTACGACTAATGAGTCGCAACCTGTGAACACAACCTTAGCTGTTTTTTAGTTATTCTCCTACATCTGTAAAAAATTACACATTTTAAAATTTTATGCACAATCACCGTACAATCTCCATTTTGCCATGATTTGGGGAAAATCACAGCATAAACAGAAAAAAGGCAGCAAGAAATGCAAAGTGTAAACACAGCCCCAGAGGAGTGAACACCTATCAATCTTCACAGTGCAGTGGAACCCCATTGGGAATTTCCATACAGAATTTTTATGCCAAATTCCGCACGGAAATTCTGCCGTGTGAATGTACCCAAGGGGGTAATCCAGAGGAAAACATTTAATTTTTTTTTTTTTTTCGTACCAGAAAATTTTACAGATATGGAAATCTGGCAGTAGGGAAGAGCAGTATGAAGTTCATACAGAAAACCATCTCATCGGTCGGGGGGCTTTATCAAAGTACAAACTGTTTTAGCTGATGCCGTACGCTTCAGCTAAAACAGTTTGGACTGTACTTTTGGAAAGTTCCCCTGACCAAAGTCCCGGTTTTCTATATGACATTCATATTCCTCTTCCCTGGTTCTGTTTGTCTGCAGACATGTATCTTCGCTCTCTTCCACCGAAGCCTCGAGGACCAGACTATTTCCTTTTGTACTCGGATATTCTTTTTAATTTGATTTAGTTACATATGCAATGCAGTGTTGTTTCTTTCCATTAAAGGGTACCTCTCATCAAAAAAACTTTTGATATATTATAGAATAATGTATGCAGAATAACTTTACAATTGCATGTTATTAAAAAATATGCTTCTTTCTATTTAATTTTCCACTTTGAAGAAATGACCACTAGGGGTCTCCCTACCAGTCCTGGCAGCAAGCATTTCAGACTCATGCTGGAGTCCTAAACACTACGAGCTGCCAGTCTGCTTTGTTCACAAAGGAGAACACTCAGAGCTGCCAGCCTGCTTTGTTCACAGCCTGTTTGGCTGTGAACAAAGCAGGCTGGCAGCTCTGAGTGTTTAGGACTCCAGCATGAGTCAGAAATGCTTGCTGACAGGACTGATCGGGAAAAATACAATAGAAAGAAGCATATTTTTCATTAACATGCTATTGGAAAGTTATTCAACATTCATTAATCTAAAATATATCAAAAGTTTATTTCATGAGAGGTACCCTTTAAATATGGATGTACCGTATATACTCGAGTATAAGCCGACCCGAGTATAAGCCGAGACCCCTAATTTCAACCCAAAATCCCAGGAAAAGTTATTGACTCGAGTATAAGCCTAGGGTGGGAAATACCTCATCCCCCCCTGTCATCATCCAGACCCGTCATTAACATCCTCATCATCATCCCCTTGTCATCATCCCACACATCCCCCCCTTCATCATCCTCTTATCCCACACATCCCCCCTTCATCATCCCCTTATCATCCCACACATCCCCCCTTCATCATCCCCTTGTCATCATCCCACACATCCCCCCTTCATCATCCCCTTATCATCCCGCACATCCCCCCTTCATCATCCCCTTATCATCCCGCACATCCCCCCTTCATCATCCCCTTATCATCCCACACATCCCCCCTTCATCATCCCCACCCCCCTTCATCATCCCACACCCCCCCTTCATCATCCTCTTCTCATCATTCGCCCTCAGTGGTCTTCAACCTGCGGACCTCCAGAGGTTTCAAAACTACAACTCCCAGCAAGCCCGGGCAGCCATCGGCTGTCCGGGCTTGCTGGGAGTTGTAGTTTTGAAACCTCCGGAGGTCCGCAGGTTGAAGACCACTGCGGCCTTCAACATCATCCAGCCCCCTCTCACCCCCCTTTAGTTCTGAGTACTCACCTCCGCTCGGCGCTGGTCCGGTGCTGCAGGGCTGTCCGGTGAGGAGGTGGTCCGGTGGGGAGGTGGTCCGGGCTGCTATCTTCACCGGGGGCGCCTCTTCTCCGCGCTTCCGGCCCGGAATAGAGGCGTTGCCTTGACAATGACGCAGGAGTACGTTGGCAATGAACGCACCTATGCGTCGTTGTCACGGCAACGTGACTATTCTGAGGCCGGGCCCGAAGCGCTTAGAAGAGGCCTCCCCGGTGAAGATAGCAGCCCGGAACCAGTATCCCACCGGACCACCTCCTCACCGGACAGTCCTGCAGGACCGGACCAGCGCCGAGCGGAGGTGAGTACTCAGAACTAAAGGGGGTGAGAGGGGGCTGGATGATGTTGAAGGCCGCAGTGGTCTTCAACCTGCGGACCTCCGGAGGTTTCAAAACTACAACTCCCAGCAAGCCCGGACAGCCGATGGCTGCCCGGGCTTGCTGGGAGTTGTAGTTTTGAAACCTCTGGAGGTCCGCAGGTTGAAGACCACTGCGGGTGGGGGAGTTCACTCGAGTATAAGCCGAGGGGGGTGTTTTCAGCACGAAAAATCGTGCTGAAAAACTCGGCCTATACTCGAGTATATACGGTAGTTCTCTTAATAATGTCATTTTATCACAGCCAATAAATTACAAGTGTTTGCCTGTATGAACTTCAGTGCTGAGGTTGCCATTTTGGGGAAGCACTTCATTTACAGTTAAAGAAACTAAATACAGTGACCCCCCGACCTACGATGGCCCCGACATACGATAATTTCAACATGTGATGGCCTCTCAGAGGCCATCGCATGTTGAAGGCAGCATCAACATACGATGCTTTTGTATGTCGGGGCCATCGCATAAACAGCTATCCGGCAGCGCAGACTGCTTCAGCTGCTGCCAGATAGCCGTTTACGGTGCCCCGTGTGGTCTGCTGACTATCACTTACCTGTCCTCGGGGCTCCGGCGCATCCTCTTCAGGATCCCTGCATCGTCGGCGCTCTCCATCGGCATCATCACGTCGCTGCGCACGCTGTCCCGTCATCCAATAGGAACAGCGTGCGTAGCAACGTGATGGCGGCGATGGAGAGCGAGGATGCCGTGGAAGCAGAGGCCTTGCCGGAGCGTCGGGGACACCCCAGGGACGCGGTGATAGCAATGGAAGGCGACATCCAGGGCAGCGGTGACGAGCGGTGATGATCCGGAGTGGCGGAGACAGTTTAGTACAACTTCCTATATCAGTGGTCTTCAACCTGCGGACCTCCAGATGTTGCAAAACTACAACTCCCAGCATGCCCGGACAGCCGTTGGCTGTCCGGGCATGCTGGGTGTTGTAGTTTTGCAACATCTGGAGGTCCGCAGGTTGTAGATCACTGTCCTATACTTTACATTTCGCGGCTCCCTCAACATATGATGGTTTCAACAAATGATGGTCCGTTTGGAACGGATTACCATCGTTTGTTGAGGGACCACTGTAAATACATAAATACATTAATACATAAAAGAAAATGCACTTACAAACGTTTCCTAAATAATAAAAACAAGATAGAAACCCTTTACTGTTACAGCTTGTGAGTTTACAAAGGTCCAGAGCTTCAGGCCTTTCCTCAAGAATGTTAGTATTCATTCAGTGCCAGGCTGGCGGGTGCCAACACTAAATGCCGATGTATTGTATTGAGTAAACAAAATATCAGCTTGTTTAATTCTCCTAATAAAATAATAGAAATTACTCTTCTTTGACTTTTTCCAAAATCTGTGTAGCATTGTGCATAAAGTAATGGAGACGCATGCGGTAGAGCAGACAGCTCAGGTTATAATAAATAGAGCTAATATCTAAAGAGTTGATAAACTGAGAACACAGAATGCTATTTATGTGTAGGTGGTTAATCTAAAATCTTACTATATCAATTCACATAATAAGCCACAAAAGATTTTAATAAAACAAATACAATCTCCATTGGTTGAGAGCAGTTCTTACCAGTGGAGCAGCGGAGGCTGTAATCCTCCAAACCCCTTTATTCTTTTGTCTTGTGATACCATTAATCACATTCCACTGGTAAAATGACGACAACCACTAAGAGTAATGATGGGTAAAAATTATCCAGGGGTGTAACAAGGGTTCCTGGGACTCGGAATGGAATTAATCTTTATTATGTCGATCGAGAAAAAAAGTCTGTTTAATTAATAAATGCTCCCTATTTAATCTGATGTTTAACGGGAATCTGTCCTTAACCACCTGCAACACAAAATCAACTACCGTATTTTTCGCCATATAAGACGCACTTTTTCTTCCCCAAAACTGGGGGGAAAAAGTCGGTGTGTCTTATACGGCGAGTACACACACCTATTGCGGCGGTCCCTGCGGCCGTCAATGGCCGGGACCCGCGGCTAATACAGGACATCACTGATCGCGTTGATGCCCTCTATTAACCCTTCAGACGCGGCGATCAAAGCTGACCGCCGCGTCTGAAGGGAAAGTGACACTAACCCAGCTGCTCAGTCGGGCTGTTCGGGACCGCCGCGGTGAAATCGCAGCGTCCCGAACAGCTTACAGGACACCGGGAGGGACCTTACCGGCCTCCTCGGTGTTTGCTCTGTGCTGGGATCCCCTGCATGGCTGGCGCTCTCCTTCGACGTCATCTTGCACGCCGTCTCGTTATCCAATAGTAGCGTAGTGACGTGATGACGGCGACGGAGAGCATGGATCCCGGGGAAGAAGACATCCGGAGCGTCGGGGACACCACGGGGACGCGGCGACAGCGATGGAGGGCTACATCCAGGGCAGCGGTGACGGGTCCGGAGCGGTGGGGACACGTGAGTATTACCTCCTATACCAGTGGTCTTCAACCTGCGGACCTCCAGATGTGGCAAAACTACAACTCCCAGCCGTTGGCTGTCCGGGCATGCTGGGAGTTGTAGTTTTGCAACATCTGGAGGTCCGCAGGTTGAAGATCACTGTTGGGTTCAGAATCTTTTTTTCTAGATTTTGCACCTTTAAAATTGGGTGCGTCTTATATGCCGGTGCGTCCTATAGGGTGAAAAATACGGTATATGATCTAGTGCACCTCTCAAATCAGCCCTATTTATATAAGTGAAAAGAATAATCATTAAAAGTAACCTGCGTTCTATTTAAATCAGCCCCAAGTTCATGTGGGCGGTGACATCTTTGAAGTAGTCACTAGAGATGAGCGAACTTACAGTAAATTTGATTCGTCACGTACTTCTCGGCTCGGCAGTTGATGACTTATCCTGCGTAAATTAGTTCAGCTTTCAGGTGCTCCAGGGGCTGGAAAAGGTGGATACAGTCCTAGGAAAGAGTCTCCTAGAACTGTATCCACCTTTTCCAGCCCACCGGAGCACCTGAAAGCTGAACTAATTTATGCAGGAAAAGTCATCAACTGCCAAGCCGAGAAGTTCGTGACTAATCAAATTTACTGTAAGTTCGCTCATCTCTAGTAGTCACAGTGTTTCCGGCATTATTCACTGTCTTGTCAAAATCAAGATGCCTCTGGGTTTGCACAATAAGCACGGAGCCTCATAACTGCATTTGCACTACATCTCACTGCAGTAAGTGGCATAGATCTGGTTTCCACTCACACTATAGTGTATGACATACAGCAGTTGTATCATACCTGCTTCAATTTCATTCTTTCAGCTCTTACATAGACTGTTCCAAACAGGATTCCCTGCACACAGGAGTCACAGGCAGTGAGATCAGTTGTATGATGTATGTGATGTTGTATGATGTATGAACTCACCTACTGATACTGAGCTCCCTATCACTTAGGGTA
Source organism: Hyla sarda (assembly GCF_029499605.1). Lineage (NCBI taxonomy): Eukaryota > Metazoa > Chordata > Amphibia > Anura > Hylidae > Hyla > Hyla sarda. Next base: position 104,206,020 of record NC_079191.1, on the reverse strand, counting down.
GTGCTGGGCAGTATGACCAAAAATGTGTATCACAGTATTTTTCAAACCTATTCCACGGTGTTTGACGGTATTTTTTCCCCACGCATTTCCCCCTAACCCCCCCCCCCCCCCCCCCCGCCTCCCAAATGAATTATCAGACGCAGTGCGCTGAGGAACTAATCATATATGACCTGCGGGCACTGCTCTGCTTTTCTTCACCGCCACCAAATGAACTATCAGCCGCAGCACGCGCTCCCCACATCAGGGGACTAATCATGTTACCCGCAGGTGCTGCTCTCCTTCTCCTCCTGTGAGCTGCGGTGCTGGAAATGAATGAGTTGTGATCCGCGGGCGCAGGACTTCTGTTCGGAGAACGGAAGCTGTCAACTCCCCCTGCAAGCGCAGAAAGCCAGTGGGCCGCGGGTGCTGCAGAGCTTCTGATATATTGCGGTATAAGGAAAAATTCATATCGCACAGAAAAAAACACATTGGTATTCGGTATGAATCGGTATACCGCCCAGCACTACCTTAGGGTATATATAAGATCTTCAGTAACCTAGAGATCAACAAGGAAAGTGAGGCTGAGAGGGGAGGGATGTGAAGTGTCAGGAGGGATCTGATAGGTGAAGATGTAATCATGTAGTTCACAGGAAGTCAGGTGACACAGGACAGATCACTTTCTGTGAAACCTTAAAGGGGTACTCCAGTGAAAAAATATTTCTTTAAATCAACTGGTGCCAGAAAGTTAAACTGATTTGTAAATTACTTCTATTTAAAAATCATAATCCTTCCAGTACGTATCAGCTGCTGTATGCTCCACAGGAAGTTCTTTTATTTTTGAATTTATTTTCTGTCTGATCACAGTGCTCTTTGCCGACACCTCTGTCCAAGTCAGGAACTGTCCAGAGCAGGAGAGGTTTGCTATGGGGATTTTCTCCTGCTCTGGACAGTGCCTGAAATGGAGTCAGCAGAGAGCACTATAGTCAGACAGAAAAGAAATTTAAAAAGAAAAGAACTTCCTCTGGAACATACAGCAGATGATAAGTATTGGAAGGATTAAGATTTTTTTCAAATAGAAGTAATTTACAAATCAGTTTAACTTTCTGGCACCAGTTGATTTGAAAAAAAAAAATAGTTTTCCACTGGAGTACTCTTTTAAGCACTGTCATTTTCTGATTATGACTTTTGGTTCCATGACCCAGCTGCATTAACCAATTTATAGATGCAGCAGAGCTGGAGTGAAACAGATGACAATGCAGGAATATGGGTAGTGGGTTTGCATTATATGAGAAAAAACTGAGGGCTTCTTTAATGAAGACTTTGTTTCAGACAATGCTCAATCGGAAAGCTGACTGCAAAGATAATCAGTACTAAACATACCACCCCACACCCACCTCCAGTAAAGCTGCATCTAAGGTATCTTTCTAGCCAACCAGTAGCCTACTCTGTGCTGACAAGGGCAAGAAACCTGAAACCGCATTCTACAGATGTGGGACACTTCCTTTTGGAGAACATTCTAGTTTGGTTAGTGTCTGTTTTCTTCCATTTGTAGGAAAGTGAATTTGCCCATGTTGCATTGCTTGGAAATAGGTCTCCATACACTACATCTCTTAAGTGAGAATCAGTACGCTCTGAACTGTGTCTAAGGCATCCCAAGCATCCAATAGCATGTCCTATTATAATGAGGGGCAAGATGGACGACTTTTGCTTTTGAGGGAGATACTGGTTTAGCTTTCATCCTTTTAGAAACAGCAATTTTTTGCAAACTTTTTCCACTTACATTGCCTAAAAATGCATTTCCATACATCACTGCACTTCTTCAATGACAGTCAGTATCAATTCAATTACACTGTCAATCAAAGTCATAACTAGAGAGGTCCGGCAGCTAAGGGAACTTATTATTATATTTATAAATTCCAGGTATCTACAATTCCTATACAGTGGTCCCTCAACATACGATGGTAATCCGTTCCAAACGGACCATCGTTTGTTGAAAGCATCGTATGTTGAGGGATCCGTGCAATGTAAAGTATAGGACAGTGGTCTACAACCTGTGGACCTCCAGATGTTGCAAAACTACAATACCCAGCATTCCCGGACAGCCAATGGCTGTCCGGGCATGCTGGGAGCTGTAGTTTTGCAACATCTAGAGGTCCGCAGGTTGAAGACCACTGGTATTGGAGGTTATACTCGCGTGTCCCCGCCACTCTGGACTGTCACCGCTCGTCACTGCTGCCCTCGATGTCGCCCTCCATCACTGTCGCTGCGTCCCCGGGGTGTCCCCGACGCTCCGGCAAGGCCTCTTCTTCCCCGGCATCCACGCTCTACGTTGCCGCCATCACGTCATTACGCACGCCGCTCCTATTGGATGACGGGACGGCGTTCACAGCGATGGAGAGCGCTGACGATGCAGGGAACAGGTAAGTGATCGTCAGCGGACCACACGGGGCACCATAAACGGTTGTCCGGTGGCAGCTGAAGCAGTCTGCACTGCCGGATAGCCGTTTATGCGATGGCCCCAACATACAAAAGCATCGTATGTTGATACTGCCTTCAACATGCGATGGTCTCTGAGAGGCCATCGTTTGTTGAAATGATCGTATGTTGTGGCCATCGTAGGTCGGGGGGTCACTGTACATTCACAATCTAGTTAGCAGAAAGGCTCCTGGTTGTTTAGGTTAGACCCCACATTTGACTGACACAACACAAAAAAGTCTTTGAAACTGCTTTGAATGGAGCAAGAATAGAAGAAAGAAAACTGTGACAATAAAGATGTAGAAGTTACATATTCTCATTAGTATGACAGAGAAGACACCAGGAGTAATCCTTTCTTATTACATTCCTTCCCTAGACAAATACGAAAGGATAAACATGTTTTTTTTTTCTATATCTGAATGCATTTTACTTGGCTTTACAAAGTATTCATATCCTCTTACGAAAAGGTTGTGCATTGTTTCCGTTTTAAAATGAATAGAAGAAGTGGAGTCTTCTGCTGTTTGGCTTCCTCTATGCATTTGATTATCTATTACAAGTGACATGTATTTTCTGCATTACATGCGCCCCATGCTTAGCTCACTATAGGATATATTCATTTTAAGCAGTTGCCTGAGCAGCAGAGAGGACATGAAACGCTGCTGTACCTGTTCCACTATATGACTTTGACTCAGATCATTTGTCATCCCGATGTATGTTGTTTATTAAATTACTGAAGTGAGAACAACCTGTTGGGTCGTGATAGTCTGCAGCAGGATTTAATCTTTTCTCTCTCCACAAACCCGATATCATGTTAAACTCTTTCTTCGGCTTTCTTCAAATAACTTTACTTTAGATTCTCACCTCTTACGCTTTAGAAGTTAAAATAGATTGGAAAATCTATTGTAATCACTTTCTTAAAAATAAATGTAATGACAGAACTCTCGTCTAACAAAATGAATGCCTGGTAGAGAGTTGCAGTCATCTCAAGGGAGGTATCGATCAGTGGTCTGTTCTCTGTATGTTTGAGACGGGCAGACAGTGGGGAGAGGCATTCTAGTCATGTCAGATTTTCCAACAATAGCTAAGGATAGACATTTACTAGTTGTATTCAGCCCAATGTGTGTTACGCCGAGCGCTCCGGGTCCCCGCTCCTCCCCGGAGCGCTCGCTTCACTCTCCCCGCGGCAGCGCTCCGGTCACGTCCTCTGACCCGGGGCGCTGCGATTCCGCTGCCAGCCGGGATGCGATTCGCGATGCGGGTAGCGCCCGCTCGCGATGCGCACCCCGGCTCCCCTACCTGACTCGCTCTCCGTCTGTTCTGTCCCGGCGCGCGCGGCCCCGCTCCCTAGGGCGCGCGCGCGCCGGGTCTCTGCGATTTAAAGGGCCACTGCGCCGCTGATTGGCGCAGTGGTTCCAATTAGTGTGTTCACCTGTGCACTTCCCTATATCACCTCACTTCCCCTGCACTCCCTTGCCGGATCTTGTTGCCTTAGTGCCAGTGAAAGCGTTCCTTGTGTGTTCCTTGCCTGTGTTTCCAGACCTTCTGCCGTTGCCCCTGACTACGATCCTTGCTGCCTGCCCCGACCTTCTGCTACGTCCGACCTTGCTTTTGCCTACTCCCTTGTACCGCGCCTATCTTCAGCAGCCAGAGAGGTGAGCCGTTGCTAGTGGATACGACCTGGTCACTACCGCCGCAGCAAGACCATCCCGCTTTGCGGCGGGCTCTGGTGAAAACCAGTAGTGGCTTAGAACCGGTCCACTAGCACGGTCCACGCCAATCCCTCTCTGGCACAGAGGATCCACTACCTGCCAGCCGGCATCGTGACAATGTGGTTTGAGTCCAACTAACGTGACCTCCTGTTATCTGTATAACAATATGCAAAGCTTTGTGCCATTTTACCGTATCTCCTGACAGATGCACTTGTTTTTATCCAGAAGATTGTATGGAGAGCCAATGGGTATATTATGCTGATGGTGCTCTTTTTGTTGTGGGAGGGGATGGCAACAATGTTTGGTCCACTGTTGCTTAGACATTATTGGCCTTGGGGAAATCCACCAATACCTTAAAGGGGTATTTCAGGCAAATATAACATCTTCCTTATTGTCATTCCATGTATTAAAATAATAACAGAGCACATGTTTACTTCCTTCCCCTTCCCCCTAATGCTCCAGCCCTGAATTTCATCCCCTTTGCCAGTTTCCGATGATGTTGTGACCCCCCACCCCTCGCAGCTCTGTGATTGGATGAGCAGGACATCATCTGAAGCTGTCCCTGAGATCTTCAGCAGATCCCAAAGTGCCTTTTTGGGCTACTTCCTGTATGTGAGAGCTACTCATCTTGAAGGTTACTTGTCATCACGTTCATGCTGCCTGAACCACGGGGCATCAGGAAGGTCTCCCATGGCTTTTCCCAGTCTCGCCAGTCTCGATTGGTAGGTCTTTTTCTGTTTAGGTATAGAATGAGATCCATTAATCAGAGAGAAGTCAACAGTGACCACCTCTATGACAGATAACATTGAAGCGATGACAGGTTCCCTTTAAGATTTTAATATCTAAAATAAATGTATGTTGTAGTGCCTCTTGGTAAACACTAAGCTTAAAAATATTGTTTTGGGTGGGAAGGAAAGCATATGAATAGTAAGTAGCATGTTACTATGAATGTGTATAAGAGCTAGGAGTCAGGATAATTAAATATTTTTGTGAGGTTTTTGTTTATCAGCTTATGTAAATGTAAGTAGCCCTGAGCATACACAATGCCGGAGCCAAATTGCTTTCTGATCTATCGAATTAGAATTGTAAGCCCTACATGTGCACAGTATTATAATGTAGCTTCTTTCTTTTATTACCGATGTTGTCCTAAGCAATTATCTTATTTGTGTAGCATCCCTGTGTGTTAATGGAGAAAGCAGCAAAAAGTGAAAGCATTTCAGACTATGGCTTTCTCTTAGGTAGAAACAAATATGGGCTAGTTCAATTCGAAAGAGGATATGTGTATTTATCATTGTAAAATGCATCAGAGGTACGGCAGATCTGCTGCTCATGTATCTACAAATGAGATTTAAAAGATGAAAAGCAGGCAATGACTTGTATATTATGCCAACCGATATAGTATGCATTAAGTAATTATTCTGCCATGATTTTAATACTGTACAAGGGCAGGTTTGGTATCAAAGCTTACTTTGATTTGAAATTTACTGTTGAAACACTGTCAAAGCATGTTGTTTCCACATGCCATGCTAAGTCCTACCAGATGGTTTACTTCATTTAATGTGACCCCCCCCCTCCAAATACTGTAATGGCTAAATAGGTGAAAACATGCAGATTCCTGGTCTGTAATTTTTAGCTTTGATATAACTTGCACTGCAAAATAATAAAACTAGATTGTATTTACATTGACTTTAGCAGTGTCCACTGTGGTCATATACTTCTATTTTACATTTTGCTAAAATAAAAGTTCAGTTAATGTGCCTACACTTCTAACCATACCCACAGCTTAAAATGGTATTCCAGTTACAGAAAATAGTATTTAAATAAGACTATTACCCCCAAGGTGTACAACTTACTAATATAGTGTTATCACAAATTGTTCTGGCTTTTGCATGATTGACCCCTGACAGGAAATTGTGTAGTCTTCTTTCATTGTTAGTGTGGTGTTGTCTTCAGCTCCCCTGCTCCTCCTTTTCTTCAGAGACGACACATCATCCTCTGCCGTATCATATGGTGTGACTGAATCTCCAGTCCCACCCCCTGAGTCATGTCATGTCATCACTTTTGACCTGCCCCTACAGCTTACATCACCATCTCCCTGTCATATACACATATACATACTACTGTATATATATATGTTTACTGGGACATTAATGAAGAATGAGGAGAGTGAATCAGGCAGAGAAGAGAAGGTAATGGCTGCAGCAGGTGCTACAACCTCACTGATTCTCTGATAATCTGCTGTAAAATGAGATGTTCTGCAACAGCTCTGGGGGGGGGGGGGGGCTGGTAGCATTGCTGTGGGAGGAGAGTATGCAGGGTGGGGGGATTGTGATGAAGAACTGAAGAAAGTTATGCATTCTAGGAATTGTAGTACTGGGCAACTTCTCATTCAGAAAGTACAACCAGGAAGTACAAACAGATTTTTGGGGATTTCAGAACTGGTTCAGACAGGTAAGCCTACATAGTTATTACTTTGCATCCGGAGTAACAAAAGAATGTTTGTGTAATGCCAGAAATATGAACATATTTACAATTGTTACAAATTCATAGTAAAAAATCACAATAGTTCAGACCTGGTGTAAGGTTGCATTCACATCTCGTTTTGTGCAGCTGGATATGGTGGGAAAATGTAAAAACCGCCTCCTGCCATAACTCTGCCGCACCCTTGGCTTACTCCATTTATTTATGTCGCGTTTTTCAACCACAACTGGTTTATGAACTGGACTGAAAACCACAGCAGACAACCGTTTTCATTTCAATTTAAAAACCAGATACAGTAGGAAAATTAACCAACCAGCGTCCCTAGCTGACTACAGTTGGCTTAGTGTAATAATTAGAAAATGGCATGTGTCCGACAGGTATATGGCAGGAGGTCTGAAAGTCTCCCGTCATATCCAGTTGCACAAAACAAGATGTGAATGCACCCTTAAATCAAGTTCCTTTTTCAAAACTTGACCTGTATTGACTTGTGCTTAAAGGAGTACTGCAGCCATAGACACTTATTCTCTATCTGAAGAAAAGGGGAAAAGTGTCTGACCACGGGGGAGTCTGACCGCTGCGACCTTCCCGTCACCCCCCACCCCCCGCGATCTCCTGTACACAGATTCTCTGTGCAGCTAATGCGTGTGTCGTCGATCTCATTCAGCCTCCTCCATACAGCTCTATGGGAGAGGCGGGGATGCATGTCCACCTCTCCCATAGATGCTGCATATCCACCTCTCCCATAGAGATACATGGTGAGGGCGTGTTGGCTGCGGCTTCATGCTGCGGCAGACATGGGGACACGTGCAGGAGATCTCGGGGGTTCCCAGCGTTCATACCCCCTGCGATCAGAGACATATCCCCTATCTGCAGCTATAAATGTCTACGGCTGCAGATCTCCTTAAGGCTAAGACTGCTAAAATCTCTGTAATATCCCCCTGACACCTATCCTTTTTATTTCATTTTTCTCTCTTCTCTATGCTTTTTTCCTCTCGTCTCTATTCTTTTGCCCTCACCTTCCTCCTCCTCTACAGTTTACTATAGTTATACAAAGCAACATATTTTGCAAGAATCACTTTTTTTGCTACCTCTTCTACCTTTTCCTAAGCATCTGTTTTTTTTGGGAGGCAGCATAGCTGCTTTTGGTTGATATTAGCTCATCACTACGGTTATTATTTTGTAGGTATACTTTTTTCAATTTGGTACCTATAGGTAAAAACTTGCCAGAAAACTGCTAAATAAAAGCAGATTTCTAAAGGTATACTGTAGCTGTGTAAAAAGCATACATGCCTGCATTTGCCTACCCATTAGAGGCTGCTACAATATATTGGATTGACCTCCTCTACATTCATTGGATGTAGAATGTATATAAGTTCCTTTATAGTGGCATCTAAATTGTAACGGCTTTTTTATTAAGAAAAAAAATTGGGCACCAGTACAAGTCATTGAGTTCCTTTGTTTTCTCATCTCTCGGTTCAGACAGCGGTTCAGCGGCCCGCATGCTATTGACTTTAATTAGGTTGTCGTAGGTGCCGGCTCTTGTTTGCATTCCTAATTTCAGTTTGTGCTCAGGGACATTAAACTTAAAAGGACCATTAATCTGAGAGAAGCAAGGGTTTTGTCACACGATATTCAGAAGAGCAGCCATAGAATATTAACACAATCCAGTGATTGGCAGGGTGCGAGGTTTAATGTTGTGTCTTCACTTGTGTTGTAACTAGGACAGGGGATGTTTTTACATTTGTTTTGATGACCGTGAACTATACAAGTGTTTGTACATATACGGATTTTGAAAATATATTGATGCACAATTTACATTTAACAGAATTTACAATCACCAGTTATTCATGTGTAAATATCGAAGGTTGATTATTTCATTATAGTGGCCCTTGGAAAGAGGGAGGTGGATGTATAAGCCAGCAAGAGAATACTTAGTTCTTGAAGTCCTTGGGGGACATTTATCGAGGCCTATACACGGGTTTTTCTGTATAAATTTGCCGCAAGTTTGTCACAATTGCGCTAAAACTGTGTGACTTTTTGACTTACACTCACTATGTTACTTTTGCAATTCCCGCTGATGTACTCTGTTTTTTTTTTTTTTTTCACTTTGCAGCGGTAAGAGATTTATGAACTGCGGCTTTTCTCAGAAAGTCACAGAGTTGTTGCAATGCCCTCAGTTACACTACAAACATTCACCAGCCTAGACTTGGCTTACAAAACTTGCATTTTTTTAAAATGGCACAGGTGGAAAAAGTCTCAGAAGGAATCATACAAACTGGTGTTCTGAAGTAAAATTTTAAAGAAATGTGAACTAGCACCATATTTACCGTATTTTTCGTCCTATAGGACACACCGGCGTATAAGACGCACCCAATTTATAGGTGCAAAATCTAAAAAAAATTAAGATTTTGAACCCAATAGTGGTCTTCAACCTGCGGACCTCCAGATGTTGCAAAACTACAACTCCCAGCATGCCCGGACAGCCGTCGGCTGTCCGGGCATGCTGGGAGTTGTAGTTTTGCAACATCTGGAGGTCCGCAGATTGAAGACCACTGCATAGGAGGTAATACTCACGTGTCCCCGCCGCTCCGGACCCGTCACCGCTGCCCTGGATGTCGCTCCATCGCTGTCGCCGTGTCCCCCGTCGCTCCGGAATGTCTCTGCTGCCGGCCGAGTATCCTTGCTCTCCGTTGCTGCCATCACGTAGTCACGCATGCGACGACGTGATGATGAGGAAGGAGAGCGCCGGCCATACAGGGGATCCCTGAACGGAGAAGACACCGAGGAGGCAGGTAAGGTCCCCCCCGGTGTCCTGTAAGCACTAACCCGGCTGTTCGGGACCGCCGCGGTGAAATCGCGGCGGTCCCGAACAGCCCGACTGAACAGCTGGGTTAGTGTCACTTTCCCTTCAGACGCGGCGGTAAGCTTTGATCGCCGCGTCTGAAGGGTTAATACAGGGCATCACCGCGATTGGTGATGTCCTGTATTAGCCGCGGGTCCCGGCCGTTGATGGCCGCAGGGACCGCCACGATAGGGGTGTATTCGCCGTATAAGACACACCGACTTTTTCCCCCCAGTTTTGGGGAAGAAAAACTGCGTCTTATACGGCAAAAAATATGGTATCACATTCCCTTTACCATGTAATACATTTGGGGCATGTAGACTCAAACTACAACATCAAAACCTGTGTATACTCAGTGCACCCACACTGACTTTAATAAATGTTCTCCATTGTGTTGGAAGCAGGAAATATGTGTGAGTGTAGGAACCTTAACAACTTTGATAAAAGCCAAACAGGTATGGCTAGACAACTGGATCAGAGCATCTTCAAAACTGCAGGTCTCTTGTGGGGTGTTTCTGGTATGTGAATAGTACTCAATAAAGGTGCCAATGAAGGACAGATGCTGAACTTGTAACAGGGTCATGGTCCCCACAAGGCTTAATGACCACTAAAGGGGCCAAAGGTTTGCTTCTCTGGTATATTAGAGTTCAGCAAACTTTTCAAAAAAGTTTGGTTCCCTGAGAACCAGCAATGAAATAAGTGTCAAAACACATGTATAACATTGCCTAAGAGCTCTAAAGTCCTATAAACCACTGCTATGGTCATATAGAAATGTGATCTTGTAGTTTTAATGTGGTTTCAAGCCTAATTTAATGCCAAAGCTATAGAGACATGCGGTAACCGCGCAGCTTGAATAAAGTAACCAGTATTAAAGGGCACACATATGTGTCAGAAGACACCATTATCTACATTGTCACTCTACCCCTCTGGTAGGGTCTCAGCATATATTCGCCACACCATCCTGCTGTAAAATAGTCGCATCAGGGAAATTATAACTAAGCCCTTCATTTAGGTTCCCCCTATATGTTCCCTCAGCACCATAATGTATTCTCGCCAACCTAACATCTGAGAAGTTTTTGCTAGAGCAGGATCAGCTTCAGCACTACAGCAATACTGTGAGTGGCAATTGAGATCCATCTTGTTCTATCAAACACAACGATTATGCCACCCACAAAAGGCTATACACCTACTTCGGCCCCGATATCGATCCTAACCATGAAGGCATTCCTGGACTCCAGTTTGGAAATTCTTAGTTTCAAATTAGAAACATATCCGGAGCATCCTGCTACTAGTTCGAACTAGCCGACTTACCTTCCAGAATGAATGATCAGGCTGGAAACCCATGGATCCTGCTTTAACTGCAACTTGAAGTTCGGGGACACCTGACGACCCGGCCACCCACCTGATAACAAACATCATACCGGAGATACAGATAGCCATCACGTCCTCCTATATTGGCTATTCCAGCATTGTTAAATTGCAGCTAAATGTACCAGCATAGCGATATCACATACCCGCTTTTTCTTCTCTTTGTTGGGGAGAATACGTCTCGCTGTGTCCCTATTCACCACTCTGCTGGGGCAGTATAAGATCAACGTATCCGTCCAGGGATACACACTAACTATACTATGAAAAGTAACCAATAGCGCAGACAACGTCTCACAAGCCCACAGCCTGCCAGCAGTGGGCGCCTGCATGAGAGACCTCAGCGCCTCCCAGAAATGGCATCATGTCACAAAATTTAAGTTTGAAAGGTTACAAAGTTGCCATATCATGAAGTGTGGATTTTTATGATTTTTATGTTGTTTTAATGATTATTAATGGAAATGTAATTTTATGCAAATTTAAAAATATATATTTTTTTGATGTACTGTGAACCGGTGACCCTGCAGTAGTTGAATGCCCGTCAGCATGCGTATATTTAAATAAGTGGGAATATTCATTTGTAACACCCACTGCCTGATGAAGAACCTGGCCCGGGTTCGAAACCAATGTGTTGCACCCCTCTTTCTGTACCAATAAATGCCAGTTTTTGTTTTAAACAATAATCTTTGGCTTTTTTGGTCTCCGGGGAATAGGCGCCAGAGGGTACACAAAGTCCTATTTTTTCTTTTCTCTACCTCATCTTCTGCACCGCGACCTGGAGGTCACGGTGAAGGATGCCCAGGCTGCCGCCCGTACTTTGGACTACAGACCCAGCGAGTCTACAGGCCCACCGAGGTGTTGTGCCCTCAGCACAACGCCACATGGTAAGGTGCAATTACACGTGCACACGTCACTCCAACTTATAACTCTCCACTAGGAGCGCACCTCTTCTTTTTCTATATTTCCTTCAGAAGACTCAATGGCTTTTTCCAAGTATTCCACAAATTCTCCCTCTTGTATTATTATTATTATTTTTCAGGATGATTTGGCACTCACTAAGTAGTCAAGTGGAGGAGAAATTGCCAATCAACTTTCCCTTTCAGCACTTTCAATGCATATTTATGTCAAACACATGTAGAAACACTAAGGGCCTCATTTACTAAGGCTTTTCCAAGCTGATTTTGTAGTTTTTTTTTTTTTTTTGCATGTGCCGTGTGTTCGAATTTTTGACAAAAAAAATCCAGACACCCTACTAACTTTCCACTTTACTAAAAAAAAAAAAAACTACAAAGGGGTGTGACCATTAGGGAAAAGGGGCGCCCCCCTCCCCCCCCCCCCCCAAAAAAAAAAAAGAAAAATTTTGGCAAAAACTTCTAATTTACTAATGTTTCCATGTGGAAAGAAGTAGTGGATTCTTTGGAAAGCCTGACAGTTCAAAGCATGTGTACCAAGAGCAAAACATAGAGAAAAATGCCAAATGCAAGATACTACAGTAAATACCATGGAATAATACCTGTTGGAAATGAAATCTAAATAAGGCCCTATATGTCAGATTAAATCCATAAAAAAAAGGCAACTTTGCCTTAAATCCGTATTCTTCGATCACTCTAAACGTTTTCAATGCATATTTATCATAAACACAAATGGAAACACCACTTGTCGAATTAAACTCAGAAAATGCAGGCAACTTAGCCTAAAGGCGTATTCTGCATTCACTCTCAACACTTTTAATGTGCATTTTTGTTAAAAATAGGTAGAGACACCAGGAGCCCTCGTTTACTGAGGCTTTTCTGAGTACATTTTGTAAGGTTTTTTTGTCACATGTGTCGTGTGCCATTATTTTCTGACAAAAAAAATCCTAAAAACCCTATTGTCTCCACTTTACAAAAAAAAAAAAAAAATACAAAGAGGCGTGGTCATAAGGCAAAAGGGGTGTGCCCTCCATTAAAAAAAAAATTTCACATAAAATGTGGTGGATTTCAGCTCTGGAAAACCTGAAAGAACAGGTGTAAAAAGAGCAAACGTAGGAAAAATTGCAAAATACAGGATACAATAGTAAATACCATGGAAAAATACCTTTTGGAAACAAAAACCCACAAAGAAAACTATACTTCACTCTTAGTAAATGAGGGCCCATATGTCTGAATAAGCCCGGGAAAAACAGACAACTTGGCCTAAAATGCATATTCTGCGTTCACTCTAAAAGCTTTCAATGTGTATTCATGTTAAACATAGGTTAAATTCCACCAGCTCTCAATATGATCAAACATCTGTGTCATGTGCTTGAAATAAACCCACCTCCTTATACAGATAATGCTACCACATACTATACAATGAAATCTGTCAATAAACAAGTTATGTAAAATAATTAAAAAAGATATACCGTATGTTTAATGTATATTCTGGTAATATGAATAATAATTTAAAAAGCCATATATATATATATATAATATACATTCAGGCAAAAGCTCATAGGGATCTATTCACACGATTGAGACTTAAAGGGTTACTCCTCTGGAATTTTTTATTTTTTTTTTTTTAAATCCATGTGTGCCAGAAAGTTATACAGATTTGTAAATTCTATTAAAAAAATCGTAATCCTGCCAGTACTGATCAGCTGTTATATGCTCCACAGGAAGTTATTTTCTTTTTGAACTTCCTTTCTGCCTGACTACAGTGCTCTCTGCCAACACCTCTGTCGATTTTAGGAACTGTCCAGAGTAGGAGCAAATCCCCATAGAAAACCTATCCTGTTCTGGACATTTCCAAAAATGGACAGAGGTGTCAGCAGAGAGCACTGTGGTCAGGCAGAAAGGAAATAAAAATAAAAAAAAGAACTTCCTGTGGATCAAAACAGCAGCTGATAAGTACTGGAAGGATTAAGATTTTTTAATAGAAGTAATTTACAAATCTATTTAACTTTCTGGCACCAGTTAATAAAAAAAAATAAAAATAAAGTTTCTCAGTGGAATACCTCTCTAAGGAGTGTCCTTTGAGGCTCTCTCAGGTCAGTATGCCATATTTAATTTTTTTAAATTAATTAATCAATAAATTTAAATAATAAATCAGTGAGAAAATTGAGTATATACAAAGAAAAATATCCTTGAATATCACCATACTTTTTTGAAACTCTATAGGAAAGCACAGAAGGCTATGTGTTACGCCGAGCGCTCCGGGTCCCCGCTCCTCCCCGGAGCGCTCGCTACACTCCTCTCACTGCAGCGCTCCGGGCCCGGGGCGCTGCGATACCGCCTCTGGCCGGGATGCGATTCGCGATGCGGGTAGCGCCCGCTCGCGATGCGCACCCCGGCTCCCGTACCTGACTCGCTCTCCGTCAGTTCTGTCCCGGCGCGCGCGGCCCCGCTCCCTAGGGCGCGCGCGCGCCGGGTCTCTGCGATTTAAAGGGCCACTGCGCCGCTGATTGGCGCAGTGGTTCCAATTAGTGTTTACACCTGTGCACTTCCCTATATCACCTCACTTCCCCTTCACTCCCTCGCCGGATCTTGTTGCCTTAGTGCCAGTGAAAGCGTTTCCTTGTGTGTTCCTAGCCTGTGTTCCAGACCTCCTGCCGTTGCCCCTGACTACGATCCTTGCTGCCTGCCCCGACCTTCTGCTACGTCCGACCTTGCTTCTGTCTACTCCCTTGTACCGCGCCTATCTTCAGCAGCCAGAGAGGTTGAGCCGTTGCTAGGGGATACGACCTGGTCACTACCGCCGCAGCAAGACCATCCCGCTTTGCGGCGGGCTCTGGTGAAAACCAGTAGTGACTTAGAACCGATCCTCTAGCACGGTCCACGCCAATCCCTCTCTGGCACAGAGGATCCACTACCTGCCAGCCGGCATCGTGACAGTAGATCCGGCCATGGATCCCGCTGAAGTTCCTCTGCCAGTTGTCGCTGACCTCACCACGGTGGTCGCCCAGCAGTCACAACAGATTGCGCAACAAGGCCAACAGCTGTCTCAACTGACTGTTATGCTACAACAGTTACTACCACAGCTCCAGCAACCATCTCCTCCGCCAGCTCCTGTACCTCCTCCGCAGCGAGTGGCCGCTTCTGGACTACGACTATCCTTGCCGGATAAATTTGATGGGGACTCTAAGCTTTGCCGTGGCTTCCTTTCCCAATGTTCATTACACTTGGAGATGATGTCGGACCAGTTCCCCACTGAAAGGTCTAAGGTGGCTTTCGTAGTCAGCCTGCTGTCTGGAAAAGCCCTGGCTTGGGCCACACCGCTCTGGGACCGCAATGACCCCGTCACTGCCTCTGTACACTCCTTCTTCTCGGAAATTCGAAGTGTCTTTGAGGAACCTGCCCGAGCCTCTTCTGCTGAGACTGCCCTGTTGAACCTGGTCCAGGGTAATTCTTCCGTTGGCGAGTATGCCGTACAATTCCGTACTCTTGCTTCTGAATTATCCTGGAACAATGAGGCCCTCTGCGCGACCTTTAAAAAAGGCCTATCCAGCAACATTAAAGATGTTCTGGCCGCACGAGAAATGCCTGCTAATCTTCATGAACTTATTCACCTAGCCACTCGCATTGACATGCGTTTTTCCGAAAGGCGTCAGGAGCTCCGCCAAGATATGGACTCTGTTCGCACGAGGCGTTTCTTCTCCTCGGCTCCTCTCTCCTCTGGTTCCCTGCAATCTGTTCCTGTGCCTCCCGCCGTGGAGGCTATGCAGGTCGACCGGTCTCGCCTGACATCTCAAGAGAGGACACGACGCCGCATGGAGAACCTCTGCCTGTACTGTGCTAGTACCGAACACTTCCTGAGGGATTGTCCTATCCGCCCTCCCCGCCTGGAAAGACGTACCCTGACTCCGCACAAAGGTGAGACAATCCTTGATGTCCACTCTGCTTCTCCACGTCTTACTGTGCCTGTGCGGATGTCTGCCTCTGCCTTCTCCTTCTCTTCTGTGGCCTTCTTAGACTCTGGATCTGCAGGAAATTTTATTTTGGCCTCTCTCGTCAACAGGTTCAACATCCCAGTGACCAGTCTCACCAGACCCCTTTACATCAATTGTATAAACAATGAAAGATTGGACTGTTCCATACGTTTCCGCACGGAGCCCCTTCTAATGAGCATCGGATCTCATCACGAGAGGATTGAACTTTTGGTCCTCCCCAATTGCACCTCGGAAATTCTCCTTGGACTTCCCTGGCTTCAACTTCATTCCCCAACCCTGGATTGGTCCACTGGGGAGATCAAGAGTTGGGGGCCCTCTTGTTCCAAGGACTGTCTAAAACCGGTTCCCAGTAACCCTTGCCGTAACTCTGTGCTTCCTCCAGTAACCGGTCTCCCTAAGGCCTATATGGACTTCGCGGATGTTTTCTGCAAAAAACAAGCGGAGACTCTACCTCCTCACAGGCCTTATGATTGTCCTATCGACCTCCTCCCGGGCACTACTCCACCCCGGGGCAGAATTTATCCTCTCTCTGCCCCAGAGACTCTTGCCATGACTGAATACGTCCAGGAGAATCTAAAAAAGGGCTTTATCCGTAAATCCTCCTCTCCTGCCGGAGCCGGATTTTTCTTTGTGTCCAAAAAAGATGGCTCTCTACGTCCTTGCATTGACTACCGCGGACTTAATAAAATCACGGTTAAGAACCGCTACCCCTTACCCCTCATCTCTGAACTCTTTGATCGCCTCCAAGGTGCCCACATCTTTACTAAATTGGACTTAAGAGGCGCCTATAACCTCATCCGCATCAGAGAGGGGGATGAGTGGAAAACAGCATTTAACACCAGAGATGGACACTTTGAGTATCTGGTCATGCCCTTTGGCCTGTGCAACGCCCCTGCTGTCTTCCAAGACTTTGTTAATGAAATTTTTCGTGATCTGTTATACTCCTGTGTTGTTGTATATCTTGATGATATCCTAATTTTTTCGGCCAATCTAGAAGAACACCGCCAGCATGTCCGTATGGTTCTTCAGAGACTTCGTGACAATCAACTCTATGCTAAAATTGAGAAATGTCTGTTTGAATGCCAATCTCTTCCTTTTCTAGGATACTTGGTCTCTGGCCAGGGACTACAAATGGATCCAGATAAACTCTCTGCCGTCTTAGATTGGCCACGCCCCTCCGGACTCCGTGCCATCCAACGTTTTTTGGGTTTCGCCAATTATTACAGGCAATTTATTCCACATTTTTCTACCATTGTGGCTCCTATTGTGGCTTTAACCAAAAAAAATGCCGATCCCAAGTCTTGGCCTCCTCAAGCGGAAGACGCCTTTAAACGACTCAAGTCCGCCTTCTCTTCGGCTCCCGTGCTCTCCAGACCTGACCCATCTAAACCCTTCCTATTGGAGGTTGATGCCTCCTCAGTGGGAGCTGGAGCTGTCCTTCTACAAAAAAACTCTTCCGGGCATGCTGTTACTTGTGGGTTTTTTTCTAGGACCTTCTCTCCGGCGGAGAGGAACTACTCCATCGGGGATCGAGAGCTTCTAGCCATTAAATTAGCACTTGAGGAATGGAGGCATCTGCTGGAGGGATCAAGATTTCCAGTTATTATTTACACCGATCACAAGAACCTCTCATACCTCGAGTCTGCCCAACGGCTGAATCCTCGTCAGGCCAGGTGGTCTCTGTTCTTTGCCCGATTTAATTTTGAAATTCACTTTCGGCCTGCCGATAAGAACATTAGGGCCGATGCTCTCTCTCGTTCCTCAGATGCTTCTGAAATTGAACTCTCTCCTCAACACATCATTCCTCCTGACTGCCTGATTTCCACTTCTCCAGCCTCCATCAGGCAAACTCCACCAGGAAAGACCTTTGTTTCTCCACGCCAACGCCTCGGAATCCTCAAATGGGGTCACTCCTCCCATCTCGCAGGTCATGCGGGCATCAAGAAATCTGTGCAACTCATCTCTCGCTTCTATTGGTGGCCGACTCTAGAGACTGATGTGGTGGACTTTGTGCGAGCCTGCACTATCTGTGCCCGGGATAAGACTCCTCGCCAGAAGCCCGCTGGTTTTCTTCTTCCTCTGCCTGTTCCCGAACAACCTTGGTCTCTGATTGGTATGGATTTTATTACTGACTTACCCCCATCCCATGGCAACACTGTTATTTGGGTGGTCGTTGATCGATTCTCCAAAATGGCACATTTCATCCCTCTTCCTGGTCTTCCTTCAGCGCCTCAGTTGGCTAAACAATTTTTTGTACACATTTTTCGTCTTCACGGGTTGCCTACGCAGATCGTCTCGGATAGAGGCGTCCAATTTGTGTCTAAATTCTGGAGGGCTCTCTGTAAACAACTCAAGATTAAATTAAATTTTTCTTCTGCATACCATCCTCAATCCAATGGACAAGTAGAAAGAATTAACCAGATCTTGGGTGACTATTTACGACATTTTGTTTCCTCCCGCCAGGATGACTGGGCAGATCTTCTACCTTGGGCCGAATTCTCGTATAATTTCAGAATCTCTGAATCTTCCTCCAAATCCCCGTTTTTCGTGGTGTACGGCCGTCACCCTCTTCCCCCCCTCCCTACCCCCTTGCCCTCTGGTCTGCCCGCTGTGGATGAAATTTCTCGTGATCTCTCCATCATATGGAGAGAGACCCAAAATTCTCTCTTACAGGCTTCTTCACGCATGAAGAGATTCGCGGATAAGAAAAGAAGAGCTCCTCCCATTTTTTCCCCTGGAGACAAGGTATGGCTCTCCGCCAAATATGTCCGCTTCCGTGTCCCTAGCTATAAGTTGGGACCACGCTATCTTGGTCCTTTCAAGATTTTGCGCCAGATTAATCCTGTCTCTTACAAACTTCTTCTTCCTCCTTCTCTTCGTATTCCTAATGCCTTTCATGTTTCTCTTCTTAAACCACTTATCATTAACCGTTTCTCTCCCAAATCTGTTCCCCCCACTCCTGTCTCCGGCTCCTCGGACATCTTCTCCGTCAAGGAAATTTTGGCATCTAAAAAGGTCAGAGGGAAAACCTTCTTTTTAGTGGATTGGGAGGGTTGTGGTCCTGAAGAGAGGTCCTGGGAACCTGAGGACAATATCCTGGACAAAAGTCTGGTCCTCAGGTTCTCAGGCTCCAAGAAGAGGGGGAGACCCAAGGGGGGGGGTACTGTTACGCCGAGCGCTCCGGGTCCCCGCTCCTCCCCGGAGCGCTCGCTACACTCCTCTCACTGCAGCGCTCCGGGCCCGGGGCGCTGCGATACCGCCTCTGGCCGGGATGCGATTCGCGATGCGGGTAGCGCCCGCTCGCGATGCGCACCCCGGCTCCCGTACCTGACTCGCTCTCCGTCAGTTCTGTCCCGGCGCGCGCGGCCCCGCTCCCTAGGGCGCGCGCGCGCCGGGTCTCTGCGATTTAAAGGGCCACTGCGCCGCTGATTGGCGCAGTGGTTCCAATTAGTGTTTACACCTGTGCACTTCCCTATATCACCTCACTTCCCCTTCACTCCCTCGCCGGATCTTGTTGCCTTAGTGCCAGTGAAAGCGTTTCCTTGTGTGTTCCTAGCCTGTGTTCCAGACCTCCTGCCGTTGCCCCTGACTACGATCCTTGCTGCCTGCCCCGACCTTCTGCTACGTCCGACCTTGCTTCTGTCTACTCCCTTGTACCGCGCCTATCTTCAGCAGCCAGAGAGGTTGAGCCGTTGCTAGGGGATACGACCTGGTCACTACCGCCGCAGCAAGACCATCCCGCTTTGCGGCGGGCTCTGGTGAAAACCAGTAGTGACTTAGAACCGATCCTCTAGCACGGTCCACGCCAATCCCTCTCTGGCACAGAGGATCCACTACCTGCCAGCCGGCATCGTGACACTATGCCTCCTTTTACAGAAGGCATCCGAGGTATACTGTGCATATCTTTTTATTTATTTTTTTAAACAAAGGCCCTTATTTACTAAGAGTGTTGTGTAGGTTTCTTTGTGGGTTTTAATTTCCTACAATTTATTTTCCACAGTATTTACTAAGGTTTCCCTACATTTTCCACTTTCCCTACACTTTGCTTTTTTTACACATGCTCTGACCTGTCCGGTTTTCCTCAGCTCAAATCCACCACATTTTATATGGAAACCTTAGTAAATATGTTGTTTTTTTGTGAAAATGTCAGAAACACGCCCCTTTTTGGAGACCACACTCCCTTTTCCCAGCGACCACGCCCCTTTTCCGGCTTTTCTTAGCAAAATGTAGAGTTAGTCGAGGTTTTTTCAATTTCAATTCAAATTAAATTCTGGCGCAAATTCTGGTGCAAAATCTGGCGCAGACAGAATTTCTGGCGCAATGCGACAGAATCTGGCGCACAACCCGACAAAACAAGTCGGGTTTGCAATAATAAACGAGGGCCAATGTGTCCATATGTTTTCCAATGTATACCCTTGCATTGGCATACCTCCAACATAAGTCACAGACCCTGCGTGTACAGGGCCTATACCAGCTTTTTATTCACTGCTGTTTGGGGTAGCTGAATGGATATAGAATGTGGAATGAAGACCCCAAGAGATTTATAGGTGAGTTACAGCTCGTGTCATGTTGGTTTAGGTCCTTGATTGTGTAATTTTGGCTTTTTTTTATTACAGTAATAGTGCATGCCTTTGATCTGGGACAGATGCATACTTGCAAATAAATATCTATGGGATAGAGCTCGATCGATACACAGGCATCCCTATATGTTATTCGCTGAAGCAGGGGATAAATCTGCCTGTGCTTTCAGTGACTGATTAATCTTTTTATATTAAGCAGAAGTATTCACATGCCATTATTATAAGTCGGTGTCCTAGGAATGTAAAAAGGTCATGTAAATAAATGGGGCTGTCGATCGGAGAGTGCTCCACAAATGTAGCACCAGAAGTGAAGAGGAACATTAGGTAAAAGAATGGAGTAAATAAAAAATGCAGCTTTTAAGTAAGTAGTTAAAGTATGTGCAGCATTGTAGAGTATGTAAGTGTTATATACTAGAATGTGGCTGGTTTACATTACAGTACATTACAGTGGACAGCATGTACTTATACTACCCATTCACATAGCATTACCCTCTTCAGTCATCATATTGAAATTAAAACAAACCTTTGAATGGCTCTACTGTTTGGCTGCATATGCTTTTAAAGCCACTTGGTCTAATTTGGATGCTTCTTTGTATAACATACTACTTTTTTTTTAAACACTACTATATTACTTCAGGTAGGTAGGTAAAGATGTTTTGTAGGAACTCTTTAGACCAGTTTTGTATTAGAACCTGTTATTGAGCCCTGAGAGTCCCTTCCATGATGCACAGCTATTTCTTGTTCTCTCCATCTCAGTTTATTTCATGTTCCCAAAAATTCATGTTCCCCAAATTCATGTAAAATACATATAGACAAATTTTGGTATCATGTCATATAATTGGCCCAAAAAAATGTGCCTGTCACTTAATTTTATAGCTGAAACCATTATGGAATTGAAGTGTACCTGTTGTTAAAAAAAATGCTTTCTTGTCCCTGCAGCACATAAAACAGGAAGTGTGGGTGGGTCAAGCAGACTGTGACACGCTTCAGGCTCACAGATTAGGCTGATTGACAAGCCAGGAGCCTACACAGAGCCCTACTTGTCCTATCCACACTTCCTGTATTTTGTCCCAGCCCAGACACACAGGCAATAACTGCAGGGACAAGTCAGTGTTTTGGACAGTGTAGAGACCCCTAGTGGTAAAAAGTATAGAGCATTTTTTTCCTAAAAAATATACACATTTTTAACCATATTACAAATATTCATATACTGTTATTATATCTATAAATGATAAATTATATTTATCCAATATCATTTTACGTCAGATGGTTGTGCTTACTATTTAATACTTGTTTGAGGATTTTGGTGCTGTGCCTATTTATATGAGAAACCAATTTAATTAGCAAATATTGGATATTGTGCTTCAGAGTTCACTGAAATCAAATGAATTAACTTTAGCTTATTAAAACCTCTAATATAGTACACATGTGGGGATATCTATTATCTGTTCATTTTAATCTTTCTGTACAAGTCCGGACTGGGACTGGCTCCCTACAGAAAGCACAGAATTGACTGTGTCGTATTAATTAACTTAGATATAAGGCGCGCTATGGTGGTGCTTTATAACTGCGCTAATGGTCCAGTCTCTGTTTTGTACTACTCTTTATTGGAGCTGTGAGATATCATAAAACCTAGACTAAGCTAATAGCATCTGTTATTAATGATTAAATGAGAATTACTTTGAAAAGAGATGAATGTAAATGCAAGAATAAAAAAAGGGCGAAGATCCAACATTAACTTCTCCACGTATTAAAGATGTAGTCACATCTGAAGAAGTTATCACCTATCCACAGGATAAGCGATAACAAGCTGATCAATGGTGGTATGACCATTAAGACCCCCCACCGATAATATTACCTTAAAAGCAATTATTTTGCAAGGAGCCTTATTAGCTATTTTCATCTAATGAGGTTTTCCAAATACACATTGGGACTCCCACTGATCCTGAGAACAGAGTACCTGGAATAAACAGTGCACAAATCACATTCATGGCCAGTGCTCCATGTATTCTCTGTTGTGCACACCAATCATTCTAGACAACTATAGTATATCCTTTAAACACTATGCACTCCCAAGGCATTGCTCATACATGTGTTCATTCTTTAACTTTGAAAAAATGTCAGGGAATCTGCCACCAGTTTCAAGCTTCGTTGTCATCTACTTTTTTTTTTTCTGTGGGGCCACCTGGGCAACTGTTTGGCCCCTATTTTTTTCTCCTTCCAGGAAGGGGAATAACCTGGAGGGATATATATATATATATATATATATATATATATATATATATATATTTAAAGCCCTTGCGAGTTACCTCAATGGGGACGCCATATGCGTTAGGGTTACCATGTACCCTATGTATCCTGATCTCTGTCTATCTACCTTATAAATATTTTATTCTCCCCTTAGGAAGCAAGCATGACTGTTTGCAAGCTGGGACTTATGTAAATTTGATCTGTGTGTGCTAATTTATTGGTGGTAGTTATAGGAGGGTCAATGCATAGAAATATAGAAACATAGTAATGGGGTTGTCCTTTTTAAGAGAGATGCTCCACTTGTTGGCTCAGAAGGGAGGTGCAGCACTAGGGAAATAATCAGCCATTAGTAAGTTCATCTACGTGTGCCTAACAGCAAAGATGAGACAAGCCTGACCCCAACTGAAGCAATAACCACATGGCACCCGAATGATGAATACATTGTTATGTACTTCTCCTTGGAGAATATAAAGACCATTGTCATACCAGATCTGAACTGTTCAAAGAAAGAGGTCTGTGGATATCCCAATAGCCTAATGACCCATCCAAAACCATTACCTATAAGGGTGAGTTAACCGTGTATATATATATATATATATATATATATATATATATATACTATGCTGTCAGATATACGTGTATTAGCATCAAGTTGAGGTCTCCCAAAATAAGTAGAAAAAAATTTGAAAAAATTCAAGGGAACCTTTAAAAAACTCAATTTTATTTTAGTTTCTGGATAAAAAGTCCTTCACCCTTTTTGTGATGTGAAAAGTCAATATTGTTGATACCAGCTTATTATTTTTCTTATGCTATCAGTCCATCAGTTTTTGTGAGCATCTAGGACCGTCGGGTCACACTAAGCCTCTTCTGTTGCGTTTTTTTGTGTTTGAGGTATGTTGCGATGTCACTGCCAGACTGATTGGTGTGCTAGCGTATGTATCACAGTGCCTAGTAATCACATGTATTATGACGTTGTGCCGGTTACTGATAGTAGAGATTCAGGTGTGTGTGATCCCAACATCCACCAATGTATATTCAAGATAGACAAATCATATATTGCACAGTCCACTTATATATATTGCACAGTCCACTCTATTATTGCACATATAGTCCCATGGTGATTGCACAATATTGTATACACTGTGATCAGTATGTTCTAGCACACAATGGTTTGCACTTAGCTGTGATAGCGTAGCTATGAGATGATAGTCCATATTCTTGAGGACAGTTCACATAGTGGAGAATGCCGATCCTATTCTCGGCATTCTCCACTATGTGAACTGCCCTCAAGAATACGGACTATCATCTCATAGCTACGCTATCACAGCTAAGTGCAAACCATTGTGTGCTAGAACATACTGATCACAGTGTATACAATATTTTGCAATCACCATGGGACTATATGTGCAATAATAGAGTGGACTGTGCAATATATATAAGTGGACTGTGCAATATATATGATTTGTCTATCTTGAATATACATTGATAGATGTTGGGATCAGCACAACGTCATAATACATGTGATTACTACGCACTCTGATACATACGCTAGCACACCAATCAGTCTGCCAGTGACATCTCAACACACCTCAAACACAAAAAAACGCAACAGAAGAGGCTTAGTGTGACCCGACGGTCCTAGATGCTCACAAAAACTGATGGACTGATAGCATAAGAAAAATAATAAGCTGGTGTCAACAATATTGACTTTTCACATCACAAAAAGGGTGAAGGACTTTTTATCCAGAAACTAAAATAAAATTGAGTTTTTTAAAGGTTCCCTTGAATTTTTTCTCATTTTTTTCTATCTATCTATATATATATATATATATATATATATATATATATATATATATATATATACAGTTTGATTACATTAAAGTGTATGCAATATCAAGAAAGCATAGACCTTGCCATAAACTGTGCGTACCATTATAGGCTATGATGGGGAGGGCTTTTGAAAGTCTTTCACATGTTTACTTCTTGATATTTTGAAACCAATTTCAAGGATCTATCAAAAGCTATTTTTAATGTTTTAATGGGGCTTTAATGTGGGAATATACTTTTGTGGTAGTTTTCAAGTGCAAGACTAGTCAAGTGCTATGTAACTAGTATTTATGAGTGACAGATTCCATTTCCTACATCTGCTTGTTGACAGCTTTTTCCCTATACTGTGCCTAGGACTACAATGTTTGGCTTGCCCTGCAGGTGACAAAACTGATTTTTTAAACTCCTACTGTTTGAAGAAAGGTAAATGACACTTTGCTGGAATTGCCATTTCACTGCTTTATGCTGCCCTCAGATAGACTGCTGAATTCAAGCCATAACAGCAGTGTGAACATATTCAAGTCAACTAAATGAGTTGTGCAGAATTAGCACTATACATGTGTTGTAGTCCTGATATCTATAAATGGTTAATAAGAAATTATGTAGAGTAGTTTTATGATTCCAAGTGAACAGGGAATAAGATGCCACGGTCAAGCCATGTATTGCATCATCTCCTGGAGGAGCCGGGTGGTAAAGTGTGGCTGCTTGTTCAGTTAGTTGTAAATTTGTTATACAGGAGATGGATCAATGTAAGGGTTTTTTATTTTTTATTTTTTTAAAGAAACTGTCTTCTTGAGAAAACCTTTCTTTTCTTTTCAATATTCTTTTTATTGAGTTTTAACAATGAATCAAATCTGTAAAAGAGGATGCTAGACACATGAAAATAGCATTCAAGCATATACGAGCTTAAAGCAAGTTGTCAAGTGTAACAGTAAAAAATATCCAAGTGACAAAAAGAGGTGCTGTCACGCACCTGAATGCAGGCTGTCACAGAGCTGGATGTGGATCCTCTACCTGTGTGGCTGATGACTCGGACCGTATCGGAGAGCGGAGTCTAAGGTGCCACTGGTCTTCACCAGAGCCCACCGCAAAGCAGGATGGATTTGCTGTGGCAGACGACACCCAGAGTGCTACCCCCGACACAGCTCGACCACACAGGTAACTGGGCAAGGCGAGGTACCGGAGAATGAGGGAGAGTCGTAGTCAACATAGCAGAAGGTCTAGGCAGGCGGCAAGGGTTCGGAGTCAAAAACATAGCAGATAGGTCTGGAAACACAGGTAGGCAAAACAGGCAATGGGAACGCTTTCTCTTAGCACTGAAGATCCGGCAGGTAAGTGTGGGAGGTGCAAACAACTTATAACATAGGGGCAGGTGCATTCACTAATTATGGGCGCACTGGCCCTTTAAATTTCAAAGCTCTGGCACGCACGCGCCCTAAGGGACGGGGACAGGCGCACCGGGGCTGAGAGGAAGGAGCAGGAGCGGAACAAGGTAATAGATGGGCAATGCGCATCCCAGCCCCGCCGGGAGTCGGGTACACGGGGACGCTGCGCTCACAACCAGAGTCAGTGGCCAGAGCGCAACATGTTACAGGTGCAAACAATGGTTCTGTCATGTATCAAGTGAGAGTAAATATTTAGAGATTAAGAGATTGGGAAAAATCATGATGGCGGGAAGGAAGGAGACAATTATCCAAGGGTAACTTCAATCTAGGTATTAAATGCGTAACAGGAACATAAAATGTGAGGTCATGGTAAAGTGGTTGTCCAAACGAAAGTGAACCAAGCATATTGGGGGAGTTTATCAATGTATTTAGATGTTGTTTTTCTCGTCATTTGGCGCAAAAAGGTTGCATGTGCATTGCGTGCAACTTTTTTTGAGACTTTTTGTCCACAGCAGCTTTATGAAAAAAAGGACTAGCTGCAGCATTGTTTGGCATTTTTTTTTTAATATAAAATGAAATTATCATGAAAAGAATAAACGTTTTGCTATTAGAAATGTCATCTCCACCATTACCATCAACAGTTTCGTCCACAGACATGAATGCAAATGGTATCAGCTTTGAAAAACAGAGTTTGAAATATTGTAAACACCTTTTACCACCATGCCTTGAGATAAGCAATGCAATACAGCAACACACAGCAATAAGCACAACCACTTTTCCTTTCAGTTTGAAATTGGCTATGCTGAGGTAATTTCCCCTAGCTGTATATTGCTCAAACTAATTTACCATATGGTGTGCACCATTTTATAAATTTGGCACACATCAGCACTTTCGCAGCTGAAAATTATTGACTGTATAACATGTCCACCACAGACTTGATAAATTTCCTACAATATCTTTCCATGGAAACGGCAATTTCTCCATTGTTATATATCTAGTAAATCTTATGAAGCCATCGGGCTATGGATAGGTATGACTGTGAACACTATAGCAAGAGGATAAACAACTTTGGTTCAGCGAGAAGGAAATTAATCAGTAGGTTAGTTTGTTTGTTAACATTGAGTATTGATAGGTTTAGGAAAGTAAAGGTTGGGTGAATGTGATCTAAGAGTCACATATCTGGCTAATAAGTGGGAGAATGGAGTCGCAGAATTGACTAATGTTAGAGCATGACCCTGAAATGTGAAGGTATATGGCTTTACTTGAATTACACCTCCGGGGGTTTTTCCGTTTTTGCATTTTCGTTTATTGCTCATTGCCTTTAAAAAATCATAACTCTTTCAATTTTGCACCTAAAAATCCATATGATGGCTTATTTTTTGCGCCACCAATTCTACTTTGTAATGAAGTCAGACATTTTGCCCAAAAATCTATGGTGAAACGGAAAAAAAAATCATTGTGCGACAAAATTGAAAAACAACCCCCGTTTTGTAAATTTTGGGGGCTTCCGTTTCTACGTAGTACATTTTTCGGTAAAAATTACACCTTATCTTTATTCTGTAGGTCCATACGATTAAAATGATACCCTACTTATATAGGTTTGATTTTGTCGTACTTCTGGAAAAAATCATAACTACATGCAGGAAAATTAATATGTTTAAAATTGTCATCTTCTGACCCCTATAACTTTTTTATTTTTCCGTGTATGGGGCGGTATGAGGGCTCATTTTTTGCACCGCGATCTGAAGTTTTTAATGGTACCATTTATGCATTGATAGGACTTATTATATCATTTTTAAATGATATAAAAAGTGACCAAAAATTCACTATTTTGGACTTTGGAATTTTTTTGACCAAGCGGTTTAATTTAATGATATATTTTTATAATTCGGACATTTCCGCACGCGGTGATACCACATATGTTTATTTTTATTTACACTGTGTTTTTTTATGGGAAAAGGGGGGTGATTCAAACTTTTAATAGGGGAGGGGTTAAATGATATTCATTCACTTTTTTTTTAAACTTTTTTTTTGCAGTGTTATAGGTCCCATAGGGACCTATAACACTGCACACACTGATCTTCATCATTGATCACTGTTTTCTCATAGGAAACCAGTGATCGACGATTCTGCCACATGACTGCTCATGCCTGGATCTCAGGCACATAATCTGGATCTTAGGACCCTTATGTCCTTCTTTTTTACTTTCTTTTAGTGAGGTAAACAATGTTGCCTATGCAAAGTTATGTTTATCTAAGTTAGTGGACTACAACTTCCGTATTTCAGACTTTGTAATCTTGTTGCCCAATTAAGACGGGTAAGAGACTCAATTTTTCCCAATTAGCTCACTCATGGGATTTGGGTATGGTACTCCAGGAAAAATGAGCCTTCCATTTACTGATACCATAACGGCCTGAAAGGTGGTACGCAGACTTTATAAGCTTCCCTTTTGTTTATCAAAAAACATGTCTTTCTGGAGTCCCCCCTTATTTCCTATGGGTGATCAGAAGAACTTGTTTGAGGGATGGAGAAGAGCTAAATTTCATGCGGTGGGAGACCTCCTAGAAGTTGAACAGGGAGTATTGCTTACCTGGGAACAAGTCTCAGATTGGTTTAATTTGCCCTCAACCAGGCACTGCTTTATTACCACTTAAGGAGCCATTGTACATATTGTGAGGGATTTTGCAACAGTGGGACAGCAGGGGGAGTCTGTTGCATTACTGGGATAAAGGGACAGAGAAGACTCCTTATCAGCCATAATACGAAGCTCAGAGTTTATTGTATGCTGCAAATCTGATCTCCAAGTTACAGAGGTTTAAAATAAAATACTGACAAGTTAATGCTATGTGTGTGAATATATATTGTAAATGAGAGACAAAAGGAGATGCACCTTTAATTTTACTTACCAGGAAGCTCCTGCAATTATCTCAGACACTGTCCGAAATGTAAGCTTCCCAAGATGGGTTTCTTTAATGCATTATGGGACTGCACGGACTTGTATACCTGCATATTGATGTTTTATGCTCTACATCATCCTTTTCTTGTCTCTTGGATAAGTTTGAAACTTGTAGGTGCATATTTTTAATACCATCAATAAAAATGATATAAGGAAAAAAATAAGAGGATACAAAGTCACATAAAAGCCTACATGAGGTTTTCAAAAAGCACCTAAAGGACACTGACTGTGATTCTTTGGTCTCATGAAACCAAAATAAAAGATTTTGCCTTCAATTCTAAGTATCATGTCTAGAGGAAACCAGGCACTGCTTATCACCTGCCCAACGCCATCCCTACAGTGAAGCATGGTGGTGACAGCATCATGCTGTAGGGACAAGGCGTCAACAT
The DNA here is from genome assembly GCF_029499605.1 of Hyla sarda. NCBI lineage: Eukaryota > Metazoa > Chordata > Amphibia > Anura > Hylidae > Hyla > Hyla sarda. The sequence continues at coordinate 104,176,876 of NC_079191.1, read as the reverse complement.
AACAAAATGTGAAAAAGTCGAAGGGCCTGAAAACTTTCCGAATTTACTATATAGTAGCCAAGTATCAAAAGTGTTTTGGTTAGTTTGTTAAAAATTGTCGGTAGTAGGTGCTTAGAGATTATTAAGGAAAGCAAGTGTTATTAACGAAACTGGGGAATAGTAAAACCACCACCATTTGTGGTCAGGTTTCCCAACCCAGTCAGTTGGTTTTCTAATAATAGCTGCTGTGTAATGTGAAGGTCAGGTGGACCCATTCCACTAATTTCTCAACAGAGAAGCCAAATATGGAGAATTTGTCTTCCCAAAACATAGTTAAAAAATATGGAGTGTGTTTAAATGAGACAGATACCTTTTTTAATGCATTTAAAAAACATAATAAAATTAAGGAGGGATGAAACCTTTGACTGAATTCTTAATTCCCATCCAGGAAAATAAGGTCACTGACAGGACCTAGAACATATCAGGAATATTAGCTCTGGAGAAAGGTGTAAAAGCATAAAAGAATAAGGCTGTGTTACTAAGACCATATTACTACTTATGCTATTTTTATATAATATGTTTTAGAAGAGAAAGGGTTTTAAACATTTTTGACTGGGAATTTATTGTTGCGCTGATATAGTCCTGCCATCAAAGTGCCCAAGTGATCATTGTTCCTGACAGGCTGAGCTCTGGAGTACTAGAGAGCCGCTCATGCATTACTGTGCATGAAAGAAAGTCCGTATGGGACAGAGGGCAGCCAAATGATTGTCAAGCTGTCAACGTCTGTCATATGAGTGGTCTCTTAATACTGCCCCAACTTACTTTTAGAACTTACATCTTGTCTCCTTTGTGGTTCAGAGGCCAGAAGATTAAGGAAATCTAAAACTCACTTCTGATAAGAACATGGAACACTTTCCTGGCAAAGCTTCATCAATGTGACTGTAGCAATATTTACTTCATCTGCCAGGAACTACTAGATAACATCTGGAGCTTTCTTTTCCCATTTCTCCACTTACCAATTTTGACTGTTTAACAGATGCATTTCATGTCCGTATAGACATTAAGGAATTAACTTGCCATGCAATCCATTATCAGCCAGTGGGAGTGTAACTGATATTTGTCCTGAAAGGGTCACAGTACAAATAAGAAAGCCGGTCTAATGGGCTACCTACTAATGTGGTCCAGATGTAAGGCTGTGCACCTAGACATGAGGAATATTTATGTAGGTATGGTTTGTAATCCATAAGAGAACAGTATCGTGCAACTCCATATGAATGTCCAAAAGCTCATGCATATGACCGTATCACAGCTCTGTTTTGAATGAAGCCATAATAAGGCTGCCATAGAGATGCATGAGTTCTCTACTATACCCTCATATATTGTCCATATTATATAAAAGCATGTGCAGTCTTTGTCTGTCAGGTACTCTGTAAATTGAAAGAAAAAGATTGCAGTATGCTCCACCAGGCTTCATGTACAGAGGTATTTACAACTAGAAGCATTGCTCCGTACTGTGCTGTTATATAGTCACAGTGATAGTGATCAGGGCTTGCAGTATGCTATGCTCCCTTGTCCTCAGATCTTTAGCCTTCATCCATTCACATCAAGGTCTTGTCTTACCGAGCTAAGCAGATATATGACATGATGTTTTTTTCTGCTGCTGCTGGAGGATATAGCTGTGTGTTGTTTGGCATTGTTAGGGGAAGGAAAAATGTGGGTCTATAATATGCTAATATTTATTTAAATAAAACTATCACCCCCAAGACATATTACTTACTCTGTCTTTAGCATGGTCTTGTATGATTTAGTAGTGCAGTTCTGTCAGTGTAGTGTTGTCTCAGCTGCACCTAGCATCTCCCCTCACTCAGACAACTCATCATCCTGGATCTTGTCTCAAGCCCCACCCCCTGAGTGATATCACCACTATATATATATATATATATATTGTTATCGGAATATTTAGGGAAGAGTGAGGTGTTATAACAGCATGATGCCTTGTGCTTAACAATGTGTGGGCAGAGGAGCAGACGGAGAATGACTAAAGAAGCTTCTGCAGACTTGTAAAGAAAGAGAGCCTGCTGTGTAGAGCAACTTGTGGGACACTTGTAGAAGTGCTGAGGAAGGAGAGTACGTAGTGTGGGAGGACTTTAATGAAGAGCTAAGGGAGAGCAATATATTCTGGGAATTGTAGTATTGTACTGCTCAACCAGGAAGCACAGTGATTATCTGACATAGGAAAAGACCCACCAAAGAACTTGATTTTTTTGTAGTTTCAGGGCTGGGGCAGACAGATAAGCAATGCTAGATGCTTCTCTAGCATCTTTTTTTTTTTTTTTTTTTTTTTACCCGACATCAAAATACCCAAATAAAAGGAAAATTTACATATAATTTAATAACAGTAAACATAACAAAACATACAGTATTTTTCAGTCTGTTGGGTTGTTTGCATGCCCATAGCAAACAGTCTTGTACATACTGTATCTAGCTGGCTGACATGGATATGTTGTGCAATATTACATTTAATGAGGTCTAATAAAAGCTATCTTTAAGGTAGGGACTATAAAAAGGGTAATAGCGATTTCTTCTTTTGGTTTCTTGAAGGTAGGGGCCCTAGAAGGAGGGGGGATCTATGTGCCATACTTGATCCTCAGGCCAGGTGTTTACAGTTAAATGGGTCCTCTGCCACTAGAACACTTATCCCCTATCCAAAGGATAGGGGATAAAGTTTGATCATGGGGATCCGGCCGCTGGGACCCCAGCTCTGTCCAGCCTGGCACCTCTGCGTTCTGGACGTTTATTTTCAGAATTCTAGCTGTGCTAGGCTTCAAGCAGCCGTTGGCGTTGCACCCCTTCTATTAATGTCTATGGGAGATATATGGAGGGGGCATGACGGCTTTGGTCGCTCATAATCCAGCAGAGTTTGCTCTGTGCATGTGGATTACTGGGATGCCGGGCCACACATCCCAGGATGTCTCAGTGATCAGACATATCTTCCCATATCCTTTGTTTAGGGGATAAGATGTCTAGGGGCAGAGTACCCCTTTAAGGACATCAGCCAGAGAATGATGGAGATGCCTTATTATCTGTGGTAAAAGGACTCTTTATTAATTTAGTAAGTGTTTTCAACTGTATTATTTAATATGGTTCTTATAATATAGTGTAACATTTGTATTATTCTTTTGTTGTTAATAAATGGCTGCCATGACCTTTCCACTACATAAGTCTCTGGGCCTCATTTACCAAGAGTGTCGGGTTTTTACTAGTGTGAAATGTTGTTTCAGACTTGCAGGATTCCTCTCTATTTGCTATTGGGAAAAGTAGGGAACATTTTCTGACAAGCTTTTTCTAAGTAAATACTTCCAGCCATTTATCCACAGGATTTTCTGTGAATTCAATAGTAAATTGGTCGGGTTGTGCAACCATGCCCCTTTTTGGGCCTGCCACACCCCTTTTGTGACAGACCATGCCCCCTTTTTGGCTTTTCACAGTGCAATGTCAGGTTTGTCGGATTTTACAGGCGCAGACTGGCGTAGACATATCGCAGACACTTTGCGCCAAAATAACCAGACAAAAACTGGTCGGTTTCAGCTTAGTAAATGAGGCCCTCTGTATCTCTTTTTTTTTTTATTTGGGGGGGGGGGGGCAGGGGGCTGTTCATTAATCCCCTAGTCAAGAATTTTTAGTATATAATATTTTATTATGCTTAAAATCAATCATTTCAATATTAAACTGTTAATATTTTAACATTACTGCCTGTGTAGAAGTTAATATTTCTCACATTATATATATTTCGTTCTAAATTAAAATCAGAAATTGTAAAGAACATATATAAGTAATAGGTTTGTGTTGGTTTCTGTAGTTATTTGTCTATTCTGTCTGTAGACTGAAGGTGTGACTGAGAAATACTCACAAAGGGTAATTTTTTAAAATATCATAATCCCTTAACAATCCAGCAAATTAACATTTTTGCAATAAAAACTTAACTTTTTACTCCTCCTACTTCTTTTACTCCGTATTCATGAAATATGTGAATAAATAATTGCAGAAAGAAAAAAAAAATATTGAATATTATTATGTGTGTGAAACAATAAATAAAAAAGTGTGTATATAAAAATATATGAAATACATAAAAAAATGTGTAAAAATGTGTATAAATGTGAAATCAACATAAGCTTTTATGTTGATGGACTTTTTATGTTGATAAATATAAACTGTAAATAATGCTAAAAGGACAAAGTTTAAACAAGCAAACTCTGTATTCTAAAAATGTAAGGAATTGTCTATTATCTTGAAACCAGCAGACGATATGTCTAAGCTCAGTTTTATTGAGTGTTCAATTCCCAGTGTTTGCAGTGAACATTACATTTACATCCAACATCCTGGCCCATGTAGAATAGGGATATGTTGAAATTACTAGTTGACAAGTTCCACGAACCATTTTGATGTTGCTGCAATATTTACGGTGGCTCTTATAAAAGATATGCACTATTCATCGGGTGCTCCAGGCTAAAATAAATTGGGGAAATAAAGCAGATTGGAATTGGTTTTGGATACTCAAATATTGTAGCATCCAACAATATTTGTTTTATTAATGCATTCCGGTGCAGCCTTTGTCAGAACAGAATTTATCCACGAACACGATGCTGTGTTATACAGCGCAATCTACTAGTTGGAATCACTTTTTATTTTAATAATACATTATATTAACAGGAAACTATCAGAAAGAGTCATATAATTGTATTCATGCCTTATAACTAGAATAATGTTTTCAGTGTGGAATAAAGTTTCTTTATTTTGTTCTTAAAGTAGACTAAGCAGTATACGCTGAATATTGTTATCCTCCTTCATGAATACTGTAAAAAAAAACAAAAAAAAAAAAAAACAGAAAGGACAAAATTGTCCTCTGTGTAAACTATGGTCACTCTCACTTATAAATCAAAGGGTATCTGGACATTTCCTATCTCTAAACCACCACCAGTTCCTTGTACTGAACAGTAATATGTTTATAAACATGTCCTTTTACATTGTTTACATTTTTTGCTTCATTACATAATAAAAGAAGTGTTAACAAATTCCCACTAAAGAGATAATCGGGTGGTGCCGTTCTACAAGCTGGTTTGATGCATATTATCAGATATAGCAGGTTATGTCATTATAAGCCAACTCCAGTGGGATCTGATAAATGCTTAGTAGAGCATGTGGTTCTTCAGAGATACATTTGCAGCCAAGAAGAGTTCAAACAAGGACAACTGGGTAACCGGTGACCGAACATATGTATTCAAGGATTGTTGATGCACATTGGGAGCCTAGCTGCCTAATGGCTCTGATACCCTGCACACAGAAAAGGAGATGGAGCTTCTCTGTAACTCTGTAGCACATCTGCAGATGCAGCAGCTTAATGACATTATAAAGCAGCTATGAACAGTGTAGCTGTAAATACAGCTCTAGGGGATAGAAGACTTATTTATTACAAGTCTCTTCCCCGTCTCTGTGTTTCCTTTCCAATTTCTCCATCTAGCAACCATGTCCCTTCACCTCTCCATAGACTTATGTTGGCAGCTGTAAACTGATTGCTCTTTAAACTGATCACCATTCTTGGACAATACCAATTTTTCTGTTAATTGAGAGTGAATGACTAGTGCAGGAGGTGGAAGGAAGAGAAATAGTGTCTCCTATGATAAGATATATTACAAAGTGTCTTATATTCCCTCGTACTACTGATTTATGCCGTTTGTTGAAGGTGCAGTGTCTACCACATGTCTGATTGACATGCCATAAGTTGTTTTTATTGACAGGAAAGCTTTATCTGTGCGAGAATACTAGAAAATGAAAGTGCTGTTTAACTTTTTCCACTTTGTTTAACTTGTTCATTTTAAACTTCATGATGCTAATAACATTAACATATTTTTATACCAATTTAAAAATGACCTGCAAAACTACCTGATAAATACATTGCAGGTTATGATGTATGGTAATGTTTTTAATGCATACTTTTTTTTTATTATTGTTGGAAGAGAAATTGACTTTTTTACTGTATGTTTTTACTGTGATATAAAGCAATGAAACAAGTACATTTTATGGTTGCTATGAGGCAGAAACAATTTTCTCTTGACAATAGGTCTGTTGGCATAGAAACTCATTTTTCTTTTCCAGCTCAAGTTTAAAACTCTCTCGCTGATGTTCTAATGAACAATTAGAGTTTTCTGTAGTAACAAAATGTGAGCTTACTCATAAAGTTTGTCACATTTACATGTTGTAACAGCAAACAATAGAAGTTTTCATTTTATTGTTAGTCTTTAAATGTCAATGCGGTGATACAAACTTGTTCAATACTAATACATTGAATATCCGTACTTGTACACACAGCCTCCCATTGCATAAACAAACCACATCTGTACTTAGTATTGTCCATGGACCACAATAGACTGCAGTCAGGATTGTGAGGTGTATTCTTTCTATACAGCAACAAATGTCAATTCAGTTGAAAACTAAAAATCCCTTTGTGTTTGTTAAACCCCTCAAGGACTAACCTATTTTGAACTTTTTGGACTAATGTTTTTTTTATTTTTATTTGATTCCACCTTAAATGGGTGTGAGAGGTGGAGACTGGTGAAAACTAGGTACAATAATACCACATGGTCTTAATCATAAAAAAAACACAATGGGAGGAATAAATAAAAAAAAGTCTAAAAGAAAAACTTAATTTCCTATTGTAACCAATCACACCTCATCTTTCATTTCTTAAACTTTCCTGGTAAAATAAAAGATGTGGTCCGATTGGTTGCCAAGAACAAGAACAGGTTTTTATTTATTGCTGCCAATGTATTTTTGCTTATATTGGAGAAGTGAAGAAGTGTTGCAGATTTTTTCTATGTGTTCTTTTTATTAGTTTTTAAATGTTTTGGTTTTTATGCACAGCAAGCAGGCAGATGCATTTAGCAGATCTAGGAGTCTTTTTTATAAGGCTCCTGGCTGCCATGGAGACCCATCAGCACTCCTTGAGCAATCAGCTGATATATGAAGCCCTCTCCCTCTGGCTTTTTTAAGGGGTATTCTGGTGTCCCAAAAAACCTAATATAATGCTGGGGCTGTAGAAAAAAGAAAAAAAGGGGATACCTATCCCAGTACCTCTGCAGCTCCTGTTGCGGTGCCTTCTAATCCCTTGCTGCTCATCTCTTCTGCATGCTTCCAAGAAGTTGGAGCAGGACCTGTCCACTCAGCCAATCACTGCTTCAGTCAGTCATTGGCTTAATTTAAAGGTCCTGCTTCTACATCTCGTCCGTGAAGCAAGCAGAAGAGATGAGCATCAGAAGGAGCTGCAGCTGGTCCTGTGGGGAATTGGGGCTAGGTAGGTATCACTTCTTTTTACAGTCCCAGCATTATATATATTATATGAAGTTTATGGGAACACCATAATAACCCTTTAACGCAACAGTCACAATTGACCATGGCCTCTAAGGCGTAAATCAAGACAGTTACAGCTTATAATAGCCTTCTCCACATACAGTGACCTTATCTATTTTTCTTGGTATGCAAAAGACAGATATTATACCCATAGACTTCTACAAATAGCTAGACAGAAGTAGAATGAGCCATGGTTTACTGACTTTTTGTTAGATATCAGTATCAATCTCTTGGAGTACTATTGTTAAAAAGTATAGCTACACAAATACCCAAGATACTGTGAACCATTGTCTAGAAAACATTTTCTTGAATATAATGGCTGCTCTGTATCTACAATAGTCTCTAATATATCACATTTCCTTCCCTTTTGTATTATTTCTTGATAGTTTCCTAGAGCACAAAGTTGCATCTTCCAGGCATCAGTACTGTAACAGTTTTTGTACCAAAGTATAAACATAAACATATTTACAGGAAAAGAATGAAGTATTGTGTGGATGGGAGCTTATATCACTACAGTTCTACTATATTGCTTTTCTTTTCAAGATCATTCTTTCGGCTACGTAACAATAAACTGTTTGTTGGAAGCAAAAGTATATAATGATAGCAAAATAGCCATACATCTCATCTTGCTTTCTCCTTTCAAGCTATTGGTACACTAGCCTCCTAGGTCTGACTGACATGTAAAAATTAATATCTTCTGCTTTCTTCCTTGGGAATGTGGATAGAGCCAAACCATGTTACCGTTTTTATGTCTTACATATTCTCTTTGTTTTATTACAACATATATTACATTTATGCTGTCTGAAATCTGCAAAAATGTATACCAGTTTTTATGTCAAGAAAAAATTTCTGACTTTTTACTTGTTTCATGCACATATTGACACTTTTTAAATCCGTGGATGGGGATTAGAGGGAGCCACATGACCTCCTGAGGCATGGCTGAGGTGCTATAATTTGCCAGAATTACTCAGTGTAGCTGTTTTGAGGCACACATCTTACTCCAAAGTACCCATAAGACTGGCATATAAAATGTAAATTCCAACCATAGATGCATTTCTTAAAGGGAAAATGCTGACTAATCTCCCATCATCCCAACATGTTATAGAACAAGAGGAGTTGGGCATATTGATAAATAGTGTTTAGACAAATATTCAATATAACTTGTACCTTATTGAGTAAAATCCCAGCTCTTTCTGTTCTTAGGAATCCTGTGGATGGTGTCACTCAGTGATATGACCACCCACTGGACTCCTAAGCATGGAAAGATCAGAGATTTTAATCAGTAAAAGACACTTTTTTTTTTTTTTGTCCACAAAGATATATACCGATCAACTCAGCTTTTCCTGCTCTATAACATGATGCTGGTAGATCAGATTACATGTACAACATGACAGGTTACCTTTAAGGCCATTGCTTATGACTGTATTATAGCCCTGTGCAGACCAGTAAAACTTTTTCTCAGTTCCTACATTTCCTAAGTCTTTGGTGAAGGCTTTCATGATCTCCCAGGACGGGATTCAATCCCATACTTGGAACTTAGTATACGGCCCATGCATAAAGCCTTAATAGTATGATTTGTATATTTTTAACAAAACACAGGTTCATCCCCCTCATCAGAAAGAACTAAAGTTTCAATGCAGCCTAAATAGGGCCAGTTACTAGATTTATGTACATCTTGTTTAACCCCTTGAGGCCATGTTCACACACTGTAAAATTGTCTATTTCTTTCAGTTGTAAATGGTAAAAAAAAAATGTTGTTTTAACGTTACATCCATTTCTTTAGCATTTCTTTTTTTTTCTGTATTTTTTGTAATGTTGTGTGAATGTGGCCTACGAATGTAATCAATTTTAATTTCCTTAATCTTTTTTTCTTATTATCCTTTTAAGAAATATAGCGCCTTTTGTGACTCTTGGCAGCCATATGGAGGCTTGCTTTTCCAGGACAAGTTGTACTTTTTAATGACACTCTTTATTTTGCCATGTTATGTATTGAGAAATAAAAAAATTGTTTGTGGGATGCAATGAAATAAAAAACTGAGATTTAGCCATGATTTTGTTTAAGGACGTTTACCATGTAAGAAAACATGTTAACTTCATTCGGTGGGTCAGTACAATTACAGCTGTAGCAAACTTATAAACAGAAAAAAATCCTTAGCAGCAAATTGGCTTTTTTTTGTGAGATGAACAGTAGGGATTTTAGAAAAATACAATTCGGCCAATTTGCCGAATTTCTGAAAAAAATTTGGTTCCAGCTGACCAGCCATTCTTTCCAACACGTGTTGTAGTAGATGAAGCAGTGGAATGACATCATTCATCCCATATTCCTGGCCACTGACTAATGTGGCTTCCTCAAAGTGCCTGAGCAAATGGCAGGTGTCACATATGAGCTGCCACTGGTTGACATTGAAGTTACACAGGGGAGTCCCCCTATCGGCTTGGATCATCAAGAAATCGGTGATGGCTTTTCTCTGTTCGTATAGTCAGTCCAACATATGGAGGGGGGAATTTCAACTTGTGGAAACGTTGCAAATCAGAATAGGTTGGGGGATGCTGTTCTGACGCTGCAGCTCAAGGAGGGTGTGCTTTGCGGTGTACGAGTGGCTGAAGTGCATGCAAAGTTTCCTTCCCATTGTTAGGATGTCTTGCAGATGGGGGGAGCACTTCAGGAACTGGTTGACAACCAGATTGTTCACATGGGCCATGCGGGGGGCGAATGTCTCAGGCTTCCCAGTCACAGCACAGACAAGATGTTCTTCCCATTGCTGGTCACCGTGGTTCCCATTTCCAGTTTTTGTGGAGTAAGCCATGATTAAATTTTAGCAGCTCCTCCCCTGTGTGACTCCGTTTGCCAAGGCAAACCATGTGAAGAACAGCGTGACCCCACCGTGCCCTGCACACATGGTATGTTGGAGGACATGGTGGAAGATGAGGAGGCAGAGTCGCACACTGTCACAAGACCAACGGCCTGAGAGCGTGGAGGCGGAAGTCGCACGACCTGTCCAAGTTGCTGTTGTTGTGGCTGTGCAGGAACCACATTCACCCAGTGAGCTGTAAAGGACATGTATTGTCCCTGAACGTAGTTACAGCTCCACACATCGGCGCTGCTGTGCCATTTGGTACACACCGACAAGCTCAAGGACTGGCCCTCCTTATGTTCCACAAAATTGTGCAGGGCTGGTACTGCCTTCTTCGCAAAGAAATGACGGCTTGGCACTCTCCACCTCAGCTCGGCACAAGCCATCAGTTCTCTGAAAGGTGCAGAGTCCACCCCTTGAATATGGAGGGACTGCAGCACCAGCAATTTGGACAGGAGCACATTCAGCTTCTGCGCCGTTGGATGAGTGAGCGCATACTGTTGTCTCTTGGACACGGTTTCGACGATGGATTGCTGGGGGAATGAATGACTTGAAGTAGGAGGAGCAGGAGCATCTGGAGCGACAGAAGGAGGGTATAACACACAGCTCCCTTCGGCTGAGGTGGTGGAGCCTTGGCTGGCTGAAACAATGAGCGGTGTGCCACTGAGTGATGCAGCAGGCTTGACCATCACATTGGAGCTACTTTTCTCCCAGGCCACTTTATGGTGACTCTGTATATGTTGATGCAGGCCCATGGTTCCAACATTGGGACCCTGGCCATGCCAGGTTAACCTCCTCCGGATGCTCGATGAAAAACTGCCACACCGCCGAGTAGCTGATTTTCCCACTAACAATTCGCACTAATTGACTGCTACTGCCTCCGACTCCAGGAACCCCTGTTTCACTACCTCCCATGAAGGTAGGCTGCCGCAAAGCAGGTGGTCTACCCCGGGCACATTTGGCTCCAGACTTTCCACTTCTGCCATCATGCTGACTGCCAACCATGCTACCACCTTGCTGGCTCAGCTGCTGCCTCACGGGCAACCTGCAACCCTCTTATCCTGATGATGATGAAGCCCCTTCAGCACCTGCAAGTGCGATCGGCTTCATCATCATCATCGAGTTGTGTCTGCATGTCACTGATGTCCTCCTCAGGATCCTCAACAATGTCTGTTTCAGGAGCCTGAATGCTCGCAACACCACCTCCAACGTCACACTCCTCATCACTACTTGCCCGCCTAGCATAGGAAGCGGCGGATGTCCCATCCAATTCTTGAATTTGCTGTAGCTGCTGACTGTCCTCTAGATCATCTTCACTAAATAGTGGAGCTGAACCCACAACATAAGATACTTCTGTGGGGGAGGGAACAGCATAAGACAGAGGCAATTGGAGGACAGGGATTGCTCGTGGGCCATGCCAACTGAGGGTTGTGTCTGAGGAACCCACCGACTGTTGACTGGGGGTGTCAGATATCACTTGTGATGAAGTGGATGACGGTTTTAACCAATCGATGACAGCAGATCAGTTGCTGGTCGAGACACAACCGCTAGCTGATAACGGGAGCTCAGGCCTCTCGCTGTGACTTCTGCTGCCACTTACCCCTAGTCTGCTGCGACCTCTGCCTGATGAATTTAGGCCTCTGCCACTCCTCTGTGCATGTTCTGGAACTTCTCTGCCTGACATACTTAGTGTGTATATGAAGGGAGTACAACATGCTCCACCATGCTTTAAAAAGTATTTGTGTACAACACCAGCCGGTGAGTACTTTTGCCTGGCCTTTCACAGGATCTAGGCCCTTCAAACTTTAACAGGAACAAAATAGTACATCACTTAAATATACGTATGTGGTATGCACTTGTGAGGGGAGAAAAATGCGCTTCAGAATGCTTAAAAAAGGATTTGTGTGCAACACCAGCTGGTGAATACTTTTGCCTGGCCTTTCATAGTATCTAGGCCCTTGAGTCTTTAACAGGAACAAAATAGTACAACACTTAATGTACGTATGTGGTATGCGCTTATGAGGGGACAAAAATTAGCTTCAGTACGCTTAAAAAAGTATTTGTGCACAATGCCAGCAGTACCCACCAGTGCTGCAGCACATAGTCGCTGTGTACTAAACCCAAAATTGCACTTTCTCTCTCAATCTCACCCCCTTCCCTATTAGTGCTTCTAGGCAGGATTTGTGCTTGAGTGGAATCGCTGCTGTTCTGTGCAACACACTGCTCTCTGTCCCTCTCTGTTAAGAAAGCTGTAGACAGTGACAGAGAGGTGAATCACTGCAGTAAGAATGCTTTTCTGTGAAACACACTGCTCTCTGTCCCTCTCTCTGTGCAACAGAATGCTGACTTGACTAGGAGGTAAATCGCTGCTGGAAAAAAGCTTTTCTGTGCAACACACAGCGCTGTCTGTCCCTATCTTTCTCTATGCAGTGAAAGGCTGAAGTGACTTGCCACAATTTGGCTGCCAATTATATAGGGCTGTGACATCATAGGGGTGACTGGCTGCTGATTGGCTGCATGCTGCATGTGATTCAGGGTCATCCCGTCTACCCTTGTTCCCACCTTCCCAGGATTCCTTGACCCATGTCTCCACATTCAGATCCGCCATTTTAGATGCCCTGTAGCCTGGACCACCCAAAATGGAGTTTAATGAAGCGATTTGCGTGATAGAATCGCAGCGATATTCGCATTCGTTTTAAATAAAAATTTCCTGAAATTTGTAAAGAATTTGGATTCTTCACATTTGTTTCACTCATCCCTATTGAACAGTAATTTTAAATGCAAAACATTTGGGGTACAATGGGGAGAGTCTCAAATAATTTTGTGGCCAAAAAATCTATTTGGCGCAAAAATTCTGGGCGTGTCCACGTATATTGTTTGCTTTACATGATACTTTCAAAGAGGTGAGTGAGGTGAGTTTACATCAAAAATTTCACACCAGCTTTTTGATACTGTGGAAATCACAGAAATAGTTGTAGTTTTATATTTATTTATTTTTTCTCTGGGAAAAGGTGTTAAGTAATTATTAAAAAAAGATATCATTATTATTGATTTTTTTTTTCTGTCTAACTGCTCAATGATGATGTCACATCCCGGGTGTGCATGATGGGAAAATATCCCCATAGGAACAGCACAGCTCCCGGGATGTGAGTCATCAGAGAGCAGTTAGACAGAAAACAACAACTCAACTTCAGAAGCTAATAACTATTGGAAGGATTAAGATTTTTTAATAGAAGTAATTTACAAATCTGTTTAACTTTCAGGAGCCAGTTGATATATAAAAAAATGTTTTGGCCTGGAATACCCCTTTAAGCTCAGAAATGTTTTATTTATACAATTATCACTTGTATGGGCACTAGAATTTTCTGGGATGTAAAATTTGGCCGCACACTGCAATTTTGGTGCAAAAAAATCCAATTTGGCCGAAAAATAAAAAAAAAATTGCCTTAAAAAAAAGCAAAATTGGCACAAAAATGTATTTTCATTGTAACTGTTTTTTTTATTAACTTGAAAACATAATAATTTGATTGCTTCTCCAATACACTGCAATACAAGTGCATTTCAATGTACTGCCATGTTGCCGATCTATTACATTTTTGCTGAACTTCTATTATGGCAGGGTATAATCTATATATATATATATATATATATATATATAACTCAACGTATGTATGTATGTATGTGTGTATGTTCCACAAAAACTTCCGAACGGCTAAAGATATTCACATGAAACTTGGCACACATATTACTTATATGTCAACAACAAACATAGGATAGGTGATTTAACCCTTACTCACCCTCATTTGCCAGGGGCGGGGTTTATGTTTAATGTCCCATACAATTCAATGGGAAATATATGTTACTGCTCAACTTCCAAACGGCTGGAGATATTTCGATAATACTTGGTCACATGTTACTTATATGTTCACTTAAAATATAGGATAGTTAATTTAACCCTTAACTACCCCCATTTGTGAGGGTCAGGGTTTTTGTTTAAAGTCCCATGCAAATCAATGGGAAATGTATGTTCCCACATAACTTCCGCACGACTGGAGATATTTCAATACCTGGTACTAGGTACTAGGAGAACGGAATAGGAAGTCGAGATATGAGGACGGGATAGGAGGTCGAGATAGGAGGTCAGGATAGATGGACTGGATAGGAGGACGGTATAGGAGGTCGAGATAGTAGGTCGAGATAGGAAAGGATAGGAGGTCAAGATAGGAAGTCTGGATAGGAGGTTGAGATAGGAGGTCGGGATAGGAGGACTGGATAGGAGGTCAAGATGGGAGGAAGGGATAGGAGGTCAGGATAGATGGACTGGATAGGAGGACAGGATAGGAGGTCAGGATAGGAGGATGGGATAGGAAGTCGAGATATGAGGACGGGATAAGATTTCGGGATAAGAGGTCGAGATAGGAGGTCGGGATAGGAGGTCGGGATAGGAGGTCGGGATAGGAGGTCGGGATAGGAGGTCGGGATAGGAGGACGGGATAGGAGGTCAGGATAGGAGGTCAAAATAGGAGAAAGGGATAGGAGGTCAGGATAGATGGACTGTATAGGAGGACAGGATAGGAGGTCGGGATAGGAGGTCGAGATAGGAGGTCAAGATAGGAGGACGGGATAGGAGGTCGAGATAGGAGGACAGGATAGGAGGTCGAGATAGGAGGACGGGATAGGAGTTCGGGATAGGAGGATGGGCTATGAGGATGGGATAAGAGGTCGGGATATGAGGACAAGATGTGAGGATGGCATATGAGGTCGAGATAGGATGACGGGATAGGAGGTCGGGATATGGGGGTGGGATATGACAACAATATGAAGGACGGGATGTGAAGTCAAAAGCTTCCTCCTTTGTTTATTTTCCTCCCCAGCAAGGATTAGGAAGGAAAAACCGGGCAACGCAGGGTACTCAGCTAGTATATATATAAAACTCAACGTGTGTGTGTGTATATGTATGTATGTGTGTATGTATGTATGTGTGTATGTTCCAGCATCATGTCCAAACGGCTAAAGATATTAACATGAAACTTGGCACACATGTTACTTATATGTCAACAACAAACATAGGATAGGTGATTTAACCTTTACTCACCCCCATTTGCCAGGGGCGGGGTTTATGTTTAAAGTCCCATACAAGTCAATGGGAAATATATGTTACTGCATAACTTCCTAACGGCTTGAGATATTTTGATAATACTTGGTCACATGTTACTTATATGTCCACTTAAAATATAGGATAGTTAATTTAACCCTTAACTACCCCCATTTGTAAGGGTCGGGGTTTTTGTTTAAAGTCCCATGCAAATCAATGGGAAATGTATGTTCCCACATAACTTCCGTACGGCTGGAGATATTTCAATAACTGGTACACATATTACGAGTCGGGATAGGAGGTCGACATAGGAGGACGGGATAGGAGGTCGGGATGGGAGGACGGGATAGGAGGTCGAGATAGGAGGACGGGATAGGAGGTTGGGATAGGAGGACAATATATGAGATCGGGGTATGAAGTCCAAAGCTTCCTCCTTTGTTTATTTTCCTCCGCAACAAGGATTAGGAAGGAAAAACCGGGCAACGCCGGGTACTCAGCTAGTAGGATATAAACACATATAAATGTACTAGGTGCAAAAACAACTAACCCCCAAAGACAATGATTCATAAAATAATAAAGAATTGTATTTAATCAACAAAAAAGTATATATTAAAAACATTACATAAAAATCACACTAAGTCATAAAAAATTTTATGCATATATATATATATATATATATATATATATATATATATATATATGGATACTGGGGTGAAAGTCCTGTTATAATGTATATTATGTATGTTTGTTAGTAATATACCTGCTACATAATTTGACACATTAGAAAAGTGCAAAATATCATGAAAAAATATAGCAAAATATAGCCTGAATCATGTGACTTTTACATCACCTAGACAAGCGTTACCGAGGGTATATTAGGAGTGCAATCATGGCAGACAAAAAGTCTTTCACTATTTGTGTAAATATCTGTCACTTTTTACTGTATGGGTTAAATGGCAGGGATCATAGTTATCTCTGAACACAGGCACTGACAATGTCAACTACTGGTAATGGCCATGACATGACATGTATGAAGTAGGATTAGCAACTGAACCCACTCCACACTTCCTAAAAGTTTATGTCCATAGTTCAGCTCCTACCTGAACTTTACATTAGGTTTTGAGAGAAGTAGTCCACACAAGGCTCTTGAGTTACCAAGACAATTGTTCTATACACGATACACTCATACACGGTACTCGCCTGCTCACCTTGTCAACTGTACAGCCCAGCGTGAAATGCATTTTTCTATTTTGTAACTTAAGATCAAGTGGGAGCTGAACTTTGGAGGTACACTTTAACACCGGCAAGGCATTCACAAACATCATGGGGTGTTAAGAAGTTGTAATTAAGGGAATCCATCACTTCTAAATATAATATAGTCTCTACAGAATACTGAACAGCCATTCGTAGAAGATCAGAAACACTAATGATTCTGTACATTATAATAACCCAGAACATCTAAATTACATTCCGTTTTCTGTACTGGTTAAGTCTCAAACATATTGTAGTGAAAGATGTATGGCATGCAGCATTCTCAAAACCTGCTTTTGCTTTTTTTTTATTCTAAAATAATATATATAGACCATTTTTCTTTGGAAAAGATTGCAATGATTAAAACAGACTGATAGTGATTTACAGGTAATAGATATTGATTCGGCTTGATAGAGAGACATGGTTATTGATAAGTCGTGCTAGATATGTCTATTGTATTGGTAAACCGGTGTTGATAGATATTCATATACATTGAGTAGCCATAACCACTGGCAGGTGAAGTAAATAACATTGATTATCTCATTACAATGACATATATTAGGGGTGGGATGTGTTGGGCAGTAGGCAAAGAGTCAGCCAAGCTGATGTGCTGGATGCAGGAAAAATGGACAATGTTCGTGTGCGCGCGCCGGAGCTCTGTTTCTTAAAGGGCCAGTACCAATTTATTAAAGTGTCTGCACCTGTCCCTTGTCCATAAGTATCTGCTCCTCCCTGTTCCCTATTCTGGATCTTTGGTAGTCTATGCCATTGTGAAGTCCTGTGTTCCTGTGCTCCTGTTACTGTGTATTCGTTCCTAGATACCCTATGCCTGTGTTACCTGTCTGACCTTCTGCCATCTTGCCACGTCTGGCCAGTCATCTTCTGTGCCACGCCACCCCCCACCTACCTATGTGGGTGAGTCGTGCCAGGGATAGCGACTTGGGTGCCGCCTTCCGCAGCAAGACCATCCCGCTTTGCGGCGGGCTCTGGTGAGAACCAGTGGCACCTTAGACCCCGCTCCCTGGCACGGCTCAAGCCTACTTCCACACAGGCCCAGATGATTCACCACCTGCTGTCCACCTGCCTTGATTCCTAACACAGGTGATTTTAATTTTATGGCTGATTGCCTAATGTGCATATTGATGTGCATATTGTTTGAGGAAATAACATTTTGGTGAATCCATGATCTCTTTTACTAGCATGGTAGAAAGAATGCAGAGAAAGCCACATAATTAAGTCTGGCACTTGGCATTTTTACCAGAATGTGAAGTTTAATGTACTTCCACTGTCCCTGAACAGGAGTTGGTTCTGATAAATTGAATTACAAGTAGCAAGAACAAAATTAGATTTTGGGTAAATGTATTTAAAATAAATAAATAAATACAAAAAACATGTTTGTAAAGCTGCACTTAAAATCTGATAGGAGTATTGCAATACAAAGTCTTCTGTATTAGCCAATATAAGTTTGACATAGGATGAGGTTGAAGCCAATTGCCCCATGACAGAGGAAAAATTCCTTTCCGACTTCAATATATCCCTGGATCAACGTTCTGTCCCTATAAATCCAGTATCAATAACATGTGATATTATAATTTTCCAGAAATATATCCAGCCCCTTTTGAACTCTTTTATATAGTTCACCATGACCTTTGGCAGATAATTTCACAGTCTCACTGCTTTTACAGTAAAGAACCCCTGTCTGTGCTGGTGTAGAAACCTTCTTTCCTCTAGACATAGAGGATGCCCCCTTTTAGATAAAGTCCTAGGTATAAATAGATCATGGGAAAGATCTCTGTACTGCCCCCTGATATATTTATACATAGCTATTAGGTCACTTATTAGCTGTCTTTTTCGAAAGCAAATAACCCTAATTCTGATAATCTTTCTCGGTACTGTAGTCCTCCTGTTCCCATTATTACTCTGGTTGCCCATCTTTGAACTCTCTCCAGCTCCACTATATTTTTCTTGTACACTGGTGCCCAGTAGTGTAGACAGTATTCCATGTGTGGTCTGACTAGTGATTTGTACAGTGATGGCATATTACTAAGATACAGACATGGACAACATTGTTGGTACTCTTCCGTTAAAGACAGAAAAAAACACAATGCTCCCTGAAATATCTGGAAACTGACAAAAGTAATAATGAATAAAAATATAATGAAATTGATGAAAATCAGACATTGCTTTTGAATTTAGGTTTAACAGAATCATAAAACAAAAACAATTAAATAAAACTGACCCAGACAAAAATGATGGTCCCTGAACTTAATATTTTGTTGCATAACCGTTTAAGGCAGTCTTTGCAATCCGGTGATTTTTTTAACTCCCAATGAGACTTCTGCACTTGTCTCCAGGTATTTTAGCCCACTTCTTATAAGATCCTGCTCCTGGATGGTCTGGTCTTAAAGGGGCGGCCACCATGCCCCCTTCCATAGACTTGCATTGAGGGGGCATGGCGTGATGTCACGAGGGGGCGTACCCTGTACAGATTAAATACACCTTGTGCCAGGTGTAACAAAGCAGTCCTAAAACATAACCAAGCCCCCTCCATGCTTTATAGTAGGTAGTCAATATTCAGTGAATTTTTATTCATCATTACATTTGCCAGTTTCAGGTTCTTTCAGGGAGCATTGTTCGTATTTCTTTCTTTAACGGAAGGTTACCAACAGTTTTTTCCACATCGGCATGTCTTTCCTTTATGATTGGTGGGCCGTACTGATCATGAGTATCAGTAAGAAGCAACACTTGTGTACAGTTGTTTCTCCTTATGAGTTATACCCCCCACAGTAATACTACCAGTCACCCAGTTGTGCATTTATCCCCATTTTCACCAGGAGTTGTCTGGTGAAAAATAACTTATCCCCTATCCAAGGATAGGGGATAAGTTATAGATTGTCAGGGGGCTCCTTGCTGGGGCCCCCCACGATCTCCTGCACAGGGGCCCGGCAGGAAGGGGCATGCCAACCCCCGCACGGAGCGCCGGCCGACACGCCCCTCCATGTAATCCATAGAGATACATGGAAGGGGTGTGCCAGCAACGGCTTCCTGCGGGGGTTGGATGTCACCTTCCGGCAAGCTGCTGGTGCCCCGTGCAGGAGATCACGGGAGGTCCCAGCGCTTGGACCCCCTGAGATCAATAACTTATCCCCTATCCTTGTATAGGGGATAAGTTATTTTTCACTGGACTACTCTTTTAATGGGGCTACACTACCATTCTCTGCACAACTGAGTTGTGGCACCCCACTGTTCAGTAGAAATAGAGTAAAGGGAATACGATGCTACATCACTACTACAATCTCTTCATTCATAGGGCCAGGGATGGTCCCAGAGGTCGGACCCTCTCTGATAATAAAAGGATGGGGTATTTAAGCTAAATGCTATCACTTAAATGTTACCAGAATTCATAGGATGCCAGTGAGGCTTCTTTTACAGTGTGACGGCTGTCGGGGGAGTGGGGGAAATAGCGGGAGAAAAATTACTGCTTGTGCCATCTTTTTCTCCCGCTAGCCCGCTACAAAATAACGGGTGTCCGAAGGACCCCTTTATAGTAAATGGGATCCAGGGGGCCCGCTATTGACCATTGTGCACAGTCCAGATAACGGACGTTAAGGGCTGGGAAAAAAAAAGTACATAATTGTCGTTTATAGACGGGGCACGACAGAAGCGCGTGAAAATAGCCCTGCTTCTTCCACCACTACATAGTGGTTGACAGTTCTCTGTTCAAGCAAGACTCCAAGGTTTTCCATGTAAGTGCCATATTTTTCAAAAAGGTTGCATGGAAGTGAGAAAGTTAAAACACTGAGGTGTTCTGATATGTACCGTATATACTCGAGTATAAGCCGAGTTTTTCAGCACAATTTTTTGTGCTGAAAACACCCCCCTCGGCTTATACTCGAGTGAACTCTCCGCCTGTTCAGTGGTCTTCAACCTGCGGACCTCCAGATGTTGCTAAACTACAACTCCCAGCATGCCCGGACAGCCATCAGCTCTCCTGGCATGCTGGGAGTTGTAGTTTTGAAACATCTGGAGGGCCGCAGGTTGAAGACCACTGTGGCCTTCGTCATCATCCATGACCCCTTTAGTTTTGTACTCACCACCCCTCGGTGGGAAGAAAGGGTGAGCTGGTCTGGGCCATCTGTGCTGCAGAGACCGTCCTGTGGGGAGGGATAGCCGTTCCGGGCTGTCCATCTTCACCGAGGGGGGGGCCTCTTCTCCACGCTTTGGGCCCGGCCCCGGACTAGTGACGTTGCCTTGACGACGACGCACAGGGATGTCCATTCGCAAGCTGGGAGTTGTAGTTTTGAAACATCTGGAGGTCTGCAGGTTGAAGACCACGACATTGACAGGCGGTGATGATGAAGGGGGTGGGGGGTGGGATGATGACAGGCGGTGATGATGAAGGGGGGGTGTGGGATGATGATAGGGGGATGATGATAGGAGGTGATGATGAAGGGGGGGATGATGTAAGGGTAATGATGAAGGGGGGGTGATGATGAAGGGCGGGGATGATGACAGGTGGTGATGATGACAGGCGGTGATGATGAAGGGGGGGATGATGACAGGGTAATGATGAAGGGGGGATTATGACAGGCGGGATGATGAAGGGCGGGGATGATGACAGGCGGTGATCATGACAGGCGGTGATGATGAAGGGGGGTTGATGACAGGGTGATGATGATGAGGGTGTTAATGATGGGGGTTTGGATGATGACAGGGTGGATGATGTATTTCCCACCCTAGGCTTATAGTCTAGTCAATAACTTTTCCTGTTTTTTGGGGGTGAAATTAGGGGCCTCGGATTATATCTGGGTCGGCTTATACTCGAGTATATACGGTACTATGTTATATTTTCCTGGTTTATGGATTTTAGCAATTTCTGTCCCAACGTCAATATCAAAAACCTATCATACAGTATGTTCATCTACATCATGCTAAAGCCGTGACTATACAGCATAGCAGAAGTATGGGAACACTTAAAATTCATAACTTACACTTTGCTTCAGGTGTTGTGAGGCCGTTCTTTAGCATGCTGTCTGTTGTCTTTTATACCCAGGAACTGAAGTAATATTGTTCCATTTAGGTCAAGTATCCTTTGTGCTGAGTTATTGCTTGCAATTGATTAACATCCCTTTCTTGACGTACTTTTGCTATGGCCGGAGGCTCAGCTGGCTTTGTGAAGTAAAAAAAAAAAGAGAAAATTCAAGATTTAAGATCAAATATAAATTTATTTTTGCTGATATTTTATAGCTCCCTGGCAGACCATCTTTGTAGAAGATTACAATAGATTCATGACATTCCACAAATGCTTTTGGGCCTCCAAGCGATTAAATGTAACCTTGCATTGTGCTTATATAATGAGAAAAGATGTTGAAGAGATCACAAAATGTAACCGTGAATATTAATATCAAATAAAAATTTCTGCCATGATTAACCCCTTCCTCTTCATCCAGACTGATAACTGCTTTGTGATTTTGTGGGGTTTATTTTGGTTTTGTATTGTTCAGTGATAAGTGATTTGTACTATTCATGGCTGCTATGTAGAGAAGTTGGGGGGGGGGGGCATTATTATTGAATGTTTTTGTTTTTTTTAAACTAAAGCAAAACACCATCATCCTCTGAAAGCTGAAGGAGGGTCTGTGAAAAAAAAAATGCATTAACACCTCTGTAATATATAACAACACTTTGTAAAATAAAAAAAGGTGCATTAAATCATCACTATTCATCACAGTCCTGCCTATCATACCTGTGGGCACTATGACTAGACTGAGAAATTATCGATGGCTTCATGTTGCCCAAAGTAGGAAAGACTGAATGAGAGAAACTTTTAGAAAAACCTACAGATTGCTAACGAGAACCTCAATGTCCCAGCGATGGTATTATATGTAGAAACAGACACATATATTATTCTGTACATGTGTGGCCTTTTTCTTCAACTTCTTCATCTTTGTACACTTAGATTTATTCAATTTAGTTGCTTCTTTCAGGCAAGGCTGGTAAACTTAATTTAGGTTGTGTTCACTCTGCTGTTTTTGCCAATCTGGTAAGTTTACTTAAAATTAATGTTTTAAGAAAAGCACAGTGTATATGACAAACCTGAATAATCTGACAGACCCATTGCAAGCCAATGGGCTTCATCAATGCTCAATGATAACTATTTGGAAATAGAACTAGCAAAGCTGGTATCATGACATCAGACATTAGTGCTCTGCTCACTGGTGGCATTAGACCCAAATATATTAATATCTATTTTCTACAGTATTTTGCTTGGTTAGTGAGGTTAAAATGATGGTTTTCTTTTTACATACCAAATTCATAAGAGAGAGAGAGAGAGAGAGAGAGAGAGAGAGAGAGAAAATGTGAGACAGCATCGGGGCTCAACCTCTGTGCTCGTGGTTACCCATTCAGCCAGCCCAGCATCAATATACAAAAGTTCCGAAATCACAGCACCTGCCAGGTCATGGATCTTGAAAAACTGGATTGTTTTATTTTCCCCACAACAATAGCAAAGTTTCGGCAGTAGTAGTCTTTATCAAGCATGGTAAAGGCTACTACTGCCGAAACGTTGCTATTGTTGTGGGGAAAATAAAACAATCCAGTTTTTCAAGATCCATGACCTGGCTGGTGCTGTGATTTCGGAAATTTTGTAGATATATACCGAAACCCTGAAACTGCGCTGTAGCCTGGTGGGCAAAACCATACAGAGGTTTCACAGCACATGTTACACTCAGAAAAGGCTTCACGATCGTCGATCAAAGAAGTTGAGTACATGCTTAGCATCATATAAAGAGATTGTCTTTTGGAAATAGTCATATTAGAGCTGCCAGCCTTGTCAGCCTGTCAGTGCTCAGACCATACGCAGCACACTGCATCAATTTTGTCTGCATGGCTGTCATCCCAGAAGAAAGCCTCTTCTAAATCGGCATTTTCTCCACCAAGTACCCATGTACAGTATCCAATCACATATTATGTTACATCAAGCCCAATTCCAGTCAATGTCTATACAGTTGTCCTCATCGCTGTTTCTCCTTTTTACCTGTTACTTGCTATTTTATGTTATTTCTTTGATCTGTGTCATGTAAATGAAGCCCGACAAGTTTTCTGTAAGATTGCATTTATATTGGCTAATTTAAATACAAGGCTTCTTATTTTTCAATTTCGCAGTTAGAAGACATTATTTTTAGAATTAGTATTTTCTCCCATAGAATATCAGCCGAGAATCATTAGCTTCCGCTTATATGAGACATGCAGACTGAGCCATTTTTGCTGTTATCACTTGTCAGCCTCTGAATTTCTGAAACACTAGATGTCTGTGGTTCCCCTGGTGACATGAATAATGCAATTTGATTTGACGCATTACAGCCCAAAATGACACTGCCAGCTCCGAAAATTGTCTTCTTTTGAAAATGGCTATAAGCATATTTCCCAGTTGGATTTGTTTGAAATTCCTTAGGGAGGAAAACTCGGTCGTTTCCGAGAATGCTGCAATAGAAAATCTATAACATTTGAAACTGCCAATAAGCCTTTTAGGGAAATGCACAATGTTTAGAACTTTATTCTTTTATTTAGAATATTCCATTTGCAGCTGTGAAATCTGTCCGTAAAGCTGTTTGGAAGTGGCTTGAATGTGATCTTTCTATATGCAGCCAGAGTTTCCTATACTCTCCAGTCCGAGGGCAGTATATGCAGAATAGTAATGCTGGTATAATTGGACAAGCATTTGTTATCCAAACCACTGAAACAAAGTCTCTACATTTTATAAGACTATAATAGCAATTGGCTTTTATAGTGTGATAAAGCTTACTTTTTCCAGAAATAAAGTGAACAGTTAGTCAAGTAGACATACTTGATTTGAGATGGAAATGTCTGAGCCCTAATGCAAAATCTGTTAAAGGCACCCCCCCCCCCTTTTCTGTACATGTAATTTTTCTGTACATGTAATTTAAAGGAGTAGTATCATGCAAATAAATGTATCTCCTATCCGCAGGATATGGGATACATTTTAGATTGTGGTGGGTCTGAGCGCTGGGGCCCCTCGCGATCTCCTCTATTGAGCCCTGGATCTCCCCTGGAGTGGTTCATCACAGCCCCCGCCCGGAACAGGGGCCGCCACTCCCTCTTCATATATCTCTATGGGAAAGCAGAAGATAGCCGAACGGCTCTCCAACAGAGATATATGATGTGGTGGCCCCCTGCTTCATATAGTTTATATCAGAGATGGTACATATCATAGTTTGTATCATATAGTTTATAGTGACAGTCCAGCGGATCAGTCAGATGGGCAGAACTTAATTTTAATGATGGGAGTGAATATCAGGTAATGGGTGGGATTATACAGTTAGGGGGTGTGTATGCATACACTCCCCTTAATGTAAAATATTCACACCCCATGACTGTATACCACTGTAAGCCATGTCGTTAAAATTGTAAGCATTGTATAAATATTTTGTCATCTTTATTGTGTTTTTACATGCATTGTTTACTGTGTGTGAAACCAATCGAGAATGCTAGGCTTGTAAGCATGGCAGGGGGTCTTTTCCAGGCATTGCCTCCCCATCACTTAGTTTTGTTGGTGATTGATGTGCTAGTCACATAGAATCTGATGCACATGTAAAGATTGACTTAAAAGCTTGTTTATATATAATTGGCAATTTCACAAATGGGTATTTTACAGATGTTCTGCACTGATGCTTGGCATTCAAGGTGCAGCACCAAGAGAAAAACATCTCTGCAGTCATTTCTAAACCTTGTTATATGCAGACTAAGGAACAGCTGCTTCCTTATGTGTTTAGAGCAGCAGTGAGTAGTAGTGTGCTGTTCACAACAATCCAGCAAAAGTAGTACATAAAGTATATAGGCAGGACCTCATCTAAGCAGTGGGATGTTAAAGGGGTACTCCACTGGAAAACATTTTCTTTTAAATCAACTGGTGCCAAAAAGTTAAACAGATTTATAAATGACTTCTATGAAAAAATCTTAATCCTTCCAGTACTTATCAGCTGCTGTATACTACAGAGGACATTCTTTTCTTTTTGAATTTCCTTCTGTCTGACCACAGTGCTCTCTGCTGCCACCTCTGTCCATTTTAGGAACTGTCTGGAGAAGGATAGGTTTTGTTATGGGGATTTGCTCCTGCTCTGGACAGTTCCTAAAATTGACAGAGGTGTCAGCAGAGAACACTGTGTTCAGGCAGAAAGGAAATTCAAAAATAACTTCCTCTGTAGTATACAGCAGATGATAAGTACTGGAAGGATTAAGATTTTTAAATAGAAGTAATTTACAAATCTGTTTAACTTTCTGGCACCCATTTGATTGTAAAAAAAATGTTTTTCAGCGGAGTACCCCTTTAACCCCTTAAGGACTCAGGGTTTTTCCATTTTTGCACTTTCGTTTTTTCCTCCTTACCTTTTAAAAATCATAACCCTTTCAATTTTCCACCTAAAAATCCATATTATGGCTTATTTTTTGCGTCGCCAATTCTACTTTGCAGTGACATTAGTCATTTTACCCAAAAATGCACGGCGAAATGGAAAAAAAAAATCATTGTGCGACAAAATCGGGAAAAAAACGCCATTTTGTAAATTTGGGGGCTTCCGTTTTTACGCAGTGCATATTTCGGTAAAAATTACATCTTATCATTATTCTGTAGGTCCATACGGTTAAAATGATACCCTACTTATTATAGGTTTGATTTTGTCGCACTTCTGGAAAAAATCCTAACTACATGCAGGAAAATTTATACGTTTAAAAATTTCATCTTCTGACCCCTATAACTTTTTTATTTTTCCACGTACAGGGAGGTATGTGGACTCATTTTTTGCGCCGTGATCTGACGTTTTTATCGGTATGATTTTTGTTTTGATCGGACTTTTTGATCACTTTTTATTCATTTTTTAATGGTATAAAAAGTGACCAAAATACGCTTTTTTGGACTTTGGAATTTTTTTGCGCGTACGCCATTGACCGTAGGGCTTAATTAATGATATATTTTTATAGTTCGGACATTTACGCATGCGGCGATACCACATGTTTATTTTTTATTTTTTTACACTGTTTTATTTTTTTATGGGAAAAGGGGGGTGATTCAAACTTTTATTAGGGAAGGGGTTAAATGACCTTTATTAACACTTTTTTTTTACATTTTTTTTGCAGTGTTATAGGTCCCATAGGGACCTATAACACTGCACACACTGATCTCCTATGCTGATCACTGGCGTGTATTAACACGCCTGTGATCAGCATTATCGGCGCTCTACTGCTCCTGCCTGGATCTCAGGCACGGAGCAGTCATTTGCCGATCGGACACCGGGGAGGCAGGTAAGGGCCCTCCCGGTGTCCGATCAGCTGTTCGGGACGCCGCGATTTCACCGCGGTGGTCCCGAACAGCCCGACTGAGCAGCTGGGTCACTTTCAGTTTCACTTTAGAAGCGGCGGTCAGCTTTGACCGCCGCTTCTAAAGGGTTAATACCACACATCGCCGCGATCGGCGATGTGTGGTATTAGCCGTGGGTCCCGGCCGTTGATTAGCACCGGGACCGACGCGATATGATGCGGGATCGCGGCGCGATCCCGCTTCATATCGCGGGAGCCGGCGCAGGACGTAAATATACGTCCTGCGTCGTTAAGGGGTTAACCCCTTAATCCCTTAAGGACCAGGCCATTTTACACCTCAGGACCAGAGCGTTTTTTGCACATCTGACCACTGTCACTTTAAACATTAATAACTCTGGAATTCTTTTAGTTATCATTCTGATTTCGAGATTGTTTTTTCGTGACATATTCTACTTTAACATAGTGATAACATTTTATGGTAACTTGCATCCTTTCTTGGTGAAAAATCCCCAAATTTGATGAAAAAATTGGAAATTTTGTATTTTTCTAACTTTGAAGCTCTCTGCTTGTAAAGTAAATGGATATTCCAAATAAAAAAAAAAATTTATTCACATTTTCAATATGTCTACTTTATGTTTGCATCATAAAATTGTCGTGTTTTTTACTTTTGGAAGACACCAGAGGGCTTCAAAGCTCAGCAGCAATTTTCCAATTTTTCACAAAATTTTAAAACTCTCACTATTTTTCAGGGACCAGTTCAGGTTTGAAGTGGATTTGAAGGGTCTTCATATTAGAAATACCCCACAAATGACCCCATTATAAAAACTGCACCCCCCAAAGTATTCAAAATGACATTCAGTCAGCGTTTTAACCCTTTAGGTGTTTCACAGGAATAGCAGCAAAGTGAAGGAGAAAATTCACAATCTTCATTTTTTACACTCGCATGTTCTTGTAGACCCAATTTTAGAATTTTTACAAGGGGTAAAAGGAGAAAATGTATACTTATATTTGTAGCCCAATTTCTCTCGAGTAAGCACATACCTCATATGTCTATGTAAAGTGTTCGGCGGGTGCAGTAGAGGGCTCAGAAGCGAAGGAGCGACAAGGGGATTTTGGAGAGTATGTTTTTCTGAAAAGGTTTTTGGGGGGCATGTCGCATTTAGGGAGCCCCTATGGTGCCAGAACAGCAAAAAAAAAAACACATGGCATACCATTTTGGAAACTAGACCCCTTGAGGAATATAACAAGGAATAAAGTGAGCCTTTATACCCCACAGGGGTTTCACGACTTTTGCATATGTAAAAAAAAATTAAAAAAATGTCACTAAAATGTGTGTTTCCCCCCCAATTTTCACATTTTTTGCAAGGGCTAATAGCAGAAAATACCCCCCAAAATTTGTAACCCCATCTCTTCTGAGTATGGAAGTACCCCATAAGTGGATGTCAAATGCACTACGGGAGCGCTACAATACTCAGAAGAGAAGGAGTCACATTTGCAAATATTGCTGAAATGGGGGGGACATGTCGAATTTAGGAAGCCCCTATGGTGCCAG
Source organism: Hyla sarda (assembly GCF_029499605.1). Lineage (NCBI taxonomy): Eukaryota > Metazoa > Chordata > Amphibia > Anura > Hylidae > Hyla > Hyla sarda. The sequence goes on along the minus strand of NC_079191.1, from coordinate 104,148,411 downwards.
GACAGCAAAAAATAAATACATGGCATACTATTTTGGAAACTGCACCCCTCAAGGAACATAACAAGGGGTACAGAGAGCCTTAACACCCCACAGGTGTTTGATAAATATTCATGAAGTGGGATGTGAAAATGAAAAATGTGATTTTTTTTACACTAAAATGCTGGGGTTACCCCAAATTTTTCATTTTCACAAGTGGTAAAAGGAGAAAATGTCATTGTAAATGTGTAAATACATTTCTTTGGAGTAAGTACATACCTCAAGTCTGGGCGTAAACAGCTTGCACACCGGTCTCAGAGGTGTCGGAGATCAGTCAGGGTCCTTGAGCTTTGGCTTTCTCCTATGGAGACAGAACAGTGGGACCCCCCCTCAAGGGGCATTACATGGGTTAAAAACTGGGGTACACTAAGTAACTAAAATGGGGTACAGTGGGACATAAAATTATAAAACAGATTATGTTCCCAGAATGACGACCCAGAGCACAGCCAAAACAAAAAAATATGCCCGCCCCAAACCCTATACTCTGAATCATCATTCTGGAATGTGATATGTGTGGCCGTCCCTAACTTGTTGCCTCAAATGCGCGTGTTTTCCGCATGGCGTTATATAGCTTGAGGACTTGATCAGAAAGATCAACTCCCCCCATATACCGATTGTAGTCCAGAATACAATTGGGCTTGAGGACCGGTGTTGTGGTACCTCGCACAGGGACAGGTGAGCTGCCGTTGCCATGAATAGTGGTCAGCATAAGGACATCCCTCTTAGCCTTATACTTGACCAGCAACTGGTTTTCATGGGCAAGGGCACGGGACTCACCCTTAGGAATAGGTGTCTTAACAAAATTTAGAGGGAGGCCTCTCTGGTTTTTCCGCACGGTCCCACAAGCGGACGTGGATCTGGCGGCAAGGGATGTGAAGAGAGAGATGCTGGTATAAAAGTTGTCCAAGTAACACGTGGTAACCCTTATCCAGCAATGGGTGCACAAGCTCCCAAACGATTTTCCCGCTAACACCCAGAGTGGGGGAACAATCTGGGGGTTCAATACGGGAATCTCGTCCCTCATACACTCTAAACTTGAGAGTGTACCCGGAGGTACTCTCACAAAGTTTATAGAGCTTCACACCATACTGCGCCCGCTTCGAGGGAATATACTGGCGGAAGATGAGTCTCCCCTTAAAACTGATAAGAGACTCATCAACCGAGAGCTCCCTGAGGGGTACATAGGCCTCCAAAAATTTGGCCCCTAAGTGATCAATGACCGGCCTCACTTTGTAAAGCCTGTCATAGGCGGGATCACCTCGGGGTGGACATGCCGCATTATCTGCATAATGCAGGCATTTCCAAATGGCCTCGAACTGCCTCCGTGTCATGACCATACTGTAAAGGGGGGCTGGTAGAGAACGTCCCCGCTCCAGTACTGTCTGACACTTGGCTTTTTGACCAGGCCCATATGCAGCAAGAGGCCCAAAAAATGTCCTCATTTCTGCTGCATCAATCACCTGGCCAAAAAAGAATCAGGGTGGTGGGCGATGAACTGCCTGGCGTACAGATTCGTCTGCTCCACCATGTGATTGACAAAACTGTCACTGAAAAAATAACTGAAATAGTCAATTTCAGTGAATCCAGAATTGTCAATCCGGATTCTGGAGTCGCCAACAAACTCCGGAACCCGTGGCTGATAACCCTCTGGGGGTCTCCAGACAGGTTCTCCGGAAGGGGGCTACGGTAAACTTGTCTGGGGGGTCGGACTTCCTAGTACGAGCGGCATCACCACTCGCACTAGTGCCGGACACTGGGCCACTATCATGGGGGGTGCGTGGCCTCGCCTGGTGGCGTCTCCGCCGCCGTGCAGGGGGCTCATCATCAGTACTAGATGATGAGGAGGACGATGAAGAACACAGAAATGTTGGATCTTCATCGTCCTCACTGACAGATTCGGAGTTGGAGGCAAGAAAAGCGTATGCCTCCGCTACCGAACATGTCCGGCGAGCCATCGCCTTTTTTCTACAGTGGTGGTGGGGGGGGGGGGGTTCGGTGGCGTAGCGGGGGGGGGGGGGTTATGTACTGTGTGTGTGCTTGGTGTATACTATATATAACTGTGTGTGATTAGAAATCACACACCGTTATATGGGGGGAAAATAATGCTGCAGCCCCCCACAAAATGGGGGAGGGGGGCTAATGCAGCGCCCTGAACCCCTAATAGGCCCCGGGTCACACTGAAAAACTGCAGAAGACCCTTGGGGACCTATTAGGGGGTCAGGGGGGGGGAAATTTTTAAAACTTTTTTTAACTTTATTTTTTACTATTTACCCTACCTTTCCCTTGGCTGTATGCTTTCCCTGATCTATGGGGGACTTCTTTTCTTCTCTGGGGGCTCCGATCTTGGCAGAGGGGGGTCCCGGTCTTCCTCCAGCAGCTCTGACTGCTGACTGAACTCAGCCAGCGGCGGGAGCTGCGGAAAGATGCTGTTAACCCCTCCCCTGCCGGCTGCTATTGGCTGGACGATCGTCCAGCTAATAGCAGCGATCCTGGGGGGGTGGCGAAATCGCCACCTCCCCATAGATACAGTGGGTGATAGGGGGTGTATCATACACCCCCTATCACCTTGTATCTTTGGGTCAGCGGGTCGCACGTGACCCGCATCGCCGGAATAGCCGCAAATCACATGTGTGAATTCACATGCGATTTGCGGCAATCGCAGACATGGGGGGGTCTAATGACCCCCCTGAGCATTTGCACGGGATGCCTGCTGAATGATTTCAGCAGGCATCCCGGTCCGATCCGCGCACGGCGAGGATCAGAACTGCCCATGACGTAAATGTACGTCCTTGGTCCTTAAGACCCAGGGTGTCGGGACGTACCGTTACGTCATGGGTCCTGTAGGGGTTAAAGGGGTTCTCCCTTGTTTATACTGTTTTTTGTTATTATGTTTGTGTGTTATGTGTGTATAAATATGTGTTTTTTATGTGTGTTGGGATTATGTATATATGTATTTTCTTACCTTTTGTGAAGATCCGGAAGCTGGCCCCTTTTTCTTCCAGCGGCTTGCTATGTAACCTCGGCCTCCGCCATGTTGTGTTCGGTAAGTGGGATGTCGGGGGGTGTGTTCTTGCTCCTGTCCTTCCTATTTTCTGACGTCCGAGGCAAATCTTTTCTTCCTGTTTCTTCTCTGGCTCAGCGACGAATCTGCGGCCTCTTCCGGCGCATGCACAGGTTTTTTTTTTGTTTGTTTTTTTACCAATAACGTTTTTTTCTGTCCCAGCTGATGTGTGGGAGGAAGAAAAGGGATTTACACTTACAAACAAGGGATATTGGGACTTGTAGTTGGAGGGAGGGAACTCCAAAAGGAAATAGCCATTTCACAAAAAGATAGCAGCATTATGGTGACTCACAACACAGCCATTAGGCCCTTCCTAAGCATTTCCATTACTGTCTGGCAGGTAAGTACTAAAATTGCATTATGTTGGATAACCCCTTTTAATTTTGTGTGGAATTTGCAGTAACCCCTGAAATTCAGAGTCCCATTGACTAATGAGCTTCTTCATAGGGATTTTGTCTGTGAGAGTCATTCAATTAGTCAGGAAGAAAGTAATTAAAGCAATCAATTTACAAAGACACATACAAGAGATCACCCAAATAATCTTTATTATTATACCCTTATGATAATGGGAGTAACTGGGAGGTTTTTGGTGGTTACAATATTCAAATTAAAATGTGAAACATCACATAAGTACACATTATAGTTATATCATTATAACTAGGTGAAAGGTAATTGTCTGGAACCAAGTCCAATTTGGATATTGATGTTGACCATCTGGATCCTTTGTTCTCAGAAATGTAACAAACAAAGAATGGACATTCCACTAAAGAACTTTCAATGTGTGAACTAAGCAGCAGTGTCCTATTGAGATCAATAGGAAGCTACTGCAGGCTAAATTCACTTGGAATTATCTCTTGGCAATTCTAGTGGGATGTCTGTAGTGTGGACGAGCCCTTATTCAACGTTCTCTGTTGTTTTAAATAAGAAGCTAAGAAGCAACTGACAGTTTTAGATGTTTTGCGTGAAATCAGCAAGACTAAAAAAAAGTTACAGCTTCTGACCACAAACCTTTACCCTCCACTACCCTTACACTCCCAACTCACCAAACACTATACATCAGAATTTGGTGAAACTGGACACTTTTTAAAGGGGTACTCCGGTGGAAAACTTTTTTTTTTTTTAAAGTGAACTGGTGCCAGAAAGTTAAACAGATTTGTAAATTACTTCTATTAAAAAATCTTAATCCTTTTAGTGCTTTTTAGCAGCTGTATGCTACAGAGGAAATTCTTTACTTTTAGAATCTCTTTTTTGTGTTGTCCACAGTGCTCTCTGCTGACACCTCTGTCCATGTCAGGAACTGTCCAGAGCAGAATAGGTTTGCTATGGGGATTTTCTCCTGCTCTGGTCAGTTCCTGATATGGGCATCAGGTGTCAGCAGAGAGCACTGTGGACAAAACAAAAAATAAATTAAAAAAATAAAGATTTTCCTCTGTAGCAAACAGCTGGTAAAAAGTACTGAAAGGATTAGTATTTTTTAATAAAAGTAATTTACAAATCTATAGTCTCAAAGACGAACTGCCGCTTTGTATATCCAACACTCAAACTCAGCTCGGGATATCGGGTCCAGGTGTGTGAATCAAGCAATAGCAAGGTGGCGCTACATGACAGGAGAGTCACAGAACTCAATATAACTTCACACAGAGAAGAAAAAGTAGCAGAGAGCTCACCATTCTAGTTGCAGGCAGACCGATCCGATACAATAATCATTGGACCTTACTGGTCCTAGCAGGGAGGCGGCAGGTGGATCCGGGGGGAGCTCAGACGTCGGGCCACACGTGATACGGTCCGTGGCCCAAAGCCTGAGCTCCCCCTGGATCCACCTGCCGCCTCCCTGCTAGGACCAGTAAGGTCCGTGGTTTATTGTATCCGATCTGTCTGCCTGCAACTAGAACAGTGAGCGCTCCACTACTTTTTCCTCTCTGTGTTAAGTTATTACATAGGATAGGCAATCAATATCAGATCAGTGTGGGTCCAACTCTCAGGACCCTTGAGGATCAACAGATTACATTTTCCATGTACAATTGACCATGTATTGCTTGCAAGGCACAGTACTGTACCGTTGTTGTAGCAGTTACCACTAATCCAGCTCAAACTAGTTTTCCTCAGCTGTACTAGAGGTTGGATCCAATAGATTCTGGGTGATTCTTCCAATCCAATTGTTAGGCCACCTGCTAGTTGTCCTGGAGCTTAGCCTGGGTAATGGCTACTGTGGCCGACCGGTACAGTGAGTAACCCGTTTGGTGGCGACGGTGGGACTCCACTGCTGCAGCATTTATCTTAATGATTTTTATGGGCATATTATTTATATACCTTTTGGGCTATTGTTGCACAGTGCTGAGATTCCTCTTTCTGTAATTGCTGAGGAAGATATCTAATACACCGGTATTTTGTTAGTTTGGTGTACCCATAGTGACTGTTTTCCTACGGCTGCGTACACCGTGTTTTGTATTTGGTCACGCTGTTGGTTTGTTTACTGTAACTCTTTTATCTGGTCAGTCCCTGAGGAACCCACATTATGTGACTGAAACGCGTTGGATTCTATCAGAATTATTCCATTACAGTCCTGTTGTCATTATATAAAGCGCTAATGCGTGGAGCTGCTCTGGCAGGAGATATATTCTCTGGTGAAATAGTTGCCCGAGAAAAATGGAACAGCTTGGTGTATAACAAGGAAGATTCTATTTATGAAATGCTTGCAATGTTTTGTGTTATTATTTGTTCCGATTACCTAGAGCTACATAATAACAAGGGCCTTTATAAATTCCAAACAGCAGAGAAGACATATGGACGATAAATAATGCAAAGCTGTCTATTTGTGCTGTGTTTTACTTACACACCTACGGTACTGGGGGATCTGGGACAAGTTTTTCAGTGACATTTCTATTAAATAAATGTTTGATACCTTCCTTATGTTCTATAAGATCTGAGTAATAATAAACTCTTGGCGTATGTCAAACTTTAAACATCTTAGAAAATGTTGATGCTTCTAAGGGGAAAAGATAAGTTGATGTTGTTTGACAATTCTAAAGAATGTACTGTATGACTAATGGTGCCATTAGGTGTATATCCAGAAAATGTAAAGAGAAGCTTTTATTTCATTTTTTTATTTCATCAATAGCTATATTTTTTCAAGTGATGAGTCCTATTTATATATTTAAAAGAGAAAAAAAAGAAAAATATAAAAAATAAAACAGAAATCTGACTGACCCAATATAAGTTATTGAGATCTATCAGGAACTATTGGGATCCGTTGTAAAACAAATCATAAAAAATATATCATATCTGACAAGGCTCCTGTAAAATGGAAGCCATGAAACCAGGAAGCCTTCTGGCACAGCCTAATGGCATTATTATTTTTTACTGTATATTTAAAGTCAAAGAATGGATCAAATCCAGCCCTATGAGATCAGAAAAAGCTTTCCCAAAAGAAAGGTACTTCAGGATCTAATAATAAAGCATTTGTTCATATCATTGGAGCTCTATATACGTTGGGAGGAGAGCCCTAGGCTGTAGCAATCTGTCTTCATGTTCTGCTTCCCCTAGTGATGGTATCTGAAATCTATAATAAACTACATTATGCAATGCTGTTAAAATGCATATGTCACCAAATTTTGGGTTGCAGTGTAACTGGACATTCAGTTACATGATATATTTGACTTTTTAGTAGATAAGGGTTAAAGCTGCTCATATAGTTATGTAGCAGAGACAAGGTTATTGCAGGTTATTAGCTTTTCCTGTAGAGATGGGTTTTCAAGTTGCTTTTAAAAGTTTGGATGATGGTAAAGAATCTGAATTATTTGAATAGAAAGCCTCAAAGTGGTGTGGGGTATTTTAGAGACAATGGGGGGGGGGGGGGGGGAAGGAACTGATGTGAGGTCTTGAAATGACCAGAGACTTCATACAGTGAGATATCGGGCATAATGTCCTTCCTCTTCATGTTCACATTTCATCACACTGGCGACTGTTATTATAGATGTTGCAATCCTGGCATTGGGCACATGCACACTGAAAAGTACAGAGAGAGGGCCCAGGAATGGCACCCACTCTGGTCTTGACCAGACAGTCCCCACTCTTTGGTTGTTCTGTACTTTCATGAGGGGAGATTGGTGCCGGTGTGCTGGTGATGTGTATCCATGTGGTGCGGGTGTGGGTATGCTGGTGATGTGCATCTATCGGGGGGGGGGGTGCATTTGGGCTGGTGATGTACATCTAAGGAGGAGGTGCTGGTCATGTGCTTCCATTGGTCGGCGAAGCTTGGTGGTGTATGCCGTGGTCATGTGCATCGATGAATGCTATACATGCAGACCCAGGGAGCGAGGTCCCCTCTATATCAGGCATTGATATAGAGGAATCAGGATGTGGACCACCTTGCATGTCACTGCATTTTTTTTTCCGTTTGTTTATGAATTTGCAGGGCAAAGGGTAGCCAATAAAGGAACTAGCAGAGGAGGGAGGTTATACAGAAACAGTGAAATACCCAAAGGGCAGAAGCATACGCCAGACTACTTTTGGTTTTGTACAATTCCAGATTATTAGACATTTCTGTGTGGTATACAAGTGCAAACAATCTTTTTAATGCTAAGGTATTTTTGGGGTGTAGTCAATATTAGTTTATGATACATTCTCTGGTGGACTTTCAGTTACATGATCAAAAACCAAGTATTCTGCCTGCATTCAATTGTGTTGAAAAATGTACATTTGTATTCCATGTCAAGGACACATACAAATAACTACGATGTTTCAACCCACGCAGGGGTCTTTGTTAAGTCATCTGTGTGGGTGGAAACATCACTCATAGTTGTTTGTATTGGTGACATGGAATACAAATTTATTTTTTTAAACACCATTGTATTAGTTTTTAAATACCATTGTTAATACTCTCTTTTGTACAATTTTTTTTCACTGGAGTATGTTTGGATTTTCTTCTTTTTGAAGCTATTTATTTATGTGATATCAATAACAATTTTGATAGATAAGAATAGAAACCACTTATACAGATGTGTAGTAAAAGTTATTGCAGGTTGTAAGCTTTTCTTAAGAGATGGGACTTCAAGTTGCTTTTAAACATTTGGATGGAGAGAATGAAGGTGTGTTCGGGTATTGAGCTCCACATTGGATAGGGAGGCATTTTGGAGACAATGGTGGGAGACAAGGTATTTTTCCCGAATGAAGAATATATGTAGCAATATATCATACATAGATATGGAGAGGACATGCTGTGGACTTCCTTGTATGTCATATAAGAGAGAGGCAGTAGAGATACAAGGAAAATGGCAGGAATATATACACATCAGGTAAGACTCTCTGGTTTTGAAAGATTCCAGATTATTAGGCAGTCCCATGTGACAGGCCAACTAATCACTGACAACATACCAAGGTATTACAGTAAGTATAAGATGAGCAAGAAAAGTGTCAAATGTAGTTTACTTTAGGCATGTGGCTCCAAAATGAAGGTGAAAGTGCTGCTTTCAGCAAACATTATATTTTTTTAGTCATTTAGTTTTTAAAAGGCAGAAATCCATTGATGGATTCATTTAATCTGCCATTAATTGCAAACTTCACATGTGTCTGCATTTCCATGATTTTGGTTTTACCTTTAAAGGGGTTGTCCAGGAATTACTTATTTTCTTTCAAAGACTGCTCCCTGTCTGTCTCCAGGTTGGGTGTGGTTCTGCATCTCAGTTCCATTGAAGTGAATGGAGCCAAATTGTAATACCACGCCCAAAGTGGAGACAGAAAGGGAGCGGTCTTTAAAAGAAAATTGGTCTGGCTTTTGATTCATGGACAACCCCTTTAAATGTTATTCCTGATCTTTTCTCCATGCCATGCCTGATTCTGTCCCGGTTCTCCATGGATTTTCTGTTTGTTCTATAACAATTCATAGAGTAGCTCTTAGGAAACAGTAGCGTTTACACATTACCTATAGTGACAGGCTACAGATTATGTAGTTGTTTTGATATACATTTCAATGTCTCTTTCCTCCGTAGACATGTGTGATCCTTGTGCCATTAACCGTCTACTTTTCATTTTCCTGTCATGGGAGATGGATTTGAAAATTGCTGAGTTTAAATAGCCATATCCTGATGTGTTTTATTTAAAGTAGAATTGTCTATGATTGGAAAACCTGTCATAGTAAATACACGATGATATATCCAATTTTAAAGGTTTATATCCATTTCTTCTGGCATGTTATCAAGACGTTTGTTGTCTTTGTCATTGTTAGAAATGAAAGTTACCTCTTTAAAAACAGACAATGTACTAAATGTCTTTCTTACTTTTGATATCTTTTAGCTCTATATCAATTTATAGCCCAAAGGAGAACCCAAATACATTTGATGCAGCCGCTTTCTTCCAATGTGTCGGCAATTTCCTGGGAATATTTGCTGGATCCTTTGCTATGGGCTCCGGATATGCTGTCATCACCGCCTTAATATCCTTTGATAATGGGTATATATATATAGATATATATATATATGTTTGTTTTTTTTAACTAGCATTCTGTGTATTTAATATATATATAAATATTTATAGTTATATAACGCATTGCATTATGGGACATTTGTAGAAATGATATTAAACATGGTCCCTTTATTTAGAAGCTGATGGTTTTAAATAACTTAATATTGCTTTGCTTACAAGTTACAAATTCACTTGGTTTAACTTAAAAAAAAAAGTATGTACATTGTTACTTCTAAACATTGTCACATGGCACTATAATAGGTATTGCATAGTTATGGTGATTTTGAAAATACGTTTACATCAAGTGCAATGTTTCTCAACATTTTTTTTTTTACTTTAGAGGCAAAAAAAATAGATAGATAGATAAATAAATAAATACATGAATGAATGACTGACTAAATGAATGAATGAATACATAAATAGATAAGTAAATGAAACAACACTCTCAGGACAACATCTTTATTGAGAAAAAAAAAACTTATTCTGACAAATATAACAGCATGAAAAGTCCTAATATAGGTAGCTTCATATGACAGTATTGTAGTTATAGTGACGCTACACAAGTACCCAACCCATGGAGTCAAAATATGAACCAATGCGTGGCAAACTAGCGCATAATATAAGCACATTTTTGTTTTGTATTACAGACACAAATCCCAGCACTACTGAGGTTCTAGTGATTTAATTAGACAGTGTTATAAATCCCTATGGTGCTCTTCTTAGACCCATGGTTGGGCTAGGCTGTGTGTCTGATATATAGACAGAGCAATACACCCATATTACACTTATGTGAGGCTGAGTTTCCACTTTGAGCCAGAAGTGGATCAATAAGAAGTTGTCTAGGTCCTTCCTTTCTATTTCTCATTCTTTTTGAATCTTCTTCTGGCTTTGATAGTTTTCTGCAGTGGTAGTTAAAAAAAATAAAAAAAAACCAGCCTAAAACTGGCCTTATACTTAGACAATCTGGTTTATCCAGGAAACATGTGATCTCAAAGATCAATGCAGATTAGCATTAGCTGACTATATGTATCTACCTACAAGATCTACCTACTAGATCTATAAGGCGGAGATTCCACGTGACAATTTTTTTAATTTTTTTTTTTTTATTTTGCCACTGCAGTTTTTGAGCCAAAGCAAATAATGGATCCATAAGAAAGGAAAGTTATAAAGGAAGGACTTACACTTTTTATTCCTGCTGGATCCACTTCTGTCTGGCCTGCAAACTGCAATGGCAGTATTCCACAAAATCTGCCAAATGGAATCCCAGCCTAAAGGAAACTGTAAATTTGTTGCAGGGCAATTTAACTGTTCCTGCAAAAGTCATAAGCCCATATCTACTAAGACTTACAATCCACTCTACATTAAGAAAAGAGCATACTCGTCTAAGCAATGAGAATGATAGAATGACAAATTTATGAGAAGTTATAGGTGTGATGAGGACCATAGTCCTTTAAGTGCTGCAGGTTATCTCATTTCACTCTGGGAATTTCTGCTTTTATCATTTATAGCTGTCATGTTGGAGGATAAAAGAATAAGGTCACCATATTACAAACCACATTGTCAGCAAAAAGATAAGGTCACTTGTAATTCAATATGTAATGTGATGTTAATTGATTTTTATATATACCCTAGTAATTGTAGTTAGAGATGAGTGAATTTTTGAAAAATTTGATTCGGCCAATTCGCCGAATTTTGCTATTAACCCTTTAAGGACACATGACGTACTGGAACGTCATGTGTCCACTCCCGATCTATAACGTGGGGCCACGGCAGGTCGGGCCCGGCCTCTAACAACGGCCGGGACCCGTGGCTAATAGCGCGTGGCATTGATCGCTGTGCCGCGCGCTATTAACCCTTTAGACGCGGCGCTCAAAGTTGAACGCCGCGTCTAAAGTGAAACTGAAACCATGCCGGTTAGCTCAGGGGGCTGTTCGGGATAGCCGCGGCATCCCGAACAGCTTACAGGACAGCGGGAGGGCCCCTACCTGCCTCCTTGCTGTCCGATCGCCGAATGACTGCTCAGTGCCTGAGATCCAGGCATGAGCAGTCAAGCGGCAGAATCATCGATCACTGGTTTCTTATGAGAAACCAGTGATCAATGTGAAAGATCAGTGTGTGCAGTGTTATAGGTCTCTATGGGAGCTATAACACTGCAAAAAAAAAGTTAATAAATATCATTTAACCCCTTCCCTATTAAAAGTTTGAATCACTCCCCTTTTCCCATAAAAAAAACACAGTGTAAAGAAAAATAAACATATATGGTATCTCCACGTGCGGAAATGTCCGAATTATAAAAATATATTGTTAATTAAACCGCGCGGTCAATGGCGTGCGCGCAAAAAAATTCCAAAGTCCAAAATAGTGCATTTTTGGTCACTTTTTATATCATGAAAAAATGATTAAAAAGCGATCAATAAGTCCTATCAATGCAAAAATGGTACATTTTAAAACTTCAGATCACGGCGCAAAAAATGAGCCCTCATACCGCCCCATACACGGAAAAATTTAAAAGTTATAGGGGTCAGAAATGCCAATTTTAAACGTATAAATTTTCCTGCATGAAATTATGATTTTTTTCCAGAAGTACGACAAAATCAAACCTATATAAGTAGGGTATCATTTTAACCGTATGGACCTACAGAATAAATATCAGGTGTCGTTTTTACAGAAAAATGTACTACGTAGAAACGGAAGCCCCCAAAAGTTACAAAACAGCGTTTTTTTTTTTCAATTTTGTCTAACAATGATTTTTTTTCCCGTTTCACCGTAGATTTTTGGGCACAATGACTGACGTCATTACAAAGTAGAATTGGTGGCGCAAAAAATAAGCTATAATATGGATTTTTAGGTGCAAAATTGAAAGAGTTATGATTTTTTAAAGGCAAGGAGCAAAAAACGAAAACGCAAAAACGGAAAAAAAGCACGGTCCTTAAGGGGTTAAAAACAGCTATTTCTGGCCTACAGAGAGCCTCAATAGGGGTGTAGAACACGTTGCCTTGCTGTAACACGCATAGGGTGTGTGCTGGGTTAGTGAAATAATACTGTCATTCTGTATGACTTGAAAATTAGAGTCGTCACTATTAGAATCATTGTCGCAGAGCAGCACAATGACAGAGCCTGAAGGTGGCAGTATGAGGAGGAGGAGTATGAGGAGACCATATAGTGGCTGAATAACACAGCATGGAGTTGATGGCAGCATGAGGAGACCATATAGTGACTGAAGGACCCAACGTGGAGGTGGCAGCAGCATGAGGAGACCATATAGTGCCTGAATGAAAGAGCAGGGAGGTGGCGGCAGCATGAGGAGACCATATAGTGGCTGAATGACACAGCGTGGAAGTGGCGGCAGCATTAAGGAGACCATATAGTGGTTGAATGACACAGCCTGGAGTGGGCGGCAGCATGAGGAGACCATATAGTGGCTGAATGACACAGCGTGGATGTGGCGGCAGCATGAGGAGACCATATAGTGCCTGAATGACAGCGTGGATGTGGCGGCAGCATGAGGAGACCATAAAGTGGCTGAATGACTCAGCACGGAGGTGGCGGCAGCATGAGGTGACTATATATAGCGGCTGAATGATACAGCGTGGAGGTGGTGGCAGCATGAGGAGAACACATAGTGGTTGAATGACACAGCCTGGAATTGGCGGCAGCATGAGGAGACCATATAGTGGCTGAATGACCCAGCATGGAGGTGGCAGCAACATGAGGAGACCATATAGTGCCTGAAAGACACAACATGGAGGTGGCAGCAGCATAAGGAGACCATATAGTGTCTGAATGACCCAGCGTGGAGGTGGCGGCAGCATAAGTAGACCAAATAGTGGCTGAATGACACAGCCTGGAGTTGGCGGCAGCATGAGGAGACCATGTAGTGGCTGAATGACACAGTGTGGAGGGGGCTGCAGCATGAGGAGAACATATAATGGCTGAATGACACAGCCTGGAGTTTGCGGCAGCAGGAGGAGACCATATAGTGGCTTAATGACACAGCTTGGAGTTGGGGGCAGCATGAGGAGAACATATAGTGGCTGAATGACACAGCCTGGAGCTGGTATCAGCATGAGGAAAACATATGGTGGCAGAATGAGAAAGCCTGGAGCTGGCATCAGCGTGAAGAAAACATATGGTGGCAGAATGAGACAGCCCGGAGGTGGCAGCATCAGTATCAGGAGTCCTGAAAGTGACCCAGTGACAGAGGGGTGCGGTGGGTGGCAATACCAGTACCCGGTGAGGAAGGTGGGCTAAAAAAGGAGAACAAGGCATCAGGCGGGTGGCAGGATCAGAATAGTAGCTGAGGCAGATAAGCAGAAGAAAACTGCCATTTCCCAGGGTTTTTATGTAGAAATAGGGATTGGTTCCTGTGTGGGGCCGCCCTTTTTAAGACGAGTAACACTTTCCTCAAAAAGGTGAAAGGGAACAACGTATTGTCCATTGTAGCAGGTGGGGGGTAAAAACTTCCCCTGTAAGGCCCTACTCTCACCCTATTAATTCCATTCTTGGCAAGTGTTACTCACCCTAGTTTATCCCCCACAGTGCTCATGTGGCCATGAGATGTAGGCACCACGTCTCCAGTGCCCTGACCAGCCATTGTTTCCAACACTTGTTGTAGTAGACGAAGCAGTGGAATGATGTTGTTCATCCTGTAATCCTGGTGACTGACTAATAATTTGGCTTCCTCAAAGGGCCTGAGCAAACGGCAGCTGTCACGTATGAGCTGCCACTGGTTCACATTGAAGTTACTCAGGGGAGTCCCCCTATCCACTTGGATCATCAAAAAATCAGTGAAGGCTTTTCTCTGTTCGTATAGTTGGTCAAACATATGGAGGGTAGAATTCCATGTGGAAACGTCACAAATCAGACTATGTTGAGGGGAAGCCGTTCTGACGCTGCAGCTCAAGGAGGGTGTGCTTTGCGGTGTACAAGTGGCTGAAGTGCATCCAAAGTTTCCTTCCCATTATTAGGATGTCTTGCAGATGGGAGAATACTTCAGGAACCGCTTGACAACCAGATTGAACACGTGTGCCATGCAGAGCGCATGTCTCAGGCTTTCTTGTTGCAGCGCAGACAAGAGGTTCTTCCCGTTGTCGGTCACCATGGTTCCCATTTCCAGTTTTTGTGGAGTAAGCCATGGTTCGATTTCTTGATGAATGACTTATAACAGTTCCTCCCCTGTGTGACTCTGTTTGCCAAGGCAAACCATTTGAAGAGCAGCGTGACACCGCCGTGCCCTGCACACATGGTATGCTGGAGGGGCACTGAGACTTGTCCGTGCAGTGGGGGCGGAGGACACGGTGAAGGATGAGGAGGCGGAGTTGCTCATAGGACCAATGGGCTGAGAGCGTGGAGGCGGAAGCGGCGTGACCTGTCCAAGTTGCTGTTGTGGCTGTGCAGGAACCACATTTACCTAGTGGGCCGTTAAGGACATTTATTGTCCCTGACCGTAGTTACAGCTCCACACGTCGGTGCTGCCGCGCACTTTGGTACAAACCGAAAGGCTCACGGACTGGCCTACCTTCTGTTCCACAAAATTGTGCAGGACTGGTACAGCCTTATTCGCAAATAAATGACGGCTGGGGACTCCCCACCTTGACTTGGCACAAGCCATCAGTTCTCTGAAAGGTGCAGAGTCCACCACTTTAAAAGGGAGGGACTGCAGCACCAGCAACTTGGACAAGAGCACATTCAGCTTCTGCGCCGTTGGATGAGTGGGACATGGCCGTTGGATGAGTGAGACTGTTGTCTCTTGGACATGGCTTCGCAGATGGATTGCTGGCAGAATGACTGACTCGTAGTAGGAGGAACAGGAGTGTCTGGAGCGACAGAAGGAGGGTATGATGCACAGATCCCTTCGGCTGAGGTGGTGGAGCCTTGGCTGGCAGGGAGCAGCGTGCCACTGGGGGATGCAGCAGGCTGGACCACCACATCGGAGCCATGGTTCTCCCAGTCCGCTTTATTACGACGACTCATACGTCGACACAGAGCCATGGTGCCAACATTTAGACCCTGGCCATGCTTCACCTTCTGCTGACACATCTTGAATGTGGCCAGGTTAACATCCTCCGGATGCTTGATGAAAAACATTCGGCCACGCCGAGTAGCTGATTTTCCCACCAACATTCCGCACTGATTGACTGCTACTGCCGCCGACTCCAGGAACCCCTGTTCCACTACCTCCCGAAAAAGGTAGGTTGCCGCAAAGCAGTTGATCCACCCTGGGCGCATTTGGCTCCAGACTTTACACTTCTGCCACCATGCTAACTGCCAACCATGCTACCACCTTGCTGGCTCAGCTGCTGCCTCACAGGCAACCTGCAACCCTCTTCTCCTGATGATGATGCAGCCCTTTCTACACCCGGATGTCAAATGCGATCGGCTTCATCATCATCGAGTTGTGTCTGTACGTCACTAATGTCCTCCTCAGGTTCCTCAACATTGTCTGCTTCAGGAGCCTGAACGCTCGCAACACCATCTCCCATGCCACTCTCCTCATTACTACTTGCTCGCCTATTGGAGGAAGCGGTGGATGTCTCCTCCACTTATTGGCTAGGCAGTAGTTGCTTTGCTGACTGTCCTCTAGAATATTGTTCTCACTAAAAAGTGCAGCTGAACCCACAGCATAAGATACGTCTGTGGGGGAGGGAACAGCCTAGGACATAGGCAATGGGAGGACATGAACTGCTCCCGGGCCATGCCAACTGAGGGTTGTGTCTGATGAACCCACCAATTGTTGACTGGGGGTGTCAGATGTTACCTGTGATGAAGTAGATGACCATGTTAACCAATCGATGACGGATGGGTTGCTGGTCAAGACATGACCCCTAGCTGATACCGGGAACTCAGGTCTCTCGCTGCGACTGCTGCTGCCACTTTCTCCTAGTCTGCTGTGTCTTCATCGGCCTGATGAATTTATGCCTCTGCAACGCCTCTGTGCATGTCCTAGTACTTCTCTGCCTGACATACTTAGTGCGTATATGAGGGGAGTACAATATTCTCCACTACGCTTAAAACAGTATTTGTCTACAACACCAGCAGGTGTGTACTTTTGGCTGGCCTTTCACAGTATCTAGGCCCTTAATACTTTAACAGGAACAGAAAGGTACACCACTTAGATGTACGGATGTGGTATGCTCTTATGAAGGGAGGACAATGCGCTCCAGTACGCTTAAAACAGTATTTGTCTACAAAATCTGCAGGTGTGTACTTTTGCTTGGCCTTTTACAGTATCTAGGCCTTTAAGTCTTTAACAGGAACAAAATAGTACACCACTTAGATGTACACATGTGGTATGCACTTATGAGGGGAGGGCAATGTGCTCCAGTACACATAAACAGTATTTGTCTACAACACCAGTAGATGTGTCCTTTTGGCTGGCCTTTCACAGTATCTAGGCCCTTAAGACTTTAACAGGAACAAAATGGTACACCACTTAGATGTACGCACAGGTTACACTTAATAGAGGGCAATATGCTTTTAGTACTCTGCTCACCCTAACTAGCTGGCTACTATTAGCTTTTCAGTTGTTGTACACACCAGTGCTGCAGCACACAGTCGCTGTGTACTGCACCCAAAATTTCACTTTCTCTCTCAATCTCACTTCCTTCCCTATCAGTGCTTCTAGGCTGGATTTGGGCTTGAGGTGAATCGCTGCAGTAAAAAAAAATTTCTGTGCAACACACTGCTCTCTGTCCCTCTCTCTCTGCAGTAGAACGCTGATGTGACTGGGAGGTGAACCGCTGCTGTAAAAATGCTTTTTTGTACAACACACACTGCTGTCTGTCTCTCTCTCTCTCTCTCTCTCTCTGCAATAAAACGCTGAAGTGACTGGCCGCAAGATGGTTGCCAATTATATAGGGCTGTGACATCACAGGGGTGGCTGGCTGCTGATAGGCTGCATGTGATTCAGGGTCATCCCACTGACCCTTGTTCCCACCTTCCCAGTATTCCTTGACCCATGTCCTCACATGTGCATTCGCCATTTTAGATGTCCTGGAGCCTGGACCGCACTAAATGGAGTTTAATGAAGCGATTAGTGAGATCGAATTGCGGCGATATTCGCATTCATTGCAAATAAAATTTTTCCTGAAATTCGTAACTAATCCGGATTTGTCAGATTCGATTTACTCATCCCTAATTGTAGTAGATCTCTGCAGTTCAAAGCAACGGACATTATATTCCCCAGCAGTGCTAGAATTTACAGCTGATACTAATCTTTACTTAGTATTAAAGGGGTATTCCAGGCAAAAACATTTTATCCCCTACCCAAAGGATAGGGGATAAGATGTCTGATCGCGCGGGGCCCACTGCTGAGACCCCCCCGCGATCTCCCTGCAGCACCCGCATTCTATGTGGGGACTGCGTCTCTAGTTTCGGAAACCTCCGGGTTTCCGGGACTGGGGACGTAACGTCACGCCACGCCCCCTCCATTCATGTCTATGGGAGGGGGTGGTTTCCGAAACTGGAGATTCAGCACCTGCATAGAATGCGGGTGCTGCAGGGAGATCGCGGGGGGTCTCAGCAGCAGGCCCCCTGCGATCAGACACCTGATAAAAAAAAGTTTGCCCGGAATACCACTTTAAACTCCCCTGTCAGCAGTCCTCTGAGAATCTTTAATGGTGTTATCTTGGATTAGAAAAAAAACATAGCTGCTTTCTTCCTGAAACAGCACCACTATTGTCCTCAGTTTGTGCATGGTATTGCAGCTCTCCCTTTCATCCAGGGATGGGAACAATAGGTGGTAATGGAATGCCTATGATCTTCAAAGTGTAATCCACGGTGTTACATTATTTTACAGCATACTTAAGATAATTTATGTTTTAGTAGGTGGAGGGGTATGTAGGTTAGTTCCTTTGGGCACCTTGTTGTTTTTGTGTTAGTAGCGCCATTCCCTTTACCTAGGGGCTATATTTTGTTGGTTGGTCTTCAAAATGTAACACACCTTTTATTTCTGTTTCAAAAATTGTTATACTAGAATATTGCCCATTATAGCCCAGTACAGTACCCAATCCCACCTTTCTACAGGGGTTAACTAATACCTTTATAAAATTCTCATCTATACCTAGAATACACACCTACAGTGATATTATATTGTGCTCAGTTAATGTCACTGGTCACTTAATAATGACTTCAGGGTTCAGCGTATGCTGGCAATTTCACCACTTAATGCTTGGGATATAGGCAAAGGTTGCACCTTCATATGACTGGCAGTAAAGTTTAGGAATGTTCTGCCGAACCACCATACATAAACATTCAGCATTCTGAAAGTGGACATTGATATGTACATTACATAGCCAACATGCATTTCTAAATTATTCAGCTAGCAGCATTTGAAAGGGGTAGAAGTGTTCCAAGTAAGTCAGGGTTCTTTTTACCCCTATTTTTATTTATTTTATTTTATACTGGATCACAAGAACATGGCGACAAATGTCTAAATCCCACCTCTGCTTCTAGCTGTCCATACTTACATATATTTGAAATATAATAGCAGTTAGGGAAGGAATGGAAGTTCAAAGGCTAGATCAGACTACACAGAGTGTGTTTGTTGTCTGTATCTATGGAGACACGTGGGTCTGCTTCATATTGTTTATAAATTGGCTGCAT
The DNA here is from genome assembly GCF_029499605.1 of Hyla sarda. Taxonomy (NCBI): domain Eukaryota; kingdom Metazoa; phylum Chordata; class Amphibia; order Anura; family Hylidae; genus Hyla; species Hyla sarda. The sequence continues at coordinate 104,129,252 of NC_079191.1, read as the reverse complement.
AATTGGATTTACCCCTTAAGGATGCCCTCACATGCTAGTAAGTAACGGCGGGTTTCCTGCTGCAAGTTACCATAGAGGAATGCAAAGGCCGCAGCATCAATCTGGAGGCTCCGCTCAATGGAAAAAGAGCTGGAGTTTATTGATGACAAAAGCAATGTTTCGGCTCCATGTGAGCCTTTTTTCAAGCATCATAAAGTGTGCTGCAAGCTCCGCCACTATTCATTCGAATGGGTCTGTGGACAGTCCGTATATCTGACACTATTGCGGACTGTCCATGGACCTATTGAGATCAATGTTAGCGTAACTTGCAGCAGGTAAACACACCCTAATACATGCTCCCTGCTCGGACCATGTACCTTGAGTTGACTAATTGATGTTTGAATTGTCATGTCTTTAACTATTCACTTTAATGTATTTAACATCCTGAAAATTTAGAAAATGTTGCATTTTACTAACTTTGAAGCTCTCTTGTAAGGAAAATGGATATTCCCAATAAATTTCATTTTTATTCACAAAAAAATAAAATAAAAATACATGCTCCCTACAAAACACAAGATTTTCGAAAGATAAACTGGGGTGAAATTGTGCAGTCCACTCACAAAAAACTGTACAAGGTGGAATGTATAAGTAAAAAGACGTTTTGTTATTCATATTGTTGAGAAATGTAACAGATAAACAAGTTATGCTTCCAAGACACTGCTAGATAAATGGTAATGCTTTTTACACTTTTCATTTCCCATTGTGGGCTTGTAAAAACAGACATTTCTCAATTATGGTAATATTTGTTTTCCTTAATACCTTTTTGTTACTTGACAAAATTTACAAAGCTATGTGAATTCCCTATGTTGGAGACAGGACTTTTTTTCCTATTGTCATGGAGCGCCTTCCTATCTGCAGAAGCAGCAGGACTGACAGGTAAGTTGCTTATTGGCAAATTTCATTATGCAGATAGGAATAAAACAAAATAAAGACTACGGATTCTATTTTTTAATAAAGAAGCATTGTGCTCAAAATAGAGAAGCAAGTGCTGGATCCTGGTAATTTGGTCTCACCACCTCAGCATCGAAAATAAGAAATTCTTTTTATGTTGAACTGAATATAAACAACATTGTGAATCATAAAACTGTTACCTGTCAGTGACACCCAGATGCATATGTACACAATATGGCCCATCTGCCTTCTGCAGGCTAAGGATCAGGCATTAGCGTTACTATGTGCTGACTGCTCTGCTTCACATCCACAAATAGATTTGTCAGACGGGTGTCCAGAGAATTTGTTGTGGGTTTCCATCAAGCTTTCCAGTATTTTTGATGCCAAGAATGCTTTTCAATGCTATTCTTGCTGTCAAAAATATCAGAACCCTGGTTGACCCTTTACAATGGGATTTGCCAGCGTACATTTGGATCCATCTGTAAATGAATCTGCCACCATAGCCATGGCTGATCCAGAGCCAGGACTCTAATGTGAATTTCTCGGGTTGTTTATATTTGTGAATGAGCTTTTTTATATGCCTGTTGTCATGCCTGTGTTCTCTTTATATGTGTTTTGCTTAAAAAATCTCCTTCTTCTACCGATTTAAATCATGTTCTAGCTAATATAGAAAATACATGTCAAAAAAGTAATGCATACTATATGTGCATGTGCCTTCTCTTCTATATGTGATCTACATCCTCTGGTGGGATTATGTTCTCCATTTGAGGCTCCTACAGTATAAAATGCCTAGTTAAAGGGGTACTCTGCCCCTAGACATCTCATCCCCTATCCAAAGGATAAGATGTCTGATTGCAGGGGTCCCACTGCTGGGACCCCCGCGATCTCTGTGCAGCTCCTGGCGTTCGTTTAGAATGTTGGGTGCGGGAGGCGGGGTAATGACATCTCAGCCACTCGGCTCGTGGAGTCCCGCCCCCTCAACGTAAGTCTATGGGAAGGCGCGATGAGGCTGCCACACCCCCTCCCATAGACTTGCATTGAGGGGGTGGGGAATGACACCACGAGCGGCAGGGCTGAGACGTCATGACCCCGCAAAGTACCCCTTTAACCACCACTCCTGTAAGCAATATTATGGTTCTGAACCCCAAGAACAAACAGTACATCTACAGTAATGGGACAATGCAAATAAAACAATGTTCCTATCAGATCCTATTCTCCATTGTTCTTTTATGAATTGATTTACTGTTGCCAGGCTCAGATTTTGTGTTGTAGAACTATTTTTTCCACAATGAGGTCTAGCATGTACAATGCAGATATTCATTTGATATTCTGCCACGTAGCATCTGGTTTCCAACAGGCGTCAAGCTTTTCTTCTTATGTTTCTTTGCTTAAATCTTAAAAACCATACAGGTTTAATTAATTCAATAATCCATGGGATGTTAATATTGTGGTTATTTATTGTTGGCTTCACATTTTTCAGGCTAGGTTCTTCCAGTGACATAAAAGGTAATTACTGGAGATTATAGGTAAATGCTACAAAGTGGTCCACAATGGTTCTGTAAGCTAAAAGGTTATTTGAGAGACTAAATAGGGTTTAAAGGGATATTCCAGGAATCAGAAAGCAGGCCTTTTTTCTTTCAAAGACATCTTGCTGTTTGTCTCCCATTTGGGTGTGGTTCTACAGCTCCGTTCCGTTGAAGTGAATGGAGCCAAGTTGTAATACCACACCCAAAGTGGAGACAAGGAGGGCACTGTCTTTGAAAGACAAAATGCCAGTTTTTTTTATTCCTGGTACAATCCTTTAAGGTCATAGCATATTGATGGCATATCTTCAAGATGGCAGGATGGTTGAGTGCTGATACTAGCTGACCCCACTGATCAGTTGCTTATCTGAGCCCCAGGTTCAGCATATATATATATATATATATATATATATATATATATATATATATATATATATACAGTGAACTTAGTCAGAAGCAGACAGCTCCCTTCATTGTGAAGTCTAGAGAGAGGGGAGAAGGCGCCTCATGTGCTGGATCAGCAGATCTTGTGAGTGGGGGGAAGGGAGGTAATCCCACGCCACTTACCAAAGTTGGTTGTGCGCCCACACACAACAAGGCGTGAAATGTATATGTCAGTCCACTGCAGTCCTCCTTAGTAGAGTAGAAACAAGCATGAGATCACCATAAAATCAGGAGTTTGTCTGGCACAGAAAGGAACCATCAGGAAGCAGGATAAAATCAAAGGATTTATTGAATGCAAAGCATTTCACATTTTGTCATGCCTGAAGAAGCTGTGCATGCGCAGCGAAACGCGTTGCATTCAATAAATCCTTTGATTTTATCCTGCTTCCTGACGGTTCCTTTCTGCGCCAGACAAACTCCTGATTTTACGGTCATCTCATCCTTGTTTCATTGTGAAGTGGCTGCGATGAGTTACTGCAGCTCAGGTGCCATTGAGGCCACTAGACAGAGAAGGGACCCATCTGGTTCTTGCTTTGTAACTTTGTGCATAAAAAACTTAGGACCCATGTGGGCACCCCACCAATTTATACCTATCCTGACAATAGGCCATTAATATGTTATGATCAGAAAACCCCTTTAAGGGCCCTTTCACAAAGCAGAATTTTCTCACTGAAGAAAATTCTGTGACAAAATTCTGCTGTGTGAAAGGGCCCTTAATTGCTTAATTTCCTCACTTCTCCATGCAGAATCCATGTCACACAAGTTATTTAAAGCAGATTGAAGCAGAATTTCCATGTGGAATTAGTTTCTGTTCTAACAATGGACATGTCAATTTTTGAAGCAGAAAATAATCCTCATCAGGAACTTCCATGGACATCAATGGGGTTTTGATTCCAAATGGAAATTCTTCTTCAGTCTGCTTCAAATGACTTGTGTGTCATTGTTTGTACATGAAGAAGTAGCTAAAGTTCATTGAGAAAATTTTGCAGTGTGAAATGTACAGTTGTGGCCAAAAGTTATGAGAATGACACAAATTTGGGTTTTCACACACACATTTGCTGCCCCAGTGTTTTTAGAACTTTTTGTCACATGTTTGAACTTTTAATGATAAATATCTAAAGTTTATGCAAAGACTTAATATTTACAGTCTTTTTGTTCAAGATTTCTGCAATTCTGGCATCCTGGATATGAGCTTCTGGGCCATATACTGAAGAAAGATAAGCCATTGTTGACTAATCATTGCTTGGAGTTTATCACTATTTTTGTGTGTTTTCTTTTTTTTTTTTTTGTCCACCTACATCTTCTCTACCGGTTCTCAATGGGATTTTCTTGGCTATAGACTCAAAATTTCCAGGACAGAAACCAAAAGCCTTTGCCTCACTGTGCAAGCAGATGCACTGACACCTGCCTGCTTGTCGAGCAAGCTTTTGCACTGTTGAACCGATCCTGTAGCTAAATCATCTTAAGGATATAGTCCAGACTCCTGGCACTTAAAATGTAGTTAGCAGGTCATATTGTGGAAGGGCTGAAATTCTTTGAAAATGTTTTTTTTTTTTTGTGTGTGTGTGTGATTAACAGGGTATTCTGAGATTTTTTTATTTGACTGTGCTGTAAAGTGAGTGTAGTTCATAATATAGTGTCTGTACCTGTGTTTGATGGTAATTCTCATGTGATCTTTGTCCTGGATGTTCATTTTTAGCAGCATGCAAAATTAGTGTTGCCTCAGGCCTTTCCCAGATTGCATTGCGGCCCGAGATAATGCATCACTAGTCAGGTGTTGAAAGGGAGAGTGTCTGTGCTTCAATGGGTGCAGCGACCACTAAGTGGGAGGGAGATCAGTTTCCACAGGGCTGCAGGGAATTGTAGTTTCAAGCACAACATGCATGGAAGGGATTTGCCAACATCATATTTTCTTTGGATGACGTTCCAGTGGAAGTAAGGTGAACCACAAATGTCTGGCAATTACCTTTATTGCTCCTAGTTTAAGCCTTTTAGTTTGATGCTTTTTATTTATTAATTTATTCATTTAACTAGACTAATCCTTAGAAGTTAGTTTTTATTTTATTTCAGAGAGTATCCTTAATTTGGAGCTAGGTATGCACACTTAAATTAAGTTTAAATATGCTAAATTAATTAAACAAAGCTAAAAAATCTAGAATTACTATTACTTTACTACAATAATATGCTTATTGAGATAGCATGTTTAAGGCTACATTCATATCACAACCGATATGGGCACATGGAGTGGCACAGACCACATTCAATCCTACAACTCAAGCGTAGTCAGCTAGTGACTAGGTTTGGGTTGTTTTCCCAGCATATCTGACTTTTAGATCAGACTGAAAAATGTGCGACACCATGATATTCTGTCCGATCCAAAAGTCAGATACACTTGGAAAATGAACTAAAAATAGTCCCTAGCTGACTACGCCGAAGTCCTATGATTGAATGGGGCCCATGCTGGTCTGTGCATAGATACAGTGCAGCCTAGTACAAGCTTTAGAAATCGTATCCTTCCCAAGGAGGCACAAACTGGGATGTAAATACACCCTAAGGGTACGTTCCACGAGCGGATCCCCGGCGCGTATTACGCTGAGGATTCGCCCCTGAAGGACGGCTGTATGCTGTCTTTACAGGTGCCTGCTTGGAGCAGCAATACGCTGCTACAAGCAGACACACTGAAGCGATGTCGATGTGCGAGTAGCTGCGCATGCGTGGTGTACTCGCACACATCGTAGCCGCTCCCCCTGCTCTATGAGCTAGCCAAGAGCTGCCGTGATGTGCGAGTATGTCGCACATTGCAGTGTGTCTGCTCATTGCGGCGTAGTGGCGCTCCGAGCAGGCACCTGTAAAGGCAGCATACAGCGATCCTTCAGCGGTGGATCCACAGCGTAATACGCGCTGGGGATCCGCTCGTGTGAACGTACCCTTAGAGTAAGTCTCCTGCAGGAAGAATTGTGGCCAAAGATACCGAGTGCTGCAGCACCAACTGGATCAGTCAGTGCTAGGAACACGCGTACATTGCCTTTCCCATAGCCGACAATGTATTCCAGGTGGATTCCATCAAATTTGAATTCTGTCAAATCATATTTGACTTTCCTTTAAAGGAAATTTTACATAAAACACTTAAATCAAAAACGTATTTAACTTGTACAGGACAGTCCAGTCCTACCTGTTGGGGTATCCAAAGTACCATTAATTTGTTTCTTACATATCTACTGTTGTGATGCACCATGCAATACAATGGTGTGCATGGCCCCTTTGATAAGCATCTATTCAGGATCCTTGTGAAATGGATTCCTAATATATTTTTGTGTCGGGACCTTACTCATAGGCATTTGTAAAGAGTATTAAGCTGACTTACACAAAAAGGTGGCGAATAGTTCATCTGTTTGTTAATGCCGAGGAGTGTGTAGAATGCAAAATAATAATGTTTTCACAGAAATAAAGTCTACTATGCCCTCTAATAAAAAAAATAAAAATAAAAACATACATGATCTGCATGTTGGACTGCTGTCACTCCTGTTAATGCAAAAAAGAATAGTGGATTAGTCACAAAAGTTTTCCATTTACAGTATGATCTGTTTCACAGAACTATACTGCAGTGATAAAAATGCAGTGAGATATAATTCAGGATACTCGGCTGAGTTTTGTGAGCTGAGAAATGATGGAGAATTTAATATATTGCTGTGTAATGTTAAACTTTGGCTGTAAATCATGGATTATGTGCAAGATTTCTGGAGCTGTGACTTAGCTCCGGGGTGGCGTGCTGTCCATAATGAGAGCGGTATACAGCAGGACTGCTCTCATATACAGTAGGGGGAACATTAATTTGCTGAAAGCAGAGGCTAAAACGCTGTAAGCTGCACAAAAAGAACTCCGCATGATATCCTGCTATTAACTTTGTGATGGACTACTTTATTTTTGTTCCATTGTTCCAGGTCTGCAGGACATAATAGCTGGATTTATTAATGTTTTATATGAGTGAAAGGGTGCTTATTATCATTCTAGAATGTTTTTAAGTTATTATTTATATCTGCTTACTGTTTAGATTATAGAAAATGTATTTATATTTGTCTATTATCCTTTGTCTGTTATAATTAGGGTGCTGACTTCCATGTTTGTTGTATTCAAATTCTCTTTTTATTATTTCTCATTTGTTCCATTAATGTGGGAAGTGATGCTCACGTGGTGATCCTGGAAGTGAGCTTGGCCAGCATGTTTATTCTTTAAGGTCCAGGCCCTGGAAATGGGGCAGTACCTCCTCTAGATGTATGACTTGGCAAAAGCATCCTTGTACACCAGCAAACGTTCTGATCAAAAGGTCACCATTTTTGACAATTCTAAAATTATATAAGTCTTTGTGGCCTCATTTTTGTGGGCACTCACTTAATCACAGTAGGTGATAATGCCACTCAGGGACTTTTAGACTTAGTATTCTTGCCTAGTGCAGAGCCATTACTTGTCATTCAGTGGTGTGAGCATACTGCTACAGGATATTACAACCATACTGTGGCTGGATAACAGCACCTTATCGGGACTTGATAACATCTACGTACTGTTAGTGGATAATACTACAATATCCTGACTGGGGACCAATACCATCAAATAGTTGTGGAGTCAATGTTTAAGCCACTACGCAATTTGCAGGGCCGTTTGAAGGAATTTGGGGGTCCCAAGCAAAATAGACATGGAGGCCCCCCCCCCCACGCAAAGCCTACAGGAACCACATCATAGCCATACAGTTTAAGTTTACCCACAATTTATATAAATAAAAAAGGAGGTTAACATTGCAATTTTCATGCACATTAAATGCAACAGCAGTATTTGCACTGTGCAAATACTGCTGTTGCATTTAATGTGCATGAAATTTGAACATTTTCAATAAATGAACATTTGCGAAAAACACCACTGTACCATACAAATTGTATGGTACAGTGGTGTTTTTTGCAAATGTTTAATGTATATTCGATACAATGTAGTACCCCCAGATTGACCCCCTCCCCACCCTGTAGGAAGGTAGTACCTCTACATTAACCCCCTCTCCCCCAGTAGGCAGGTAATACCCCCCCGCACCCCAGGTGGGGGTTCATCTGGGGATGCTACCTTCCTACTGGGGGAAAGAGGGGGTTAATCTGGGGGTACTACCTTCCTACAGGGTGGGGGAGTGGGGGTTAATCTGGGGGTACTACCTTCCTACTGGTGAGGAGGGGGTTAATCTGGAGTTACTACCTATCTACTGGGGGGCCCCAGATTACCCCCCCCCCCCAGTAGGCAGGTAGTACCCCAGATTAACCCCCTCCCCCTAGTAGGCAGGTAGTTCGCCCAGATTAACCCCCCCCAGTAGGCAGGTAGTACCCCCAGATTAACCCCCCCAATAGGCAGGTAGTACCCCCTGTACCCCAGGAGGGGGTTAATCTGGGGGTGCTACCTTCCTACTGGGGGGAGGGTGTTAATCTGGGGGTACTACCTTCTTACAGGGTGGGGGTGGGGGTTAATCTTGGGGTACTACCTTCCTACTGGTGGGGTGGGGGTTAATCTTGGGGTACTACCTTCCAACTGGTGGGGAGGGGGTTAATCTGGGGGTACTACCTACCTACTGGGGGGCCCCAGATTACCCCCCCCCCAGAAGGCAGGTAGTACCCCAGATTAACCCCCTCCCCCCAGTAGTCAGGTAGTACCCCCAGATTACCCCCCTCAGTAGGTAGGTAGTACTCCCTGTACCCCAGGAGGGGGTTCATCTGGGGGTTTTACCTTCCTACTGGAGGGGTTAATCTGGGGGTACTACCTGACTACTGGGGGGCCCAGATTAACTCCCTCCTCACCCAGTAGGAAGGTAGTACCCCAGATTAACCCCCCCCCCCAGTAGGCAGGTAGTACCCCCTGTACCCCAGGAGGGGGTTCATATGGGGGTGCTACCTTCCTACTGGGGGGAGGGGGTTAATCTGGGGGTACTACCTGACTACTGGAGGGGGCCAGATTAACCCCCCCATCCCCCCAGTAGGCAGGTAGTACCCCCAGATTAACCCCCTCCTCCCCCAGTAGGAAGGTAGTACCCCAGATTAGCCCCCTTCCCCCCAATAGGCAGGTAGTACCCCAGACTAAACCCCTCCCCCCAGACCCAGTAGGCAAGTAGTTAGGGGTACTGACCCCAGTCAGAGTCACTGAAATGTAACTAACGCCACACGACGAGCACAGTCACGTGACACCTCACGTCACGCTCTAGGGCCGGCGTTAGGACGCCCTTGTACTCAGCGTGACGTCATGTGACACACGAACGTATGAAGTCCGGACTGGAGGTGAGCCAGGGCGGGGCACAAAAAGGAGCCGGAGGCAGCGACTTCAGTCTCTGCCTCCCGCTCCAGACAAGCTCTAGCACTGCTGGCCCGGCAGGCCGACAGGGCGAGCTGCCTGCTGAAAGGGATAGGGAAGGAGGACAGGCAAACACAGGCTCTGCTTCGGGGCCCCGGGCCAGCTCGAGGCCCCAAGCAATTGCTTGGTTTGTCTGTCCTCTTCCGACGGGCCTGGCAATTTGCAGGAACAGGAGTTCTAGGTGAGTGCTAGAGTGGACTGTTTCCCTGCCCATTCATTACAAACCTTATGGGAGAGAAAAATCAACAATGATGCTCTTGTCCTCATCTCCCATCCTCATATCCATATTTCTCATCCTCATATACCTACCTCATATACAGATATCCCATCCTTATTTCTGTCCTCATATGGGGCATAATTATAGGAGGTGCAGAGGTAACAGTCGCACCTGGGCCCTGATGCTTAAGGGGACCCAAAGGCACCTCTGTCTCATTACACTCTAGACATGGGACTCCATTACAGATTTTGCATTGGGGCCCTGAAGCTACAAGTTACACCTCTGAACTCATATCCCGTCATCGTATGTGACCTCATACCCCGACCTCATATGCCATCCTCACTATCCAATCCACACTATCTCTGCATTTGCTTGCCAGACAGTTAAAAATCAAACAGTAGCACCAGTGAGCCTCCTGCTGTGCCCATGTGTCCTGTGTTGTCTGCTCGTAGCAGCAATCTGCCACTATGAGCTAACACACAGGGATCTACAAGTCGCGCACATGCACAATTTACTCACAGACATTGCAGCCACTCTAGGCCTAGCTCAGACAACACAGGACACACGGGTACAGCAGGAGGCTCACTCTATAGACAGTTATCATCACATTTGCCATGCCAAATATGCTGCGGATGTGGTACTAGTGACCCTAGCCTAAAAGTCTTGGGCAATCTCTGCCCGAGAGCAACACAATCATTTAGAGGAAAGAAGGTTTAGAGGAAAGAAGGTTTCTACACCAGCACAGACGTGGGTTCTTTACTGTAAGAGCAGTGAGACTGTGGAATTCTCTGCCTGAGGAGGTGGTCATGGTTAACTCGGTAAAATAATTTAAAAGGGGTCTGGATGCATTTTTGGAGAATAATAACATTACAGGTTATGAATTCTAGATCTATAGGGACAGAACGTTGATCCAGGGATTTATCCTGACTGCCATATTTGGAGTCGGGAAGGAATGTATACCTCTAGTATGAGGTTTTTTTTGCCTTCCTCTGGATCAACTCAGTAGAGACTCATTAGGGTTATAGGTTGAACTTGATGGACTCTGGTCTTTTTTCAACCTTATGAACTATGTTACTATGTAATCATGAAGTCCTATAGACTTGCATTGGACTTCAGAGGAAAAAAATCCCACCCTCGCATAGGGGGGGTTGTTAGGGTTGATTTAACTCTACTATATTTTTAGATGTAAGTAACATGTGTACCAAGTTTCATCAAAACATCTCCAGCCATTTGGAAGTTATTCTGGAACATACATACATACAAATAAATGTGTTGAGTTTCACACACACACATACATATATGTTAATTATTACCATGCTGAGACTGGGTAACAAGACAAAGCAAATTAAGCTAAGTTCACATTAAATGTTACTAAAGTACGGATCAGTACTACAGATGAGTGAAAAATTGAATCCTTATATGTAATGCCCTTTTTGATTGGAGTTCTTATTTTTTCTCTCTTTCTGGCCCAGACCACCATTATGATTTCTTCCAGCCACTACTCGTCTCTATAGTTTGCTGCCCCACTTAATAATAGTCTTCCACACAATAAAAGCAGCTTCTAAGTGTCTTCTATAGTAGTAGTGCCTCTAGCCTATTTTCCAAGTATAGTGTCCCTGCACAGTAATGGCACTCCAACACAGTAATGGTATCCCCTTAGTTCCCTGACATTAAAAGTCTGCATTGCTTTCAGCCTAGTGCTTGCTGTACAGAAATAGTTTCCCCCATGCATCACCCCACCAAAATTTAGCAGCCTGGGAATTTTGCTTTGCATTGTTCCCTGCAAGTTCTATAGGCACTGGTCCTCCAGTGTCAGTTGGTAAATATGGCCCTTCATATTGATCATCACTAGTTAATAATATAAACATTCAGGCACTATAACAAGTTGAGAAAGGATCACTAGACTTGATTTGATTTTCATGGGAAATATTTCCATTACATTCTGCTGACAAATGTGGTTTAAAAGCAAGTAGCAATAAAATAGGCTTAGGAATTAAGCATCGAGCCCGCAGTTTTTAACTGACAGCACAGGCTATACATTAAACTCCCATATTGATTGTTTTGATATTAAAAGAGCCATTTGGAGAATGTTTCTTCCATTGTCAATATGTCACAGTACATTGCATGTGATTTGGTATGGGCAATGGCTGTGTGAGTTAATGGAGAGAGTACCGTATACTTGTCCGGCAGATGTTAATGGGAGCCATCAATTTCAGTTTTGTGAGCCTGTTCCTTTTGTCCTCTTCATTCATGCACCAGTAATGCTGCTAAGCGCTAGTTACTATTAACCTTGGAACAGTTCACAGTCTCTTTTTTTAGGATTTGACGCTAAATGCAGGAAGCAGTAATGACTGATATAGCGTGCATAGTTAATTACAGTGCGTTTTCTGAGTCCTAATAGCTTTGACTCTGTACCAACATTCCTCTTATCAGAATGAGCGCTGTGTTAATCACTACAAAATTTAATTGGATTCATGGAAGAATTGATAAGAATGCCATTTATATAGCAAGACACACATTACCCTTACAGTGCAAAGCCGCACAATCCAGAGAGGCCATCGGCTACTAGAACTAGTGCTACACTAATGTGGAAGCCTTGGTTGCAATTTCACGTCTAGCTCATCCCAAAGGTGTTAAATGGGTTGAGGTCAGGGCTCTGTGCAGACCAGTCAGGTTCTTCCACACTAAACTCCCCCAAACCATGATTTTGTGGACCCTGTTTTGTTCATTGGGGCACAGTCATTCTTAAACAGAAAGGGCCAAACCTAGGCTGTTCCAACAAAGTTCAAAACATACAATTGTCCAAAATCTGAAGCATTAAAGGGGTTATCCAGGATTAGAAAAAAGAAAGCTGAATTCTTTAAAAAACTGCTTAACATTTGTATGCAGTTTGTGTGTGGTTGCATCTCAATTCCATGGACACACAACCTGCAGACAGGTGTGATGCTGTTTTTCGAAGAAATTGGCTCTTTTTATCTCTCTTTCGTGATAACCCCTTCACTGAAACAAATTGGTTTAGGCCAGTGGTTTCCAACCTTTTTTGCCCGAGTACACCTTGACAGCCCATTTCCAAAAATTGCACTCCCCATATTAGCTGCATGTTTGTAATTAATATAGTTGTTGTAATTTCAGATGTATATACCTTTCTTTACTACATATCCTTTAACTAGGTCCCCTGCTCATCTCCCTTTATCCCCGGACTCCCTTCTGCTCTCCCTATATCCTCTAGGTCCTGTGCTCTATCCCTGTCTCCCCAGCTCCTCTCCCTATCTCCCCAGGCCCCCTGCTCCTCTCCCTATCTCCCCAGGCCCCCTGCTCCTCTCCCTATCTCCCCAGGCCCCCTGCTCCTCTCCCTATCTCCCCAGGCCCCCTGCTCCTCTCCCTATCTCCCCAGGCCCCCTGCTCCTCTCCCTATCTCCCCAGCTCCTCTCCCTATCTCCCCAGGCCCCCTGCTCCTCTCCCTGTCTCCCCAGCTCCTCTCCCTATCTCCCCAGGCCCCCTGCTCCTCTCCCTATCTCCCCAGGCCCCCTGCTCCTCTCCCTATCTCCCCAGGCCCCCTGTTCCTCTCCCTATCTCCCTAGGTCCCCTGCTCCTCTCCCTATCTCCCCAGGCCCCTTGCTCCTCTCCCTATCTTCCCAGCTACTCTCCCTATCTCCCCAGGCCCCCGGCTCCTTTCCCTATCTCCCCAGGCCACCTGCTCCTCTCCCTAACTCCCTAAGTCCCCTGCTCCTCTCCCTATCTTCCCAGGTCCCCTGCTCCTCTCCCTAACTCCCTAAGTCCCCTGCTCCTCTCTCTATCTCCCCAGGACCCCTGCTCCTCTCCCTATCTCCCCAGGCCCCCTGCTCCTCTTCTTATCTCCCTAGGTCCCCTGCTCCTCTCCCTAACTCCCTAAGTCCCCTGCTGCTTTCCCTATCTCCCCAGGCCCCCTGCTCCTCTCCCTATCTCCCCAGGCCCCCTGTTCCTCTCCCTATCTCCCCAGGCCCCCTGCTCATCTCCCTATCTCCCCAGGCCCCCTGTTCCTCTCCCTATCTCCCCAGGCCCCCTGCTAATCTACCTATCTCCCTAGGCCCCCTGCTCCTCTCCCTATTTCCCTAGATCCCCTGCTCCTCTCCCTATCTCCCCAGGCCCCCTGCTCCTCTCCCCATCTCCCCAGCCCCCCTGCTCTTCTCCCTATCTCCCTAGGTCCCCTGCTCCTCTCCCTATCTCCCCAGGCCCACTTCTCCTATCCCTATCTCCCCAGGCCCCCTGTTCCTCTCCCTATCTCCCCAGGCCCCCTGCTCATCTCCCTATCTCCCCAGGCCCCCTGTTCCTCTCCCTATCTCCCCAGGCCCCCTGTTCCTCTCCCTATCTCCCCAGGCCCCCTGCTCATCTCCCTATCTCCCCAGGCCCCCTGTTCCTCTCCCTATCTCCCCAGGCCCCCTGCTAATCTACCTATCTCCCTAGGCCCCCTGCTCCTCTCCCTATTTCCCTAGATCCCCTGCTCCTCTCCCTATCTCCCCAGGCCCACTTCTCCTATCCCTATCTCCCCAGGCCCCCTGCTCCTCTCCCTATCTCCCTAGGCCCCCTGCTCCTTTCCCTTTCTCCCTAGATCCCCTGCTCCTCTCCCCATCTCCCCAGGCCCCCTGCTCCTCTCCCCATCTCCCCAGGCCCCCTGCTCTTCTCCCTATCTCCCGAGGCCCCCTGCTCTTCTCCCTATCTCCCCAGGCCCCATGCTCCTCTCCCTATCTCCCTAGGTCCCCTGCTCCTCTCCCTATCTCCATAGGCCCCCTGCTCCTCTCCCTATTTCCCTAGATACCCTGCTCCTCTCCCTATCTCCCTAGGCCCCCTGCTCCTCTCCCTATTTCCCTAAATCCCCTGCTCTTCTCCCTTTCTCCCCAGGCCCCCTGCTCCTCTCCCTAGGTCCCCTGCTCCTCTCCCTATCTCCACAGGCCCCATGCTCCTCTCCCTATCTCCCTAGGCCCCCTGCTCCTCTCCCTATTTCCCTAGATCCCCTGCTCCTCTCCCCATCTCCCCAGGTTCCCTGCTCCTCTCCCTATCTCCTCTAGGTCCCATGCTCCTCTCCATATCTCCTCTAGGTCCCCTGCTCTCTCCCTATCTCCTCATTGCCCCCTGCTCCTCTACCTAGCTCCCCACCCCCCATTTTTTCTCCCTCTAGCTCCATAGGCCCCCTGCTTCACTCACCACCGATGTACACAGTGTGACCATACTAGCACAATAGTCAGCACATTCTATACAGTTGTCACAGCCCCCTCCTTCTCCACTCCTCCGCTCATATTTTCCACATTCCGCTTTTGACTAGTGGGGATCGTCCCTCGCAGTGCATGCCGGTAGGTACATACACAGGCTTCTCTTCCTCATGGATGGAAAAAAGAAGTATGAGGAGAAATAAATGCTGAAGCATTGACACGGAGGACAAGACAGAAGCGGATGCAAAATGTCTAAGGGCCCGGGTCTGCCATCTTGATCCTTCTGATATCACTGTCCCCATGTGTGTCATTTAGCTTTCTAAAACTTTTGAATGGCAGAAAAGCCATGGTTAAAGGGGTTATCCAGCAATAAAAAGAGCTTATTTCTTCAAAAAACAGCACCACACCCAGGGCTGGTGCAAGGAGTTATGCCACCCTAGGAAAAAGCTACTTCTGCCGACCCCTTGGCTCTGACAATTGTCCGCCCTTTGATATGCCCCACCTTACTACTGGGGAGACACACTGTAACAAACCTCCCCATGTAATCTCCTTACTACTGGGCTGACACCCTGTTACAAGCCCCTCCTTATGTAATTCGCTTACTACTGCGGTGACACACTGTAACAAACCCTCACCTCATGTAACTAGATATCTACTGGGGTTACACACTGTAACAAACCTCCTCCTCATGTAGTCTCCTTACTACTGGGGTGACACACTGTAACAAACCTCCTCCTCATGTAGTCTCCTTACTACTGGGGTTACACTCTGTAACAAGCTCTCTCCTCATGTAATTAGCTTACTACTGGATTTACACACTGTAACAAATCCCCTCATTATGTAATTACCTTACTACTGTGGTGACATAAATCAGGGGTGGGGGGGGGGTATGGTGGTGCTGCTGGCTGCCTAACTTTATTGTGGCAGGCAGAGTGATGCCCCCATCAAGATGGCACTCTAGGCATCCTATTTTGCCTATAGGCAGAGCCGGCCCTGACCACACCTCTCCGCAGCTTGTCTGTGGTATTACAATTTGGCTCCATTCACATGGAACTGAGCTGCAAAACTATACCCAATCTGCAGACAAATGTGGTGCAGTTTATTGAATTTTTTTTTTCCTATTGCTGAATAACCCATTTAAAGGGGTACTCCGGCCCTAATACATCTCATCCCCTATCCAAAGGATAGGGGATAAGATGTCTGATCACCAGGGTCCTGCTGCTGGGGACCCCCGCAATCTGTAATTCCGCACCCACCTTTGTGAGCTCTCTGCAGCGCTGGAGGCTCCAAGTGTGAAGCGTGACGACCACGGGGCCGAAGTATTGTGACATAATGACCCCGCCCCCACACCCAGGACTGGGTGCCCCATCCCCTCCATGCAAGTCTATGGGAGGGGGCATGATGGCCGTCACACCCCCTCCCATAGACTTACAATGAGCGGGTGGGGCGTGACGTCACAAGGGGGCGGAGTCAAGACATCACGATCCTCCCTGTGGTCGTCACGCTTCACACTCGGAGCCTCCAGCGCTGTAGAGAGCTCACAAAGGTGGGTGCGGAATGACAGATTGTGGGAGTCCCCAGCAGCGGGACCCCGGCGATCAGACATCTTATCCCCTATCCTTTGGATAGGGGATAAGATGTATTAGGACTGGAGTACCCCTTTAAGTATGATTTTCATCAATGTCACCCTCCCTACAAACAGGTTATTACAAGTGACACTGATGACAGATTCCCTTTCAGGACACATATTGCTTTAAACATTATTTTTTTCACTGCAATAAACCTTTACTCATGTATAGAGCAAATTAATCATAAATGGAAGAAAAAACACATAGACAGCAAATACTGAAAGAAATAAATAGCAGATAGTAGTATTGCCCACAGGTATAATTTTATTCCCTGTACATCTGAGTAAATTATTTTTTATTAAATTATATTTCCAACATAGTAATTTATATACCACAATGCAATGGGATACAGTTTGTGCCAATAGTTTTGCAGTTTGGTAAATTACCCTCATTGTGTCTTCTTGGGAGAATGTATGGTATAAATCAATCATTTCTACAGTTTGAAAGAAACATGTTTGTAAGGAAATTATTTACAGCTGTATAAATACATCAAAACAATTCCCTGCAAATATGACATCTTTATTTACTGTACATTAAAGCTTCTGAAGAAGACCACCCCTTAAAGAAAGACCACCCCCTCATCCCTTTTACATTTTTTATACTAGATTCTAGTTTCATTCTTTATTATTGGGTAGTAAATCCCACGGAGGATATCATCTGCAAAGAGTTTGTATGTTTTCTCCGTGTTTTCGTGAGTTTCCTCCAAGTACTCCGGTTTCCTACAGCACTGATTAATGAATTTTGATTGGGAGCCCCAATGGGGACCGGGACCAATTTGAGTGTATAGCACTGCGAAATCTGTGTGTGGTAAATAAAGAATTATTAATTATTATATTATGCATGCTGGCCATCTTCTTTTAGAAGACTAGTTGTCTAAAAGACCACCTTTTAACACAATTTTGGGTAGTCATCTTAAAGAAACCACTATGGTATTTTTGAGTTATACTATATGGCAGCAGTTTAATTTACTCTTAGTTACTTGTACACTATAGTAGCATTGTTAAGCTTATTAGCTATATACTGTATATATGGCAGCATTGTGTAGCTGTACAGTATGACAGCATTGTTCTGTATGACACACACTTGAATTTCCATTGCCTTGAACTCTCTTAACAAAATCCTGAGTATGCCTCGCTGTAATATAATACAAATATTGTATTGACATATAAACATGAGTAAAGAGGACAACATATATCATTACACAAATGGCAACATAAGACAGTTGATACATTTGTGTGTCAAGGATGTAAAACAATTATCAGTATTCTTACAAATATCTATTTATAAGAAATGCTCTGTCATATTATTTAAGGGTTTATCTTGTTTAGAAAACATTAGAGAATTATGAGTTAATTGTAGTGGGTTAAGGACATTCATCTATTAGGGCTTCTTGCACACAGCCGTATCCTTAGGACGCACATACAAATGAAAGCTGACAGAACAAAGAGGCTGAGGGCTGTCTTGGGTCTGTGGCCTACAGAAGTTGGTGAGCATCCTCTGCACCCTGCTCCAGGCTCAGACACATAAATTATCACTTACTGTGTATACACGTGAGTACAGCAGGGCAAGGAGGAAGAGATGCTGAGGAGAAAGCGATGTGGAGGTGAGTATGTAGTTTTTATTTACTTGATGTCTCTCTATACTGGGGCAACCTATATCCCTATTGGGTCACCTGGCTACCTACTGAGAGACAACTATGTTCTCTGGGGGGAAGTTATCTACTGGGGGCCCTGGCTATATCCTGAGGGCAGCTTTATACTGGGATCACCTTTCTAGCTACTGTAGGGACCTGGTTACATACGGAAGAAGCAACTACATATTGTGAACACCCATCTAACTACTGTGGAATGAAAACCTAAAGGGGCCTTCCACCTACTTGGGGCACCTATCTACCTACTGGAAGATAACTACCTAAAGGAGGCACCTACCTACCTACCTACTGGGGGGGGGGGGGGCACCTGAGTACCTACTGGGAGACAACTACCTTCTGGGGGCATCATATACCTAGTGAGAATATAGAACCTAATGGGGGCACCTCCCTATTGGGGGCACCTGACTACCTCTTTGGGGGTAACTATCAATAAAAGGGGCATTGTTACCATTTGGGGAACTATTGCTAAAGAAAAGGTGAAGATGGTGTTGGAAAAGTGCAAAGCCTAAGATGTTTGACAGATTCTGTTGTAGATATGTTGATATGAGTTGTAGCTGGAAAAAGCATTGTATTGGTCTTGGCAAAATGAAGAAGGAACGGGAAGAGGATAAATAGATCGGATCATACTAGATGTCACATGTAAGTCACTGGATGTAGCTGCACTACCCCCATACTGCGGTAACTACAATCACTTATATGGTCTGCAGAGCCTGTGTAGAGCAGGTATCTACTGCTGTATGGTCACTATATGGGCTTTTGGTCATTGCATAGGGGGTTCTCTTTAGAAACAGTATGGTGTTATTTTTCTTTAGATATACATTGTTATGCTTGGTAGGAGTTGGGCTGCAGCCCTGTATGCTGGCTGCGGGCGCACTCCTAGCCCACTTTCCTTTACTGTTCCCGGGACGGGCAGTGCCGCGTCCCGCATGCCAGGCTGCGTGCGCACTCAGTCCCCTAATATATACTTACCCTTCTGTGCTCCTGGCTCTTCTGTCCTCCCTGACAGTTGGCATGCACGTGCCTGCTTCCTAGGGTGCACGCGTGCCGACTCTCTGAAATTTAAAGTGCTAGCACACCGGTAATTGGTTATTGCCGGACGCTGATCTATAAAGTGCCAGCACTTCCCCTGGTTTCCTGCCGGATCTTTGTGCATACTGGCCGTAGAGAAAACATTACCTTACTGTGTTCTGCCTTACCGTGTACCAGTACCGTTTGCTACATTTCCTGACCACTGAACCTTGCTGCCTGCCCTGACCTTCCTGCCAGTCCCCGACTCTGAGTTGCCTTACAAATCTGTACCTCGCCTCATCTCGGCCGCCACTGTAGGCAAGTCGCGCCAGGGGTAGCAACCTGGGAGTTCGCCTAACGCAGCAAGTCCACCCCGCTTTGCGGTGGGCTCTGGTGAAAACCAGCGGCTCCTTAGACTCCGCTGCCTGGTGTGGCTCTCACCATCGTCCACAGTGGTACAGCAGATCCACACTCCAGCCATTACAATGCTGTATGGTCATGGCATTGCAATATAATTTTTCCCTTGTATGCTGGTATTATAGGTAATGTTGGTCTTGGTAAACTGAATTTGATCTCCAAACGTATTCCCTATGCAAAAGATAGAAGATAAATGTCTGATCATGGGGGGGGGGGGGGGGTGTATAATCGCTAAAATCTCCAGAACGGGGCTGGAATCTCCCTGGGCACGAAGCACATGCATTCTCCATGCATTCTCTATGGGTGCATCAGATATACAAGATAGGTGTGTCGACCCTGTGTTCTGTACAACAGGGAAATTCTGACCCTGGAGATTGCTGGGGGTCCAAGAGGTCAGACCCCCAGTGATCAGACACTTATACCCTATCCTTTAGATGCTTGATTACGCCTGTAACACTGGTTGATTGGTTCCCCCCCCAGATCACAACGGATTGCTAGGTCATCCAGCTGCAGGATCCTTTGTGATCAGTTTATTAATAAGGGATCTTAGTCCTTGTGAATTAGGAATTTATGGGTATGATGGTTATACTTTGTTCTCTACAAGAAGAAGTTTTCTGTACCTTTAGAAGAATTCAAGGGGTGAGAATGAATTGAATTTTGATTAAAGGATTCATAACAGGTCATTAGGCCTCACCTCACTGCTCATTAATTTGGGCTGCATGGAGAGGACACTATAGATTATTTTAGTATTTCTTAGGTTGGGTTTAGAGAAGTAATTAATCATTAAGATGTGAAGCTTTCTACTATAACTCCTAAGTAAAAGAGAAGTAATCTGCTAATGATTTACGAATGGGCATATACTATAGATCATATTAAATATCTAATATTTTCACTAGATTAACAGCATACGCCTTCCCTTTTTTAACTAAAAATGTATTACGAAAGAACACACTGTATACTTTTTATGTATTTGTCTTATATAGTCAGCATGTGTTTAATGAATCTATTTTTGTTTTATTTATTTTTTTTCAAAATGAAAGGGAACATTTTTTTTTCAGACAGATCCAATTTTATACCTTGTAAATGTGTGCAAAACATATACCAATATGTTTAAATAATCTGCCAATGACTATAATAAAAAATATGTTAAATTTGTCATATTTTGTGATTTCTAATTTGTAAAGTCTAAATTGGCAGTTGTTTGATATATATATATATATATATATATATATATATATATATATATATTTTTTTTTTTTTTTTGTTTTTTTTTTTTTTTTTGTTTTATTCAAGAATAATTAACTTTTTTCTCTTGTCCTCTATCTTTTTTTCAAACAGATACAATATAATTTATTTTATTTATTAATGTTTGCTGAAATCTAACCGTATGTTTGGATACATCTGCCATTGACCTAGCTTGTTCTATTATTTGTAACATATTCTTTTTTTTTTATTGTAATTTGTTTTCCACCCACACTTTTCTATATAGTTAATATTAGATATTCAGATGTTAACCTGCCACACATATTCAAAAAAAAAAAGCCTAATTTTAATACTGTACAGTCAGGGCCGCCATCAGGGGGGTACAGTGGAGTGGTACCCCAGTAAGGGGCCCCGGGCCCCCAGGAGGGCCGGGGCCCTAGGGTTGCCACATGCTGGGACCTGTGCTGTCCTGTTGCATGGGCATAACTGGACCCTACACCTGCGGGCCCCATCGCGCCCCCTCCGACTGGGCCAGCAGGTGAAGGGGGATAGCACCCGCAGATTCGGGACCTGTCCCGAATCCTCGCGCGACCGCAGATTTCAATACTGAGTGGGCCTTTAAAACGCACACAGTGTCGAGCGTGCGCTCGGCTGTGGCGGCTGACATGACAGGAAGGAGATGGCGGCTCTGTCCTGTCACTCCAGCCCGGGCATCCTGTGCGGCAGCGCGGACCCCCCTCCCCCCCCCCCGCGATCTCTGTGCAGCACCCGCATTCTATGCGGGGCTGCTTCTCCAGTCTAGGAAACTTCTGTGTTTCTGGGACTGGAGACGTGATGTCATGCCAGGCTCCCTCGTAACATCACACCTCACCCCCTCCATTGCACAATTTAGGCCTGAAGAATGTGTGCAATGACCTGGAATAAACAGTGTTGCTTACGCTTACAGTTCTTTCACTGTTTATGTGGGAAGAGATTATTAACAGATGGAAATAAGGCAAATCTTAACTTTTCTTGGAGCTACTGAATAGCTAAGCATTAAGTGGGCACCTGACATTATCTCACATCTACCATGTAATATATGTCTTGTGCTGCAAAACTCCGCCATTTGTCCAGCTGTGACATTCTCATCAAGAATTCCAGGAGAAACAAAATGTTCAATTTCTTAATTAAATCTTTACAAATGACGCCTCAGCACCACAGGCTCCTTATTACTTTGAATAAGTGAGGACTCGCTGCTATTTTTCTTGCATGTCTGAATCCAATAACATACTCTAACACACCAGCTGCTGATCCAATATCTGATCTAGCCAAGCGGCAGCAAAGGGCTTCAAGGGGTTTAAAAAAATATCATCAAATTGTATCTGGTAATGCAGCTCAGCCCCATTCAAATAAGCAAAAAGGAACCCTTTGTTTTCAGACAACCCAGTGCTCAACTCTTACTGTGAACTCCATTGACTTTGAATTGAGCTACAGTATGCATGCTTGAGACCCGCTGTATTTAAACTTCTTACCACGGAATGAATATGAATTGGGGATAAATTGAAACAGGAAGAAGGTAGAAGGACAAACTGTAAGGTTATGCAAATTGAGAAAGTAGATGTTGCTAAGATCTGGAAATATCCAAGCACCTAGCTGCAATCTGTGGCCAGGGCCGGATTAACATAGGGGCTATTGGAGCTGCAGCTCCAGGCCTCTTCTTGAAAATAGGCCCAGCCAGCCACCACGGAAAAAAAAAGAGTCCTAAATGTAGGGGCGTGGCCTATATGGAAGGGTGGTGGCATGTTATGCACGCATCAGGTGTCTTCTGCATTGCTGGACACCATGTTAAGGTTAGTCAAGTGAAAGTTCAGCATGCTGGGAGTTGTTGTTTAGGGTGAGCTGCTGAGCCATAGGCTGTATCAGAGCATGCAGGGAGTTGTAGTTAGGATTTGGTCAGCTACAATCCTATAGGCTATAACAGAAATGTATAATAGAGAAAAATGAGGTGAAGACAGGAACGGCACTTGACAGTGCTGGGTCACTGGGTCAAGGAAATACAGTAAGACTACATAGATTTCTTGAGTGCTTACCTTCTAAGGTGCTCAGGCAGGCGCAGTGCAATAGGTGTTTACTGCTGGTTAGGCATATATGTGGAAGCAGCTAGCCGTCTAACCTGATTCCATATAGGAGCCTTAAGCAGAAGAGAAGAGGAAATCAGGATATCATAGCAATGAGTCAGAGGAGAAAATCAGAATTGTGGCTTGCATCGCTTTTCCAATAATCAATGTCCAGTAGGGATGTATGGTGCAAGTGAAAGTTACTTTATTTCAGGTACAGTATACAGCCCTGTTTTATCCTGTATGCTTTACCTGAAATAAAGCAACTTTTACTTGTACCATAAATCCCTACTGGACATTGATTATAGGAAAAGCGCTGCAATTCGGATTTTCTCCTCAGGATTTCTTGCCAGGATATCCTGATTTCCTCTTCTTATAGGCTAAATCAGAACATGCTGGAAGTTGTAGTCAATAACTAACTGCAACTCCCAGCATACCCTGACAAAGCCTATAGCTTTGAAGCTGACCAATAACTAGTATTGGGAAGGACAAGTCAGTTATGGTTTTCGTTTTTGGCCCCTACTTAGCTAGCTAACTACCTATATGCAAAAAAGAGGTTCCGCTGCATTCCAGAATCAATTACAATGTTTCACCTGCCTTACATGCTTGAAAAAGCCGTCATGAGGCCAGTGAAACGTTGTATCTTTCACATAGGAAAATAAATTACTGAGAATCAATTCTGGAGTGCTACGGAACCTGGCTAAATAGCAGACCATGTGTGTATTTTTGCTGCAGGTTGCTGCCTGTTGATTTTAATGGGTGCCAAAATCTTCTACAGCAAGTCTGCATTAGAAAATATGCAAGCATGAATGTACCCTAAGGGTACGTTCACACGTACAGGATCTGCTGCATGTTTTGTGCAGCTGATTTTGCTTCTCATTGAAGTTAATAGGTCACAAAAATATGCAGCAGATCGTGTATGTGTGAACGTACCCTTTACACTGCTGTTCCACGGATGACTCAACCCTATAGTGTGCCTCCAGCTGTTTCCCCCCTGTGTCCTGCTTCAGTACAGTGGTATTTTTAGTCTGTTTATAATGGTTTTATCCAGTATGGTGCTATTATCCAGGCTTTGTGTGACGGTATAATTTGTTCCATGTATACTGTTGTCATTGGTAATATTAGTCCCAATACCCTGGATTTGATCAGTAACAGTATGATGGTAATATGTATGGTGATAATATACCCCCTTATATACTGGTATTAGTGGTAATATTGGTGGCACTATACAGGATTTGGTCAGTAACAGAATGATGGTAATAGGTATTGTGATAATATTCCTCCCTGTATACTGGTATTATACTGGTCTCAGTGTTTAGAATTTGGTCAGTAACAGTATGAGGGTAATATGTATGATGATAATATTCCTCCTTGTATACTGATATTATTGGTAATATTGGTGTCAGCATACAGGATTTGGTCAGTAACAGTATGATGGTAATATGTATGGTGATAGTTGTCCTCCTTGTATACTGGTATTATTGGTAATGTTGGTCTCAGTATAAAGAATTTGGTCAGAAACAGTATGATGGTAATATGTATGGCAATAAAATTCTTCCTTGTATACTGGTATTATTGTTCATGGGAAATTTTCTGAAAGGGGTATTCCTCCCCTAGATATCTTATCCCCTATACAAAAGACCCCCCACGATCTCCGGAACAGCACCCAGAAATCCGCTGCACAGAGCAAACTCTGCTCCGTGCTGGATGACTGGCGACCAGAGCTTTCACGCCCGCTCCATTCATGTCTATGGGAGGGGGTGTGATGGCTGTGTACTACTCCTTTGAATGGGGAATAAAACGTCTGGGGCGGAGTACCCCTTTAACTATGTAAGCGTCATATATATGTATGTATATATATATATATATATATATATATATATATATATATATATTGTGGTGACTCGCTCTTGCAGACAGGCACGGTTGCAGTATAGAAGCATGGAAACAGGACTTTTCAAATCAAAGTTCAGTGTTTTATTCACACTTGGCAAAAAGAAAACAGTCTTAAATGCAGATCAAAGAAAAAGTAACAAAAGTCCACCTGCGTTCCTTAGGTGTTTGTTCACACCTGAGTCCATGCCATGCAGCATTAAGCAAGTCTTTTCCAAGCCTCCAGGCACTCTGCTCACCAGTTTCCACACTCCACAAGGAAGATCTCAAAACTCAGCTCTCTGGCAGTGTGAGCTGCAAAATGCAAATCCCCCTCAGCTGGTGGAGCAGCCTGCCTTTAAGGCCAACAAAAGGCGGCCTTGATTGTGGGGAATGGCCCCCACCCAACATTTGACCATTCCCAGTAAGAGCCGTCCAGGATTGGCTTTCCAGCCATACTACAGCAACAGTGTCAGTCTGCATCACAGCACAGACACTGGACAATTATCGGCTCTTACTTCACCAAGGCCAGGAGCCTTGGTTACACATACCGACCATCAACCACAATGCCCTTCACCTTCTCACAATATATATACAAAAACAGGAGAATACAGCAGCACACTGCTATCACAAAGATACAGATGAAACATGAAATGCTATATTGCTACAGTGAAAAATGAAAAATTGAGGTGCTTTGCTCACCATTTGGCCAAATAGTTTGGACCATCCCACCACGGTAAAGTGATCTCATTGGGACGGACTCCACACTATGAATGTGCCTCTGTGCAGTCAGTTACCAGGCTTGTAAGGTCTGAGACATTCAGCACCTTATAAAGATGGGTGGGGTGCAGGAACAAACATGGAGGTAGCCACTACCTCCATATGTATAACACAAAAAAGGATAAGTTGGCCAGCACATACTGATACCATACTATTGCATGGACCCGGCATACAGGTACACGCTACTAGGCGAAATATACACAAGCAGGAGAATACAGCAACACACTGCTAGCACAAATATACAAATGAAACATGAAATGCTATAATGCTACAATGATGGTCCAAACTATTTCGCCAAACGGTGCACAAAGCACTACAATTTTTCATTGTAGCAAAATAGCATTTCATGTTTCATCTGTATCTTTGTGCTAGCAGTGTGCTGCTGTATTCTCCTGCTTGTGTTTATTTAGCCTAGCAGTGTGCACCTGTATGCCGGGTCCATGCAATAGTTTGGTATCAGTATGTGCTGGCCAACTTATCCTTTTTTGTGTTATGGTCCGGGGGGCCCCGAGTGTTGCTAGTCCACTTAATGCTATAAAATCATAGGGACACCTGGCTACTGGCTACTTACCTACCTAGCTAACAACCTACCTAACTACCTACTTACCTGGCTACCTACCTATCTCACACTGTATGTATCATGCTGTGTCGCACATAATGTTAGTAAATGGAATCGCACTGTGACCCACAAATGGCCGCAATGCAGCTGATGGATCACAGACGCTTATAGGCCCTTCAAAATCCTCAGCACCAGTCCCATGATGCTCTTAATCCGGCCCTGTCTGTGGCATGTGGAAGGGGCTTAATGCTTTTAAAAAATGGAGGAAAAAAAGTTCATTCATGTGACATAAAATCTCAGAAAATAGATCAGGTAGTACAGTATGGTTGTGCTGTGCCTCCTATTCATTATAAGTTATTGACACTTGTCACAAACTTATAACCTATCCAGAAAAGGAACCACTACACAAGGGGACCAAAATATAAAATCAATGTATTTTATTTTATTATGTCAAATTTGAGACAAATACAAAAGATGGGGAAAATGTAAAAACACACAAGTGGCAAGGACACAGACAAATAGGTGGGGGGTTGAGGAAAGGGGGGGGGGAGAAAAAGACACTGCATAGGTCCAATGCAAATTCAGCAGTAAAGTGCTAACACAGAGAAAAAAGTTTTATATATGTAGAAAATTCATGCAACAAAAGTATATAGGTAGGTAAATAAACACATACGTGTCTATTCATGTAAGGTGCAAAAGTATCTAGCAGCAACCTCCGAGGAGGACATGTATAGCAGCACAATTGTGCAAAACCCAATGGTATAGTGAAAATGTTAGCAATGTAAAATGCTAAACTGCTGATGCAGATAAGGTAAAAGGTAAGTTAAGACAAAAGATCAGAGCCGGCCATTAAAGGAAGTGGACCTGCTGATGGATAAAGTAATAGGGTGTAAGTTTCCCAGTCACCCACCACACCTCTGATGCGTTTCGCCCGATCGGGGCTTTATCCTGGGTAAAGGTATAGAACCACAGGACCTTATTACCAGGTCTATAGTTTATGTACCCCCACACTATGTTGGTGCTAACTTGTCACAAACTGTTAGGGACAGAATCCTTGACATGAGAGATTTTGGTTTATCATTCCTGCATATCTCTATGCATATAGATCTGAGATGTCCACACTGTTTAATGTTGCATGTCCTTGTGAGTGAGAAACCAAAAATAAACTAGAAGAATCTCCATACAAATGGATCATCAGATTAGAAGGAAGGCATATAGTGATCTGCTTTGTACTGTGAGTGACACTGGACACTGGTCACATACTGTATTGAGCCTAAGGAGTTAAGCTATGTCTACACCAGTGTTACCCAACCTTTTTCGGCTAGGGGAACCCCTCGGAAAAAAAAAATTGTGCATGGGTGACAGGGGGGCGTAGGGGGTGACAGGAGTGTACATGGGTGACAGAGGGGTATTGAGGGGTGTACATGGGTGACAGATGGTTGTAGAATAGTGTACATGGGTGACAGGGGGGCGTAGGGTGTGACAAAGGGGTGTACATGGCTGACAGAGGGTGTAGGGGTGACAGAGGGGTGTACATGGGTAACAGGGGTTTTGGGGATGTAGAGGAGTGTACATCTGTTACAGAGGGGTGTTGAGGGGTGTACATGGGTGACAGATGGGTGTAGAAGAGTGTACATGGGTGACAGGGGCATAGGGTTGACAGAGGGGTGTACATGGGTGTAGAATAGTGTACATGGGTGATAGGGAGGTGCAGGGGTGACAGAGGGGTGTACATGGGCAACAGGGGTGTTAAGGGTGTAGAGGAGTGTACATGGGTGACAGTGGGGTGTTGAGGGGTGTACATGGGTGACAGATGGGTGTAGAAGAGTGTACATGGGTGACGGCGGGGCATAGGGGGTGACAGAGGGGTGTACATGGGTGAGAGGGGTATAGAGTAGTGTACATGGGTGACAGAGGGGTGTACATGGGTGACATATGGGTGTGGAAGAGTATACATGGGTGACAGGGAGAGTAGGGGGTGAAAGAGGGGTGGACAGGAGTGACAAGAAGGTAACAGAGGGGTAGACAGGGGTGACAAAGGGACAGAGGGTGAATAGTGGGGATTGGACATTGGTGATGAGGGGTAGATGGGGGTGATCAGAGGGGTGTTGAACATGGGTGACAGGAAAGTGGACAAGGGTGAAAGGGGGTAACAGAGGGGTAACAAAGGGGGGTCACAGAGGGAAGAGGGTGCAGTACCTTAATTAAGCTGAGCTGGTCCTGGGGCCAGGAGGATGTCCTGGGGCCAGGAAGATGATGCTGGGGCCGGGAGGATGGTCCTGGGGCCAGGAGGATGGTCCGGCGCACCATCCCCATTGCATATATCCCCTTCCCGGCCTGCGCGCCTTTGATTCACTCATGGTGCTGCAGGGGGGAGTGGGACGCTGTGTGAGCACTGTACACGCAGACTTCCCTTCCCTGCGCCGCCATGATTCACAGGCGCTGGCCGGGGCAGGAGCGTCGCGGTACCCCGGGCAGGGCCTGATGGGACCCCGGGGTTGGGAATCACTGGTCTACACACACCACCAGAAGATGCACGCTTGACATTGGGCTATGAGCCAGAAGAAGCTGAAATAGAGGTCTAACCTGGTCACCAATGAGTCACATTTTTTTATTGGATGCACTGATAACCGGAGATTGGTGTGCCATAAACAGATAAACATGCAATCTATAGAGACAAAAAGGCAGAGCTCCTCATAGAACAGTACCATCTGGTACACAGCATAGAAGGATGGGCTGACTAGCCGAGTAATTCCAGTATGCTCACCTGGTCGGGTTGTGTGTCAGACACAACCACAGTATCAGCGTATAGGTATAGGGGTGCTGCTTTCCCTGGATCGGTCAAGGTATGGACCTACCGATATGATAGTGGTAGTAGAGAAGGAAATAGTAAGACCGGGTTTCAGCGCAATCCACCAATTTGAGGTAATCCATCAGTCAAAGGCAAGGTACCAAATAACTGTAGTAAAATTTATTCAGCCAGATATTGACGCGTTTCAGGGCTCTAGGGCCCCTTCTTCAGAATAATAGACATAACATACACACATTCACATAAGTTTTAAATACACTAAAATGGCGCCAAGGGGGATAGCTCCGCCCCCTGGGCGTGTTCAGACAATACAACATGACATGCATAGTTTTGTTTATAAAACACATAGATTCATATGTTTAAAATTCTCACCTACTGTACCTTTATATGTAGGGATAGTGGGAACATGAAAATTGATCTTAGAAGAGTAATAAACAGTTAATATATCGCGACTCCCCCGGCAGTGCGCATATGTCGGGGGATTGTGACATGATACTGAGGTTTGAGCCGCACGCTGTGTTGACAGCGCGCGCCGAGGGCTTGAGCAGTGTAGATCTCATCACTGCGCACGCGCCTGCGCAGAGAGAGGGGGAGGAAAGCATACAGGAGCCACTAGATGTATTAGTGTGTGTGGCGCGTGCGCAGGCTCCGTCATCTAGCGCCTGCGCAGGGCAGATGGAACCAGCACGTGGAGACTACGCCGCTGTGTTTACATCTCGCAGCGCATACGCTGGGCAAAGATGTGGAAGTGGGGCAGGCGAGAATCAAGCCTAATTCTCCTAAGGCAGCTAAAAACAGGTATATATAAGGATAAAAATACATAAAAGCAACCTTCAATAGTGACAGAGAAAGGATAGGACATATATTGCATATACATATGCATAGTGTAAAGGACTAGATCTGGGGTGTAGAACACAATGATGATAATGTGGCATATAAATACCATAGGATACAAATAATTATATAAAAAAATATATTAATAGTACTAAAGGCCCTAATACAACAACAATATTATACATGAATAAAACCTACACTTCTGAGCCATTGTGTGTCCATGATAGGGCATAATGTGTAGGGATGCTCCTGACGTTAGTAGGGTGTAGGTGAATGTGGGGGAATGATAAGCAATTAGCAAGATCAGCATGTGTTAGATACTGGATAAATAGTCTATGTGAATGTAAGAAACCGGATGGTGATTACCGGATAATATCGGCAACTTCATTTAGGCCCACTGGATTTAGACAATTAATTTTATAAATCCAGTATGATTTGCGCCTTTGGAGCTTGTCAAACCTGTTTTGAGTATTATGGGGAATGTGTTCAATGGCAGTTAAGGAAAAGCCAGAAAAATCTTAATGTGTGCCATAGCGGCGTGTCTAGATACGCCATGGTTCATGAATCCATTTGATATATTGAATCGATGTTTATTCATCCTCGTCCGTCCCACATATTGCATGTTGCATGGACACTCTAATAGGTAAATGACGTATGTGCTGGAACAGTCAATCCTGGATTTTATGGAAAATAATTCTCCTGTGATGTTGCTTTTGAATTTTAAGGTGGCATCCCTAATATTTAGACAGCATTTACATCTTTTCATATTGCATATAAAAGTGCCCGATTTCAGGTTTGGAATGGTTGGATTTTCTTGTTTGTCTCATAGTTGGCTGGGTGCTAAGGTGTTCTTCAGGGTCTTTGCCCTCCTATATATTATTCTGGGTTGTAGGGAAATTTTGTCTTTTAGGAAAGGATCTTGGAGAAGAATGTTCCAATGTTTGTTCAGTATCTTCCGGATTTCATGATGTGAGGTGGAATATGTGGTTATGAAGTTGTGTTTAAATGATTCAGTTTTAGTCTGAGGGTCGCTCCTGGTGGGTTCCATAGGTCCGGTTTGGGGATGGCTTCCTGTAGGTTCAGTGTGTCCAAGACTTCCTTGGGGGTTCTCTACGGGTTTTCCCTTCAAAGCACGTAAATATGCTGCTTTGATAATGCTGTTAGGATAGCCCTTTTCTTGAAGTCTTTGAGTCATACTTTTACTTTGAGTTTTATAGTCCTTAATTTTGGTGCAGTTCCTTCTAAGCCGATGGAATTGACCGTATGGCAGATTCACTTTCCATTTTTTGTAATGGCAACTATGATAGGATAAGAGGCTATTGCAATCTACTGGTTTGAAATATGTTCTGGTGATAATATTATGATCTTCATGAGAAAGTTCTAAATCAAGATATTCTATTTTAGTGTCACAACATTTTCCAGACAGTGAAATATCGAATTTATTTTTGATCAAATATTCTGTAAATAGCTTGAATTCTTGTTCTGTGCCATCCCAGATGAAGAGAAGATCATCGATATACCTTTTATAAAATATTATGTTGTCAGACCACTCATGGTTGGTGTAAATGAGTTCGTTTTCATATGCTCCCATGTAGATATTAGCAAACACAGTGGCAAAACACGTCCCCATAGTGGTCCCATGGGTCTGCCGATATATTCTGTGTTCAAATGTGAAATAGTTGTGATTCAAGATGTAAGAGATACAATCACAAATAAATTGATGGGGGGGGGATATCTGTGTCTAATTCCAATATATTGCCTATGGTATCTATACCCAATGAATGGGGTATATTCGAGTATAGTGCTACGTAGCCCATTTGTATGATGGAAACCATTTGACATCCTCCAATAGTTTGATAAGTGTCGGGGTGTCTTTTAGAAATGATTCCAATGAAAATATTTCTGTAAAATAATATCTATGTATTTGGACATATTGCTGGAAATGGATCCAATACCTGCAATGATAGGTCTAGGTCTGCCGGGGGGTGGGGGGGGGGAGGTTGGTTACAATGTCTTTGTGAACCTTTGGTAAGTGGTAGAACAAGGCTGTTCTAGGATTTTTGACTATCATGAATTCCTTTTCTTTTTTATTACACCATCAGTATACGCTTTGTTTATTAGTTCCAAACATATTTTTTGATACTCAGTTGTAGGTTCGTGGGGGAGAGTGATATAGTACATCTTATCTCCCAAGATTTTCTCCGCTTCCTCCAGATATGTCTGTCTGTCTTGTATTACGATCCCACCTCCTTTGTCTGCGATTCTTATAATTAGGTTGTGGTTGTTTGACAGTGATTTGAGTGCTATTTTCTCATTGATGGATAAGTTAGGGTTCTTGGAGGGTTTTTGGTCTAGACCTCTAAAATCTGCAGCCACTAAGTCGAAAAAGGTCTCAATGAAGTGACCCCTATGATGAAGCGGATAGAAATTGGATGGGGGTTTCAGCTCTTTGTGTATAGGAGAGGGGTGTATGTTAGGTCTTGATTCGTCTGTTTCCCCAACCAATTTGATGTGATGGTTGGGTAAAGAGAAATGTTTTGTAAGTGTAAGTTTTCTGGTGAACTTATTCAGATCAACATATAAATCAAAGTCATTAATTTTGTTTGCAGGGCAAAAGGAAAGACCTTTGCAAATTGATGTAGCTACCAATAGACCCGATGGAGTTACACACAAACCCGAATCTACTTCCATACTGAATATGGAAGAACTGGATAAACTATATGAACTAGCCACTCTCCGTTCATCCCTGTCTTTACCTCCCACCTTTTTCCCAGATACCCTTCCATCGGATCTACAAGTCCCATCCACCTCTTTCCAACTTGATAATTCACTTTTCACCATATGTGAAACTCTGCATTCGGATCCGGATTCTTCATTGGATCACCATAAACTATCCAGCGATCACACACCAGTTACACCAGTGACAGATCGACAAGCTAATCACTCTACCCTTTTTTCATACCTACCCATTGCACTAACTCCGACCCCTACGTATTCAGCTATCAAGACCGAACTGATAACCAATTATTTCAGTCCAAAATCACTAAAACCGAGGGAGCGAGAGGAGGAAGAGAAAGACAGAGAAAAACCAAAAGGGGCTGCAAGGGTAGGAGGAGCAAGAAGAAAAGACTCACACTTACCGAAATTAAAGAAAAACAAAACGGTACAACACTAGCAGAAAAAATATCTGCTAAGAGTGTGAAAATTTTCAACCTTTCATCCTATGTACTCAAGGATCCGGAATTGAACCTATTAGGCAAACGTCTTTCCTTTTGCTCTGCAAACAAAATTAATGACTTTGATTTATATGTTGATCTGAATAAGTTCACCAGAAAACTTACACTTACAAGACATTTCTCTTTACCCAACCATCATATCAAATTGGTTGGGGAAACAGACGAATCAAGACCTAACATACACCCCTCTCCTATAGACACAGAGCTGAAACCCCCATCTAATTTCTATCCGCTTTATCATAGGGGTCACTTCATTGAGACCTTTTTCGACTTAGTGGCCGCAGATTTTAGAGGTCTAGACCAAAAACCCTCCAAGAACCCTAACTTATCCATCAATGAGAAAATAGCACTCAAATCGCTGTCAAACAACCACAACCTAATTATAAGAAGCGCAGACAAAGGAGGTGGGATCGTACTACAAGACAGACAGACATATCTGAAGGAAGCAGAGAAAATCTTGGGAGATCAGATGTACTATATCACTCTCCCACACGATCCTACAACTGAGTATCAAAAAAATATGTTTGGAACTAATAAACAAAGCGTACACTGATGGTGTAATAAGCAAAAAAAGAAAAGGAATTCATGATAGTCAAAAATCCTAGAACAGCCTTGTTCTACCACTTACCAAAGGTTCACAAAGACATTGTGAACCCCCCCCCCCCCCCCCCCCCAGGCAGACCTATCATTGCAGGTATTGGATCCATTTCCAGCAATATGTCCAAATACATAGATATTATTTTACAGAAATATGTAATTTCATTGGAATCATTTCTAACTATTGGAGGATGTCAAATGGTTGAATCACAACTATTTCACATTTGAACACAGAATATATTGGCAGACCCATGGAACCACTATGGGGACTGCGTTTGCTAATATCTACATGGGAGCATATGAAAACGAACTCATTTACACCAACCATGAGTGGTCTGACAACATAATATTTTATAAAAGGTATATCGATGATCTTCTCTTCATCTGGGACGGCACAGAACAAGAATTCAAGCTATTTACAGAATATTTGAACAAAAATAAATTCAATATTTCACTGTCTGGAAAATGCTGTGACACTAAAATAGAATATCTTGATTTAGAACTTTCTCATGAAGATCCTAATATTATCACCAGAACATATTTCAAACCAGTAGATTGCAATAGCCTCTTATCCTATCATAGTTGCCATTACAAAAAATGGAAAGTGAATCTGCCATACGGTCAATTCCATCGGCTTAGAAGGAACTGCACCAAAATTAAGGACTATAAAACTCAAAGTAAAATTATGACTCAGAGACTTCAAGAAAAGGGCTATCCTAACAGCATTATCAAAGCAGCATATTTACGTGCTTTGAAAGGAAAACCCGTAGAGAACCCCCAAGGAAGTCTTGGACACACTGAACCTACTGGAAGCCATCCCCCAAACCAGACCTATGGAACCCACCAGGAGCGACCCTAAGACTAAAACTGAATCATTTAAACACAACTTCATAACCACATATTCCACCTCACATCATGAAATTCGGAAGATACTGAACAAACATTGGAACATTCTTCTCCAAGATCCTTTCCTAAAAGACAGAATTTCCCTACAAGCCAGAATAATACATAGGAGGGCAAAGACCCTGAAGAACACCTTAGCACCCAGCCAACTACGAGACAAACAAGAAAATCCAACCATTCCAAACCTGAAATCGGGCACTTTTAATTGTAATATGAAAAGATGTAAATGCTGTCTAAATATTAGGGATGCCACCTTAAAATGTAAAAGCAACATCACAGGAGAATTATTTTCCATAAAATCCAGGATTGACTGTTCCAGCACATACGTCATTTACCTATTAGAGTGTCCATGCAAAATGCAATATGTGGGACGGACCATTCAACAATTACCGTCGAGGATGAATACACATCGATTCAATATATCAAATGGATTCATGAGCCATGGCATATCTAGACACGCTGCTATGGCACACAATAAAGATTTTTTCTGGCTTTTCCTTAACCCCTTAAGGACCCAGCCCAAATATACCTTAAGGACCCGGCCATTTTTTGAACATCTGACCACTGTCACTTTAAGCATTAATAACTCTGGAATGCTTTTACCTTTCATTCTGATTCCGAGATTGTTTTTTCGTGACATATTCTACTTTGTTAGTGATAAAGTTTTGTCGATACTTGCATCATTTCTTGGTGAAAATTCCAAAATTTGATGAAAAAATTGAAAATTTTACATTTTTTTTACTTTGAAGCTCACTGCTTGTAAGGAAAATGGATATTCCAAATAAATTATACATTGATTCACATATACAATATGTCTACTTTATGTTTGCATCATAAAATTGACATGTTTTTACTTTTGGAAGAAATCAGAGGGCTTCAAAGTTCAGCAGCAATTTTCCAATTTTTCA
This sequence comes from Hyla sarda, assembly GCF_029499605.1. Lineage (NCBI taxonomy): Eukaryota > Metazoa > Chordata > Amphibia > Anura > Hylidae > Hyla > Hyla sarda. The sequence goes on along the minus strand of NC_079191.1, from coordinate 104,094,079 downwards.
CAAAATTTTCAAAATCAGAATTTTTCAGGGACCAGTTCAGTTTTGAAGTGGATTTGAAGGTCCTTCATATTAGAAATACCCCACAAATGACCCCATTATAAAAACTGCACCCCTCAAAGTATTCAAAATGACATTCAGTAAGTGTGTTAACCCTTTAGGTGTTTCACAGGAATAGAAGCAAAGTGAAGGAGAAAATTCAAAATCTTCATTTTTTACACTCGCATGTTCTTGTAGACCCAGTTTTTGAATTTTTACAAGGGGTAATAGATGAAAAATCCCCCCAAAATTTGTAACCCAATTTCTCTCGAGTAAGGAAATACCTCATATGTGTATGTCAAGTGTTCGGCGGGTGCACTAGAGGGCTCAGAAGGGAAGGAGCGACAATAGGATTTTGGAGAGGGAATTTTGCTGAAATGGTTTTTGGGGGGCATGTCACATTTAGGAAGCCCCTATGGTGCCAGAACAGCAGAAAACCCCAACATGGCATACCATTTTGGAAACTAGACCCCTCAAGGCACGTAACAAGGGGTCCAGTGAGCCTTAACACCCCACAGGTGTTTGACGACTTTTCGTTAAAGTCGGATGTGTAAATGAAAAAAAAATTTTTTTCACTAAAGTGCAGTTTTTCCCCCAAATTTACCATTTTTACAAAGGGTAATGGGAGAAAATGCCCCCCCAAATTTGTAACCCCATCTCTTCTGAGTATGGAAATACCCCATGTTAGGATGTAAAATGCTTTGCGGGCAAACTACAATGCTCAGAAGAGAAGGAGTCACATTTGGCTTTTTGAAAGCAACTTTTGCTGAAATGGTTTTTTGGGGGCATGTCGCATTTAGGAAGCCCCTGTGGTGCCAGAACAGCAAAAAATACCCACATGGCATACTATTTTGGAAACTACACCCCTCAAGGAACGTAACAAGGGGTCCGCTGAGCCTTAACACCCCACAGGTGTTTGACGACTTTTCGTTAAATTTGGATGTGTAAATGAAAAATTTTTTTTTTTTTACTAAAATGCAGTTTTTTCCCAAAATTTTACATTTTTACAAGGGGTAATAGGAGAAAATGACCCCCAAAATGTGTAACCCCATTTCTTCTGAGTATGGAAATACCCCATGTTAGGACGTAAAATGCTCTGCTGGCGAACTACAATGCTCAGAAGAGGAGGAGCGCCATTGAGCTTTTGGAAAGAGAATTAGTTTGGAATGGTAGTCAGGGGCCATGTGCGTTTACAAAGCCCCCCGTGGTGCCAGAACAGTGGAACCCCCCACATGTGACCCTATTTTGGAAACTACACCCCTCACAGAATTTAATAAGGGGTGCAGTGAGTATTTACACCCCACAGGACTTTGGAACAGTGGGCTGTGCAAATGAAAAAGTTTATTTTTCATTTTTACGGACCACTGTTCCAAAAATCTGTCAGACATCTGTGGGGTGTAAATTCTCAATGTACCCCTTATTACATTACGTGAGGGGTGTAGTTTCCAAAATGGGGTCACATGTGTCGGGGGTCCATTGTTCTGGCACTATGGGGGCTTTGTAAACACATGTGGCCTTCAATGCCGGACAAATTTTCTCTACAAAATCCCAATGGCGCTCCTTCTCTTCTGAGCATTGTAGTTCAACCGCAGAGCACTTTAAATTCACATATGAGGTATGTTCTTACTCAGAAGAGATGGGTTTACAAATTTGGGGGGGCTTTTTTATTATTTCCCGATGTGAAAATGAAAAATTTAGGGTAACACCAGCATTTTAGTGAAAAAATATAATTTTTTTCATTTTCCCATCCAACTTTAATGAAAATTCGTCAAACACCTGTGGGGTGTTCAGGCTCACTATACCCCTTGTCACGTTCGGTGAGGGGTGTAGTTTCCAAAATGGGGTCACATGTGGGTATTATTTTTTTTTGCGTTTGTCAGAACCGCTGTAAAATCAGCCACCCCTGTGCAAATCACCAATTTAGGCCTCAAATGTACATGGTGCACTCTCACTCCTGAGCCTTGTTGTGCGCCCGCAGAGCATTTTACGCCCACATCTGGGGTATTTCTGTACTCAGGAGAAATTGCGTTACAAATTTTGGGGGTCTTTTTTTCCTTTTACCACTTGTGGAAATAAAAAGTATGGGGCAACACCAGCATGTTAGTGTAAAAAAATAAAAAAAATTTACACTAACAGGCTGGTGTAGCCCCCAACTTTTCCTTTTCACAAGCGGTAAAAGGAAAAAAAGCCCCCCAAAATTTGTAGTGTAATTTCTCCCGAGTACGGAGATACCCCATATGTGGCCCTAAACTGTTTCCTTGAAATACGACAGGGCTCCGAAGTAAGAGAGCACCATGCGCATTTGAGGACTAAATTAGGGATTGCATAGGGGTATTCTACGCCAGTGATTTCCAAACAGGGTGCCTCCAGCTGTTGCTAAACTCCCAGCATGCCTGGACAGTCAGTGGCTGTCCAGAAATGCTGGGAGTTGTTGTTTTGCAACAGCTGGAGGCTCCGTTTTGGAAACCCTGCCGTACAAGACGTTTTAAATTGTTTATTGGGGGGGGGGGACAGTGTAAGGGGGTGTATATGTAGTGTTTTACTCTTTATTAGGTGGTAGTGTAGTGTAGTGTTTTTAGGGTACATTCACACTGGCGGGTTACGGTGAATTTCCCGCTAGGAGTTTGCACTGCGGCAAAAAATTTGACGCAGCCCAAACTTGAAGCAGGAAATTTACTGTAAACCCGCCTATGTGAATGTACCCTGTACGTTCACATGGGGGGGGGGGCAAACCTCCAGCTGTTTCAAAACTACAACTCCCAGCATGTACTGACAGACCGTGCATGCTGGGAGTTGTAGTTTTGCAACAGCTGGAGGCACACTGGTTGGAAAATCTTCAGTTAGGTTCTGTTACCTAACTCAATATTTTCCAACCAGTGTGCCTCCAGCTGTTGCAAAACTACAACTCCCAGCATGTACTAATCACCGAAGGGCATGCTGGGAGATGTAGTTATGCAATAGCTGGAGGTACCCAACTACAACTCCCAGCATGCCGAGACAGCTGTTTGCTTTCTGGGCATGCTGGGAATTGCAGTTTTGCAACATCTGGAGAGCTACAGTTTTTAGACCACTGCACAGTGATCTCCAAACTGTGGACCTCCAGATGTTGCAAAACTATAACTCCCAGCATGTCCAGACAACAAACAGCTATGTGGGTATGCTAGGAGTTGTAGTTTTGCAACATCTGGAGGGATATAGTTTGAGACCACTGTATAGTGGTCTCAAACTGCAGCCCTCCAGCTGTTGCAAAACTACATATTCCAGCATGCCCAAACAGCTGTCTGGGCATGCTGGGAGTTGTAGTTTTGCAACATCTGGAGGGCTACAGTTAGAGACCACGGTCTCAGACTGTAGCCCTCCAGATCTACTTACTGGCTTCCGTAGGATCCCGGCAGCCGTCCTCTTCAAAACGCACGTGACGCCGCCCGCCGATCAACGTCGCCGCAGCCTCCGGACGGGTAAGTGGACGTCGGCGCCCGGTCCCCTTCGGTTCCCCGTTCTGCCCCGCCTATTGTGGGAGGGCAGGACGGGGAAAACGAAAGTTAACCCCCCCGCCCCTTGTCTGCTATTGGTCGTCGCCTCTGACGATCAATAGCAGACAAATAGCAGGGATAGGAGGGGTGGCAACCCTGCCACCTCACTCCTATGCCTACAGGGGGATCGTGGGTGTCTTGGACAACCGCGATCCCCCTTCTATTCCGGGTCACCGGGTCACAATAGACCCGTATGACCCGGAATCGGCGCAAATCGCAAGTGTGAATTCACTTGCGATTTGCGCCGATCGCCGACATGGGGGGGTCTGATGACCCCCCTGGGCATTTGCACGGGGTGCCTGCTGATAGATATCAGCAGTCACCCCGGCCCGGTCCCCGCCCGGCGCGCGGCGGGGACCGAAATTCCCACGGGCGTATGGATACGCCCTGGGTCCTTAAGTACCAGGACGTCAAGGCGTATCCATACGCCCTAGGTCCTTAAGTGGTTAACTGCCATTGAACACATTCCCCATAATACTCAAAACAGGTTTGACAAGCTCCAAAGGCGCAAATCATACTGGATTTATAAAATTAATTGTCTAAATCCAGTGGGCCTAAATGAAGTCGACGATATTATCCGGAAATCACCATCCGGTTTCTTACATTCCCATAGACTATTTATCCAGTATCTAACAAATGCTGATCTTGCTAAATGCTTATCATTCCCCCACATTCACCTACACCCACCTAACGTCAGGAGCATCCCTACACATTATGCCCTATCATGGACACACAATGGCTCAGAAGTGTAGGTTTTATTCATGTATAATATTGTTGTTGTATTAGGGCCTTTAGTACTATTAATATATTTTTTTATATAAGTATTTTCTATCCTATGGTATTTATATGCCACATTATCATCATTGTGTTCTACACCCCAGATCTAGTCCTTTACACTATGCATACGTATATGCAATATATGTCCTATCCTTTCTCTGTCACTATTGAAGGTTGCTTTTATGTATTTTTATCCTTATATATACCTGTTTTTAGCTGCCTTAGGAGAATTAGGCTTGATTCTCGCCTGCCCCACTTCCAAATCTTTGCCCAGCGCATGCGCCGTGTGATTTAAACACGGCGGCGTAGTCTCCACGTGCTGGTTCTATCTGACCTGCGCAGGCGCTAGATGATGGATCCTGCACACGCGCCACACACACTAATACATCTAGTGGCTCCTGTATGCTTTCCTCCCCCTCTCTCTGCGCAGGCGCCGGCCAACTCGGCGCTACGGGCGCGTGCGCAGTGATGAGATCTACACTGCTGTCAACACAGCGTGCGGCTCAAACCTCAGTATCATGTCACGATCCCCCGACACATGCGCACTGCCGGGGGAGTCACGATATATTAACTGTTTATTACTCTTCTAAGATCAATGTTCATGTTCCCACTATCCCTACATATAAAGGTACAGTAGGTGAGAATTTTAAACATATGAATCTATGTGTTTTATAAACAAAACTATGTATGTCATGTTGTATTGTCTGAACACGCCCAGGGGGCGGAGCTATTCCCCTTGGCGCCATTTTAGTGTATTTAAAACATATCTGAATGTGTGTATGTTATGCCTATTATTCTAAAGAAGGGGCCCTAGAGCCCTGAAACGCGTCAATATCTGGCTGAATAAATTTTACTACAGTTATTTGGTACCTTGCCTTTGACTGATGGATTACCTCTAATTGGTGGATTGCGCTGAAACCCGGTCTTGCTATTTCCTTCTCTACTACCATAAACAGATAAACAGGCCTTCACGAGGGAAGGTCACACCTGTTCTACCTCCAAGATTATAATGTACAGGGGGTAAAATATATGTTAGCAGAACCCCTCTAGTCTTATTCCAGGTACGCTAACAACTTGCTGTTACATTGATTTGGTTTTAGAACCAGTGGTACAGCCATTTCTCCCAGAAGCCATTTTTCTACACGACAGCAGCAGGCTCCATGTTCCTTGTGAGCAGTCTGCATGGCCTAAATGTGCTGGCATACCCTGAAGCATCTCTAGACTTGTTTACTATAGTGCACATTTGAGATGCCATTGGTTGACCGTTGCAAAGGGCACTACTAGCAGCAGATCTTGATGGTTTGTCGAAATGTAGTCAGAATGGCAGAATATTCCTTAGGCAATCATTTATAACCTTATTGATAGCATCCAATGGTGTGAATGTGTATATTTCTGCACGCAACAGTCATATCCAATACTATATTAGTCAAGATGTTTTGAATGTTTTGTTACCATATTTTATCATTTTCAGTTTCAATATCGAGAAAGTGTATTAGGTGTAAACTATTATCTCGTGATAATTCAGTATGCCTAATTTAGATAGTTGCAAGTATATTTTGATGTACTAAAACATCAGAACTGTAATGACCGGAGGCTTTTGATCTTGATCTTAGTGTGGTTTAGATCACACATAATCATTTGGTTTTGGCCAAAGCCAGGAGTGGAACCAACACAGGAAAGAACTGGAAAGATTTTCAAATACTGTGTGTAAATCCAGTCTTCTATGAGTGTTTTATGTGGGATTTGAGGAAACCAAAAAGTCTTTATGGTTTCCTCAAATCGAACATAAAACCTTCACAGAAGACTGCATTTACACACAGTATTTAAAAAAAACTTTCTAGTTTATTTAATTACTTAAAAATAACATAAATAGTTAAAAAAATTGTGATTCTGAATCTGAAGGACTTTCTTTTTGTTTTCTGAGCTTGTCTTGCTGAACTCTTTTATATATTTTTGTACCTGTATGCAATTTGTTTCTGTATTTTATACGTAGCACTGTGATACCTTTTTGCAGATAAAAAGTTTAATTAATCAGCTCTGGTCTTTGATCTCTAAATATAGGAGCTCACCTTTCTGAAGTAAGCTCTAGTGAAACACGTTTATCAAAGGGTTAATTTGGTGACTTGCTGGGACTAGTAGTGGATACCCAGAGGTCTGGGTGTTTTAACCCTTGCACCATCACACTCTCTATATACCATTATGCTGTAATGTTTATCTTTCTACTCACTAGCTGTCACGATCACACCCTATCTGTCCAGCCAAGCCAAGTCCTTGTGAGCGAGAGTCCAGCTGTATCTTAGGATGTCTTGTCAGCTTTTGCCACAGTCTTGAACAAAGGTTTGTCCAGCATCTCAGTTTTATAGTGGTTTTTCTGGAGGGAAGACTCCATTCCCTTCTTCGCTCTGATCCCATCAGGTGGGGGGCATCTCTCTTCCTGGTCCCTTATCTCAGATTGTTTTGATGATAGGACCAGAGACATCTCATATCCTGCTGCTACGAAGGCTTTTGACTTCAAAAAAAGTATACCACCAACAGTCCCCCCCCCCCCCCAATAAAACGGGAATACACAAAACAGATACACAGCCTGAATGAACCTTCACACAAATACAATTATAATACACATATATGATTCCATAATCAGGCCTTGGGCCTGACTCTAGCATTCTCCTGCTATAAGCTCACAATGGGAGGAGTCTAAGTAGTCTAATTGGTCTCTAGATATAAAATCAAAAAAATATATTATATTACCGACAGAATGAGCAAACATAAAAAAACTTCAGAGTAATCTCGCTATTTCTTATTCGCGATTCAACCCTCTCGGCTCGAGGGTCCCTAATTTGTGGATCCAGTGGGCCTCCCACTTCAGGAGGAGCTTCTTCAAACTCCCCCCTCTACGAGGAGGCACTATCTCCTCCAATACCTGATATTGTAACTGTGCAATGTTATGACCCATTTTTTTTTTTATGTGCAGGTATCGGGAACAATAGATTGTCACACCGTATAGTGGATTTATGTCTATTAATCCGGTCTCCTATACGTTGGGTAGTCTCTCCAACGTACAGGAGACCACATGGACATTTAATCAAATACTCCACATTTTTAGTCTTACAGGTGAAAAAGCCCTTTGAATAAAAAATCTTACCACTATGCGGGTGTACAATCCTATCCCCCTTCAATACATTAGAACATTGGGCGCAATTCAGGCATGGATATGTCCCGTTTTTCCGGGAACCTAAAAACGTTTGTTTGCTTCTCTTACTGGACCCCAAATCTGCCCTAACTAGCCTATCACGTAAATTCGGAGGCCTTTTATTGCAAATCAAAGGAGCAGTCTGAAATTCTGAGATATCAGGGTATGCATTAATTAGAATCGACCAGTTCTCTCGGATTATATTATCAATTAGGTTCATCTGGGGATGAAAGGTCCTGACAAATGGTATTATATCACATTTTTTGGTTGTATCTCGGGGTCTATCCTGGGGGATAGCATTAATAATCCTCTCCGGGTATTCCCTAGCTTTAAATTTCTCCACTAACTCAATAGTACGTTTTTCTCTCAAAGAGGGTTCAGTAACAATTCTCTGTACCCTCTTCTTTTGGGAGAAAGGGATAGATTTTTTTTAATAGAGGCCGAAAGGTGAAAGTAGAGCAAACTATTTTTATCCGTGGGTTTTTGATAAAGATCTGTGACAAAACCACCCATGTCATTCTTTATCAAGAGAGTATCAAGAAAACTGACCTGTCTGTCATCTATGGTTATCGTAAATTTCAATTCATCCCAGATGTTGTTCAGATATTGAAAAAATTCCTCCAGGGACGAACGTGGCCCCTCCCAGATGCAAATGATGTCATCAATGAATCGACACCATATTTTGGCATGTCGTAAAAATAAATCATTATTATAAACGAATTGTTCTTCAAACCAGGACATATAAGCATTTGCATAGGGGGGGGGGGGGGCACGTTCGCCCCCATCGCCGATCCTCTGCATTAAATATAAAAATTATCCTCAAATAGAAAATAATTTTCATACAGAACCACCTTCAATAAATCCAGAAAAAATTCCTTCTGTTTCTCCGTATATGAACTCTTTTGTAATAACCATACAACTGCCTCTAAACCTTTCACATGTGTAATGCTTGTATATAAGCTAGTTACATCAATCGTGGCCAATAATGTGGTTTCTGAGATATCAGTGATATTCCCAACAGAGTTTAGGAAGTCCGTGGTATCTAACAGAAACGCTGGAGTCTGTTTCACAAATGGGGTTAAAGTTTTTTCCAAAACTATAGAAAGGGGGGATAACACCGAATCCACCGACGCCACAATCGGCCTACCCGGTGGATCCCTCAAACTCTTATTCACCTTCGGAAGTACATATATCACCGGGGTTATGGGATCTTCCTTCTGTAAATATTTATACATTTTCGTATCTATCACCCCCTCCTCCAGATATCTATCTAGGAGTGTTTTAATTTCTTTCTGTATCCTAGTTAAGGGGTCCCTTTCCACCTGCATGTAAGTATCTCTGTCCGCTAGTTGCCTCAATATTTCATTCCTATACATCATAGTATCCATGACGACTATAGAACCGCCTTTATCAGCAGCTTTAATAGTTATGGAGCGATCAGCGGACAGAGATTTTACAGCAGACATTTCCATTTTAGTAAGATTTCCATATGTGCAGTAGTCCCCCCTTAATAATTTCCTTGTGACTTCACTAACCTGATTTCTCACAATTGTACAGTAGGTCTCAATCGGATGGTAACACTTAGGAGGCATATAAACACTTTTATTACGTAAATCATAATTATCAAGAGAAATAACCTCCGTATTCACAATTTCAGGCTGTCTCTCTATCAGGTTAATAGAAAAGTGCGTTTTAAGTCTGATGCGTCTGAACAAACGCTCCAAATCCAAGTCTAGTTGAAAGGTATTTAGTCTCTCAATCGGACTGAAGGATAATCCCTTTTGTAAGACCGAGGTCTCCACGGGTGACAAAGTGCGTGAGGAGATATTAATAACTAAGGAGTCCATACCTGTGATCTCGTGACAATCGGTCCTGCCAGAGTGCCGATGATTTCTGCCGGCTCGGCGTCCTGGCGTCCTCGCCTTGGTCCGCGAAAAGTGGGACGCCCAGCTCTGCGAGCTCCTTGCTCGTTGCCGGAACTCGAGGAGGAATAGCCACCACGGGGGAATGCTCCACCCCGCCTGTAGAATCCGGGCTGCTCCCGCCATCGGTACACTCTATTGGCCAGATAGTCCTCTGTGTCACGTAGGTATTTCTTCCTTTTACGCTGTTCCAGATCCTTGCGCAAAGTATCGATCTTCGAATCCAAGTTCTATTGAATTTCGTGAAGTCCTCGGTTGACAAAATGTCCTTATGCTGCTGTTCAGAAGCCGCAATTTCCTCCTTCAGGTCCGTTATTGCTTTCTGCAAACGTTGTACCGTCAGAACGATAATATCTAAAGAGCACTTGTTCAGAATACGTTCAAAGTCTTTGCAAAAGACTTCGTCCTCAGCAAACAGAGTCGGTCTCAGGTTAACCCTTAGGCCGCGGGGGATACGACTCGTTCTGTGGTACTCAGCAAGAGTTACATTATGTAGCTCATATGCAACAAGGCGACGGCTCTCTTTCTCAAGTCCCCGGCGTTTCAATTCATCCACCGGGGTTTTCAGAAATTCCGCAGCAGTAGGTGTCAGAGAAATAATCCTATTAGCCTCTTCATCGCTGTAGGATAACATACTATAAATGCTTGGTGTGCACGTACCCAATATAATATAGTCCAAGGCAAGTGGTCGGGACTATATTGCACCTAATGTGGGGGAACTATACTGCCAGCATAATGTGGAGGACTATTTTGCACCTAATGTGGGGGAACTATACTGCCAGCCTAATGTGGGGGACTATATTGCACCTAATGTGTGGGGACTATACTGCCAGCCTAATGTGGGGGACTATATTGCACCTAATGTGGGGGAACATACTGCCAACGTAATGTGGGGGACTATATTGCACCTAATGTGGGGGAACTATACTGCCAGCCTAATATGGGGGACTATATTGCACCTAATGTGGGGGAACATACTGTCAACGTAATGGGGGGGGGGGGCTATAGTGCACCTAATGTGAGGGAACTATACTGCCAGCCTAAAGTGGGGGAACTATACTGCCAGCCTGATGTGGGGGACTATACTGCACCTAATGTGGGGGAACTATATTGCCAACGTTATTTGGGGACTATACTGCCAGCCTAATGTGGGGGACTATACTGCACCTAATGTGGGGGACTATACTGCACCTAATGTGGGGAACTATACTGCCAGCCTAATGTGGGGGACTATATTGCACCTAATGTGGAGGAACTATACTGCCAGCCTAATGTGGGGGACTATAGTGCACCTAATGTGGGGGAACTATACTGCGAACGTAATTTGGGGGACTATACTGCACCTAATGTGGGGAACTATACTGCCAGCCTAATGTGGGGGACTATATTGCACCTAATGTGGGGGAACTATACTGCCAGCCTAATGTGGGGGACTATATTGCACCTAATGTGGGGGAACTATACTGCCAGCCTAATGTGGGGGATTATATTGCACCTAATGTGGGGGAACTATACTGCCAGCCTAATGTGGGGGACTATATTGGACCTAATGTGGGGGATCTATACTGCCAACGTAATGTGGGGGACTATATTGCACCTAATGTGGGGGAACTATACTGCCAACGTAATGTGGGGGACTATATTGCACCTAATGTGGGGGAACATACTGCAAGCCTAATGGTGGGGACTGTATTGCACCTAATGTGGGGGAACTATACTGCCAGCTTAATGTGGGGGACTATATTGCACCTAATGTGGGGTAACTATACTGCCAGCCTAATGTGGGGGACTATATTGCACCTAATGTAGGGGAACTATACTGCCAGCCTAATGTGGGGGGACTATATTGCACCTAATGTGGGGGGACTATACTGCCAATGTAATGTGGGGGACTATATTGCCCCTTATGTGGGAGAACTATACTGCCAGCCTAATGTGGGGGACTATATTGCACCTAATGTGGTGGAACATACTGCAAGCCTAATGTGGGGGACTATATTGCACCTAATGGGGGGGAACTACAACCTAATGTAGGGGAACTACTACCTAATGTGGGGGACTATACTGACAACCTAATGTGGGGGAATTGTACTGCACCTAATGTGGGGGAATTGTACTGCACCTAATGTGGGGGAATTGTACTGCACCTAATGTGGGGGAACTACAACCTAATGTGGGGGAATTGTACTGCACCTAATGTGGGAGAATTGTACTGCACCTAATGTGGGGGAATTGTACTGCACCTTATGTGGGGGAATTGTACTGCACCTAATGTGGGGGAACTGTACTGCCAACCCTAATGTGGGGGAACTACAACCTAATGTGGGGGGATCTATGCTGCCAACCTAATGTGGGGGGAACTGTGCTGTGTACTTAAAGTGGTAGTCCACTAATAAGATATATAAGTGTGCATAGGAATTTGTTCATGTTTTGTTATCAATAGTCCGGCCCTCCAACGGTCTGAGGGACCGTGAACTGGTCCCCCGTTTAAAAAGTTTGAGGACCCCTGGGCTAGAGCATTCTACTTCACTATAATAAATATAGATGGAGCATGTCTTAGGTTACATCTGGCTTGACTGCAATAAATGCAGGGCGTGAGAATGTAAGCGCTTTTTTTGCACAATGTAATTTGAAAGAAGAACTGGAAGTAATTCAAGTAATACAAAGACACTGGAAAATAGGATTTATCAATTATCCGAAAAGAAGATGAAACTATTCTGGACAATAAACTCATTAAAAACATACAATGAAGCAGAACGTAGACCAAGAGTAGGGTTGTTTGAAAAGTTGCAGTGAAGCGGCAATGTAATACCCCTCAGAACTTGTGTATAACACTGGCTATTAGTTCCAAAGCCCCGTATAACAGTGTTAGGGTAAACTAGGAATGTATTCAAGTAGTTTTAAAGTGGTTTTAACCCCTTAAGGACACAGCCCATTTTGGTCTTAAAGGGGTTATCCAGGGAAAAACTTTTTTTTAATATATCAACTGGCTCCAGAAAGTTAAACAGCTTTGTAAATGACTTCTATTAAAAAATCTTAATCCTTTCAGTACTTATGAGCTTCTGAAGTTTAGGTTGTTCATTTCTGTCTAAGTAATCTCTGATGACACGTGTCTCGGGAACCGCCCAGTTTAGAAGAGGTTTGCTATGGGAATTTTCTTCTAAACTGGGCGGTTCCCGAGACACGTGTCATCAGAGATTACTTAGACAGAAAAGAACAACCCTAACTTCAGAAGCTCATAAGTACTGAAAGGATTAAGATTTTTTAATAGAAGTAATTTACAAATCTGTTTAACTTTCTGGAGCCAGTTGAGATATATATATATATATATATATATATATATATATATATATATATATATATATATATATATATATATATATATATATATATATAAATATATATATATATATATTTATATATATATATCATTTTTTTTCCTGGAATACCCCTTTAACCCCTTAAGGACCAGGCCATTTTACACCTTAAGGACCAGAGCGTTTTTTGCAATTCTGACCACTGTCACTTTAAACATTAATAACTCTGAAATGCTTTTAGTTATCATTCTGATTCCGAGATTGTTTTTTCGTGACATATTCTACTTTAACTTAGTGGTAAAATTTTATGGTAACTTGCATCCTTTCTTGGTGAAAAATCCCAAAATTTGATGAAAAAAATGAAAATTTTGCATTTTTCTAACTTTGAAGCTCTCTGCTTGTAAGGAAAATGGATATTCAAAATAAAACATTTTTGGGTTCACATATACAATATGTCTACTTTATGTTTGCATCATAAAATTTATGAGTTTTTACTTTTGGAAGACACCAGAGGGCTTCAAAGTTCAGCAGCAATTTGGAAATTTTTCACAAAATTTTCAAACTCGCTATTTTTCATGGACCAGTTCAGGTTTGAAGTGGATTTGAAGGGTCTTCATATTAGAAATACCCCATAAATGACCCCATTATAAAAACTACACCCCCCAAAGTATTCAAAATGACATTCAATAAGTGTATTAACCCTTTAGGTGTTTCACAGGAATAGCAGAAAAGTGAAGGAGAAAATTCACAATCTTCATTTTTTACACTCGCATGTTCTTGTAGACCCAATTTTTGAATTTTTGCAAGGGGTAAAAAGGAGAAAATTTTTACTTGTATTTGAAACCCAATTTCTCTCGAGTAAGCACATACCTCATATGTCTATGTTAATTGTTCGGCGGGCGCAGTAGAGGGCTCAGAAGGGAAGGAGCGTCAAATGGTTTTTGGGGGGCATGTCACCTTTAGGAAGCCCCTATGGTGCCAGGACAGCAAAAAAAAAACACATGGCATACCATTTTGGAAACTAGACCCCTCAGGGAACGTAACAAGGGGTAAAGTGAACCTTAATACCCCACAGGTGATTCACGACTTTTGCATATGTAAAAAAAAAAAATATATGTTTTACCTAAAATGCTTGGTTTCCCAAAAATGTTAAATTTTTAAAAAGGATAATAGCAGAAAATACCCCCCAAAATTTGAAGCCCAATTTCTCCCGATTCAGAAAACACCCCATATGGGGATGAAAAGTGCTCTGCTGGCGCACTACAGGTCTCAGAAGAGAAGGAGTCACATTTGGCTTTTTGAAAGCAAATTTTGATCTGGGGGCATACCGCATTTAGGAAGCCCCTATGGTGCCAGAACCGCAAAAAAAAACACATGGCATACCATTTTGGAAACCAGACCCCTCGGGGAACGTAAAAAGGGGTAAAGTGAACCTTAATACCCTACAGGTGTTTCACGACTTTTGCATATGTTAAAAAAAAATTTTTTTTACCTAAAATGCTTGGTTTCCCAACATTTTTACATTTTTAAAAAGGGTAATAGCAGAAAATACCCCCCAAAATTTGAAGCCCAATTTCTCCCCATTCAGAAAACACCCCATATGGGGGTGAGAAGTGCTCTGCTGGCGCACTACAGGTCTCAGAAGAGAAGGAGTCACATTTGGCTTTTTGAAAGCAAATTTTGCTCTGGGGGCATGCCGCATTTAGGAAGCCCCTATGGTGCCAGGACAGCAAAAAAAAAAACACATGGCATACCATTTTGGAAACTAGACCCCTCGTGGAACGTAACAAGGGGTAATGTGAACCTTAATACCCCACAGGTGATTCACAACTTTTGCATATGTAAAAAAAAATAAAAAAAAAAATAAAATTACCTAAAATGTTGGTTTCCCAAAAATTTTCGATTTTTAAAAAGGGTAATAGCAGAAAATACCCCCCATAATTTGTAACACAATTTCTCCCGAGTACGGCGATACCCGATATGTGACCCTAAACTGTTGCCTTGAAATACGACAGGGCTCCAAAGTGAGAGCGCCATGCGCATTTGAGGCCTGAATTAGGGACTTGCATAGGGGTGGACATAGGGGTATTCTACACCAGTGATTCCCAAATAGGGTGCCTCCAGCTGTTGTAAAAGTCCCAGCATGCCTGGACAGTCAGTGGCTGTCTGGTAATACTGGGAGTAGTTGTTTTGCAACAGCTGGAGGCTCCGTTTTGGAAACAGTGGCGTACCAGACGTTTTTTATTGGGGAGGGGAGGGGGGCTGTGTAGGGGTATGTGTACTGTAATCCTCCGCCCATGTGAGTGTACCCTGTACGTTCACATTGGGGGGGGGGGGGGGGAGACATCAAGCTGTTGCAAAACTACAACTCCCAGCATGTAGGGTCTATAAGTGCATGCTGGGAGTTGTAGTTTTGCAACAGCTGGAGGCTCCGTTTTGGAAACGGTGGCGTACCAGACGTTTTTCATTTTTATTGTAGGGGTATGTGTATATGTAGTGTTTTTTTACTTTTTATTTTATTTTGTGTTAGTGTAGTGTAGTGTTTTTAGGGTACAGCACATGGGCGGGGGGTTCACAATAGTTTCTCGCTGGCAGCTTGAGCTGCAGCAGAAAATTTGCTGCAGCTCAAACTTGCAGCCGGATATTTACTGTAATCCTCCGCCCATGTGAGTGTACCCTGTACATTCACATTGGGGGGGGGGGGGGGGGGGAAGATCCAGCTGTTGCAAAACTACAACTCCCAGCATGTACGGTCTATCAGTGCATGCTGGGAGTTGTAGTTTTGCAACAGCTGGAGACACACAGGTTGTGAAACACCGAGTTTGGCAACAAACTCAGTGTTTTGCAACCAGTGTGCCTTCAGCTGTTGCAAAAGCTACAACCCCCAGCATGTACGGACAGCGGAAGGGCATGCTGGGTGTTGTAGTTATGCAACAGCGGGAGGCATACTACTTTGGCTGGGGATCCTGGGGATTGTAGTTATGCAACAGCTGGAGACACACTGGTTTGCTACTTAACTCAGTGTGCCTTCAGCTGTTGCAAAACTACAACTCTCAGCAGTCACCGACAGCCAACGGGCATGCTGGGAGTTGTAGTTATGCAACCAGCAGATGCACCACTACAACTCCCAGCATGCACTTAAGCTGTTTTTGCAAGCTGGGAGTTGTAGTTACACAACAGCTGAAGGTACACTTTTCCATAGAAAGAATGTGCCTCCAGCTGTTGCAAAACCATAAGTCCCAGCATGCCCATAAGTGCATGCTGGAAGTTGTGGTGGTCTGCCTCCTCCTGTTGCATAACTACAGCTCCCAGCATGCCCTTTTTGCATGCTGGGAGCTGTTGCTAAGCAACAGCAGGAGGCTGTCACTCACCTCCTGCTGCTGCTTGATCGCCACACAGGTCAGTCCCGCCGCCGTCGCTCCTGGGGCCCCGATCCCAACATTAACGCACCAGGGGTGCACGTCCCGCACCCGCTCACGTCCTCCGGAAGAGGGGCGGAGCGGGTGCGGGAGTGACACCCGCAGCAGGCGCCCTGATTGGTCGGCCGGTAATCCGGCCGACGAATCAGGGCGATCGTGAGGTGGCACCAGTGCCACCTCACCCCTGCAGGCTCTGGCTGTTCGAGACGGCCCCGATCAGCCAGTAATTCCGGGTCACCGGGTCACTGGAGACCCGATTGACCCGGAATCGCCGCAGATCGCTGGACTGAATTGTCCAGCGATCTGCGGCCATTGCCGACATGGGGGGGGGCATAATGACCCCCCTGGGCGATATGCCGCGATGCCTGCTGAACGATTTCAGCAGGCATCGGGCACCGGCTCCCCTCAGGCTAGCGGCGGGGGGCCGGGAAAGGACAGGACGTACTCCTACGTCCTCGGTCCTTAAGGACTCGGAAATGGGGGCGTAGGAGTACGTCCATTGTCCTTAAGGGGTTAAGGACGCAGCAAATTTTATTTTAGCATTTTCGTTTTTTCCTCCTCACTTTCTAAAAATCATAACTCTTTTATATTTCCATCCACAGACTAGTATGAGGGCTTGTTTTTTGCGCAACCAGTTGTCCCTTGTAGTGAGATCACTCATTTTACAATAAAATGTATGACGAAATAAAAAAAAATATATTATTTGTGTGCAAATTTTGGAACGATGTACAATTTACAGTAAAAATGACATGTTTTCTATATTCTGTGGGTCAGTATGATTACATACTTTTCTATTATTGTACCGCTTTAAAAAATATCAAACTTTTTAACCAAATTATTGCGTGTAAAATCCCTCTATTTTGATGACCTATAACTTTTTCATTTTTGTGTATAAGCGGTGGTATGAGGGCTAATTTTTTTGTGCCGTGATCTTCACTTTACTTACTATTGATATCACATTTGCATATATGAAACTTTGAAAACATTTTATTTGTATTTTTATTAATTTTTTTTGGGGGGGGGGGGGTATAATGTAACAAAAAAGCTGTAATTTTGGCCTTTTTTAAAATGTTTTCACCGTTCATCGTATGGAATCATTAACATAATATTTTACATTTACGCATGCGGTGATACCAAATATGTTTATTATTTTTTTTTTTTACAAATGGGAAAAAGGGACTGTTTACATTTTTATTAAGGGAGGGGATTATTCAAAAAAATGTACTTTTATTTTTATTTTTTTACACTTTTTTTTGTCCCCATAGGGGACTATATATAGCAGTCATTTGATTGCTAATACTGTTCAGTGCTATGCATAGGGCATTTAACAGATCAGTATTATCGGTGATCTGCTTGATCTCAGACCAGAGCAGAAGACCCTGGAGACGGACCGGGG
Organism: Hyla sarda; assembly: GCF_029499605.1. Classification (NCBI taxonomy): domain Eukaryota; kingdom Metazoa; phylum Chordata; class Amphibia; order Anura; family Hylidae; genus Hyla; species Hyla sarda. The sequence continues at coordinate 104,076,489 of NC_079191.1, read as the reverse complement.
AAGGTGAGGGGACCTCCATCCGCCATTATGGATGATCGGATCCCCACGGCAGCACCGTGGGCAATCCGATCATCCATTTTACCGACAGCAGATGCCGTGATCTGTATTGATCATGGCATCTGAGGGGTTAATGGCGCACATCAGCGCGATCACTGATGTCCGCCATTACCGGCAGGTCCCTGGCTGCTCCGGTGCTCGCGGTCATGTACAGGACGTAAATGTACATCCTGGTGCGTTAACTACCAGGGCACCAGGACATACATTTACGTCCTGTGTCGTTAAGGGGTTAAGGCTGTTAATGTCAAAGTTACTGCGACATGTGGTAACCCATGGTATCTAACAACTTGTTTAAAAACACACAGCACTAGCGGATTTTGTATGCTTTTTAACATTAAAATAAAAGTGTAAAGTATCCTTATTTGTTGGCAGATGCCTTCCTGTGTTGGAAGTATTGGAAAAGGCAAAGGCTTTTTCCAAGCGTACCATTATTCTTTGTTTTGGGAGCTGCAACAGGATTGGTGATGTTTTCCCAAAGTAGTCAAGAAGGTATAGCTTTTGTAAACATTGAAAAAAAAAATCTCCCTTTTTTTAAACAGCTGCAATTGGTGAGTGTTTCAAAAAATTGCTTTTGTAAACGTTAAAAAAAATCATACCCTTATTTTGGGACCATTGCGGGTTGTGTATTTGTAGACCTGACTGGTAGTAGCAGTACATCCCTTTGGTGAGAATTAATGTCAGTTTGGAATACTGGATGTCAAAATGTTGTCATCATGTACTCTAACATAAAGATACTGCTGCTGCTCCTGCCTCTTGCAGGGGAAAGTGCTGGCAGAGGGAGTGGAGTGTTGACTTAGTGGGAAGCGAGGAGTGGATCCCCGTGTGCAGGTGTTTGGTGCTGGAAAGCTGTGGCAAGCTGGCTGTGTAGCTTTTCTCTATAAAAACCTAATTTAGCCTCCTTCTCGGAAAAGGAAAAATTCACCCATTCTGGCTTTATATTGAGGGTTTAAGAGTGTTGCTATCCAGTACTCATCTTTCCCTAATGCATACAATTCCCTCTTGGTTTTTCAGACTATTTTGAGGGGAATTTGTGGTTATGGGACTTATTTTTTTACTATTAATATGTGTTAAGTTTTAGTGTATAGTATGCCATGACTAAGGACCCTGTGAGGTCTAAAACGCATCAGTGTCTGTTAGAGAATAGGCACAGCATAGGCATGCATCAACCTGGTTGTTCAGGTCATAGTGAACATACCTTTGGTCACACATGATGTCAAGTTAAAATACTTGATGACTGTCAGGATCGCTGCTACCTGATATTAATGGTGAGTGTCTGGCTACTGATAGTAGCCGACACTCACTGTTCTAAAGCGAGCTCAGCCGCTTAAGGAGTCAGGGCGTACAGGTACACCCTTGGTCCTTAAGTACCAGGACGCAAGGGCGTATGCATATGCCCTTTGTCCCCAACAGGTTAAACAAGTTAGGGTTAATGCCACAAAGTTTGCACACCTGGATTTGAGGATTTTCTACCATTTTTCTGCCATATAATTAAATGTGGCCAGGAGGGGTTGTGCCCACTCTAAATTGTGCAGCACTCCCTGACGTTGGTCTCAACAAAAGGAATGCAAAGCCTATGAGTTCTGATGACTGGTTCTGACAGAACCCGCAGGATTAATGCTTTCTAGCCCTGTTGTTTTTTTTTTGGTTGCTGGGACTACGCCTCTGTGCTCCTGGGTGTGGTTCAGCTTGCTGAGCCAATTAGTATCCTCTTGCTAGCAGCACAGGGATATATAAGGAAGTCTTTCTCAGTCTTTCCTTGCCTGTGAAAGTCCACTAGTTATCTCTGTACTTATACTGTCTTATCTGGTTCTGTGACTCTTTGGCTTGGCTTTTGACTACCCTTTGAGACTCTGTTAATGTGCTTTGTTCCCTCCTGGCTTAGACTCGGCTCGTTGACTTCGCATTCAGTGTGTGTGTGTGTTTTAGGTTAGTTTTGTGTGCCTCCAGCTGTTTCAGACCTTTGTCTGTTTTTGCAGTTTATTGTTTTGACCAGAGACTGTCCCTCCTTTAGTTAGGAAGATACCATCACCGTGATTGTGGATCCGCTCTCTAGGACTGGTACACAAGTAGGCAGGGACAGAATGAGTGGGTTAGATCAGGGCTGCACTCTATCCCTGCCCGATGTGACGTCAGTTTTTTCTTTTTTTTTACCTCATTCTGACCAATTTGATTGAGAAAGTTATTCCCCAGACAACCTCTTTAAGGAAAGTACTGTAAATGATATTTAAATAAAATAATATATAATATATATATATATATATATATATATATATATATATATATAGCACCAACATATTCTGCAGCATTATCCAGAACTTGTTTTTACTCACATCATTCCCTGTCCTCAACAAAGTTTACAATTTACATTATAAATTGACCTATAAACTATAATGTTATTTGGAATATTTATCAGTATTAAAACTTTCAGAAGTTCCAGGATCTATAGTCCCTTGAAGTCTAACCTTGTTTCTCCCCTTTTTTACTCTGTAATGTTTCTACATTTTACAGCTGCATTCCCATCTCTATTATGACTATAATGGATGTGAGTGGTGCCCAAAGGACCCCTGTATCTTATTATGGTGCCAGTTGAAGCATTAGTCAGGAGTTTTATCAGCATACCTGCATTTAGACACTATGTTGAATGAGTATCCTGATGAACACTGAAATTGGAAGTGAAATATGTAAGAGCAATATTTGTGCAGCATTCTATATGTTTTCTTTTACTCTGAACTTTGATCGGTAAGTAGTCACGAAGGAGGAGGAGCATCAGCAACATCTTGTCACTCTGCCCATGCCCTCTACCTGCCCACTCAGGATTCACTTCATGCATAGCCCATCACTCTGGATATCAGTCAAACCTGAGTTGGCTGGAGTAGGACAGCATGACCTAATTCTGCTGCCGTTCCTCCTCCGGTACTATTTACCATATGCTGAGCTTACTGATCAAAGTTGTTTTTATCTAAAGTGCGTATCGGAGAAAACATTTGCACAGCATTTTAAAGCTGTATATTACTGCTATCAGTTAATGGGGTAGTTTGTAGGGTAATAGGTACTGAGAGGTTGCCTTTAAAAGATGATCTCTATGTGAATTATTTTATTTTAGCACAATAAGAAGTCACTAAAAGTTTTCTATTAATTTCAGTGAAGAAGAGATGTATAACTAACACTTAAAAACTATTTAGCTATCTCCACTACTACTCTAATTCAGTGTTTACTGTTTTCAGTCAGATTACCCATCTCCACCGCTTAGCCATGCTTCCGCAGCAAAGTTATAATGATTTCCAAGTACTTCAAGTCCACTAACCAACTCCAAATGTATAATTAAAATCTACTATTTCTTCATGTGTAATTAGGAAAACATAGAAAATTACCTTTGTGCTTTTTTAATCTCATTCTAGCATGCTTTTAATGCTCTTCTCTGTCTCTATTAGCGCTCTCTGCTGCCATCTCAAAACAATGTAGTGGTTGAGTCATTCTCATCTTTGATTTCCTAGATACCCATTCACTCTGTGATTTAATACAAGAGCTGTGAGTGTTCTGTGTACACCATCAAGAGTCACTTTGTACATAATGCATAGATACTTTATAGGCAGTAAAGTAAGTGCTCCCTCCAGTCCTGCTTTGTGCATCCTTTATTTATTGTTTGACCTTGTCTGTTTTCTGGAGATTGTCACTGTTAGTCTTCTAGTTTCCTTGAGATCTTGAGAGTCCCTTCGTGTGCTTTTTTATGTGTTGTGTGGCAGTATTTGCCTATAGGTCCTTTGCTGAGCAATTTTTCCTCATAAAATGTTTTTTTGAATCCAGATTTTGGGGCTTTTTTATTTACCACATTATGCCTGTCCATAGAAGTAGATCAATAACCTTTTTTTTTATTTATTTGTTATATTTTTATTTATTTATTTTGTTTTTTCGTTGTACGATTTCTATTTTTATTGGGAAAGATGTGTTTGAAATTTGTGACACTTTTGTGACATAAATAACATGTTATCTGTATTATATTGGTCAGTTTAATTATGCTGATATAATAAATAGGTTTTAATTGTTTAGTATGTTTGTACAATAAAACACTTACAATATAAAGAATTAGTTTTTGTGTCCCTGCATTCCAAGAGCTGTAATTTGTATAATTTTTCATCCATAGTTTTTTTTTTTTTATTATTATTATCTTTCAGGGTTTTTTTGTTTTGCTTTTTTGGTGGAATCTGCCATATTTTTTATTTTTTTAAAGTGTTCACCATGCAGTTTCAATAACATGTTATCTTTATTTTTGGTTGTTATTTCAACAATTAGTTTCTATTGTGTTTTTGAAGAAAATGAGCTATTGTTGAAATGAAAAAGGTTATCCAGCAAAATCTTTTTTTAAGCAATGTGCCCAGGATGTGTAATAAAACAAAAAGTAATTACTCACCTCCCTCAGTCCCACACAGCCTCCAGTTTCTGTGCCCAGTCTCCACCACACTTCACAGAACTGAAGACGATACATCACTTCACTGCTCAGCCAATCACTGGCTAAGGTGGGACACCTCTGCAGCCAGTGACTGGTTGAACGATGATGTGATGTGCCAGCTGGGGGGGGGGGGCTAATTGAGGGAGGTAAGTAGAGATTTTTCTTTATCACACATCCTAGACAGAAAAAAAGTTATATCTTGGCAACCCATTAAGGTTGTATGTTAAACATATTTTTGTTTAACAATTCATGGCCTTTTTTTTTGTCATGTTTTTTTAAAATAATTTTCAATTTTACTATCTACATTTTTAATAATCCTGAAATTGGTGTTCCCGACTCATTAAAGTGTTACTGTCATTTAAAACAACTTTTAACATGTAGATCAGACATGGCAAAAGTTGCTGGTCACACTGGGTCTTCTTCATGAGACCAGTTACAATTGTAAGTTTTAAGCTGGGAAAGCTGTTGGCATTGCACTCCCCGGTGGCGCGAGAGAGCTTTACATTTCTCTGCATAGACTTCTTTGCAAAGAAATGTATGGGTCTCTCGGCATTGCTTTCCACTTCCCCAGTTAATAACTCACAATTGTAGCAGCTCTTAGGAATGAAGGAGTGAGACCATGTGCAGCTTCTGACTTGTTTGATCAACTTGTCATAAGTTGTTTTTAATGACAGTACAACTTCATGTCTCTATGTGTTGAGAATAGCAGCATATACAAGTTTGCAATTGGCTTAATTTTGCTTTGTAGATATCTCTTCTTATCTCCCCTCTTGTTGACTGCTGGTAGTCATGGTTCCCGTCCACCAACTCTGCTCTGAGGCTGTAGCTTTGAGCGCAGGCTTGTGTCGGCACATTCAACATGCCTGACAGTCACAGGGATAGTGCTTTTAGCTTGAAAACTGTCAGATACAGAAGCCACAGCCACTTCTACCAGGGAGTGTGAACTGACTGGAGAAATAGAGAGAGGTAATCAGCCAGAAGAGTATAACCCTTTAAATTTGATCTACGATAAGCTGACACTTTCAGTTTTATAGAGATCACTTCTTAGCTGTCTCCTCTGTCTCCTCTACTATCATAGACAGGATTACAATGACAGGTGAAATATATATACAGTGGTCCCTCAGCATACGATGTTAATCCGTTCCAAATGAACCATCGTTTGTTGAAACCATCGTATGTTGAGGGATCCATACAATGGAAAGAATAGGAAGTTATACTCACCTGTCCCCGCCGCTCCGGACCCGTCATCGCTCCTCACCGCTGCCCTGGATGTCGCCCTCCATTGTTCCCGGGGTGTCCCCGGCGCTCCGGACATCTCTGCTTCCCTGGGATCCTCGCTCTCCATTGCCGCCATCAAGTCACTACGCACGGTGATCCTATTGGATGACGGGACGGCATGCGCGGCGACGTGATGACGACGAAGGAGAGTGCCGGCGATGCAGGGGATCCCGAAGAGGACACTCCGGAGCCCCGAGGACAGGTAAGAGACCATCACCGGAGCACACGGGGCACTGTAAACTGCTATCCGGCGGCAGCTGAAACAGTCTGCGCTGCCGGATAGCCGTTTATGCGATGGCCCCGACATACAAAATCATCGTATGTTGATGCTGCCTTCAACATGCGATGGCCTCAGAGAGGCCATCACATGTTGAAATTATCGTATGTCGGGGTATATAAAAACAAAAAAACAAATACAGACAATAGAAGATGGTCAGAGCTCAGCACCTCCCTATCCCTGCACAGTTGTGTCTGCACAATCACAGAACATGCCTAGAAAACTCTTTGATAGAAGTCAATGAATCAGCTCTAGACCATTGTTTTCTGTGGTCCATGTGACTGCTGAAAGGCATATCTCTGAATGCTCTTATAACAGAGCGGAAGCTCGGCAATATAGCTGCCCCCACACGTATGTGCGTTTTAAAATTGCTAAATTCTTAATAATTCATACAAACTTGGTGGATGTTCCACTTTTTTCAATTGCATTTGTCACAAAAATAGTACTGCACCCCAAGTGCAGACTAAAGAACATCCGACATCTCCTGATCCAGCTGCCGATCTATCTTCGCCCTTGCACGGGCATAGCGGAGTGGATCCTCCTTCCTCTCACGAAGGGGAAAAGCAGGTGTGTAGGCTGGACACTTCCGACGTTTCAGAGGACACGCCCCATTTCTCAAGTGACCCTATCGTGCACCCATCACCTATTACATAGTAATCATCTCTCGCGAGAACTCATTTCTGGAATGAGAAATTTAAAAACACATATATATGTTCAAATCGTTACAGTAACATTTAATCAGATGTTAACACCACTTACAAAAAAACTGAAAAATTGCATAATTCATTCAGCCCGTCCGGGCTCAGTTAATTAAGGGCTTCTATCCAATATACTTTTCGTTGGAGTAATTTCCTTTAATTTTTTTCTTCTGACTCTTCCTCCACTTCTTCCTCCAACTCACTAACTGTATGTCCATATTCATGGAAATGCTTTGCCACTCCAGTTTCACCGAACTTATTTCCCTTTTAAACCTGGCTCTGATCTTACTTATTCTTCACCTTCCGGATTGCCGAACGATGTTCATTAATCCGGTATTTGACATTTCTCATAGTCTGTCCCACATAGACACGTCCACAGGGACATTTCAACATATAAATGACGTGCTTCGAGTTGCAACTGTATCAGCCTTTTATTGGAATTTTAGTACCTTTAAGAGGATGACAAATAGCATCAGTTTTAATAATGCTGTTACAGTTTTGGCAACCCAAGCACGGAAATGTACCTTTCTTTTTTGCACATAAAAATTATTGTTTTGTTTTTCTTTTCTCTTTCATGTCTGCACGGACTAGATAATTTGCCAACGATTTACCTTTTTTATATATATAAATCTTGGTAATTTTTCAAACATTTTTTCCATATTTGGGGTCCGCACGTAGCAATCCCCAATATTTGTTCACTGTTTTTTAATTAGTGGTGCATGGCAGTCATACGTAGACATGAAAGAAAAATTCTTATCTTCATTTCTCTTTTTATTTTTATCCTTCCTCTGTCTTAAATTAGCTCTTGGTATTTTTTGCACCTCCTCTCCTACTTTTCTTATTACTTTTTCATTATATCCACATTCAACAAATTTCTTTATCAACATTTCTTAATTTTTTTACATATTCTTCATCTTTACTACATATTCGTATCGCTCTTATAAACTGACCTTTCGGTATTCCATTAAATGTTTGTGGTGCATGTTGACTTTGTCTAAGGAGAACATTATTTCTATCTGCTTGTTTTTTTTTTTTAAAGTGTAGACTCCGATTTCGTACCATTTTTAGATATTTCTACGTCTAAATAGTGAAACTGCTGGTGATGTACTTCCATAGTGAACTTGATAAGCGGATGACAACTATTCAGCAATTGTACATATTCTCTCAGCTGTTCAACCAAACCTGCCGATAACAAAAATACGTCATCCACGTATTGAGTCCACTTAAGGACATATTCACTTAGAGCAAAAGAATAAACAAATGCTTCCTCAAACTTAGACATAAAAAATGTTATGTCTAAGTTCGAGGAAGCATTTGTTTATTCTTTTGTTCTAAGTGAATATGTCCTTAAGTGGTCTCGATAAATTAAAAATTAAGGGAAGGTTAATTAACCAGTGTCAGAAATTTCTTTGGTCCAAGCTGTAAAATCATGAGCTCAAGTGTCAATTACCATAGCACTTATGCTGATACTCACACAGTTACGGTGTCTGTGCTATCACCAGGCTTTATTTAAAGGGAACCAATCATCAGATTTTACCCTATATAACGCTTTACCCTATATTACGCTCACTAAACAGACGGAGCGGAACAATGACGCGGCCCATCAATCAAGCGGAGGGGGCGTCGCTCCTGGCCGAAGAACGGGAGTAGATGAGAAGAGCTCCCCGCCCAGGTGACTACTTACGGTGGCGGCAGTGACTAGTTTATAACTTCATATCTTCACCATCCCTGGGGGCAGGAGCATCCCCCGGGAATGGTGAAAATAAAGATTTTACCCTATATAACGCTTTGCCAAGCGTTATATAGGGTAAAATCTGATGATTGGTTCCCTTTAAAGCACAACTTATTATAGGACATATGTTTAGCAATGGATATTAAACAGATTTGTAAATTACTTCTATTTGAAAATCTTAATCCTTCCAGTACTTATCAGCTGCTGTATACTGCGGAGGAAGTTATTATCTTTTTGAATTTCCTTTCTGTCTAACCACAGTGCTCTCTGCTGACACCTCTGTCCATGCCAGGAACTGTCCAGAGCAGGAGCAAATTCCCATAGCAAACCTATCCTGCTCTGGACAGTTACTGACATGGAGAGAGGTGTCAGCAGAGAGCACTGTAGTGTGACAGAAAATAAATTTGAAAATAACTTTCTGTGGAGAATACAGCAGCTGATAAGTACTGGAAGTATTAAGCTTTTTTTAATAGAAGTAATTTACAAATGTGTTTAACTTTCTGGCACCAGTTGATTTAAAAATAAAAAATAAAACATTCCACCGGAGTACCCCTTTAATGGCATTAGATAAAGTGATCTACAATCCTAGTGCACCTGAAGATGCTGTTTCCCAAAGTCAGCTGGGTCTGGAAGGCTATAGGCATATTGCATTGTGTGTTAGCCAGCTGCCAAACACTTTATGAGATTGCTTGCAGTACTACAGCATATGATGTCATCAGCGGCTGCAATTACTGCCAGCCCCAAGGAGACCTCCATAGCTGACTAAATGAACTTTAATGGTAAGGTTGAGCCGCTGATCTTGTTAAAATTCATATTTTAAGAGACCTCAGACAATTCCTAAACCTCATAATCCACAAACCGTGTCCAGCTGATGTGTCAACTCCCTGCTTGTTTATGGCATTTTTGCAGCAATTTAACATCTGCTCTTCTGCAAATCTGCACGAGTCATGAGCATCTTGTGAATTGTGCTGTAATGAAGTGATTACAAATACTGTACTACAGCAGTTCTTCAAGCCGGATGTGCACTGTTTAGCTATAGCATTTAAACCACCTGCCTTATAATGTGTAGGTCCACCTTGTACTGCTAAAAACAGATCTGACCTATCAAAGCATTGACTTCACAAGACCGCTAAAGGAGATCTGTGGATTCCTTATTTCTCTAAGTTTTAAGGTGGGATTACTGTTCATCCCACTGATACCCAGTTGTATCGAGATCTGGGTAAATTGAAGGCGAAGTTAACACTTTGAACTCTTTGTCATGTTCCTCAAACCATTGGTTAACAATTTTTGCAGTGTGACATGGTGTATTATTCGGCTGCCACTGCTGTTAGTGATTACCAATGCCATGAAGTATGTGCAGAATTTGATGGTTAAATGGTACTAACATCCATTTGAATGGCAGGACACAAGGTTTCCCTTGTTTCACTAGAAGCAAAAGTTCACACCGGTCCGGTGCAAACAGAATGGGGATGTTTCACAGCGCTGTCCACACTCAGGTAAATGAAAGTTCTTTTAATTCTGTATTTCAGTACATGTAAAGCGTTTCAAGGACGCTCCGTCCTTTTCATCAGACATGTTTAAAATGGATAAGAACAGGGATTATATACTAACTGTCGGGCAAGACCGTAGGAATGGAAATGACCTCACAAATGATTTGCATAAAATAACGACTTACATGTAGAGTCAAAAATATTAAATAGTACAATAAAAAAAAACTAAAAATTAATAATAAATGACAAATAGTAATAAATTGATGTCAGGATCAGGGCTGGTAGCGGAGGCTGGTGGTGGATCCGCTGTGCCAGAGAGGTAATGACGTAGGCCATACCAGAAGAACGGAGTCTAAGGAGTTACTGGTTTTCACCAGAGCCCGCCGCAAAGCGGGGTGGACTTGCTGCGGCAAGTAACCCCCAGGTCGTTCTACCCAGTAGCGACTCAACCTCTCTGGCTGCTGAGAGAAGGCAAGGTACAACAGGATCAGGCAAAGGCGTAGTCAGACGTAGCAAATGGTCAGGGCAGGTGGAAGTCAGTAGCAACGGTAACGGCAACAGGCAGGGTAACACAGGAACAAGGAATGCTTTCTCTCAAGGAACAAAGGCAACAAAGATCCGGCAGGAGGCTGTGGGAGGAGACGTTACTTATAGGCAGTGCACAGGTGAGGCTTAATTAAGTCCAAAGAGCACTCCCTCTCACAAAGCTTAACCCTTAATGAACCACTTTGGACCAGGCACCAATCACCTGTGCACTGGTCCTTTAGATCTAAGAGTCCCGGTGCACGTGCGCCCTAGAGAGCAGGGATGCACACGCTGTGATGCCGGAGCACTGCCTGGGGACACATGCTGTGAGCGCTCCGAGGCCAGCAGGGGGACCGGAGCGCTCAGCGTAACAATAGATACATAGAAATACATAACTTGTTTCCTATATTGCTCCGAACATATTATTAACTTGTTTTTTCTATGGTCTCATTTAAACCCCTCGGCCACAACGTGTTGAGGGAATAAATCCAAAAAGATTCCCTATTTACTAGCTTTTGGAAGCGATTGCTATGTTCTGAAGAGATGCTTTCCAGGATGATCAATTTTAAACATTTCTGGTTACTGTTATGCTGAGCCATGGTATGTCTCGACACACTATGTAATACAAAATTATTTTTAATATTATACCTATGTTTATTTATGCGGGCTCGTAAAGTTTGTATCGTACGGCCCACATATTGAAGCCCGCATTCACATATGAGAAGATATATAACAAAAGAATCGGAGCAATCTAATTTTTCTTTCAGAGGAAAAAACTTCCCCCGTAGAAAAGGACGTTACAGAATCGCATGGAGGATTCTGTAACGTCCTTTTCTACGGGCGAAGAAAAGGACCATAGAAAAAAAAGGACCATAGAAAGGACCATAGAAAAAACAAGTTAATAATATGTTCGGAGCAATATAGGAAATAAGTTATGTATTTCTATGTAACTATTTATTACTATTTGTCATTTATTATTCATTTTTTTATTTTTTTTATTGTACTATTTAATATTTTTGACTCTACATGTAAGACGTTATTTTATGCAAATCATTTGTGAGGTCATTTCCGTTCCTACGGTGTTGCCTGACAGTTCGTATAGAATCCCTGTTCTTATCCATTTTAAACATGTCTGATGAAAAGGACGGAGCAACCTTGAAACGCGTTACATGTACTGAAATACAGAATTTCGCTGAAATACAGCACTGTGAAACATCCCCATTCTGTTTGCCCCGGACCGGTGTGAACTTTTGCTTCTTTGTCTTCCCACGCTGCTGCCTGGGTGGGATTAGCTGCAGTCCACATTGGATCCACCTTCACCTCGGAAAGGAGATCATGTTTATGGGAGTTGTGCCTCTATTTGCCGCACAACTTTATCTGGTGAGTCCTTCTTAAACCCAGGGACTCTCCCCTTCCTATTATTCGTCCTACACATTGGAGCGCTCTGTTTTCCCTTTTTTCTTTCTTGTTTCACTAGAGAAGTGTCTCGATAGATGCCCTATTTTTTTTCCTGTGACCTTCACATTGTTCAGGTTTTAGCTTGGGTTTACATAGCTTCATACACAGCAAGCTGAAATGCACTGTCGTTTTTTTGACACCTATATAAAATAGCCTTTATTTTTCAGCAATTTGTACAGTAGTTCTTGAGCGAATGCTGAATGAAGCAAAGTACAGAGATGTTTTTTAATGAAAACCTGATTCAGAGGGCTCTGGACCTCAGACTGAGCCGAAGATTCACTTTCCAACAAGACAATGACCCTAAGACAACATAAGTGTGGCTTAAAGGGGTACTCCAGTGGAAAACACATTTTTTTAAATCAATTTGTGCCAGAAAATTTGTAAATTATTACAGATTTGTAAATTACTCCTATTAAAAAATATTTATCCTTCCAGTACTTACCAGCTGCTGTATGCTCCACAGGAAGTTTTTTTTTTCTTCTATTTCTTTTCTGTCTGACCACGGTTCTCTCTGCTGACACCTCTATGCATGTCAGGAACTGTCCAGTGCAGGAGAGGGATTTGCTTCTGCTCTGGACAGTTCCTGACATGGACAGGAGTGTCAGCAGAGAGCACTTTGAACAGACAGAATTTTTTTTTTTTCAAATTCAAACAAAGTTTATTGAACAGGCCCAAAGATTACAATGACACAAATGATCATACAAAGCAGTAACGCAAAGGCCTAGTAGGCCGAAATACAAAACGGGTCAAGAGAGTAGAATGTAACATAATGCATAACAATAAAATTGGTATGTTAATATAACAATAAATCCGAGAGCATGGGATTATGAGACGCCCACCTCAATGCCAGGGAAGGGCTGCAAAGAAAAAAGATAAGAGGATCAAAGTAGACAGGGAGTGAAGGCAGCTCAGGCAATAAGGCAAAGAAGCAGGGAATGGTAAACAACACGTAGATGAGGAACACAATATATTCTACAAGGCATAGCAAACCTAAGAAGAAAACAACAAAGGAAAATACTAGAGAGACAATGAGAGAATAAAAAGAAGACATAAAAGAGAGAAACCGGACAAAGGCACACTCGACAGGAGAACCCCGCCAGGGCGGAGACCGGCCAGACACCAAACCCAAAGCGGCAGCACCAGGGAAGGCCGAGCAGATCCAGACAGACATTAGCACAAAAGTCGGTATCCAGAGGATGAACAAAAGGTAGACCAAGGAAGCCAAGTAGCACCCAATCTGGTAACATCAGAAGGATGAATAACTAAAAGTTATTCCATATGTTTGATGTGTGCAACTTCAGCAAACCACTCTTCTAGGGAGGGGGGGTCTGGACTTTTCCAGTGTCTTGGAATAACAGTTTTAGTACCCTGGAGGAGATGTTGGACAAGGGATTTCTTATACTTTGCTTGTGCCATAGGAAACATGTAGAGCAGGGCAGCCTCCGGAGTGGGGGGACCCGAACCCCCGTCACTTCATGGACAACCTTGAGAACCAACCTCCAAAAAGATTAAAGGAGTAGTCTGGCACGCACTTTTCTTATTTTATCCGGTCCAGGCTGCAAAAAAAGAAACAAACTTTCTCTTGTCTGCCTACGCGGCCCCGGAGCTCCGGTCGCCGGGCTGTTTGCTTCTTACTTCCTGTTAGCCCGGATCGTCACATGGAGCTTCAGCCTATCACCGGCCGAGGCGTGACATCCGCTCTTGTTGCCATATTCATAGAATTTACAATGCATCATTTGGAGCCAGCGGCCCAAGAGGCCTCCAAAAGGCATTTCACCTCAAGACAAGCCAGCTTCAGGTCACGCAGAACAGGCTGCGAGGGTGGACGTTTGTGTGCTAGTTCAAGCGAAGAGACTTTAGATAATGCCTGACTAAGGGCATGGGCTTTTTCACGTTTCAGTTGAGAGCCATGTCTAATGAGAACCCCCCTGAGGACACATTTGAGCGCTTCCCACTGAAGAAAATGGAGCAGTTGGATCCGCTACATGATCAGACACAAAGTCAGAAGCAATTCTGGTGAGATCAGCGACACAGACTGTATCAAAAAAGAGGGACTCATTCAATGAATGTTGCCTATTGCAGTGGTAGACCACCAGGAAAGGGCATTGTGTTGAACCAGGACTTAATCCAGGCGACTGTAGGACTCATGTGAAAAATAAAACTGTAGTCCCTATCAAAAGGGTGCTGCAAACACCAGGAGTCACAGAGCTGAAGCTGAGCGAGGGACTGTTTAACTAGTTTAATAGCAGAGTAGGAAAGTCTGGAGTGCCCGTGGAATTATCCAGGATAGGATCCAGAGTCAGGTTTAGATCTCCACACAGCACCACAGCCCCCCGCACCGCTGGCAACACAAGGTCAATAAGGTTAACAAGGAAGTCACACTGTCCTTGATTAGGGGCATATGCATTAATGAGGGTGAAAGCCCTACCACCAACTAACAGGGAGAGGATAATATACCTAGCTTGAGTGTCAAGGACCACATCAAGGACTTGATGAGTTAACGATTTGTGTAGGGCGATTGCTACCCCCTTAGATCTGAAATTGGGATTATTGGCACAAAACCAGCCAGGATAGTACCTATTTTTAGGGGCATGTCCCTCCTTGAAGTGGATTTCCTGGAAACAAGCAACATGTACCTTACGCTTATGAAGATGGTGAAGGATCTGTGTTCGCTTCCCCGGTATGTTGAAGCCTTTTGCATTGAAAGAAGGGATATTGAGGTCTGCCATGAGAAGAAGGGATGGTGAGGTATCGCTTCTAGCCGGGTCCGCTCAAGCGGGCACAGAAATAAACAATAAACAGACACAAGACAAATAGAGGGAACAACAAGCAGATGAGAAAAGGAGCATTAGAAACCAGAGAAGTAGCTGCAGAAAAGGAACTGCTGTGGCACATACTAAACACAGTAGCGTAAGCAACAGGAGAACCGGACACCGGAGGATACCACCGGTAGAGACTGCAACCTAGTAGGGGGAAGTGGAAGTCACAAAACCAGAAGGGGAGCCCGGGGAAGCACCCAATACATGAGGAGGAAGTAAGGAGTAAAGCGGACATTTGGCGATCAAATAGAAAGGCCTGAAAAAGAGGAAATGAAGATGGGGAGAACCGAAGAGAGCATAGCTGGAGAAGAGACAATGAAGGAGAACAAGGGGGCAGGGGAAAGAGGAAGAGGGAGATTAGGGGAAAGGGGGACGGAAAGAAGGCAAAGAGGGAGAAGAGAGGAGAAGTGGGGAGGAGAACAAAGAGAGGAAGAGAAAGACATGGAACGCAATGTCACCTGGTCATCAAAACGATAAGCAGAGTCCCCTACTGTAATGAAAGGGCCAACCTGTAGTAATGAAAAACACAATTAACAATGGAAACACTTTAAACAATGACTATACGGCTGTCAGGAGGCCTAAGGGGTCAATTCCGGGACTCAGAAGGGACAGTCTCCCACTGGGTGATCAAACACTGCCTGCGACTGCCCTTGGGAGCTGGAGTAGGGTGATACTGCTTGGTGGAGGGTTGCAGGGACCCCAGGAGAGGTCTCTTAGGGGCTCCAGATGACAATTGGGGCCATTCAGGCAGGGGAACAGAAGGCAAGTCCAAGTCCTGCAGGAAACCAGGCAATTCATTCGGAGAGCATATAGTGAAAGTCTTTCCGTTCCGGCGGACCGAAAGGCCAAAGAGAAAGCCCAAATGGTAAGAGAAATCATACTCCCGCAGAACCTCGAGGGTGGGTTTGAGAGCAGGCCTCTGTGCCAGGGTATGCCGGGACAAGTCCGGGAACAATTGAACTTGTACATCCTTGTAGAAAATGCGCCTACAGGTGTGTCCTGAGTGGAGGAAGTCCTCTTGGCGTAGAAATGTACCTGGCAGCTTCAGGACTAGCTGGCCGAAGAGCCCCGTGTGCCCTATGCAGTTCAATGTGGGCATTCGGGGCACATTCCAGGAGGTCATTGAAGATGGACAATAAGGCAGGATACAGCTCCTCAGGGCCCCCGCTTCAGGTAAACCACAAAAATGAATATTATTCCTTCTGTTACGGTTCTCAACATCGTCCAGGTGGTGTTGTAGAGTGAAGAACTGAGCACTGTGCTGCTTCACCACTTCTTGGAGAGCTTGAACAGAGTAAGACGAAGATTCCTGTGTGATTTCCACTGCTGCCACCCGCGTAGACAAAACGGAGACTTCTTGACGAAGTTGAACAAATTGTTCCTTGCACTCCGCTACCATTTGTTTAGCCAAGGAAGAGAGATCATCCTTCATGGGGAGTGATGCAACCAAGGAGTGCAGATCCGTCAGTGTAACAGGGCGGTCAGAAGGAGGAGGGAGACAGCATCCTGGAGGGGGGGGGGATTCCTGACCTTGCTTGTGAGAAGATCAAGGGGGCACAATCTGGAGAAGGGGCCCCAAATATGGATGGAGGTACCCCTCAGGCTAAGAAGGGAGCCTTGAGATGGAGCTTGCAGGTTGTCTTTAGCAAGGTTTGCAGCCCCAGAGGGCATTGGATGGAGGGGCACCATGGAGTCCACAGCAGAGGGACAAGGGGAGCAATGAGAGGGAGAGTCCCATGGAGAGCCTGAGGACCAGTAGGGGATGCAACAGTCCCCTGAGGCGAATTTTGCACAATGCCAGGCACAGCATAGAATGCCAGTATAGGAGTGGAGCAATGCATAGAGACAGGGGGCCAATCTTCAGGGGCCAAATCAGGCCTAAGCCCCACTGCAGCCTGGTCAGCAGAGACCTGCCTCACTAGAGCTAATGGAGGCTGGAGGGCAGCATTCAGGGTAGGGGGATGCAGGCCAGCTTTTACAGGGTCCCTATTAGATGAATGCAGGGAGGTAGCAGCAGGATCTAACCCCCCCCCCCCCACAGAGAGCCCAGCACTAAGAGGCAGTTCATGTATAGGCTCAGAGAGAGCAAGCCCGAAGCCTACCTGGGATTCAGCGCCCGCCGGCTGCCGACTTGGAGGAGGACCGTCACTTCCTGCCAGAGAGGAGCCTGCTGAAGTGGCGCTGCCATCTTGGGTATTTCTCTGGATCAACTCAGTAGGGACTCATTAGGGTTATAGGTTGAACTTGATGGACTCAGGTCTTTTTCGGACCTCATGAACTATGTTACTATGCACTCAGTGTGACACTTGCCCTTCAGGGAGTATTACACTTCCATGGAGCACAACATTTTTAATCGTTTTCCCTGATTTTAATTCCCCAGAATTCGACGGCAACTTAGCAGTCCAGAGTACAGTGTTTTCCAAATTTTAAAACCAAACCCCCCCGCCCCCCCCAAAAAAAAAAATAATAATAATAATTCCCAATACTATAATAAAGGTGGTTCGAGACAATTTATAAACACATAAGTAATATCACTCAATAAGAAGTACAGGAACAAGTCAGGTGGGGAAATCTGATCCTATCCCTATGTTAGATGCCTGCCTGTCAAAACTGTAGGTCCCCTGTCCTACCTCCTGGTAGACCCTAGGCTAGGTTGGGGATACAGATAGTAGATATGGTATACAGGTATGTTTGGGTGCAACAGGTAAAAACCCTTATCATCAATAGTCAGTACAGACGCACAGGATGGTTACATAAGAGAAAATAACATGTGATAGATAAGGTAGCAATAAGTACCTGTGGGTGTTATCCAGGCGTGTAGCACAGTATTCATACATAAGACATGAGCAGTTGTCAACATAGCATAACTTAGGATGTCATTATGCATATATGAGTAAAACAATAAATATCCAATGCGTTTCGCTACTCTGTACTACTGCAGGTAGCTCATCAGGTATTAGTAAGGAATACTTTATGGCGGGTCACCAGGGACCCCGCATGGCAGTCAGCGTGCCTTGACATGTATAAACAAATGATGCTTGATGGCGAGCATACAATGGATAATCCTCACTTTGGTTATAAAAGAGAATAATAGCAGACTTTTGGACAGTTCAGGTGGGTATCATAAGAATCCTATAGATGAATAACTAGGTGCTATGTAAATCCTTAGAATAGGTGTTGTATCCAGGATGAAGGCAGCTGGTCTGGTAGTGTCCCTGGGATGAGAGCACGGTATGGCCAAGATAACCCAGTTGGCGACCAGCGAGAGAATCGCACCCTTTTACGATGGTAGTTAGTGTCTGGGGATATAAGTCTGTCCGCAGTCCATGCGGGATAGGGATAGGATCAGATTTCCCCACCTGACTGGGCTGCTGGGCTGCTTATTGCGTGATATTACTTATGTGTTTATAAATTGTTTTGAACCACCTTTATTATGATTATGTTGAGAATCAATAACATTTTTCACTGGAAAATGTTTTTCTTGATATTTCTATGAATAACATATATTTCCTATATTACCTTAGACCAGTAATGTCTATACATACTCTAAAATTCATCTCACCAGGTGTACTGATACCTTTGTACCTCTGTATGTCCTTTGTGCACCCCCATAAGCCTGGATATATAAAAATACAGAAAATAGTACTACAGAGAAATTCATAGAAATATATCTCCCGTAAAAAGAATGGATCTATTTTTCTTTAACCTTTAGAGGCTGATTAAAATACATAAAGGAAACACAAATATTGAGAATACATTGGTGGGGAACAGTGGAGAAGAAAATTCATTGGCAGGACATTTATCAGGGTATTTAGAGCCTTTTTCTTTTTGCTCACTGTGCTAAGAACTTTTTGTGCAACTTTTGTGGGTAAGAAAAAAAAGTTGCAAACAGCCTTAGGGTGGGTTCACACTACGTTTTCTCCCATACGGGAGCGCATACGGCAGGGGGGAGCTAAAACCTCGCGCTCCCGTATGCCTTCGTATGCGCTCCCGTATGTCATTCATTTCAATGAGCCGGCTGGAGTGAAACGTTCGGTCCGGTCGGCTCATTTTTGCGCCGTATGCGCTTTTACAACCGGACCTAAAACTGTGGTCAACCATGGTTTTAGGTCCGGTTGTAAAAGCGCATACGGCGCAAAAATGAGCCAACCGGACCGAACGTTTCACTCCGGCAGGCTCATTGAAATGAATGACATACGGGAGCGCGAGGTTTTAGCTCCCCCCTGCCGTATGCGCTCCCGTATGGGAGAAAACGCAGTGTGAACCCAGCCTTATCTAAGCAATTTTAAGTTTTCACTTTGCAGTGGTCAGATATTTATGATGTGTGAATGTCACATGTAGACAAAAGGAAGTCGCAAACCCCTTTCAAAAAGTTGGAAATAATTGGCATATCAGTAATAAAATTGCACTTCATCCATTCCTGGAAAATAAATTTTGGAAACACCAGTCTGTTCCAAATGTCCACTTCACCCCCTATACACCTTCCCTAGGGGGTGTACTGTTTGTAGTATTCTCACATGTGGGTGTTCCTTTCTTGTATTTTCCTCTGAATGTATGTAACTGTTAGGTCCTTAAGAAACATCATCCTCAAATGCGAAGAGTTCTCGCTGAGCTCTGTCGTATTTCCAGGCGACAATTCGGAGTCACGTGTTAGTTGTTCCCAGAAAGATGAAGCAGAGTATAGGTTGAAAATTGCAAAAAGCTACCCTTCATCCATTCCTGGAAATAAATTTAGGAAACACCTGTGCTTTCAAAATGTCCTCTTTACCCCTTTACCCATTCCTCAGGGGGGGTACTTTCTGTAATGGTGTCATATGTGGGTGTTTCATTTTTGTATTTTCCTCTGAATGTATGTAACCGTCAGCTACTGATATGCCATAGGCCTCAAATGCAAACAGACCTCTATGACATCTGAGCCTTGTTGTGCGCCCGCCGAGCACGTTACCCCATATGTGGATGTATTTCCATAGTCAGGGGAAAAAGCCCTCCAATATTTGTAACCCAATTTCTCCCATTCACTGTTCAAAATACTTGTGAGGTATAAGTACTCACTGTACCCCTTGTTACCTTCCTTGAGGGATGTAGTTTCAAAATTGTAGTCACTTGCCAGGGTTTTTCTTTTTTTTAGATTTTATGTCAGAACCTCAACCATTGCAGTGCATATCATCACTTTAGGCCTCAAATCTCATTCGTGCTGTCTCACTCCTAAGCCCTGTTTTGCACCCAAATAGTGCTTTACCGCCATATATGGGGTATTTCCTTATAAGGGAGAAATTGGGCTAAAAATTTAGTGGAGCTTTTTTTCTCTTACTACTTGTGAAACAAACAAAAAAATTGGTTAATACCAGCAATTCAGTGTTAAAAATCTAAATTTTCACTTTTACGGCCCATGGTTCAAAAAACTTGTGAGGTGTAAGTACTCACTGTAACCCTTGTTACGTTCCTGGAGGGGTGTAGTTTCCAAAATGGTGTCATATGTGGGCAGTTTCTGCTGTTCTGGCTTCATGGGAGGTTTGTAAATGCGCATGGCCCCCGACTTCAATTCCAGAAAAATTCTCTCTCCAAAAGTCCAATGGTGCTCCTTCTGTTCTGAGACCTGTAGTGCACCAGCAGAGCACTTAACGTCCACATATGGGGCATTTTCTTAATCGGGAGAAATTGGGCTTCAAACTTTGGGGTCCATTTTCTCCTATTACACCATGTGAAAATTAAAATGCTCTTTCCCTCTTGAGCCATGTTGTGAGCCCACAGAGCACTTTATGTCAACATATGAGGTAATTCCATACTCAAGAGAAATTGGGCTACACATTTTGTGGGGCTTTTTCTCCTTACGCCACTTTTAAAAATGAAAATAATGGGGCTACAAGAAGATTTTTCTCCACCACTTTGCTGCTATTTTTGTGAAACACCTAAAGGGTTAACAAACTTTCTGAATGTCATTTTGAATACTTTGAGGGGTGCAGTTTCTATAATGGGGTCATTTATGGGGTATTTCTCACAGAAAGGCCCCTCAAATCCACTTCAAAATCGCTATTTTCCTTACAATAAGAGAGTTTCAAAGTTAGAAAAATGCAAAATTTTCATGAAATTTGGGGATTTTTCACCAAGAAAGGATGCAAGTAACAACAAAAAATTTCCACTATGTTAAAGTAGAATATGTCACACAAAAAAAATCTCGGAATCAGATTAAAGGTAAAAGCATCCCAAAGTTATTAATGCATAAAGTGACAGTGGTCAGAATTGCAAAAAAGGGTGAGTCCTTAACCTGTTCAGGACCAATGACGTAACCTTACGTCATGAGTTCGCTCCCGATCTATAACGCGGGGCCATGGCCTCTAACAACGTCCGGGACCCGTGGCTAATAGCGCGCGGCATTGATCACGGTGCCGCGCGCTATTAACCCTTTAGACGCGACGTTCAAAGTTGAACGCCGTGTCTAAAGTGAAAGTGAAAGCATGCCAGTTAGCTCAGGGAGCTGTTCGGGATAGCCGCGGCGAAATCACGGCATCCCGAACAGCTTACAAGACAGCTGGAGGACCCCTACCTGCCTCCTCGCTGTCCGATCGCCGAATGACTGCTCAGTGCCTGAGATCGAGGCATGAGCAGTCCAGTGGCAGAATCATCTATCACTGGTTCCCTATGAGAAACCAGTGATCAATGTAAAAGATCAGTGTTTGCAGTGTTATAGGTCCCTATGGGAGCTATAACACTGCAAAAAAAAAAAAAGTGAATAAAGATAATTTAACCCCTCCCCTATTAAAAGTTTGAAATCATTCAGCAGGCATCCTGGCACATCGCCGAGGAGGGTCCTGAGACCCCCCCCCCCCCCATGTCGGCGATCCCAGGAAATCGAATGTCAATTCAGACATGCGATTTTCTGCTATTCCGGGCTGATCGGGTCTCTGGTGACCTGATCGCCCGGAAAATAGGGATGATCAGAGCTGTCAGTGACAGCCCCGATCATCCTAAGGGATAAGAGCGAGGTTGCAGGGGTGCAACCTCCTCCTATCCCCTGCCATTAGTCAGCAATGAGTACTGGCCAATGGCAGTTGAAGACGGGGGGTTACCATGGAAACCCCCCGCTCTGCCCACCCCTGGATGTCGGGCAAAACGGGGGGAGAAGATGGCGGCCGGTACCTGTAAAGAAGATGCGGTGGGGACTGGCGATCATCGGTGACATCAACGGAGATCAGCGGCGCAGGTAGGGAGGCGACGGCGTGGAGCATCAAGGAAGGTGGTAGTAAAGCGATCTTTACTGCTGCCTTCCTTGTGGTTGCCAAACTGCAACTCCCAGCATGTCCAGACAGCCAAAGGATGTCTGGGCATGCTGGGGGTTGTAGTTTTGCAACATCTGGAGGGTCACAGTTTGGAGACCATTATTACAGTGGTGCCCAAAACGGTAGCCCTCCAGATGTTGCAAAACTACAACTCTCAGCATGCCTAGACTTCAATAGCAGAAAATCCCGAAATCCAGGTGTGCACACCTTGTGGCATCATCCCCTAGAAGACTGGAGGCTGTAACATAAGTGCTAAGGGGACTTCAGCTGAGTACTGAGTAAATGGTCTGAATACTTTTGTCAGTGTATTATTTTCAATAAATTAGCAAAGATTTCTTACTTTTTCTTCTCACTTTGTCATAGCACAGGATTTTGGGGATAAATTGATTTATATTTAGCTCAAGTCTGCAACATAACATTGTGAAAAAATGAAAGGGTCTGGAAACTTTCCAAATGCACTGTACATGTTCAAAGGTGCATGCCTACTGTGCCATAAGATAAAGCTGGCCTTGGATACAATACTCGCAGTATCAGTACAAGAAATGTCATTCGATCTAATTGCAGAGTTACCCATTTTATACTATTATATTATATTCTTATTATAAAATGGCATTTAGAATTGAAGCTACGTTTCTTCAAGGACGTGTTTAGCTCCTTTATGACACTTGTCCTACAGTGAATGCTTATAGATTTGTGCTGTTAACAGAGCATTCTTAGCAACATGTGACCTTTCTGACCTAACTCTTCATATTGCCCAAGGTTATATGTAATTATAATTCAATATTCAGTAGTATTAGCCTTTCAGGAATTACAAAGACATTACTATGATACATTTCGAGAATAACACCAAGTGTTGCTTGCTTCATTTCATCATATCAAGCGGCTTACAGTGCGATGATTCCCAGCAGTGTGATGGTGGATTCAGATGTTGTGATTCCCTCCGCTGTCAATAGCTCTCCAACAGCTGTTTGAAGTTAATGATGTTTAAAAATACTTAATTAGATGTGGTTTTTCGGCTGATGATGAGCTCTGCTTCATCGGTATGGTACTTCATACAGCAAGAGCTGTGCTCCTACCCACATGCCTGACAGCTGCAAAGTCCTGCATTTCACCAAACAAGGCTACACTTTGGGGGTTGACTTCAAGAAGATAACATGTTACCTATGGGCTTGTGAACGTCATGTTTGGGAAACTCTTTTCACACAAAAATGTAACAGCTAGATAAGTAGAGACATCATGTTTGTTTAACAAATTATAGACATTAGATTCATAGATAATATAGATATGAGTTGCACACATTATTCCACACTTGTATGGTAAAGCATATGCAAACAGTTGAAGCACAACTGTAGTAATGTTGGAGCGGAAGGTACATGTTTAACCCCTTAAGGACCGGGTTTTTTCCGTTTTTGCATTTTCTTTTTTTCCTCCTTACCTTTATAAAATCATAACTCTTTCAGTTTTGCACCTAAAAATCCACATGTGGCTTATTTGTTGCGCCAACTATTCTACTTTGTAATGACATTCAGTCATTTTACCCAAAAACCTACGGCGAAACGGAAAAAAAAATCATTGTGAGACAAAATTGAAAAAAAAATGCCATTTTGTAAATTTTGGGGGCTTCCGTTTCTACGCAGTACATTTTTCGGTAAAAATGACACCTTCTCTTTATTCTGTAGGTCCATACGGTTAAAATGATACCCTACTTATATAGGGTTGATTTTGTCGTACTTCTGGAAAAAATCATAACTGCATGCAGGAAAATATATACGTTTAAAATTGTCATATTCTGACCCCTATAACTTTTTAATTTTTCCGCGTATGGGGCGGCATGATCTGAAGTTTTTAGCAGTGCCATTTTTGCATTGATGGAACTTATTGATTGCTTTTTATTCATTTTTTCATAATATAAAAAGTGACCAAAAATGCACTATTTTGGACTTTGGAATTTTTTTGCGCGTACGGCATTGACCGTGCGGTTTAATTAACTATATATTTTTATAATTCGGACATTTCCGCACGTGGCGATACCACATATGTTTATTTTTATTTACACAGTTGTTTTTTTTTTATGGGAAAAGGGGGGTGATTCAAACTTTTAATAGGGGAGGTTTTAAATGGTCTTTATTCACTTTTTTTCCCCACTTTTTTTTGCAGTATTATAGCTCCCATAGGGGGCTATAACACTGCACACACTGATCTTTTACATTGATCAGTGGTTTCTCATAAGAAACCACTGATCGATGATTCTGCCGCTTGACTGCTCATGCCTAGATCTCAGGCACTGAGCAGTCATTTGGCGATTAGACAGCGATGAGGCAGGTATGGATCCTCCAGCTGTCTTGTAAGCTGTTCGGGATGCCGCAATTTCGCCGCGGCGATCCCGAACAGCTCCCCGAGCTAACCGGCATGGTTTCACTTTCACTTTAGACGCGCGTTCAACTTTGAACGCCGCGTCTAAAGGGTTCATCGCGCTATTAGCCACGGGTCCCGGCCGGGCCCGACCCGCGTTATAGATCGGGAGCGGACTCATGACATACGAGTACGCCATGGGTCCTTAAGAGGTTAAAGGGGGCAAATCCGTGGCACGCGAGTTGTCTGCCGCTGTAGCGAGCTATCTATGGATTTGCCAAAAGTCCCTTGTTAGTCTAAGAGACTTAAAGGAGTACTTTGCTTGAAAACATTTTTTTTTAAATCAACTGGTGTCAGAAAGTTAACCTCTTGGGGGACGCAGGGTGTATGCATACGCTCTCCAACCCCGATCCTTAAGGACCCAGGGTGTACTTGTACGCCTGGGGGAATTTCAGTCACCGCTACTCACAGGGACAGGACCGGGATGCCTGCTGATATCATTCAGCAGGCATCCTGTGACAACTCCTTGGGGGCAATTCCTGGTCTATCGGGTCCCCAGTGACCAGGAAAAAAGGGTTCTATGTGCCGTCTGAGACAGCACCTATCACCCTTTAGCAGCAGGAGTGAGGTGGCACTAGTGCCACCTCACAATCTTCCTGATTCAGTCAGAACTCCTGCTGTGGGGGTGTCCCTAATGGCAACCGCTCCGCCCCTGTTCCGGAGGGCTAGAGCAGGTGCCGGAAGTTAGTACCAGAGGCTGGGGCCCCAGATCCCCAGCATCGGCGGTGGGAATGGGGCCCCAGGAGCGGAGTCAGTGGTGGCGGCAGGCAGGAGGATCCGGTGTGTGCAGCAGCAGGAGGTAAGGCTGGCTTGCTGTTGCTTAGAAACAACTCCCAGCATGTACAAAAAGGCATAGTGGGAGTTGTTGTTATGCAACAGCAGAAGGCACCCCCCCCCCCCACAAGTGAATGTACAGGGTACATTCACACGGGCGGGGGTTTACAGTGAGTTTTTCGCTGCAAGTTTGAGATGCAACAAATTTCCACTGCAGCTCAAACTCCCAGCAGGAAACTTACTGTAAACCCCCGCCGTGTGAATGTACCCTAAAAACACTACACAAAATAAAAAGTAAAACACTACATATACATTATACCCTTACACAGTTACCAAAACGGAGCCTCCAGCGGTTGCAAAACCACTCCCAGTATTGCCAGACAGCCATTGACTGTCCAGGCATGCTGGGAGTTTTGCAACAGCTGGAGGCACCCTGTTTGGGAAACACTGCCGTAGGGTAATTTTGGTATTGGAAGCAAGTGTAATTCTTGCATCCGGGTCCGTCCCTATGCAAATCCCTAATTTAGGCCTCAAATGTGCATGCCACTCTCTTCCTTCGGAGCCCTGTTGTATTGTGCCAGCATGTTCACAGGAGGTAAAAGGGAAAAAAAAGACCCCAAAAATTTGTAACACAATTTCTCCTGAGTACGAAAATACCCATTACGTGGGCGTAAAATGCTGACGCACAACAGGGCTCAGGAGTGAGAGCGCACTATGTACATTTGAGGCCTAAATTGGTGATTTTCACAGGGGTGGCTGATTTTTACAGCGGTTCTGACATTAACGCTAAAAAATAAATACGCACATGTGACTCCATTTTGAAAACTACCCCTGTCACGGAACGTAACAAGGGGTATAGTGAGCCTTAACACCCCTAAGGTGTTTCGTATTTTCGTTAAAGTTGGATGGGAAAATGAAAAAAAAAAAAAAAAAAAATCACAAAAATGCTGGTGTTCTCCTAAATTTTTCATTTTCGCAAGGGAAAATAGGAAAAAAGCCCCCCAAAATGTGTAACCCCATTTCTTCTGAGAAAGAACATACCCCATATGTGGATGTAAAGTGCTCTGTGGGCGCACTACAATGCTCAGAAGAGAAGGAGTACATTGGGCTTTTGAAGAGAAATTTGTCCGGAATTGAAGGCCACGTGTGTTTACAAAGCCCCCATGGTGCCAGAACAATGGACCCCCCCACATGTGACCCCATTTTGGAAATGACACCCCTCACATAATGTAATAAGGGGTGCAGTGAGCATTTATGCCACACAGGTTTACGCCCCACAGATTTTTGGAACAGTGGTCCATGAAAATTAAAAATGTAATTTTTCATTTGCACAGCCAACTGTTCCATCATAGATCTGTCAAACGCCAGTGGGGTGTAAATTCTCACCGCACCCCTTATTAAATTCTGTAAAGGGTTTCGATTCCTAAATTGGGTCACATGTGGGGGGGGGGGGGTTTACTCTTCTTGCACCGTGGGGGCTTTGTAAATGCACATGGCCCCCGACTTCCATTCGAAACAAATTCTCTCTCCAAAAGCTCAAAGGCGCTCTTCTCTTCTGAGCATTGTAGTGCGCCGTCAGAGCATTTTACATCAACATATGTGATATTTCCTTACTCAGAAGAAATGGTGTTACAGATTTTGGGAGACTTTTTCTCCTATTACCCCTCGTGAAAATGAGCATTTTAGTGAAAAAAATCTAATTTTTCATTTTCACGTCCAACTTTAGCGGAAATTTGTCAAACACTTGTGGGATGTAAAGGCTCACTGTACCCCTTGTTACGTGCCTTGAGGGGTGTAGTTTCCAAAATAGTATGCCATGTACTTTTTTTTTGCTGTTCTGGCACCATAGGGGATTCCTAAATGCGATATGCCCCCCAAAAACCATTTCAGCAAAATTCACTCTTCAAAATCCCATGGCCCTCTAATGTGCCTGTAGAACTCTTTACATCCACATATGAGGTATTTACTTACTCGAGAGAAATTGGGTTACACATTTTGGGTGGATATATCTTCTTTTACCCCTTTTAAAAATTTAAAAAAAAATGGCTCTACAAGAACATGTGAGTGTAAAAAATGAAGATCTTGAATTTTCTCCTTCACTTTGCTGCTATTCATGTTAAGCACCTAAAGGGTTAAAAAAAACTTTCTGAATTTAATTTTCAATATTTTTAGGGGTGCAGTTTTTATAATGGGGTAATTTATTGGGTATTTCTCATAGAAAGGCCCTTCAAATCCACTTCAAACTTAAAGGGGTACTCCGGTGAAAACCTTTTTTCTTTTAAATCAACTGGTGGCAGAAAGTTAAACATATTTGTAAATTACTTCTATTAAAAAATCTTAATCCTTCCAGTACTTATTAGCTGCTGAATGCTACAGAGGAAATTCCTTTCTTTTTGGAACACTGACGACATCACGAACACAGTGCTCTCTGCTGACATCTCTGTCCATTTTAGCAACCATGCATAGCAGATGTATGCTAAGGGCAGCATGGTGGCTCAGTGGTTAGCATTGCTGCCTTGCAGTGCTGGGGACTTGGGTTCAAATCCCACTAAGGACAACAATAAATAAAGCATTATTATTATTATAATAATGTCAGCAGAGAGAACTGTGGTCGTGATGTCATCAGAGAGCATTCCAAAAAGAAAAGAATTTCCTCTGTAGTATTCAGCAGCTAATAAGTACAGGAAGGATTAAGATTTTTTAATAGAAGTAATTGACAAATATCAAGAGAAGAAGGAAATGATGTCCGCACTCACCATGCCGTAGAAAATTGGATATGCTTTATTAGCGTCTTCAGAGTTCCATAAGAAACAATATCAAAATACACCCGGGTGCAGGGAGGGGGAGCTGCTCCTGGCAAGGAGACTAGGAGCGGCTCAGGAACCGGAAGAAGCGTGGATAACGCGAAACGGTACTGTTGTTCCTGACAGCCGCTCCTAGTCTCCTTGCCAGGAGCAGCTCCCCGTCCCCGCATCCGGGTGTATTTTGATATTGTTTCTTATGGAACTCTGAAGACTTCACTTTAGAAGTAGAACACTTGTTGGCTACAAAGTTGCTGGCAATTTTAAACATGTATCCTTCCACCACATTTTATGGAGGTTTTCCAGAGAGAGAAAGCATTTTAAGAGGTGTCAGGGTGCCTTAACCGTTTCCCAACCTATGACGTATATATTTACATAATGGACGGGAATACGTTAACGCAAAATTACATATATTAATGTCATGAAGGAGTGCTGGTGCTACACTAGCTTCATAGATGCTGAGAAATGGCTGCTGATTAATGCCGATTGTGGCTTCTAAAGGAAAGAAATACGGTGACAAAGTGGTGGTATTCATCAGACCCCCACTGCACATTGATGGGGGTCTGATGAGTTACAATGGTTGCAGAGGTCCCTTTACCCAGCCACTGGCCGCCAGATCATCGTTTCTATAATACAGCCTGGTAGAGCCAGGCTGTCTTAGTAGAGCGCCAATCTCTCTGGACAATGCTATGCAATAGTATAGCATTATATATTGAACACAATATAATGTTTGCATATAATAGTCCCCTGTGGGGATTTACAAAGTGTAAAATAAAATAAAAAGTTTTTAAATATTAAAAATTCATTTTAAAAATAATAAACATATTTGGTATTGTTGCATGTGGAATTGTCTAAATTATAAAAATATAATGTATGTGATTCCACACAGTGAACAGCGTTAACGTAAAAAAAAAAAAAATGAAAGTGATCAAAAAGTCTCATTTAACCAAAAAGTGTACTGATAAAAACTACAGATTACAACACAAAAAAATGAGCCCTGATACAGTGTTTTTTTAATTAATAGTACAATAAAAGAAATTGTGAGGAGAGCATGTTATTTTTACCATAAAGTACACTGCGTAAAAAGAAAACCCCCCACAAATAATACTTTTTGTTTTTCGCCATACATATTTTTGTAAAATAAGAGGTGTCATTACAATGGACAAATGGTCCTGCAAAAAAACAAGCCCTCATATGGGTCTGTAGATGGAAACATAAATGAGTTAGGGCTCCTAATAGGCAAGGAGGAAAAATGAAAACGCAAAAATAACCAAAGAGGGCTGGCTCCATATGGTACAAAAAATGTTGTTGCCTCCCTGGAAAACACTTTTAGATCATCCACATAAAAAATTGCAGTGAAGCTTTGTCTTATAGGGGTAAAATACAGAGAGACCAAAATACATAGAAAATCTTAGGCTATATTCACACAGCAGAATTTCCTCATTCGGATTCCACATCAAATTAAAGCCCAATAGACTTTAATAGGATTTCACACTCCCATTCACACTTCAGAATTTGAGCATGAGGATTCCACATTGATTCTGCACAGAATCCGCACAAGCCAGAAACCACCCAAATGAATGCGGACGTGGAATTGGTGCGGTTGGGAGAAAATTCTATTGTACCCTTAGAGAAGACAAATATATATATATATATATATATATATATATATATATATATATATATATAAAATTCAACGTGTGTATGTATGTATTTATGTTCCACAAAAACTTCCAAACGGCTAAAGATATTACCGTATATACTCGAGTATAAGCCGACCCGAGTATAAGCCAAGACCCCTAATTTCAACCCAAAATCCCAGGAAAAGTTATTGACTCGAGTATAAGCCTAGGGTGGGAAATACATCATCCCCCCCCTGTCATCATCCAGACCCTCATCATCATTAACATCCTCATCATCATCACCGCCTGTCATCATCCAAACCCTCATCATCATCACCTGTCATCATCCCCTTGTCATCATCCCACAACCCCCCCTTCATCATCCCCTTGTCATCATCCCCACCCCCCTTCATCATCCCCTTGTAATCATCCCACCCCCCCTTCATCATCCCCTTGTCACCATCCCCACTCCCCTTTATCATCCCACACCCCCCCTTCATCATCCTCTTGTCATCATCCCACACCCCCCCTTCATCATCCTCTTGTCATCATCTGCCCTCAGTGGTCTTCAACCTGCGGACCTCCAGAGGTTTCAAAACTACAACTCCCAGCAAGCCCGGGCAGCCATCGGCTGTCCGGGCTTGCTGGGAGTTGTAGTTTTGAAACCTCTGGAGGTCCGCAGGTTGAAGACCACTGCGGCCTTCGACATCATCCAGCCCCCTCTCACCCCCTTTAGTTCTGTACAGTACTCGCCTCCGCTGCGGGTGGAGAGTTCACTCGAGTATAAGCCGAGGGGGGTGTTTTCAGCACGAAAAATCGAGTATATAAGGTAACATGAAACTTGGCACACATGTTACTTATATGTCAACAACAAACATAGGATAGGTGATTTAACCCTTACTCACCCCCATTTGCTAGGGGCGGGGTTTATGTTTAAAGTCCCATGCAAGTCAATGGGAAATATATGTTACTGCATAACTTCCAAACAGCTGGAGATATTTTGATTATACTTGGTCACATGTTACTTATATGTCCACTTAAAATATAGGATAGTTAATTTAACCCTTTACTACCCCCATTTGTGAGTGTCAGGGTTTTTGTTTAAAGTCCCATGCAAATCAATGGGAAATGCATGTTCTCACATATCTTCTGTACGGCTGGAGATATTTCAATACCTGTTACACATATTACGGGTCGGGATAGGAGGTCAGGATGGGAGGTCGGGATAGGAGGACAGGGATAGGAGGACGGGATAGGAAGTTGGGATAGGAGGTCTGGATAGGAGGGCCGGGATAGGAGGACAGGATAGGAGGTCAGAATAGGAGGACCGGGATAGGAGGTCGGGATAGGAGGTCGGGAAATGAGGTCGGGATAGGAGGATGGGATAGGAGGATGGGATAGGAGGATGGGATAGGAGGACGGGATAGGAGGACCGGGATAGGAGGACAATATAGGAGGTCGGGACAGGAGGACAGGATAGGTGGACGGGATAGGAGGTTGGGATAGGAGTATGGGATAGGAGGTCGGGATAGGAGGTAGGGATAGATGGACTGGATAGGAGGACGGTATATGAGGACCGGGATAGGACCGGGATAGGAGGGTGGGATAGGAGGTCGAGATAGGAGGTTGAGATAGGAGGACAAGATAGGAGGACGAGATAGGAGGACGAGATAGGAGGACGAGATAGAAGGACGGGATAGGAGGTCGGGAAAAGGAGGTCGGGAAAAGGAGGTCGGGATAGGAGGTCGAGATAGGAGGTCGAGATAGGAGGACGGGATAGGAGGACGGGATAGGAGGACGGGATAGGAGGACGGGATAGGAGGACGGGATAGGAGGACGGGATAGGAGGACGGGATAGGAGGACGGGATAGGAGGACGGGATAGGAGGACGAGATAGGAGGACGAGATCGGAGGACGAGATCGGAGGACGGGATAGGAGGTCGGGATAGGAGGTCGAGATAGGAGGTCGAGATGAGGGTGGGTTTCTCAAAGAAGTGGTCTGTTTAAAATTTATTGGGGATGAGTTTGTATATGTTGATCTTGAATATACTTTTTGTAACACTCACATATTGCTTTCATACTGGATTCTACAACTTGGTTTGCAGGAATTGTTGCCGTCCTGTTTTGTGGAGTGACCCAAGCCCATTACACATACAACAACTTATCGGAGGAGTCCAAACTCAGAACTAAGCAGGTAGGATGAATTTTACTATTGATTCTAGTCTTCACTTGCAATGTGGGATGTATAATATATAGTGAACCATTCTATACTATCTAACGCAAGAAACCTATACTTACACTACACTTACACCTTTGCTCTAAAGAGTGGGTCCCAAAACTTCAGATGACTGTGCCCTCCTTTAGATTTACTTACATTCTTCAAAGTCTGACATAAGTCTTACATAGCAGTTGCATTTCCACAATCTGGAGCACTTATTCAGCCAACCACTGTATACTGTACATATTGATAGAAAGACATAAAGGGAAAGTCACACGTGACAGAAATGTTCAATTGTGCCATAAGTCTGAAAAGAGCTAACAGAACTCTATGTACCTGTCACCAAAACACCAGTCAGATGAATGGAGCTGATTTCCAGTTGCAGCAAATTATTTGTGTGAATTCATTCTACAGTATAGACTTCCTTTGTTTTTCCTAAAGCGATTTTTTTAGGGAGAGAGAAGCATGCCCATGCTGTTAACATTTTTTTATGAAGAATACTGTGGCCCTGTAGCAGAATTTGACCCTCCCCACAGGGACACAGTTTTCTGCTTTACAGCCAACTCCCTATCACTCATCCCCATTACGTCCGTCCAACATCTTGACACCTCCATACATCGGGAGAAGACAATGGGCAGGGTCAAGGGGCGGTAAAATTAGCTTTCGTCTAGGGTGGCAAAAATCCTTGCTCCAGGCCTGACTTCTCTTTGCCTAGAAGAGCAGTTGACATAACTGTGCTAGAAATTGCTCCAAAATGACAAAAAAAGCCTAACACAGCAATTTTACCATGTGATTTTGACCCTTTTTCCTTCAACTGTGTTAAGAAGTTTAGAAACAATGCATGACTATGATTTTCTACAATTTGCATATCAATAAATATCAAATTACTGATATGCACTAGCCATAAGATGGCATATGGAAAAGAGGTATATCTAACATGCCTAGTCAGTTGCACCAAATACATTATGCCAAGTATGCCATTTTGACAAATTTGAGACAGTTATAGGCATTTTCTTCGACAAAATTCATGCATTTTACTACACTATCAATCTCCGCTGGTGTTTTTGTACGCACATCCAATTGACTAGAGGAAATATAGCCTTACTGAAGCACTTTGTGTAATTGTAAGCTTGTGTTATCATCTTAAAAGGGAAAACTCTGGAACAGCTGCATGCAATATTTAGGAGTCTACAATTGGTTTTTATACAGCATACAGAGATCAAGTCAGATTGATTCTTGTAGAGAAACACCCGTGTGATCAGCTTTCTACATGACAAGTAAATCAAGTGATAAATAGAAGTCCAGATGGAGGGAATTATAATTGAATACTCTTTTTTTATTTGGAATCCTGCCATTACTTTACTACTGTGGGTTAGAAGCAAAGACATCTGCTTTCCTGCTCCAGGGAATGTCCCAACTTTCTTTATACTCCTGATAATTAAGCCCCATTGCTTGTGTATTGTCCAGACCTTAAAAGTGATAACTTCAGTAGTCTGTAGTTGACATGTAACTTGCCCCAGGAGTACAGTATTAGGAAAATGCAGAGCCATAGAAATTG
Organism: Hyla sarda; assembly: GCF_029499605.1. Classification (NCBI taxonomy): domain Eukaryota; kingdom Metazoa; phylum Chordata; class Amphibia; order Anura; family Hylidae; genus Hyla; species Hyla sarda. Next base: position 104,043,046 of record NC_079191.1, on the reverse strand, counting down.
AATTTTGTTGAAAAATTATTATAGTTGACATGTTAGCAACAAACCGTACTTCTTGTATCTCCTGAACAGCGGCACCGATAGGAGAAAATTATATTTTTTATTTTAATCCAGTTCACCCACACAATAACCTTGTGTATTGGGATTAGTACTGGTGAACCGGCTGTGAGTTTCCCTTTAAGTGTAGGGTCACACGTAACGTATCCACAGCGGAGCTTTTGGTCACAGCTTTAGGCACACTATGAATCGTGTCACCGGCAGATACGCTGCGGATCACCCGGTAACTGGATCCATAGTGTGCCTCCAGCTGTGAACAAAAGCTGCACTGCGGATCCGTTACGTGTGACCCTACCCTGAGGCAGAAGGAAACCTTTCTCAGTCATAGTAGTTTCCATCAGAATAGGCTCAGTGCTGCCTTATCTGAGAAAGGCTTCCTGCTGTCTTAAAATAGTGTTCCTCAGCAGACAGGAGGGGAGTGGAAAGGGAGCAGAGACGGGACCTTTGTAATTACAGTCTATGATGTGATGTCACAGCCACAAGCCAGGCAGCTCTGCTCATATGGCAGATCTGTGCACTATGGTTAATAACATTGTATTAGTAAGTTGCTTTATTATACTTTTTGACACCATACACAGGTGGTTTCTTTTACTGGACAACCCCATTAAGACAAATGCAGAACCACACTGATAGAATTCTACATTAATCCATACCTCCAGTTAACCATATCAGGTTTTTTTATGTGTTGTTGATGCTTATGTTTGTTAGGGGCAGTGCTCCGTTCATTCATTCTGGCCATGAGCGCTCCCCACCCTCCTTAACATCCCTGGCTCTGGGACTCGCAGTGCGGGATGCACCCTCACGCGTGTCCCAGGTGTAATTATGGGCAATGCTCCGGCTGTGCTGTCCGGCTGTGAGTGCACCCCTTCACGTTGTCCTGTTGGCTCCGGGACTCCCTATGCGGGGCACTCGCTATGCGAGCCCCGGGCATCTCCTCCCCTTCCTCCATCCCTGGCTTTTCTCCTGTTCTGCTTTGCCGGCGTGCGCATCCCCTTTTCTTAGTGCGCATGCGCTGGCGTTGCTAGATTTTAAGGGCCAGTTCGCCCTTAATTGGTTCCCTGCTGGGTGGTCCCTATATTAGTCTGGCACCTCCCTAGTATGGTACCGGATCTTTGTGCCTTGTGCCTTTGAGAAAGTGTTACCTCCAGCCTTTGCTCCTTAGCCACCTGCCTCCTGAACTTGTGCCTGTGACCCAACAACGCACCTTTGCTGCCTGCCTTCTGACATGTGCTTCGTCCTGACTATGCTACCATCTGTGCCAAGTTCCATCTGGGCAACCTGTGTGGACAGATCGTGCCATGGGTAGCTACCTGGGTGCCACCTACCATTGCAAGTCCATCCAGCTCTGCGGCGAGCTCTGGTGAAAACCAGCACCACCTTAGACTCCGCTCCCTGGTACGGTCCAAGTCATTGTCTACACAGGACAGTGGATCCACCTCCCTGCCGTCACGGTAAGACCGTTACAATGTTCAGTATCTCTGTGAGTCTTTTCTGTTCTAAGTTTAACTGCATTGGCTACAGACCCCTTCTTCTTTCCGCTCTACGGGAAATTTTATCATTGTCTCCGATGTTGCAGGTGCAGTGGGGCTGCATGCTGGTCAAGGTCAATATTTATTGAGTTGTGCAAAGTTTGTAGAAATAGCAGTGCCTGGCTAAAGTCGAGTATGCTGACTTTTGGTATATTTTTCTTCCTAAAAATCATAATACGGCATTAGTTATTTTCTAGCAGCCCAAAACCCCCCACAAAATGATTTATGCCTCACAGTCACCACTTAGTCTGTCATTTTTTGTGCTTTTTAGCAGATTACAGTGATGTAGATGGTATTGTTGTATTCTAGGCATCGTTCATGTTATACCGAATTAATCAGCAACTTGTTTACTGGGTGTCATCATTTGACATTTTTCAAATGCGAAATAATATCATGATAATGTGCAATGACTAACCAGGAAGCTTCTAGTAAATGTCACATGTCTTTTTGTGTCAAGATGTTCTGTCAGAATAATATCAGTCTGTGGTTCTTTATTTATATTCAGGAAACTATATCTCTTCAGATTTTGACAATGAAAGGAAATATTTACAAACTGTGCATACATGAAGAGTCGTATGGCAGTGCAATGTTACATATAACAGCCATGTTGCCTTGTCATGTACAAACAGCTGTTACAGTCTTATACAATCACAGTCTGTGGAAGAAAAAAAAAAGACATGTTCAAATTCTATAAGCAAGGTTACCCTGCTCTAGAAGAAAGGGGGTGTACGCACTGTTGTTGAGGGAGCTTTCCTGCAACAAATGTTCAACTGCCATAAAGAGCCTTGAAACATGACTGGAGGTAATAAGCAAAGCCAGAATCTCTCCCAGAAGGTAGACTTACCTATCTATAGACAGCTGTCTCAGGGATTTTATTCTCTTTTCAGTACATAACAGAGTGCTGGTTGGCAGATAGGGACGTGTGGGACTGACGAGGTCCATTTTTTTCCTTGAGGAAAGCATCATAAGGCTTGTGGAGAGTTATAGGCCATGCAAGTTCCACTGGGAGAATATGCAAAGTAGCCCTCTTAGGTGGCACCATAGAGTGAGCTCCTTTTTTCTGACACTCTGTTTAATGTCAACATTATTTATTGGTTTAAGCTTTGTTACAAGTATTTTTTCCTATTGACTACTTATGGAAACGTACACTATTTTGCAAAATAATAAGATAATAAAAATATATCCAATGGTACATAAAAACATCAGTGCTTGAAAAATTGTGTTTATTTATAAGAACCTTTTGACAATTTTTTTGTGTTGCACTACAGCAGCACCCCAACTGAGAACCAGTCCCATCAAGAGCTGTCAAAAAACCAAGAGAACACAACAGAGTCATTTTTTAAAAAGAAGTGTGTGTCCAAAAGATCAATTTTATTATTTCCATGGAAATAAAAAACACGTATTTGAAAAAAGAGGAATACAGCAACAAAACGGTGATATCACCGGATCTGCACACATAGTGGTAATAATACTGATAATTATATCTATAAGGTATGTCCCAAATTGAGTATAAGAATAAAAAAAGCTTTAATAAAGATGGCGACAACACGCTTATAGCACATATAAAGATAACTGTGTTGCACTTATTGCACATCAATATATATTACACATTGCAGATATAACAGCTCCTGTGAGCCTACAATGTTAACATGTAACTAAGGTGCAGTGTGCATATAGCTACAACCTGAAAAGCAGGTATATGGGATACAGACCTAATCCAACCGTGTCAACAAGGTAGAATACACTGGCAGAGACCGAGATAGCACCACTCCAACATACGTTTCGGTACGTCACCTTCGTCTGGGAGTGGTCCTATCCCTGTCCAAACTGTCTATTTAAGGACCAGAGCACCAATCGGATCACCAACCTTAATAGCTTCATAACTAACACCTGTGGCGTGGTATCGGCGCATGAACGCCGTCACAAGCTACCTCCCGGAAGCCGGAAGAGTCACATGACCGAGTCACGCGTGAAATCACATGACTCCGTAATGACGTAGACGCAACGCTCCGGATCCCCGACGGCGCCGGACCGGCGCATGCGCACTGGCAACAGGAGCAGTGCTTATAATATATAAGGCACTGAAATAGCTGTACAGCCATATATTCCCGCAGGAGCAGACAAAGTATATATTAAATAACAAATTGGGGATAATACTATGCACAAAATGACAAAATTACAATAATATTAATAATTACAATTTGGTGCATTGGGCTACATATCACATGAGGGTCACTGGAAACAATATATTTGTATCAAAAAAATGGGGCAGAATAGGGGTACAATGCTGCATACATTTATACAAATATACCTACATACAAAAATGTATAATAATGATAAAAATAATAATAATAAAAACACAAGTAGTAATGGATGAAAAATAATAAAGATTGAAAAGAATGAAATATAAATGAAATAAAAAGTTTTTATATATATTTTTTCTATGGAAATAATAAAATTTGTGTCTTTTGGACACACACTTCTTTTTAAAAAAAGACTCTGTTGTGTTCTCTTGGTTTTTTGATGCCTTAGATTGGAGTTCATAGATACATGGCCTGTACCTTGAATTGGAGTGTCATTTGACAGTGCTCAGTATTGAGTGTAGTACCGCAGGTGTATAGTGTATACATATTTTCCCCAATACTGTGTCCTCTGTTTTCTATATACCCATCAAGAGCTGTGTAAAAGGAATCTCATCTAGCAAATCAGCACTATGCTCTGCACTGTTAAGGGGCAAGAACCTCAAATACATATGTTTACAGATGGGCCCTTTAACTTTTGGACGAGATTCTGGTTTTGCTAGTATCCCTAGTCATGTTTCACAACTCTTTTAGGGATAAAGCATCAAATTACCAGGTAGCCGTCTATAGTTGAAACTAAAGAGACCTTTTTCTTCCTTTTGGAAAAAAAAAACAAACATATTTGCCTACTTCATCCAATAGAGCATTTCCTTTAAAACTTTAAAAAGGTTATCTGGCCAAAGATTTCCAAATTAGGCATATCGCACAGACATGAATAGAGGGGTGTGGCGTCTCCAGTCATGGAAACAAAAAGCTTTCTGAGACTGGAGGTGCAGCCCCACATAGAATGCGGGTGCTGCTCTTTGGTCGGATATCCCCTTTAAACATTCTGGTGCAAAAATGAGCCGACTGGAGTAACTATCTGACTTCGTTCGGCTTATTTAAATGAATAAAATGCATGCTGGGTCCTGCGGGGATACGGTAAAGGCCGGTTTTGACATCCCCACACTGGATAAGGTAACCGTATGAAGAAAACGTGGTGTGAATGCACCCTTACTTTGAATGTTTTACTAAAAATAAAAAAGTAATAGTCTACTTCATAATAGACTAAAGACTGTTTTCTGATAACACATCCAAATAATTTGCCAATATCTTCGGAACGTATGCCTTTACACTTATCCTAAAATTCTGCTCTAGAAAAGGAGACAATCTTATTTACCATTTGGCTCATTGAAGGACTCCTTATACAAAGCTTATAGTTACAGGATTTACAGACAGGAAAGACCAATGTGAGATGCAGGTTGGTGCCAAAAGCTTGTGTCTCATTATTGTGTTGGCTCACAGCAGTGTAGCCTTGGACTGCATAAGATAAGAAATAATATTACCGCTCAATTACAGAGAGATACAAAGGCAAGGTCACCTACTGAGTGTATCTTTTCATCATAATTATGGAGAAAGAAATGGAAACCTTGCATCAAAATCACAAATAGACATTAAATTAACATACTGTTTGGTACCTAATTTGGAAGATTCTTTTAAGGTTTTTGATGCTAAATAATTGATTGATACATTCAGAATGAACAGAACAAAACATGGGTTATCAGCACGCCAGAGCTTTAGAGTTTTCTTTCTGAAAAATTATGACGTGTATATACAGTTCATGGCCGTAAATGTTGGCACCCCTGAAATCTTTCAAGAAAATGAAGTATTTCTCACAGAAAAGGATTGCAGTAACTCATGTTTTGCTATACACATGTTTATTCCCTATGTGTGTATTGGAACTAAACAAAAACAAAAAAAAAGGGGAGGAAAAAAAGGAAATTGGACATAATGTCACACCAAACTCCAAAAATATTGGCACCCTTAGCTTAATATTTGGTTGCACACCCTTTGGAAAAAATAACTGAAATCAGTGGCTTCCTATAACCATCAATAAGCTTCTTACACCTCTCAGCCGGAATGTTGGACCACTCTTCCTTTGCAAACTGCTCCAGGTCTCTTATTGGAAGGGTGCCTTTTCCCAACAGCAATTTTAAGATCTCTCCACAGGTGTTCAATGGGATTTCAATATGAACTCATTGCTGGCCACTTCAGATCTCTCCAGTGCTTTGTTGCCATCCATTTCTGGGTGCTTTTTGATATATGTTTGGGGTCATTGTCCTGCTGGAAGATCCAAGATCTCAGATGCAAACCCAGCTTTCTGACACTGGTCCGTACAGTGCGACCCAAAATCCGTTGGTAATCCTCAGATTTCATGATGCCTTGCACACATTAAAGACACCTAATACCAGAGGCATTAAAACAACCCCAAAGCATCATCAAACCTCCACCATATATCACTGTAGGTATTGTTTTTTTTGTAGGCCTCATTCCGTTTTCGGTAAACAGTAGAATGATGTAATTTACCAAAAAGCTCTATCTTGGTCTCATCTGTCCACAAGACATTTTCCCAGAAGGATATTGGCTTACTCAAGTTCATTTTGGCAAAATTTAGTCTTGCTTTTTTATGTCTCTGTTAGGGATGAGCGAGTCGAATCTAAAAAATTAGAATTTGTTACGAATTTGAGGAAAAATTTGTTTAGTAACGAATGTGAATATTTCCGCGATTCGATCATGCAAATCCCTTCATTTAACTCCATTTAGTGCGGTCCAGGTTCCAGGGCATCTAAATGGCAGATCCACATGTGAGGACATGAGGCAAGGAATCCTGGGAAGGCGGGAACAAGGGTCGGCAGGATGACTCTGAATCACATGCAGCATGCAGCCTTTCAGCAGCCAGCCACCCCTGTGATGTCACAGCCCTATATAATCGGTAGCCATCTTGTGGCCAGTCACTTCAGCCTTTTATTGCAGAGAGAGGGACAGACAGCAGTGTGTGTTGCACAGAAAAGCATTTTTACAGCAGGGATTCACCTCCCAGTCACATCAGCGTTCTATTGCAGAGAGGGACAGAGAGCAGTGTGTTTCACTGAAAATCTTTTTTTATAGCAGCTATTCACCTCAAGCACAAATCCAAACTAGAAGCACTGATAGGGAAGAGAGTGAGATTTAGAGAGAGAGAGAGAGTGCAGCACTGGTGTGTACAACAACTGAAAATAGTAGCCAGCCAGTTAGGATGAGCAGAGCACTAAAGTATATTGTCCTTTATCAAGTGTAATCTGTGCGTACATCGAAGTGGTATAGTGGTATACCATGTTGTTCCTGTTAAAGTCTTAAGGGCCTTCCCCCCCCCCCTTTTCTCCTTCTGACAGGGGGTTGGGGAGGGGGGGGTTGTGTAATTATGTATCATATTCTTATTTTGTCAATGTTATTTTGTATGTGAAATTTGTAATAAAAAAATAAATAAAAAAAAGTCTTAAGGGCCTAAATACTGTGAAAGGCTAGCCAAAAGTGCACACCTGCTGGTGTTGTAGACAAATACTGTTTTAAGTGTACTGGAGCACAATGTCCTCCCCTCATAAGTGCATACCACATACGTACTGTAACACTCACATTTCAGAAGACAGGAACACCGGTGGATCCGATGGACCTGTGTGGCAGATGACTCAGACCGTACCAGGGAGCAGAGTCTAAAGTGCCGCTGGTTTTCACCACAGCCCGCCACAAAGCGGGATGGACTTGTTGTGGCAGACTGCACCCAGGGCGCTGCATCCCTGTCACAGCTCGACCACACAGGCGGCTGATGAGATGCGAGCCACAGGAGGGATAAGGCAGCTCGTAGTCAGGATAGGTCAGGGAAGGCGGCACAGTAGCGTAGTCAGGACGTAGCAGGAGGTCAGTAAGCAGGCGGCAGAGGAGCAAGGTCAGGTCACAGAGCAAAGGATCAGATACACAGCAAGGCATCTCTCAGGTATGCTTTCTCTCAGGCACAAAGCAAGAAAGATCTGGCAGGGAAGTGTGGGAGGAGGAGGAATTTATCAATGAGCCACAGGTGTACTACACTAATGAGCACACTGGCCCTTTAAATCTCAAAGCTCCGGCTAGGGGACGGGGACATGCGCACCGGAGCAGAGAGGCAGGTGAGTAATGGGCTGGGATTCGCATGTGGGCTCATCCCGCGATGCGAATCCCAACCCCGCCGGCAGCAGCAGGTAACGGGACCAAGCACTCACAGCCAGCATGTTCGGCCAGAGCGCATTAAGTAACACATACATCTAAGTGGTGTACCATTCTGTTCCTGTCTTAAGGGCCTAGATACAGTGAAAATACACATTTGCTGGTGTTGTAGACAAATACTGTTTTAAGCATAGTGGAGCATATTGTACTCCCCTCATATATGCACTAAGTGTGCCAGGACGTGCACAGAGGAGTGGTACAGGCATAAATTCATAAGGCAGAGGTCGCAGCAGACTAGAGGCGAGTGGCAGCAGGAGTTGCAACGAGAGACCTGAGCTCCCGGTATCAGCTAGTGGTCATGTCTCGACCAGCAACCCATCTGCCGTCATCAATTGGTTAACACCGTCATCCACTTCATCACAAGTGACATCTGACACCCCCAGTCAACAGTCGGTGGGTTCCTCAGACACAACCCTCTGTTGGCATGGCCCGGGAGCAGTCCCTGTCCTCCAATTGCCTCTGTTCCCTTCCCCACAGAAGTATCTTATGCTGTGGGTTCAGCAACACTATTTAGTGAGGATGACATACTAGAGGACAGTCAGCAGCAACTTCCCAGCCAAGAAGTGGAGGAGACATCCGCCACTTCCTCCGCTAGGCTGACAAGTAGTGATGAGGAGAATGGCGTGGGAGACGTTATTGGGAGCATTCAGGCTCCTGAAGCAGACACTGTTGAGAAACCTGAGGAGGACATCAGTGACGTGCAGACATATCTTGATGATGATGAAGCCGATCGCACTTGGGAGCCATCATCATCATCAGGAGAAGAGGTTTGCAGGTTTCCCGTGAGGCAGCAGCTGAGACAGCAAGGTGGTAGCATGGTTGGCAGTCAGCATGGGGGCAGAAGTGGAAAGTCTGGAGCCAAACATGCCCGGGGTAAACCACCTGCTTCACGGGAGCCTACCTTCTCGGGAGGTAGTGGAACAGGGGTTCCTGGAGTCGGCGGCAGTAGCAGTCAATCAGTGCGGACTGTTGGTGGGAAAATCAGCTACTCGCCAGTGTGGCAGTTTTTCATCAAGTATCCGGAGTTGGCACCACGGCCCTGCGTCAACATATGCAGCGTCACCATAAAGCGGCCTGGGAAAACCATGGCTCTGATGTGGTGGTCCAACCTGCTGCATCACCCAGTGGCACGCCGCTCCCTGGTTCAGCCAGCCAAGGCTCCACCACCTCAGCTGAAGGGAGCTGTGTGTCATACCAATCTTCGCTCCAGATGCTCCTGCTCCTCCTACTTCGAGTCAGTCATTCCGCCAGTAATCCATCTGCGAAGCCATGTACAAGAGACGCACTTATTCAACAGCGCAGAAGCTGAATGTGTTCCTGTCCAAGTTGCTGGTGCTGCAGTCCCACTCTTTTCAAGTGGTGGACTCTGCACCTTTCAAAGAACTGATGGCTTGTGCCGAGCCAAGGTGGAGAGTCCCAAGCCGTAATTTCTTTGCGAAGGAGGCAGTACCAGCCCTGCACAATATTATGAAACAGAAGGTGGGCCAGTCCTTGAGCCTGTCGGTGTGTAGGAAAGTGCACAGCAGCGCTGACTTATGGAGCTACGGTCAGGGACAATACATGTCCTTTACTGCCCACTGGGTAAATGTGGTTCCTGCACAACCACAACAGCAACTTGGACAAGTCACACAACTTCCACTTCCACGCTCTCAGGCAGTTGGTCCTGTGACAGTGTGCAACTCTGCCTCCTCATCCTCCACCATGTCCTTAGCCTCCACTGCACGGACAAGTTTCAGTGCCCCTTCAGCATACCATGTGTGCAGGGCACGGCGTTGTCACGCTGTTCTTCACTTAGTTTGCCTTGGCGAACGGAATCACACAGGGGAGGAACTGCTAAAAGTAATTAATCAAGAAATCGAATCATGGCTTACTCCACAAAAACTGGAAATGGGAACCATGCATACCGACAACAGGAAGAACATCTTGTCTGTGCTGCGACAAGGAAGCCTGCGACATGCGCCCTGCATGGCACACATGTTCAATCTTGTTGTCAAGCGGTTCCTGAAGTGTTCCCCCATCTGCAAGACATCTTAACAATGGGAAGGAATCTTTGCATGCACTTCAGCCTCTCATACCACGCAAAGCACACCCTCCTTGAGCTGCAGCGTCAGAACCGTATCCTCCAACATATTCTGATTTGCAACGTTTCAACGTTTCGACACATTGGAATTCCTCCATATGTTGGACCGACTATACGAACAGAGAAAAGCCATCACCAATTTATTGAGGATCCAAGCGGATAGGGGCACTCCCCTGTGTAACTTCAATGTCAACCAGTGGCAGCTCATATGTGACACCTGCCGTTTGCTCAGTCCCTTTGAGGAAGCCACATTATTAGTCAGTTGCCAGAATTATGAGATGAACGATGTCATTACACGGCTTCATTTACTACAACCCATGTTGGAAACAATGGCTGGTCAGGGGACTGTAGACGTGGCGCATACATTTCATGTCCACATGAGCCCTGTGGGGGCTGAACTGGAGGATAAGGAGGAAGGGCACAGTGGAGCACAGTTTAGGTTTCGTGAGATGGGTGGGTTTTCTAGTCATCTGACAGGAGAAGAGGAGCAGGAGCAGCTAGAGGAGCTAGAGTGTTATGAGGAAGGTGGGACAGAGGACCCAGACACATCATGGCAGTATGCAGTGGATATGGAGGCACGGAGTCTCTATGAGTCACTTGCACAGCGGGATGACTTCTGGCTCTCCACCTTATTGGACCCTTGCTACCGGCAAAAAATGGGGGCCTACAAAATGGGGGAAGGACAAACCGACCTACTACAGAGATATCCTAAGTAGTCAGTTGGCCGATGCCTATCAGCACAATCGTCCATCCTCTAGCAGGTCTGACTTGGGGGGCCCTATGCGCTCAATTTCCACTGCCATGGCTGCTGGGGAGGGGTGGGGTGGCAGGAGCAGTACCAGCTCCAATAGCAGCAGCCTGAGTCTACAATTGCGGATGAGTAGCTTTCTTCACCCACATAGTGAAGCAACTCATCAGCAGCAGGTAGACCTGGAGCAGGACCTGAACCAGCAGGTTGTGGTATACCTTGACATGACCATGCCATCACACCTTGAAGATCTGCTCGACTTCTGGGCAGCCAAACTTGATTTGTGGCCGCAGCTAGCAGAGTTTGCCCTGGAAAAGCTGTCCTGCCGGCCAGTAGTGTGCCAACAGAGCGGGTGTTTAGTGCGGAACTTGTCTGTCCACGAAAAATGTGGAGAGACTGACCTTTGTGAAGATGAATCAAACATGGATCAGCCAGGATTTCCACCCACCAGAGCCTGATGCATCAGAGTAGATTGACCATGGTGCCACACCAACACTTCACAAATATGGATAGTGCAAAACATATTTAAGGTGCTGCTCCCCAGTTACAGACATTCCTCAACATCAGAACACAAGTAAGTATTGAGGATATGCATTAGCTAAAACTTAACTTTTCTTAGGATAAAATATATGTACCCCAAATATTTTTTGAAATCAAACAAAAGGAAAGGTGTGCAAAAAACACCATGTGCCACCTACACCACCAACTATTGGTGTGATGCAAAGACCTCTAAAAGGTGGAAGGGAACAACTCATTCCTCTGTAAGGCCCTACTCGCGCATTTTTTATACTAAAAAGGGCAAACCCACACAGGAACCTCACCCTATTTTCACCTACAAACACTGCCATTTCTCAGGGTTTTTAGGTGGAATAGGGAGAGTTTCCTGTGTGGGGCCACCTGTTTTAGTGCGTATAACACTTGCCAAGAAGGGAAATAATAGGGCGAGAGTAGGGCCTTACAGGGGAATTTTTTTAACTCACGTGCAATGATGGACAGCTTGAATATCTTTGGAACTTGTTTGGAGCTGCTTATCCACCATCCGGACTATCCTGCGTTGACACCTTTCATCAAATTTTCTCTTCCGTCCACACCCAGGGAGATTAGCTTACAGTGCCATGGGTTGCAAACTTCTTGATAATATTGCGCACTGTGGACGAAAGCAAATCTAGATCTCTGGAGATGGACTTGTAACCTTGAGGTTGTTGATATTTTTTCCAAAATTTTGGTTCTCAAGTCCTCAGACAGTCCTCTTCTCCTCTTTCTGTTGTCCATGCTTAGTGTGGCACACACAGACACACAAAGCAAAGACTAAGTGAAATTCTCTCCTTTTTATCTGCTTTCAGGAGGGATTTTTATATTACCATATCGGTTACTTGCCCCAGGTGAGTTTAAAAGAGCATTACATGCTTGAAACAATCTTATTTTTCCAAAATTTTGAAAGGGTGCCAATAATTTTGTCCAGCCCATTTTTGGAGTTTGGTCTGACATGTTCAATTAGCTTTTTTTCCTCCCTTTTTGTGTAGTTCCAATACACACAAAGGGAATAAACGTGTATAGCAACACATGTGTTACTGCAATCCGTTTCTGTGAGAAATACTTAATTTTCTTGAAAAATGTCAGGGGTGCCAACATTTACGGCAATGACTGTATATCTATATAGCTGTTATGGAGCTGAATGTGGATCCTCTATCCTGTGTGTCTGATGACTTGGACCGTATCGGGGAGCGGAGTCTAAGGTGGACTTCACCAGAACCCGCCGAAAGGCAGGATGGGCTTTCTGCGGCAGGCGACACCCAGGTTGCTACCCCCGACATGGCTCGACCACACAGGCAGCTGGGCAAGGCGAGGTACCGAAGGATAAGGCAGTGTCGTAGTCAGACGTAGCAGAAGGTCAAGGCAGGCAGCAAAGGTGCGAAGTCAAATAACATAGTGAGAAGTTCTGGATACACGGATAAGGCAAACAGGCAACAAGGAACGGTTTATCTCAGGCTAGTGGCACTGAAGATCCGTCAGGGAAGAGGGGGAGGTGCAGGAACTTATAGACAAGTGTCAGGTGTGTGACATAATTATGGGCACACTGGCCCTATAAATTTCAGAGCTCCGGCGCGCGTGGCCTAGGGGATGGGAACATGCGTGCCGAAGCTGAGAAGCAGCAGCGGAGGCAGTAGGGGCAAATCGCTTGCGGCCGGCGTGTGTGGCTGGAGCACAAACCTTAACAATAGCATTTAAATAAACATCTATAAACTATAGATTTGCTTAGTGTCTTTACTGTATTATGTGATTTTAAGTATGCATGGTATAGGCATGGGGCTGTCCTTGATATACCATAGGGCCAGAGGATATTGATGATATATTGGGCAGACTAGATGGACCAAATGGTTTTTTATCTGTCAACACATTTTGTGTTTCTATGTGATGCCCTAAGATAAAGCAGTATTACTTGCTTGACAAACTTAAGCAACTATTTCCCTTAAACTCTTTCACATCAATGGACATTGTTTAATTTACCATGTCTTTAAAGGAAAACTCCAACTAAATGAAATCACCTTTATATAGCGGCACATTTTAAAGTAATGTATCTTTGCTAAGCATATACCCTCTTTCTCTTAGCTTTTCCTCCAGACAGGAAGTCAAATTGATCTTATCACACATGATCTCTAGCGCAGACGACAAATGACACTCTTCTCTTCATCTCAGAGAGCCGTATTTTAATGTGCCGTGTGATCGTCCCTAATTGGCTGAGGCACACACCTCCCTTACTTATATTCACTGCAAACTCTCTAAAGGCTGCCCCTGTCTGCAGCATACACAGGAAACAAGTGAAAGAGCTCATGGGTTGTGTAGTTTTTGCCTCAATGGATTTTCAAAGGCTTTTTATGGGGGTATGATTTTGAAAGAAATCAACTAGGATGCCTTGTGGAGTCATGAGTGTATATATATATATATATATATATATATATATATACAGTATATTTATATATATATATATATATATATATATATATATACACACACATATATATGTATATCATTTATTTTATTTTTTTACCACTTTTGGCTGAATATCTAATCTTTAAATGTGTCTTGTGGCTAGACTTTGAGGGTTAAGGGTTACACTTTATTATAGCCCAAAATTATAGTTTAAGTGATACAGGGTGCAATATTCTAGGTTGGCTATTAAGTCATACATTTTTAGTAAGAATAAAAAAGGAAAACGAAAAGTTCTAGAATTGTTATTTCAGTAGTTACTAAATCAGAGAGGTCAAGAAAGGCCACAGGTCCTCTTTAAGAGAAAGTCTTCTATTTGCCTTATTTTTAGTAAGGGTTAAAAATAACATCTGATTAATTGAACTTAAGCTTTATTAATTTTATATGGCTGTAGAAGGAATAACACTTCACAAGAGGAAACCTGAATAATATCACACCTTGTATTTTTATCCAGATGAAGTGGAATTGCCCACAGTTCATTCTCAAAACCCTACAGATTTATTTTGGAAACCTACACAATGCAGTTTTTTTTTTCACAAATCTGAACCCCTGAAGGACCAGGCCAATTTTTTGGGGGGTTTTGTTTTTACCTCTTCGCTTTCTACTAGCCATAACACTTTCAATTTTCCACTAACAGACTTATATAAGGGCTTGTTTTGTGAGCCAATTGTACATCAATAGAACATTAATCATTTTACCATAAAATATATGCAGAAACGGAAAAAAAAATATGGTGGGGAGAAATTTAAAAAATAAAAAAAAGGCAACACAAATGTATTTTATTTAAAAAAAAATATTTACAAAATGGGGAAAAGGGGGTAACTTTGACTTTTATTTGGGAAGGCTTAATTCACATTTGTAAAAAAAAAAAAAAAAAAAAAAAATTACATTTATTTCACAATTTTTTAGTCCCCCATGGGACTATTACGTGCGATATTTAGATTGCAAACAGTGAAGAATACTGCTCCATAGAAGAGCATTGATTAGTTATCAGCATTCCATTGTTCCAGCCTGCCATGGCTGACTGAAGCATTGGAGTGCCGATCGGACGGCGAGGAGGCAGGTAAGGGCCCTCCTGTTTTCCTCTCAGCTGATCAGAACTTTGCGATTTTGCAGTGGGTGTCCTGATCATTTCCATTGAGCTACTAGCAGTGATTGAGGCGTCTAAAAGGTTAAAGCCTGATATCAACCTGATTGCCGAAGTCTGGAATTAGCCACTGTTCCTGGCTGCTGATAGCAGTTGGAAACAAACGTATATATGAAGCAAACTCAGCTCATGAGACCTTCATAGACCTGCCGCATGGCTGCGCTGTATATATTTAGCGGCAGTCATCAAAGAGTACCTGTCACCAAACTAAACGTTTAATATATTGTTCCTTATGTTATTTTAAGATACTTTACTATTTACTTGCTGTTAAAACTCTCAACCTTTTATATGTTTTTAATGTGATTGAAAAAACTAGGTGGCTCTGTTCTGTTCCCTGCACAAGTCAAACAGTTAGTTTGGTCTCCACTTGGACTTGCAGAAGTCCAAACTCAGGAAGTGCGTGTGGATCATGATGAGTCACAGCTCCCGTAGACTTCCATGACATTACGCCTGCTGGGGAACGCCCACTTTCTCCTGCCGGGAGCTCACACAATGTGAGCAAGGGGAAAGGTATGATACACAGATTTTTTAAGCTCAGAATTTTTTTTTAAGGGCAGGAGGGGTGTTAAGAGTAGTTAGGGAATATAATCTGAGGTAGTTTTTAAAATATGATTTGATGACCATTACTCTTTAATAAGTTAAAGTGAAAAGCCAAAAGAATTGTGTAAGTAGGGAAACTTACTGTGGAGTCTGTTGTATAATAATTTTAAATGGTTTGTTTAAAATGCACACTTTTTATTGATGTGCCACAATTTACCATGTTGTGTGCAAAATGAGTAAATCTGGGGTGAAAAACCTATCTGTATTAAATTCAATTAGAGGAAAATAGATGTTAATAGACAAGGTAATGTGATCGACTATTACAATCTCTAAGAAGTGATGGAATGCACCCTCCTCCCCCAGAAATAAAGAGTAACAGGATAACAGCATACAAACCCTTATGGCCCCCTTTACATATGTGTGTCGTCCCTCCAAAATAGTGGCATATTGAAGGGAAACTAATTGTAGCACAGTTCCTATTCCTTTGAATGGGACAGTTCACATTCATCCAGCATCTCAAGAAGGCCCGTCGCTACAGGACAGGCAAACCAAGCAATTGCTTGGGGCCCCGAGCTGACGCAGGGCCTCGAACAGAGCCAGTTCTTGCCCGGTGCTTGCCCTTCACTATTAAGGACATCCGACATGCCCCCGTTAACTCTCTGCGGCCCTGCATTAAGTTTAAAAACACAGGGGCCGCCGTCACTGACGTCCCGTGCGTGCGCCCATAGCAACGGAGGCGCAGAAGATCGGAGCATAGAGGAGGAGGAAGACGTGCACTGGCCAGCTTGGTAAGTGACCAGCGGTCCGTCATCTTCGGTGTTCCGACCACCGCTTCTCTGGTCCCGGGAACTAATGCTATGGCGGACCAGAGGAACAGTGGTCAGAGCACTGAAGTTGGGCAGTACACAGGCATAAAGCCTCCAGCCATACACGGTATATGGCTGGAGGCTGTATGTCTGTTTGGAACACTGCCAGCCTAATGTGGGGGGAACACTGCCAACCTAATGTTGGGGAACACTGCCAGCCTAATGTGGGGGAACACTGCCAGCCTAATGTGGTGGAATACTGCCTACCTAATGTGGGGGGAAGACTGCCTACCTAATGTGGGGGGAACACTGCCAGCCTAATGTGGGGGGAACACTGCCAACCTAATGTTGGGGAACACTGCCAGCCTAATGTGGGGGAACACTGCCAGCCTAATGTGGGGGAACACTGCCAGCCTAATGTGGTGGAACACTGCCAGACTAATGTGGGGGAACACTGCCTACCTAATGTGGGGGGAAGACTGCCTACCTAATGTGGGGGGAACACTGCCAGCCTAATGTGGGGGAACACTGCCAGCCTAATGTGGGAGAACACTGCCTACCTAATGTGGGGGAACACTGCCAGCCTGATTTGGGGGAACACTGCCTACCTAATGTGGGGGGAACACTGCCAACCTAATGTGGGGGGAACTATGCTGCACCTAATGTGGGGGGAACACTGCCTACCTAATGTGGGGGGAACTCTGCTGCACCTAATGTGGAGGCCTCGTATCGACGTTCCCTCACGTCGCGCTCCCTGAATTCAAGGGCCTGCGTTACTACATCCTGACGCCGGTCCTAGAGCGTGACATCAGGGGGGGGCTCCATGTCCATTTTGCTTGGGGACCCCAAATTCCTTCAAACGGCCCTGATCTCAAGTTGGAGGCAGGATGGTGGAACATGCCGCATGGGTGCCAAAAAGGGGAATGCAACTTTCATGCACAATTAATGAACGCCAAATTCAATACATATTGATGCACTTTTGTCATTAGTTGTCGCATCATTTGCCGCAAGTTTAGGCTGGGTTTACTGAGTCGGACACTGAACATATGTGAACTCAGCCTAACTATGCACAAAGTGTTACTATCCTACTTTATTCAGTACTGTAGAGCTGGCATGAGCACTTCTCTCTTTCTATTGATAATAATAATAATAATAATACTACCACACACTGTACCTTCTGAATATAATACTGCCATACACTGTACCCTCTTACCCTCTGAATATAATACTACCACACACTGCACTCTTTGAATATAATACTACCACACATTGTACCCTCTGAATATAATACTACCACACACTGAACTCTTTGAATATAATACTACCACACACTGTACCCTCTGAATATAATACTACCACACACTGTATCCTGTCCTGTGCCCTCATCATGTTAATGCCCCCTGTCCTGTGCCCCAAAATAATAATAATGCCCCCTGTTCTGTGCCTACACATAATAATTTTGCCCCCTCCTCTTCCCCCCCCCACATAATAATGCCTCGTCCTCTCCCCCCCCACATAATAATGCCTCATCCTCTTCCCCCCACATAATTCCCTCTGTCCTGTGCCACCACATTTAATGCTCATGCCCTCATCCTCCCCTTCACGTAACCCTGTGCCCCTCACATATAATTCCCCCTGTCATGTGCCACATATAATGCCCCTTGTCCCGTGTCCATCACATATAATGCCCTGTCATATGTGCCCCTCTCATATAATGCTTCCTGTGATGTTCCCCTAACTTATAATGCCCCCTGTCAAGTTCCCCTCTCATATAATGCCCATCATGTGCTCCTCACTTATAATGCCTCCCGTCCTGTGTCCTTCACATATAATGCCCCCTGTTCTGTGCCACTGACATAAAATGCCCCCTGTCATGTGCCCCTCAGATCTAATGCCCCCTGTAATGTGCCCCTCAGATATAATAATTATACTCACCTAATCCACGTTCCCACAAGCAGGTCTCTCCCTTGCTTCTGGCTTGCAGCATACGAGCCACAGGGACGGGATCTCCGGCAGGCGCGAGGACGTCCCATCGTCGTGCTGGCCTGCCGGGGATCGCGTCTCTGCAGCTCATAAGCTGCAAGCCAGAAGTATCTGCAGCGTGTGAGTGAATGGAAAAGTGGTAGCTGACAGCTCCCACTCCACCATTCTAGTGTATTGCCTCTGCGTTCCCAGAGACAGTACACTTGCTTGCGTTGCTGGGTGACACCATCGCGGGATTAGAGATTACTTATCCTGCTTGATGGTGTCATCCCACTTGGGTAGCCCCCAAAGCAATGCTACTGCTAATATGTTAGTAGATACCTGCTCAATTAGATTAAGGCTATGCTCACATGCTGGAATGTCCGCAGAGAAAATCTCTGCACAGAAAAGGCTCTGGCATAACATGTCGGCGCAAGACCGAAAAGAATATGACATTTCATAGGCGGCTATGCATTCCGTGCAGAGTCCGCAGAAAGAATGAACAGGTTCATTCTTTCTGCAGATACAGAAAACAGAATTTCCATACCAGAAACATCCCTTTGAATCCCAAGCGGAATTCCGCATCAAAATTCAGACGTGTGAACATTACCTAATATTCTTACAGGAAAAAGGGATTGTCAACATTATCTGCAATCTGTACAGCAAACAAATAAATATCACGTGGTACATAGTCCCACCTAAATGGACACTGTCAGATGCAAAACATTAACCTTTCAAATATACTTCATAAGAAAATTGTATTCATGGCTTATAAAAGAAAAGACCACTAGGGGTCCACATCACACCAAGAACATAATCCTGTCCGGCTGTAGCTTCATCTTTGTCCAACTAAAGTACAGGCATGGACAAAGTCCAGTAAGTGAGGGTTGGACTCATACTCCACTGTGCTCTCTTCTGTCCTGTCTATCAGACTCCTGTCCAAAAACGGAGAGGAGGTTACAGGGTAGCCTGCAGGGATTGGAAGAAGAGATCCAGCACAGCAGACTCAGTGAAAAAGATGAATCATACAGAGTGAGGACATGCCCCCTCCAGAGCACAGAATGACAAACCAAGTGAGCAGCAGATAGAAGGTGTTTATGAGAGAAATATAGGTGCCTGGCACATAACAATTACCGTATTTATCGGCGTATAACACGCACTTTTTAGGCTAAAATTTTTAGCCTAAAGTCTGTGTGCGTGTTATACGCCGATACACCCCCAGGAGAGGCAGGGGGAGAGAGGCCGTCGCTGCCCGCTTCTCTCCCCCTGCCTTTCCTGGGGTCTAGAGCGCTGCTGCCGGCCCTTTTCACCCCCTGGTTATCGGCGCCGCTGCCCGTTCTGTCCCCCTGACTATCGGTGCCGGCGCCGATAGCCAGGGAGAGAGAAGCGGCGCCGACAGCCAGGGGGAGAGAACCCATTGCCGGCGCCGCTGCCCCGTTGCCTCCCCCCATCCCCGGTGGCATAATTACCTGAGTCCGGTCCGCGCTGCTCCAGGCCTCCGTCGTGCATCCCCGGCGTCATTGCTATGCGCTGAACGGCGCGGCGCATGACATCAGAGCGCCGCGCCGTGCATAGTAACGACGCTGGGGACGCACGACGGAGGCCTGGAGCAGCGCGGACCGGACTCAGGTAATTATGCCACCGGGGATGGGGGGGGGCAGCGGCGCCGGCAATGGGTGCCGCTGCCCCTTCTCTCCCCCTGGCTGTCGGCGCTGCTTCTCTCTCCCTGGCTATCGGCGCCGGCACCGATAGTCAGGGGGACAGAACGGGCAGCAGCGCCGATAACCAGGGGGTGAAAAGGGCCGACAGCAGCGCTCTAGACCCCAGGAAAGGCAGGGGGAGAGAAGCGGGCAGCGACGGCCTCTCTCCCCCTGCCTTTCCTGGGGGTATATCGGGGTATACACGCGCACACACGCACCCTCATTTTATCATGGATATTTGGGTAAAAAACTTTTTTTACCCAAATATCCTTGGTAAAATGAGGGTGCGTGTTATAGGCCGGTGCGTGGTATACCCCGATAAATACGGTATATATGCATTATCAGGATTAGGTACTGAGTAACATATAAAGGTACTCTTTAAGTAACAATAATGGAACTTTAGAAAATTATGGCTATGTTTTATATAAAAAAAAACAAAAAAAAAAAACCTGCTTTGTATGTGCAGAAAGTAAAAGGAGCTCTGCATTAATAATTTTGAGAGCGAGGGAGAG
This sequence comes from Hyla sarda, assembly GCF_029499605.1. Taxonomy (NCBI): domain Eukaryota; kingdom Metazoa; phylum Chordata; class Amphibia; order Anura; family Hylidae; genus Hyla; species Hyla sarda. Next base: position 104,022,624 of record NC_079191.1, on the reverse strand, counting down.
AGAGACCATTACTAATAGAACTCATAGAAAACATCTCATTGCTAATTTGATAATGAATTTGCCGTAATTAAATGTTTATATCAAATTTCAAGCTTTTCCTTGTACTCATGAAGGCTTTTAAAAGCTAAAGACTTGACGTCATTCTCAATTTATTGAGTCTTTGTAATTAGCCATCTGCCCATATAACATCTGCCAAAATACATTTCTCTTAGCTACAAACACAGATTAGTCCTGGCTACAATTAATCAAAATAGAGCTTTTTTATTATTATTACTATTATTATCGTCATCCAGTGGAACTCTTAAATCTTCTAAAAAAAAAAAAGTTTTATTTTGCTGAGATGTAAACTTTTTAATTATTAGTTTAAGCTCAGTCAGTTAGATTTATTTTAACGGTTGAGGAAAATAATTTATTTACAGACATTGAACAAATAGGGTTTATCTCACCAAGCATATGGAAGAAGCCTTTGGCTGTCCGGGCATGCTAGGAGTTGTTATTTTGCAACATCTGGAGGCACACTGGTTAGGAAACACTTAGCTTAAAATTCAGCATGTGTACCTTTAAGTTATGCTTTAAGAATATGTTCACACCATGGATATTCAGCATGGCATTTCCTTGCTAAATTTTTCATAGAGGATCTGTGACATTCACAACTCAGAATCAACACCTATGTTTGCCCTCAGTGTATCCTAAAGCCTCATGCACACAGGGTGTTAACTGTGCTAGTTAATTCCTTTGGAGGGTGGGGGAGGGGGTATATACATTATACAGCCATCTATATGGCTGTAAATTGTATACAGTGAAGAGAGTGAAACTTACCATCCAATTGCTGGTCTTGGCCTCTTCTTGTGTAGCCCCACCCCTCACCCATCATCATCACTAGAGGCAGGGCTATTAAAGAAGAGACCCAGACCATCGAAGAGATGGTAAGTATTACTCTCTTCACTGTATACATTATACAGCCTCTTATAGATGGCTGTAAAATGTATGCACACCTCCCCTCCCCCCCAAGGAGTTAACTTCTCCAATAGGGCTCAGCCCAGCAAGATGTTAGTGTATGGGTACGTTGATATGTATGCAGATTTGATGCACAGGATTTGATGCACAGGATTTTCTGCTGCAGATTTCAATGTAAACTAAATGCCTGAGCACAGCTTCTAATCTGCAGTTACAAATCCTGCACATCAAATCTTCACAGGATCCTGTATGTGTGAACGTACCTTAAACCAGCAAATTCACTGGTTTACTGTGAAAAAAGAGCTAAGTTGTGCTGTGCAGCAGCGCAACTTAATTTGGGACTTTCAGAAAGCTAGCTCAACTCTATCCAGAAAATATCTTACAAAGAAGATGAGTCAATAAACAAATCCATTGCTGTTCAGTAAACCAGCTCAATATTTCAAAGCAGGGTCTTCTTTTTTATTTTTAATAGTGGGCTACAATGCAGGAAAATAGAAATTGCAGTATGCTTTATCATCTGAGGTACTACTTAGATGTTCTCTGCTCTGCTAGAAACATTGTACATAAAATGCAGTTCAAGTTTGGAGCAAGTTATCTTTATTGTTATATTGTGTCTAGTGCTAGTAATACACATAATATTTTATGTTCAGATAGTAATTATATCTTTCCTACAGTGGTAAGTGGTACAGTTAATAAATTACTTATATATTAGCAACATACAACATCCATATATTAACCCCTTAAAAGGATTGTGCAGTAATAAACAACAACCTGTGTATGGTGTATAAACCAATTTACTTATATAATTTTATTAGCCATAGTGCAGATATCTTCCATATCAGCTGTGCTCTTTCCCTTGTAAGGTGTGATGTCAAATTACAGGCTCTAAAAGGAGTCTTCTTGCCCCTTCCTTCACCCTCCCCTCATGTCAGTACAGGACAAGACTAGTGATGTGAAGGTAGTGAGCTGGTATTACTGCTCATAAGTAGTACTTAGTCACAGTAGTTTCCATCAGAACAGGCTCCCTGCTGCCCTATGTTATTGCCATAAATCCAATGAGCAGTAATACCAGTTCCCCACTTTTACATCACTGGTCATATCCCATGTTGACAGGGGAGAGAGGGGAGGAGGGCAGAGCAGACAGCTTTCAAAGCATGTGATGTGATATCACAGGTTATAAGATATGGAAAAATCTCTGTACTATGGCTAATAATATTATATTAATAAGCTTCTTTATTATATGTTTTGACACCATACACAGGTTGCTTCTTTTTTTCTGGACAACCCCTTTAAGGACACAGTAATTCTTCATTTTTGCATTTTTATTTTTTTCTCCTCAGCTTTGGTAAAAGCCATGTCTCCCCTCAATTTTCCACCTACAGGGCTATATCTATAAGGACTCGTCCTAGTCTTATCCATGGGGTTAAACTTTCCTAAATTCTGGTATGGCTTGGTAACTGTGGCTACGCCCTAGCCAATCTGGAGCTGTGGACATCTGGCCAATGCTGTGTCCACACCTGTTTAGCTGCTTGTTTAAACTTGCAGTATGCTTCTAGTCCTTGCCAGTGAAAGAGGTTTACTTCTGAAGCTAGGATTCTGTATGATATTCTGCTTTCTGGTATTTGACTTTTGCTCTGTATTTCTGAATTTCCTTTGCTATTGGATTCGATATTTTTCTGGTTCTCTTCATTCTGAATTTGGTTTGCTGATATTGGTTAATCAGTTTATTTGTCGGTTTACCTCTGTATTGTTAGTATTTGTCTTCCTTTTGGTATTCCTGACAACCCCCTGACTCTGCACTCCCTGCTCCTAGATAGGCAGGCACCACCTTTGTGGTTGTGGATCCGTCATCTAGGGCTGATACACAATAGGAAAGAGGTTGTGGGTGGGTGCAGGGATTCATCTTTCCCTGTCCTATGTGACAATATGAGGGCTCGTTGTATAACGAATCCAATTATGCTTTTGCCACTTTTTAATTTTTTTTATTTTTACGTAGCCAGTCCCCTAATCTAACTAAATACAGTATTTATAGCTTTTGGATGTAGCGCTTGACATTGATCGTGGCATCCAAAGGGTTAATATCTGATATCAGCTTGATTGTGGATGTCCTGCATTAGTGGTCAGCCCTGGCTGGTGATGGCAGCTGGTAACTTCCACGTATAAGGCTCCTGAGCTTGCCTCAAAGCCCCTTAGCATGTGTCGTTAAGGGGTTAAAGGCTGCAGCATTTAGGAGAAAAAATTCAGTGCAAAAGAGGCTTTATGCACAAAACAGAGCCATAGTAGGGTTGTTTACATTTGTACTTTGTCTGTATATCTGCTTTGCATCTACAAACGTACCTTTGGAAATAGGGCTATAACAAGGCTCTTACATGTGACCTTCATCCGTACATCTGCTTTGCACCTACAGAGCCTGCTTCTATAAATTATCCTCTTAGGATGCTCAGAAGTCTTTCTTTTGAACTGTCTAGCGCACAGTTCATGGCTATGTCAAATGTGTTTTTAAGAAAAGTTTTAAACTAATGTCAGCGCATGCAGTCAATTTAGAATTTAGGGTCTAGCATCCTTATAAATATACATTTCTGTGCAAATTAATGCCATTTCTCTGGTTATCATGACAGATGCGAAGGCAGATCTAAGTACTGATATCTGAAATTGTGCATTACTGTGTAAATCCTCACAAAGATTAATTTTCAGTTGTAAACATAAAATTTAGGTCATCTATGAAAATCCTCCATATGGCCAATTAATATTGAGTACTGCATGATGTTTAATGATAATGTTTACCAGTTAATTTTATTTGCATTTGTGATTTTTCTCGTCTTTCTAGTACACAAATAAAGTCCACAGTCTAGATACAGATTGATCTCATAAATCAAGTGCCTCCTAAACAAAGATGCTTGGCTTGTTTTTTAAAGAGCTATTGGGTTAGAGACAGGGAAGCCTGTGCTCAAAGTGTGCCTGAGATTTCAGGTAACTTTTCAGGCTAAGCTGTTATGTGTGTGTATGGAAGAAATGGCACTATTGTTGAACATTGTATAATTTGTATATGGCATTTTTCACCAGAAAGTTATGCTACATCCCTAATTATCTATTGTATCTGATGTGGTGAGCCACGGTGAATGGCGGGACCATGGGGTGTAGTGGTGTAGGTGGATGGTGGGACCATGGGGTGTAGTGGTGTAGGTGGAGGGGGCTGTTCGTAGCTGTAGGTGTTCGTTAGGCCAGAGAGGTTTTTGGGTATCGGGAACCACCCAAACGATATTTCCGCTATCCCAATGGCTAGGCAGTGAAATGAGAGTCCATGACCAGGTTATGGTTTAACAGAGGTTTTACTGAGGTCAGACAGTTGTTATAGTCTCTACAGCTCGGCTAGAATCCCGGAGAGGTTGCCTGGAACACAGAAGAACCTCGCAGCTTGCTGGGACTAGTTGTTCTTGTAATAGACTTTAGATAATTGACTTTAGGCTTGACTGGACTGTAGATAGTGACAGCAGACATAGACTGTGACTGTAGATTTGAGGCCTTCTAGGTAGCTGGACACTAGCACTGAGACATCTGGTCTCCACTTTTTCTCAGCAAGAGAAGAGCAAAAGAAAAAGATTACAGCGCCTATAGAGGGGGGCTGAACTAGAAGCCCATAGGTCAAGCTGCGGGTCATGTGTTAAGCTAGTGCTCTCTGGGTAACATGTGATAACATCATGTGAACATATCATGAAACATCTCACAGGTCCTTTAGACAATTACATTAGTCCTCCAAAGGTCCTTTATACTGTCTATACATTAGTATACTGACTATACATATAGTACAATAAATAACAATAAAGTAACAGCAGGGGAGACATTGCAGGAGAGCCCGCAGGTCACTGAGGGACTGAACCTGACAGGGCCTAAGTGTAGTGCAGGACCATGTCCTGTACTGGGACTTTACGAACCCCCATACTTAATGAAAGTCGCCCTCGACACAGGTTCTGTCAGGATTGAGGGTCAAAGCGGCCTTGGGGCCTGGGTGCAGTCCTGGGGCATTTTTGCAAACAAACCTCCATTTCCAGGCTGGTAATATGCTTTGGAAAAAACTGAGAACATAAGAGCCTCTGTATAATTGTCCATTATGTCCATACATGCTCTTATTTTTGTTTACTCAACTGAGAACACAATTAATAAGGACTATGACTAGTACTGATAACTTCACTTAAGGACCTATAACTATGAATTTGATAATGCTTGACTATGCATAATAATTGACTAGACATAACATAACATTTTAACTACACATGCAATATACTATACCTGACTAGACTTAATACTTTGTACTAGACATTTGCGGATTGGGTTACCTGAGGCTCTCTGCTCAATGCCTTGTCTACTGGGGGCCCTTGGCATTTAAAACACTTCTCCCCAGAACACTGTATTAACTTTATGTTAGACATTTTATGTTGGTAACATTTGACATTTCTGTTACCGTAGACTTGATTACGTGCGTTATTCAATATCAGGAATACCTTCTGGCCAGTAAAGTATCCTGTGCACAAACACAAGAACCTATGATGTTAGATATTTGACATATGACATTGAAGAAGACTGTGTAATTTTGAGTTATACAGTTCTTCTGTATGTGACTTGATGACTTGTACATGACTTGTACGTGTACATAACTATGTGTACTTTTTATTTGTACATTATGTGTAGTACTTTACGGTATACGGCACATTGTATAAGATGCTGGTGGTGGGGTGACATATTGCTTTTCCTGAGTGGCTCAGGACAAACCCCTGTAGGAATACAACCAGACATCACAGAATGCCTGTACACTGTGACTTTTGGTGTACAATATATTATATACATTTTATTAGACCTTAGCAAACATAATACAGGACCGTAACATTTCAGTGTACCTCCGTAACCATTTTAATTAGAACAGAATATATTACTTTGGATATTTACATAACAGTTCATGTACTGCTCAGTAGTCCATGTTCATTAAAGAGTTCATGGATGTGGCTCAAGCTTATAGTGAATGTCCTTTATCAAGGAGTCTCTCGGTCGAAGCCGGGCACAATACTTACCAATCTTGGTTGCAGTGAACTTATCTTGACAAGTCTGTCAGGCACAATGGTTGAACATTGCAATAACCTGGAACAACAAAAGTGTGCTAGCGCACGACAGTCAATTAGTCTGGCAACCAAGTCTGGTTAAAGTTTTTCTATACACAAAGTTACATAGACAACTTTCTTATTGGCAATTTTCTTTCCTAGTCTCGCCTGTCGGGCTGGGCCCTAGGTTGTGAGATGAACCTGGGGTTGTGAGACTGGGCCCCTTGCATGGGGTCTACATGAGTGTTCCAAGACACATGGGACAATTGGGAATTAGTAATGGTTGGACTGACTGTAACCACTCCTTGTACTGCAGCGGCTTGCGCCACTGAGGGATTACCTGTTTGTGCCTGCTGATCCGGACAAACCTTCGCCACTGCAGGAGTAGGCCGAGGCACTTGAGTTGGTACCCGTGGGTTAGGCCAAACCTCCTTGACAGCTGGAGTAGGCCTGGGTAATTGTGTGGGTGCCCGCTGGTTAGGCCAAACTTCCTTGGACTAGGCCTGGGCACATCTGTACAGGATCCTTGACGCAGATACTGGGGATCCATCGTTGAGGGATATTTTGGCTTGGACAAGTATGGTGGAGCCATGGCAAGCTCCTCGGATACGCCTGTGGAGGCCTGTAGACCCGGCCTCAGCTCTGTGACTGCTAGAGTTGGCCGAGTCAGGCCCCTGGGCAATTGGGTCAGCATCTTGACTTTAGGAACATAGACATTTTGGAAAGGTAGGTAGATTGACAGGCCTTTACAATGTTTAGGCCTATGCTGCCTGGAATCAGTTTGTTAACAATTTCCTTCAGGACATTTGTTTGCACCTCTCGGATCAGAATTTCCATCATCTTTTTGCGGAGCTGACAGACTTGTTGATACTGGGCAGGAGATGTCTTCTTGCCCTGATTGTTATGCTTCTTTAGGGATGCAGTGCAGCTGAGACCGAGAAGGTAGCCATCTGCCATTGGCAAGGCAGCATGTGCTTCAATTTTGGCCCACCATTTTATTCCTGTGGCTGGACCCCTTGATAGCTTGTGGGCTACAGGTCCTTTAGGAGGCCTAGTTTGGGGCTGCAGTGGCCTGGATCATTGGGGCTTCAGCGGCCTGGATTGGACAAGGTTGGACCCCCCTTCTAGTGCTTTGCCCCTAGGGTGCGAGTCTTTCGGGGCACTGCTGGGCACTAAAGGGTGAATAAAAGGGCCACCGGGATTCGTTGCACGGCTGATTCTAGGGATCTTCCTGATTTGGTCCCCTTGGCAACAGGCTTAGATTCCATCTTGGGACTCCTGGCACACGTGGATTTCTGCAACTCAAAGAGGTTGGGCTCCGCATCGCCTTTTATATCGCTCTCCAACAAGATGGCCGCCGGCCTGGAAGGACGTCATCAGCAGGGACTGGGACCAGAAGCGACTCAGCGATGCATCCTCTTAATCTCCCCCCTGGAAACAAGGGTCGGACCTTTCAAGTTCCACCTCAGACTGGACACAGAAACATGGTCCCCACGCCAAGGGGGCGGGACACTGGCTCTGGCGGGAACCTTTTGCATGCTTCTCGACCATCAAGTTAACCCTTGCAGGTACAGCAGACATTTTGGTGGGCAACTTGGCCTCTGTTCTGATCTTGCACATTGTTAATCCAACTTTTGCAGACTTCTCACACATTAAACTGCACAATTTTCTTCACCTCCCCCCCCCCCACTTTTTCAGTGCCATTATAAAAACAAATTTCAATGACAAAGTCCTATACACTTTTCTGGCACACGCTTTTTCGCAGCTGCATTCGATTTCTCTCCTGGACACAATTCAGACTGGGGGGAAGGACTTGCGGCATAATGCTTATGGCACATGCCCTTATCCTGATAACGGAGACTTGACTTGGTGGTTAAGTGGTTAAGGCACACACCCATATCCTGTTTGTGATGCCAAAGTTGTGATGAGCCATGGTGAATGGCGGGACCTCGGGGTGTAGTGGTGTAGGTGAAGGGGGAAGATGGTATTAACCCCAGGAGTAAGGTGTTATTAACTCCTAATGTTCGTGACGCCAGAGTGGTTTTTGAGTATCGGGAACCACACAGATGATATCTCCGCTATCCCAATGGCTAGGCAGTGAAATGAGAGTCCACGACCAGGTTATGGTTTAACAGAGGCTTTACTGAGGTCAGACAGTTTTTATAGTCTCTACAGCTCTGCCACAACCCCAGAGAGGTGGCCAGGAACACAGAAGGACCTCACAGCTTGCTGGGACTAGTTGTACTTGTAATAGACTTTAGATAATTGACTTTAGGCTTGACTAGACTGTAGATAGTGACAGCAGACATAGACTTGACTTACTGGAAGTGACTGAAAATAGGTCAAGCTGCGGGTCATGTGTTAAGCTGGTGCTCTCTGGGTAACATGTGATAACATCATGTGAACATATCATGTAACATCTCACAGGTCCTTTAGACATCTCATTAGTCCTCCAAAGGTCCTTTATACTGTCTATACATTAGTATACTAATAGTACAATAAATAACATTTAAGTAACAGCAGCGGAGACACTGCAGAAGAGCTCCCAGGTCACTGAGGGACTCAACCTGACAGGGCCTAAGTGTGGTGCAGGACCATGTCCTATACTGGGACATTACACTGAGATAGTGGGTGAAGGTGAATTGTCTCCCATTTACTGCACACACAGAAAAGGGGATTCTGCACCTCTGCTTTTTTATGGAAGCAACATGGAGGACATTGTAGAGCACTACAGAGGTCAATGCTCTAAATTAAGCGTTGGGGTGACATCTAATACTCACAGTAAATGTGTGTCCTTTTTATTTGCTCCTGCCTTTTTCCATTTACTCAAATCTCCCTCCTTGTCCCTCTCCTCTTCATAAACATATATAAGTAGCATGTAACTTGATCCCTCAATGAGCTGCTAGTCTGTCTTGTGAAGACAATTGAGCTGTTTTTCAGAGTAAATGATTTATTTATTTTTATTTTATTGGTGGGGGTGGTGGTGGGGGGAGGGTGGGTTCTATGGTAGCCTGCTAATGGGAGACAAAAGCATTTTTACCTTAACAAGATTTTTTACATATTTTCTTGTGAACACTTGTATTATTGATTTATACAGTTGCTAAAACTACAATGACCATTTAATAAAGTTCCATATCCAGCTTGTTTGTCCCTGTTTATCACATCCTAAGGGTACTATAAAAGAAGCCTTAAAGTGTTAAAGTGTACCTGTCAGATTCCACACAAAAAAAAGAAATAATATATATGCACCTAATCCTGACCATGTACATCTTATATTTATGCCTCTATCACCTATATTTATTATAAAAATCCATCTTTTCCTTAGCTCTCAGTGTTAGAAATCCTCTCAGGGGAAGGGGGCGTGTCTCTCCTTTTGGTGGTGGGAGGTGATTGGTCTGTCTGCTCATGCAGCCTTGTCCATGAGTCATCTCTTGTCCATTACTCATGGGCACTGTCCATGACTCATGGACAAGCTGATGCTGCTGCAGGGCTGGTTAGTGTCCCAGTAGGTATAGGGACCCCTAGTGATGGGATTTATTATATGTGTGTTGGGGGGAAAGGGTAGAGGGATTGGGTGGTGGGGGGGGTATCAGGGAGTGGCCCCAGTAGGTAGGTAGGGAATTCCCCCTATAAAGTAGCCCCCATTAGGTCGGTAATGCCCGCAGTAGGTAGGCAGTAGGTTATTCCCCCAGTGGGTAGGTTGTAGGTGATGCCCCCATTAGGTAGTATGTAATGTCCCCAAATAGGTCGTAAGTAATGACCAAAACAGGTAGGTAATGCCCCAGTAGGTAGTGCCACAAGGTAGATAATGCCCACAGTAGGTAATGTCCCCAGGTAGGTAATACCCCAGTAGGTAATGCCTCGAGGTAGGTAATACACCCAGTAGATAGTGCCGATAGTGATAGATAGGAGATAAATAGATATGGGATAAATAGATATGGGATAAATAAATAGATATGAGATAGATAGAGAAAGATTGATAGATAGATCCATGTTTCCCAACCAGGGTGCCTCCAGCTGTTGCAAAACTACAACTTCGAGCATGCCTAGACAGCTAAAGGCTTGACAAATAGATAGATATGAGATAGATAGACAGACAGACAATTAATACGGTAACCAAAATCGCATAGAGCTAAAACATCAAGTTATTAATATCCTTAAAACTCATAACTCCCGTAATAATCAAAAAACAACCAAACAAATATAGCAAAAAAATAAAAAAAATAAGTTCTCCTATGATGAATACCTGTATACCCCAACGCCCCAAAATACCATGTATTTTGTAATATTCAGTGGTTCATCAGGGGATCACAAAAAACAAGTGAAAAATTGTATATATACACATGGATTGGGGAATAGTGTTACAAGATGGAAAAGAGATGTTACAAACTGTTACAAATAACACCGGTACAATAAGTTCATTATATGCAAGCCTTTTTATGGTTAATTAGCTAATCTGACACTGGTGTGTCTAATTGTCAGCGATAGTGAGACAGACAGACAAACAGATAGATAGATAAATATGAGATAGATAGATAGTTGTGTAGATTCGTGTTTCCCAACTAGGGTGCCTCCAGCTGTTGCAAAACTAGAACTCCCAGCATGCCCGGACAGCTAAAGGCATGCTGGGAGTTGTAGTTGTGCAATAGCTTGTGGCAACCTGGTCAGGAAACATTGAGATATGCAGTCATGGCCGTTAATGTTGGCACCCCTGAACTTTTTCAAGAACATGAACTATTTCTCACAGAAATATATTTCTTACAGTAACACATATTTTGCTATACCCATGTTTATTCCCTTTGTGTGTATTGGAAATAAACCAAAAAAGGGAGGAAAATAAGCTAATTGGACATAATGTGACACCAAACTCCAAAAATGGGCTGCACAAAATTATTGGCACCCTTAACTTAATATTTGGTTGCACAACCTTTGGAAAAAATTACTTAAATCAGTGGCTTTCTATAACCATCAATAAGCTTCTTATACTTCTCAGCTGGAATGTTGCACCACTCTTCCTTTGCAAACTGCTCCAGGTCTCTCTTACTGGAAGGGTGCCTTTTCCCAACAGCAATTTTAAGATCTCTTCACAGGTGTCCAATGGGATTTAGATCTGGACTCATTGCTGGCCACTTCAGAACTCTCCAACGCTTTGTTGCCATCCATTTCTGGGTGCTTTTTGACGTATGTTTGGGGTCATTGTCCTGCTGGAACAACCAAGATCTCGCCTCAAACCCAGCTTTCTGACACTGGGCTGTACAGTGTGACCAACATTTGTTGGTAATCCTCATATTTCATGATGCCTTGCACATATTCAGGCACCCAGTGCCAGAGGCAGCAAAACAACCCCAAAACATAATTGAACCTCCACCATATTTCACTGTAGGTACTGTGTCCTTTTCTTTGTAGACCTCATTAAATTTTTGGTAAAAAGTATAATGATGTGCTTTACCAAAAAGCTCTATCTTGGTCTCATCTGTCCACAAGACATTTTCCCAGAAGGATTTTGGCTTAAGTTCATTTTGGCAAAATGTAGTCTTGCTTTTTTATGTCTCTGTGTCAGCTTTTTTATGTCTCTCCTGCCATAGCGTTTCATTTCATTTAAATGTCGACGGATAGTTCGCGCTGACAACGATACTCCCTGAGCCTGCAGGACAGCTTGAATATATTTGGAACTTGTTTGGGGCTGCTTATCCACCATCCGGACTATCCTGCGTTGACACCTTTCATCAATTTTTCTTTTCCAACCACGCCCAGGGAGATTAACTACAGTGCCATGGGTTGCAAACTTCTTGATAATGTTGCGCACTGTGGACAAAAGCAAATCAAGATCTATGGAGATGGACTTGTAACCTTGAGATTGTTGATATTTTTCAACAATTTTGGTTCGCAAGTCCTCAGACAGTTCTCTTCTCCTCTTTCTGCTGTCCATGCTTAGTGTGACACACAAAGACACACAATGCAAAAACTAAGTGAACTTCTCTCCTTTTTATCTGCTTTCAGATGTGATTTTTATATTGCCCACACCTGCTACTTGCCCCAGCTGAGTTTAAAGGAGCATCACATGCTTGAAACAATCTTATTTATCAACAATTTTGAAAGGGTGTCAATAATTTTATCGAGCCCATTTTTGGAGTTTGGTGTGACATTATTTCCAATTAGCTTTTTCTCTATCGGCTCCATTGGGGGACACAGACCTTGAGTATATGCTGTTGTTGCTAGGAGACTTGACACTATGGAAACCAAAAAGTCGGCTCCTCCCAGCAGGATATACCCGCTTACAGAGCCTGAGGTAATCAGTTTAAGCTTAGTGTCGCAGGAGATGGACACTAATCTGGGGTTCTCCCCAGACTTGGTCTAACTTTTTTATTTTTTCAGATAGGAACGTTTAGTTTCTTATTTCCTTTTATTTTCCTGTTTTCAGGTGGGGACTCAGGAACATAGCGTTCACTGTTTCCCCTATTTTCTTAGGTACTGGACTCTCAACAGCTGGAGGCACCCTTTTTTCTATAAGGGTTTATGGGACTGGCCAGGAGGGGTTCTACCCCCCTTTTTACTCTATGGGGGGAAGTTTTTATTGGGGTTTGAGCAGTGGCATTTATATATTGCGGGCATGTGTGTGTTTGGTGCACAGTATGTATGAGGCGGCTGTCCACCGCAGCCGCGGCGTATCTGTTCGGCGGGCGGGCGCTCCTTCAGCCCAACCGCATAGACGTTTTTACTTTAATTTTTGACAGTGTTCTGCCGACGGCGTTCGCCCGCTCCGTTCCCCCGAGGCGCACATGCGTTCAAAAGGTGCGCTCGGGGCCGGGAGCGGGCACCATCTTTATCTGGGTTATTAGTTCTTCGCGCCGAAGCCTTTCAGGGTGGCGCAGATACCCTCCAATCAGCGCTGTGCGTGCGCAGGGGGTTTGCAGTGCCAATCAAAGTGTCATTGTAACTGACACACCCACTCTGGCCATTGGTCCAGAGTTTTCTCTCTCTCTCCCTCTCTCTGCTCACAGCAGCAGTCTGAGGGACACAAACCAGGGTGAGACTGTTCCTTTTTATTACTATGTCCGTGCCCAGTACTGTTTCTTCCTCTAGACAGATACTAGGTCCTTAGTTCCTTATTACACCTGTAATAGCTGTAACACAAAAATGTCTGGTTCTGCTGAACCTACTTGTTCTGCTTGCACCACTGCTCTCCAGACACCCCGGCTATTTCTACCCGGGATGTTCTACCAGACCCGGTGGGTTCGGCCTTCCCTCCAGCCTGGGTTTCTTCCCTCTCACAGTCTATATCCGACTTGGCGCTAGTCTCCCGTTCTGTGGTGACTTCCTCGGAGAGGTCCTCCCTCCGTCGACCCTCCAGGGAGACTCGCTCCCCTTCTCCCTACGCTTTTCACAAGCGCATTAGGGGTGTTTTTATCTGAATCATTCCCAGGGTCTTCGGACAGGTACGGGCGTTCCCATCTTAGGTTTTGCCCCACTACCTCAGCTGATCACAAGCGTCCCTCTTCCAGAGGACGCTCCCGCAGTCACGGCTCTGGCTCTCCAGAGCTGCGTACCGGGTCAGTCTCTTCCTCATCTAGGGCTGCCTCAATGTGTTCCTATTCACCTGGAGAGCTTGTGGATGAGGTTTCTGAATCGGCACCCATCTCAGAGGACCGCTCGGATTCTGCCAACACGGTGAACTCATTGGTTTCGGCCATAAGAGACACCTTTCATCTAGAGGACCCAGGAACTTCGGACGTGGCTCCAGAAGTTACCTTTCATCGTAACTGACCTCTTCCAGGGCTGCCTCACCTAGTTCTCATTCACCTGAAGAACTTGTGGATGAGATTTCTGATTCGGCCTCCGACGCAGAGGGCTGCACGGATATGCCTGATGTGGTGTACTCATTGGTTTCGGCCATAAGAGACACCTTCCAGCTAAAGGACCCAGGAACTTCGGACATGGCTCCAGAGGTCTCCTTTCTTCGTACCCGACCGGCACCCAAGACTTTCAGCTCTCTCGCTGAATTTGACGCCCTGCTGGAATCCAACTGAAGGCACCCTGACTAAAAGTTTCAGAAAACGAAGAAGGTTCTAGCGTGGTATCCCTTCGCAAAGGACCTCATTGCTCGGTGGACCTCCTCTCCAACTGTGGATCTACTGGTCTCCCGCCTCTCTAAGGCGACTGTCCTGCCGTTGGCTTTTGCGGCTGCCTTTCAGGATTCAGCGGACAAGAAGGTGGAGACCTTGGAAAAATTTGCCTTTGAGACAGCAGGTTCTTCCTTTCTTCCTTTTGCTTCTGCCTGGGTGTCAGATGCCCTTTCAGTATGGTCTCCCAACTCCGCCGTGGTAGTATTCAGGATCCCTCCAGGGGATTTATCTAAACTAGCTCTCCGAGGCTCCTATGCCGGAGATTTTCTGGGTTCTGCTTCCATGCGCAGCCGCTGTGCTGCCTTTGCCACAGGCTACCTGGTAGCCCTCTTTCGCTCCATGTGGCTTATAGCCTGGAATGTGGACACAGCCTTCAAGAAGTGAGGCGACGGGCGGAAAGAGTTCCTTATACCTCTGGATAAGGCTCACAGAACCACTTTCCATTGGAAGTCCTCCTCCTTCCGGTCCTCAAAGCCAACAAAGGTCCAGCCAGGCGCCTTCACGGGGAGAGGGCTCCCTCCTTCCTGACCCGTCCATCCCGAAGGTCGGCTAATCGTTCCGGCTGTTTTGCGGCCCCAGCAGGCACCGTAGGCCTACCACGGCCTGAGGGGTCGCCCCCACCCGCCGACTTTTCTCATGTGGTTGGTCGTCTTACTCTTTCGGGATGCCTGGACAAGCACTTTCTGGTTTCCTGGGTCAGGGATGTTGTAGCCAACGGATACAGGGTCGAATTTGCCTCCCTTCATGGGACTGTCTTTTTTCTTCCCGGACCCCCCGGTCCTCCTCTTTAGCGGAGACATTTCGGGGCGCGTTCCAGTTCCCTTTCTTGTCCCTGTTCCTTCAGGGGAACGTGTTCGAGGTTTTTTATTCCAACCTCCTTGTGGTCCCCAAGACGGGTATTGCTGTTTGCCCAATCTTGGTTCTCGAGCATCTCCACCAGCATCTTCTGCTTCCCATTCCAAATGCAGTCTCTCCGTTCGGTGCTGGAGTCCATGGTTCAAGGGGAGTTTTTCTTCCCTCAGTGGACATCAAGGATGCCTGCCTCCACATTCCAATATTTCCCGGTCATCAGCGGTACTTCCGCTTTGCAATTCCGGACGGCCATTTTCTGTTGTGGCTCTCCCTTTCGGTCTGACCACTACTCCGCGGGTCCTTACCAAGGACCTGACGCCTGTGATAGCCCTGTTACAGACGACAGTTGTTTCAATGATTCCTTTCTTGGTCGACCTCCTGATCTGAGCCCCATCCAGGGCTCAGACTCTGGGGAGTCTTAGTCTCAACTTCCAACCCTTGTTCTCTTCGGTTGGATGATTAATCGTGACAAGTTCAACCTCTCCCCTGGGGCTCCAGTTCGACGCGGCAGACATTCAGCTGACTCTCTTGTCAGGATCAGATAACTTCGGCATTCTGCTCCAGTTTCCATTCGCTTTTGCATACTGTCCTGGGTCGGTTGCTGGCGGCCGTGGAGGCCGGGCCATTCGTCCAGTTTCATCACCGACCTCTTCAACTGGTGATTCTCTTCCGGTATGACAGTTCCCCCTGCCTTTCAGGGGCGCTCCTTCCTGCCCCTTCCAGCCGGTCTGTTGGACTGGGGAGGTGTTCTCAAGGACCGACCGGTCTGGGGCCTTGGTCCCCCCAGAAGCCCTTCTCCCCATCAACATGCTGGGACTAGGGCAATTCTATCTTTGCTTGCTTCTTCAGGAAATTGCCTTCTGGGCGGAACTCATGTTTCCGACCATTTCAGCGATCTTCATTCCGGACATACTCAACTGGTAGGTGGTCTGTCTCAGCTGGTCCTCAGCCGTCCAAGGCGAGTGTTTCCCACATCCGGAGGTGTTTGCAGTGACCTCCTCCCCTTCCTCTCATTCCAGAGTCCTGAGAAAACTCACAGCGGAGGGCGTTCCCGCCATTCTCGTGGCCCAGACTGGCTCCGGCGGGTGTGGTACGTCGTCGCGGTCAGGCTCCTAATAACCTACCACTGTGCCTTCCCTCTTGCCCAGACCTCCTATCTTAGGTCCCCTGTGCCAGCCCTTTTTACCGCCTCGGCTTTTGATGGCGTGGAGGTTGGAGGTTTTGATGGCGTGGAGATTTGCCACCATACCTGGCGGTCTTATTTTCATTGGTGTGAATCTCGGCCCTTTTTCTCTGGTCGTGGTTTTCCTTCCCCAACCCCTTTTCCCTTTCCAGTCGGGGTTGGCCCAAGGGTTGGCTCTCAGCTCCCTTTAGGGTCAAAGTTTGGCCCTTTTTCATTCCTTTTCAAAGTCCTCTGGCGTTCAATTCTCAGGTCCGAGGCTGCCTTTGGGAGTGGCACACACTGCCCCTCCTTCTCGGTCCCCTTCTCCCCCTTGGGGCTTACACTTGGTCTTAGGTGCCCTGTAAGGCGCTCCTTTTGAACCTCTCAGGGACGTTCCTCTTCACCTCCTTCCCTGGAAGGTGGCGTTCCTTATTACTATTACCTCTGTTAGGTGGGTGTCAGAGTTGGCAGTTTTCTCCTACCGTTCTGCCTTCCTGTTTGTATACCAGGACAAGTTGTTTTCCATCCAGGTCCGTCCTTTTTACCTGAGATGGTTTCGACTTTTTCATCTCAATGAGGACATCGTCCTGCCGTCTTTTTTATCCGACCCCTTCTCATCCCAGGGAGTTTTGCTTCACAAACTGGTTGTGGAGAGGGCTGTTCGGACTTATCTCTCAGTCACTTCCTTTCGGCAGTGTGACTCCTTTTTTCGTTTTTTTCTGGAAGGTCGTCTTACAGGACGACCTGCTTCTACGGCCACCATTTTTCGGTGGATCCGGTCTGCTTACCGCTGCAAGGGGTAGATTCCCCCTTCCGGGTTTTGGCTCATTCTGCCCGTTTTTCGGGACATCTTGGGCCTTTCTCTTCGTGGCTTCAGCCTCGCAGTTCTGTACGGTGGCCACGTGGCCGTCTTTGCTCTCTTTCACAAGGTTCTACCAGATTCATACTTTTGCATCAGCTGATGCTACTCTGGGCCGTAAGGCGTTGCAGGCGGCGGTGATCCAGCCATTCACCTGACTGATTCTTTACCCACCCAAGGGAAGGCTTTGGTACGTCCCAAGGTCTGTGTCCCCCAATGGAGCCGATAGAGAAAAAGGGATTTTTGTCTTACCGTAAACTCCTTTTCTCGGAGGATCCATTGGGGGACACAGCTCCCACCCTTTCTTCGGTGTTCCTGTGTTTGGTTACCTGTCCGAGGATGTGTTCAGTTATTTTTTGTTCTGGTTGCCTCAGACTGGTCTTGGTTCTCTACCACTCTGTCATCTCCTACTGCTTGGTGACTAAACTGATTACCTCAGGCTCTGTAGGCGGGTATATCCTGCTGGGAGGAGCCGACTTTTTGGTTTCCATAGTGTCAAGTCTCCTAGTTACAACAGCATATACCCAAAGTCTGTGTCCCCCAATGGATCCTCCGAGAAAAGGATTTGACGGTAAGACAAAAATCCCTTTTTTTCCTCCCTTTTTTGGTTTAGTTCCAATACACACAAGGGCTTGATAATGGTGGCGAGAGGCCGCAGAAACGTTGCTCTCATGATATTTGACCTGGAATAATGTAATAAATCTACACCTTTTTTTACCACAATTTTTGTGTGCCGCTACTTTCTGAATTGCTAGATAGATAGATATGGGATAGATAGAGAGATAGATAGATAGATATGAGATAGATAGATATGAGATAGATAGATACAGTCATGGCCATAAATGTTGGCACCCCTGAAATTTTTCTAGAAAATGAAGTATTTCTCACAGAAAAGGATTGCAGTAACACATGTTTTGCTATACACACAGGTACAGACACTATATTATGAACTACATTAACTTTACAACCCCTGTAGCATAGTCAAATAAAAAAATAAAAATCCTGGAATACCCCTTGATTGTTCTTCTCCTTTCTAAGAAGATGTCGCTCATAAAGCCTCATATAAGAATGTAAATGCTTTTTATTACTGTCAATATTCCTAGAAGCAGCTAGAAATCAGGATATTGGAAAGTAACTTTAGACTAATGTAATTTTCCTGTAGACAAGCCAAACAACAGAGTCATAATAATGCTTCACTTTTAGTTATGAAGCCAAATAATTATCTCAATAATTTCCAAAGTACACAGTAGAAATAAGAGCAAAAACATAGAAATCTCGGGAACCTGTCTGACACTGTCAATGGAAAATGGCTCTTTATAACAACTAATGTTTGATAAAGAAGAGAAATATATCTATCTGACAGAGAAGCATTGCACTTGTTAACAAGAGGTGGAAAGCAACAGGTCTTTGGAGGTGACCAGTGCGCAGCAGTTTTCACCTATAAGAATTCTCTTCCATCATGTCGGCTTCATATTGTGCAATATTGCGTAGATTCATGTGTTGCCAACTGGGTACCAAAGGTGCACATATCTTTTGTAGGCTGAATAATAGCCTTGTAACCTAATGCTGACTGTATGGATGGGCGTGGCTTTGTACGGTGTATGTGGGAGTGGCTTTATAAACCCTCCCTTTGTTAGGTATAAATAAACATAACCCACACTAGCAAGGGGGATTCTTCCTGAAGCTGGTGAGAGAACTGCATTGCTGGATCACAATATGTTGTTTGTGCTTCTCCAACTATGGCGAATTTGCTTCCCAGCAGAAACAGCTAGCAGTAGAATCTTAAAGGGGTTATCCAGCCAAAGACATCTTATCCCCTATCCTTTGGATGTCTGATTGCAGGGGGCTGCCGCTGGGACCCCCCCCACGATCTTTGTGCAGCACCCGTTTCAGAAAGCTCTTTGTTTCCAGGACTGGGGATGTGATGTAATGCCATCCGTCACACCCCCTCCCATAGACATGAATGGAGGGGGCGTAGTGTGACATCACCAGGGGGCATGGCATTACGTCACGTCCCCAGTCCCGGAAAGCAGTCCTTGTGGGTGAGTCTCCAGATTTTTGCCAAAGGCTTTTACAGAGGTTTGTGACTTCGGTTTGTGACTCAAGAATGTGCCAAGCATCTACGTTTTATACAGTGGTCCCTCAACATACGATGGTAATCCGTTCCAAACGGACCATCGTTTGTTGAAACCATCACATGTTGAGGGATCTGTGCAATGTAAAGTATAGGACAGTGGTCTATAACCTGCGGACCTCCAGATGTTGCAAAACTACAACACCCAGCATGCCCGGACAGCCGTTGGCTGTCCAAGCATGCTGGGTGTTGTAGTTTTGCAACATCTGGAGGTCCGCAGGTTGTGGACCACAGTTAGAGGAAGTTGTACTCACCTGTCCCCGCCGCTCCGGACCGTCACCGCTCGTCACCGCTGCCCGGGATGTCGCCGTCCATCTCTGTCGCCGTGTCCCCGAGGTGTCCCCGACGCTCCGGCAAGGCCTCTTCTTCCCCGGCATCCGCGCTCTTCGTCGCCTCCATCACGTCGCTACGCACGCCGCTCCTATTGAATGACAGGACGGCGTGCGCAGCGACGTGATGACGTCGATGGAGAGCGCCGACGATGCAGGGGATCCCGAAGAGGACACGCCGGAGCCCTGAGGACAGGTAAGAGACATCACCGGAGCTCACGGGGCACCGTAAACGGCTATCCGGCGGCAGCTGAAGCAGTCAGCGCTGCCGGATAGCAGTTTATGCGATGGCCCCGACATAAAAAAGCATTGTATGTTGATGCTGCCTTCAACATGCGATGTCCTCTGAGAGGCCATCGCATGTTGAAATGATCGTATGTCGGGGCCATCGTAGGTCGAGGGGTCACTGTAGTGGATTTTTAGGAGGGAAAAGGGAATTCATCTGAGTGGAAGGAGGGGAGGGGGACTGCTATCCCTCTTTCCTGGTCCCTTATCTCAGTTTGTTTTATGATGGCCAGAGTGCCTGACTTCAAAGGAAGTATAACACAAGCAGACAGACCCCAACCCCCCCCCCCCCCCCAATAAAACTGGAATACACAAAAACTATTTGGATACACAGTCTGAGTGAACCTTCACCCAGGTCTTGGATTTATACATTATACACAAATACAATTAAAATACACATGTATGATTTTATAATCAGGCCTTGGGCCTGACACTACTTAAATCACCTTATGGTGGATAACCCCTTTAAATAAATACTCATTGAGAGTGGCATCTTTACTAGGACATGATTTCTTCCTATTCCTACAACTTACTGGATTTCAGTCTTTACCTGTGCAAGCAGTTATTTAGATGGAAATAAGACCAATGTTCATCATATTTTTAAGAGGGAGGCAAAATAAACAACATAAAAAGAATGTGCCATCAGAGAACAGCCTATTGCTTAAAGGGGTACTCCACTGCTCAGTGTTTGGAACAAACCGTCACGCCCCCTCCAATAGATTTTCATTGAGGGGGCGTGGTGTGACGTCATGAGGGTGCGGGGCTATGACATCACGAGCTCCCGGCGCCGGCTCCAGCGTTCGGAACAGTTTATTCCAAATGCTGAGCAGCAGAGTACCCTTTAAAGGGAACCTTTCATCAGCTTGAATCCTCTGTAACCATTAGCAGCAGGTAATATATATTAAAATCAGCTTGCTCACCATATCTGGAAGTCTTTAGTGCCAGAAGCAATTCTGGAGAAAATAAGCTTCATAGTTGCCCTGTGCAGTATGTTAATCAGGTGTAAGTAGTCCCTGAGGTGTTTTTCCTCCTGAGGTAGTCACTGCACTGTAGGTTGTAATCACTTCTACCCCGGTGTGATTGACAGCACGGGCACCGTCAGCGTCACCGCTCTGCACCAAAACACTGCTTCTGTGTTAACAAGACTTCAGGGAGCAGAATGGTGATGGTGATGTTGGTGTTGCCCCGGCTGTCAATCACTCTGGGGTAGTTATAGCCCAATGACTACCTTAGGTAGAAGTGACTACCTCAGGATGAAGAACTCCCGGGGGACCACTTACACCTGATTTACATACAGCATGTAACAACTTTCGTACTTTTTCTCTCCAGGATCGCTGCCGGCCCTGAAGACTTCCAGATATGACAAGCAAGCTGATTTTACCCTATGTAACCTGTTGGCAACAGTTATATAGGGTAAAATCTGATGACAGGTTACCCGCCAAACCTCACCGGGCACACAGAGCTGTCGTTGTAGGAATATGCAGCATATTTCCCACTGTACATCGGGTTTTGTTCAGCGTTAAATATGCTGCGCATTTCAATGTGTGACCATACCCTAAATTAAGTTTTTATACTGAATATATATATTAAAGAATTTTTGTTGATGTTTTTGGTAATATTCCATTTTACGCCCTGATGCCCTGGTACTTAAGGACAAAGGACGTATCTGTACGCCTGTGGGAATTTCAGTCCCCGCTTCAGGCCGGGCGGGAACCGGACTGGGATGACTGCTGATATCTATGAGACCTGAGACCCCCCCATGTCGGTGATCGCCGCAAATCGCCTATGTGAATTTGAGGCGATTCCGGGTCATACGGGTCTCTGGTAGCCCAGAAAATAAGGGCGATCGGGGTTGTCCAAGATCCCCTCGATCCCCCTGAAAGGATAGCAGTGAGGTGGCAGGGGTGCCACCCCTCCTATCCCTGCTATTGGTCGATCAGAAGCGACCAGCCAATAGCAGATCGGGTAAAAGATTGGTTCCCCCGTTCTGCCCACCCACAGTAGTCCGGGCAGAATGGGGGGACCGACAGTGAACGGCGCCGAAGGTCCACTTACAATCGGCGGCAGGTGGCAGAGTACGGCGATGCGGCGATGACATGCGGCGATCCTACGGAAGGCGGTGAGTAG
Organism: Hyla sarda; assembly: GCF_029499605.1. Lineage (NCBI taxonomy): Eukaryota > Metazoa > Chordata > Amphibia > Anura > Hylidae > Hyla > Hyla sarda. The sequence goes on along the minus strand of NC_079191.1, from coordinate 104,000,706 downwards.
TTGACTAGCAACATCTGGAGGGCTATAGTTTTAAGACCACTATACAGTGGTCCCTAAACTGTAGCCCTCCAGATGTTGCAAAACTACAACTCCAAGCATGCCCAGACAGCTGTTTGCTGTGTGTGCATGCTGGGATTTGTAGTTTAGCAACAGCTGGAGGGCTACAGTTTGGAGATCACTGTGCAATGGTCTCTAAACCGTGGCCCTTCAGATCTTGCAAAACTACAACTCCCAGCAGCAAACAGCTGTCTCGGCATGCTGGGAGTTGTAGTTGCGTACCTCCAGCTGTTGCATAACTACATCTCCCAGCATGCCCTTCGGCGATCAGTACATGCTGGGAGTTGTAGTTTTGCAACAGCTGGAAGCACACTGGTTGGAAAATACTGAGTTAGGTAACAGAACCTAACTGAAGGTTTTCCAACCAGTGTGCCTCCAGCTTTTGAAAAAGAACAACTCCCAGCATGCACGGTCCATCAGTGCATGCTAGGAGTTGTAGTTTTGCAACAGCTGGAGGTTTGTCCCCCATATGAATACAGGGTACATTCACATGGGCGGTTTACGGTGAGCTTCCTGCTTCAAGTTTGAGTTGCAGCAAATTTTCCGCCGCAGCACAAACTCCTAGCGGGAAACTCACCGTAAACTTCTACCAGTGCAAATGTACCCTAAAAAACACTACACTACACTAACACACAATAATGGGTAAAACACTACATATACATCCCCTTACACTGTCCCTTCCCCCCCCCCCCCCCCCAATAAAAATGAAAACTTATCGTGTGGCAGTGTTTCCAAAATGGAGCCTCCAGCTGTTGCAAAACAACAACTCCCATACGAAAATACCCCATATGTGGGCGTAAAATGCTCTGCGGACACACAACATTGCTCAGGAGTGAGAGCGCACCATGTACATTTGAGGCCCAGATTGGTGATTTGCACAGGGGTGGCTGATTTTACATCGGTTCTGACATAACCGCAAAAAAATAAATACCCACGTGTGACCCCATTTTTGAAACTACACCCCTCACAGAACATAACAAGGGGTATTGCAAGCCTTAACACCCCACAGGTGTTTGATGAATTTTAGTTAAAGTTGGATGGGAAAATAAAAATAAAAAAACGCTGGTGTTACCCTAAATTTTTCATTTTCACAAGGGAAAATAGGAAAAAAAGCCCCTCCAAAATTTATAACCCCATTTCTTCTGAGTAATAACATACCCCATATGTGGATGTAAATTGCTCTGTGCACTACAATGCTCAGAAGAGAAGGAGCACCATTGGGCTTCTGGAGAGAAATTGTTTCCGGAATTGAAGGCCACGTGTGTTTACAAAGCCCTCATAGTGCCACAACAATGTACCCCCCCCCACATGTGACCCCATTTTGGAAACTACACCCATCACGTAATGTAAATAGGGGTACAGTGAGCATTTACACCCCACAGGTGTCTGACAGATTTTTGGAACAGTGGTCTGTGAAAATGAAAAATTTTATTTTTCATTTGCACAGCCCACTGCTCCAAAGATCTGTCAAACGCCAGTGGGATGTAAATGCTCACTGCACCCCTTATTAAATTATGTGAGGGGTGAAGTTTCCAAAATGGGGTCTCATGGGGGGGGGGGGGTCCACTGTTCTGGTACCACAGGGGGGCTTTGTAAATGCTCCTGGCCCCTGACTTCCATTCCAAACTAATTCTCTCTCCAAAAGCTCAATTACGCTCCTTCTCTTCTGAGAATTGTAGAGCACTTGATGTCCACACATGGGGTATTTCCATACTCAGAAGAAATGGGGTTACAAATTATGGCAGGCATTTTCTCCTGTTACCCCTTGTAAAAATGTAAAATTTGGGGAAAACCCAGCATTTTAGTGAAAATGTTTTTTATTTTTTATTTACACATCCGACTTTAACAAAAAGTTGTCAAACACCTGTGGGGTGTTAAGGCTCACTGTACCCCTTGGTACATTCCTTGAGGGGTGTAGTTTGCAAAATAGTAGGCCGTCTGTTTTTTTTTTGTTTGTTTGTTTTGTTTTTTGCTGTTCTGGCACTATAGGAGCTTCCTAAATGCCCCCCTAAAACCATTTTAGCAAAATTTGGTTTCTTCTGAGCCCTTTAGGGCATTTTACGTCCTAACATGGGATATTTCCTTTCTCAGAATAGGTTGGGTTACAAAATTTGGGGGGGCATTTTCTCCTATCACCCTTTGCAAAAATGGTACATTTGGGAAGAAAATGCACTTTAGTGAAAAAAAATCTGACTTTAACAAAAAGTCGTCAAACACCTGTGGGGTGTTAAGGCTCACTGGACCCCTTGTTACGCGCCTTGAGGGGTGTAGTTTCCAAAATGGTATGCCAAGTTTTTGTTTTTTTTTTGCTGTTCTGGCACAACAGGGGCTTCCTAAATGTGACATGTCCCCCAAAACCCATTTCATCAAAATTCACTCTCCAAAATCCCATTGTCGCTCCTTCCCTTCTGAGCCCTCTACTGCGCCCGCCGAACACTTCACATACACATATGAGGTATTTTTTTTACTCGAGAGAAATTGGGTTACAAATTTTGGGGGCCTTTTCTCTTATTACCCCTTGTAAAAATAAAAAAACTGGGTCTACAAGAACACGCAAGTGTAAAAAATGAAGATTTAGAATTTTCTCCTTCACTTTGCTGCTGTTAACAAACTTTCTGAATGATATTTTGAATACTTTGAGGGGTGGAGTTTCTATAATGGGGTCATTTATGGGATATTTCTAATAGGATGGCCCTTCAAATTGACTTCAAAACTGAACTTGTACCTGAAAAATTCTGATTTTGAAAATGTTGTGAAAAATTGGAAAATTGCTGCTGAACTTTGAAGCCCTCTGATGTCTTCCAAAAGTAAAAACATGTCAACTTCATGATGGAAACATAAAGTAGACATATTGTATATGTTAGTCAATATATAATTTATTTGGAATATCTATTTTCCTTACAAGCAGAGAGCTTCAATACAGAAATTTAGGTGCACTACTGTGGTAGATGTATACAATGACATTGGCTATCCCTCAACATTGATGTTAAATTGAGACATTCGCCAGTGTATCCTTATATGAAGGACACACCAGAGCCCGCACACCAACGCCAAGGTTTCTCAAGTGGCACGGGACCTAACGCTAACCTACCTGGGCGTGAAAAGCAAAAACCAGGGGCCAGTGGGCAATTACAGCAGCACTAGGCCGACATGCAGCCTGTTCCCAGTTCCCTCCAGCGTGACTGGGCACACATACAATGGGAGGAGGGAGAGAGGCTACAAGCCCCACCCAAGTTGGCTGATATAGGTGCATGGCTGCACAGGGGCAACCTTAATGCTGCCTGGAAAATGTTCAAGGTGCATTAACATATGGAGTTTACACACCTCCAAGTATACATTTTTAAACAACAACAAAAAACGTGGTCTCAAATGGCTGGAGGTGCTCAACCCCAAATGCAGTTGTGCATTTATACTGGGGGAGCAGATCCTGCCCTTGTAGTCCGTTGCGAGGGGTGATCCCCAGCATGAAAATGCATACAATGGAGGATGCCTGCAGTGGACTACAAGTGCCACAATAGAAACCTACACCAGATAAATTTATTTTATTTTAATTTTAATTTCAAATTTTGGAATTTTTCACCAAGATTGAATGCAAGCAGCGACGAAAACTTACCACTAACATAAAGTAGAATATGTCACGAAAAAACAATCTCTGAATCAAAATGAAAAAATGAAAGCATTTTAGAGTTATTAATGCTTAAAGTGACAGTGGTCAAATGTGCAAAAAACACTCTGGTCCTAAAGGTGAAAATGGGCTTTTTCCTTAAGGGGTTAAAATAACAATACAATGGCGCAGTGATTTTTTCAGTGTCAGCTGCAACGTTTCAGTTCAAAAATTGAACCATTCTCAAGCGTGTGGTACATACAAGTAAATACCCAGTGTCAATCATCAGAACAATAAAGTGCATACATGCTAATGAATACAATTTATACAGTGAGCTTATTTCAGAAATACATATATGAGTGAATATGAGTGTGTATACTGATGCTAAAGTGATGATGCTAAAGTGCCATACAACTCTATTAAAAACATTATAACAAGAGTTTAATCCCATACAAACTGGTCAATATCGCACATCTGTGCATGTTAACAAGGCATAAAGACGTGATCATGCACTTTGATATCATTTGTATGGTGGAGAGGAATAACTCACTGTCAGCCTGACATTGCGCCGATAGCTTGTGAAATGTGTTACTGCGCATGCTCATATTAGTGATCCATCCCTCTGGTATGCATATCACGTGACCTATTACATCACCTGACTCTATAACCCTGCAACCAAAGCAAGACCACTATGTGGTCTATCTTCTGGACCTCTACTAGCATGGCAATATCAGTTTGATCGATTTGGCCATCGGGCAGATCTAAAAATGTGATGCCCATAGCCGAGGGTAGCATTTTAATATAGATTTTTGGATAAAAACAATTTAAAATGCAGTTTTAGGAAAACTGAATAATTCTTAAAAAACACATTGGCCCTGATTTACTATTGTAAACTCGACCTGTCAGGATGTGCGCCAGGATTTGTGTCAAAAAGTTCAAACAACACGACCAACTCTCCATTTTACTTAGAATCCCCCCAAAAAGGGGCATGGTGATCTGGAAAAGGGGAAGTGGTCATCGAAAGGGGGGGGGGGGGTGTTACCGAAATTTTCATATTTACTAAGGTTTCTACAGAAAATGTGATGGATTTGAGCTCTGGAAAACCTGACAGCTCAGAACAGTTGTGAAAAAAAGCAAAACGTAGGGAATCCTTAGTAAAAACTGTGGAAAAATACTTGTAGGCTATTAAAACCCACAAAGAAAACTACAGTGGTCCCTCAACATACGCTGGTAATCCGTTCCAAATGGACCATCGTTTGTTGAAACCATTGTATGTTGAGGGATCCGCGCAATGTAAAGTATAGGACAGTGGTCTACAACCTGCGGACATCCAGATGTTGCAAAACTACAACACCCAGCATGCCAGGAATGCCAACGGCTGGGAGTTGTAGTTTTGCAACATCTGGAGGTCCGCAGGTTGAAGACTACTGGTATTGGAGGACCGTCACCGCTCATCACCACTGCCCTGGATGTCACCTTCCATCGCTGTCGCCGCGTCCCCGACGCTCCGGCAAGGCCTCTGCTTCCCCGACATCCTCGCTCTCTGTCGCCGCCATCACGTTGCTACGCAGCGACGTAATGACGACGATGGAGAGTGCCGACGATGCAGGGATCCCGAAGAGGACGCGCCGGAGCCCCGAGGACAGGTAAGTGATCGTCAGGGGACCACACGGGGCACCGTAAACGGCTATCCTGTGGCAGCTGAAGTAGTCTGCACTGCCAGATAGCCGTTTATGCGATGGCCCCGACATACAAAAGCATCGTAAAGGTCGGGGGGTCACTGTACACAACACTCTTAGTAAATCAGGGCCATTGTGTTTGTCACTTTTACTGCACAATTCTACTTTGAACTACCCTTCAAATCAACAAAGCTTCAACAAAATCACACTAATGCACCACATCAAAAATAGCAACAGAATGTGCCCTGTAGATTCTATGGTGGTTTTTTTTTGTTTTTTTTTTAGTAAGTGTGAACATGCCTTTTCTGTGTAGTCATGGTAAATTACCTTTATAATATTTCTTTTTACCACAATTCAACAATCATTGCAGTGTGCACAGCAAATCAATAAACAGTCCGCTATATTTCAAACATCCTGTGGTTTACTGTCATTGTCAGTTATGCTAGTTAATTCCATGTACATTACCAATATTGCACAGTTCCCGTCCATAGCTATTTCTGTGTATAACCTGGATTGATTGACTTTGCTTTTTGTTTATGACTCTCTCCTGTGCATTATCTGGATTGTTGACCTTCTCTGTTTCTCAAACTTGGCAAGTTTGACTTTGCCTGCAATGTCGGCCCTAAAAGCTGCATTTTATTCCACCATGTTAACCCTTGCTTCTTTTCTACTACCTTTTTGCTATACTCTTTTGCAGTGACTTGTTCATTTTGACACAGTTAAGACAAATTTTGTCTCCAGTACATATGGGTGCTTCAGTTCCTCTAAAGTTACTCAGAGAATCAATTATACTGGAAACTATATACATCTACTGAGTACTCACCCTTGCCCTGGAAGCTGTGTAGTGCTGTCTTTTCTTACTTCCTCCCATATATGTACGCCCGGCACCCGCTCCCGCCATTTGAAGCACTATAGCACAGCATTGAACAGTGTATGCAATCGAAAGATTGCAAGTAATAGTCCCTTATGGAAACTAAAAAGTGTAAACATTAAAAAAAAAACAATAATAATAATTTAAAAATAAATGTTAATAAGTCCCTTCCCTATTCAAAGTTTATATCACTCCCCTTTTCCCATATATCAAATAAAATAATATAAACAAAAGTAAACATTAACATAGGTGGTATTGTCATTCAGGTAAATGTCTGAACTATTAAAATATTATGCTAATTAAACCGCACGGTCAATGTCGTAAACGTTAACAATCACCAAAGTCCAGAATTGCAAATTTTTAGTCACTTCAAACAAAACAAACTAAATTATAAATCAAAATTATCAAAAATTATCAAAAATTCCCATCAAAACAAAAACGGTACTGATAAAAAACTACAGATCATGGTGCAAAAAATAAATCTCCATACAGCCCTGTATTTACAGTATAGGGGTCAGAAGAGGACAATTTTAAGCATACTAATTATAATACAGAAAAAAAATTATAATTTTAAAGTAACAAAATAAAACCTACTGTATATACTCGAGTATAAGCCGAGTTTTTCGTACTGAAAACGCCCCCCTCGGCTTATACTTGAGTGAACTCAACGCCTGTCAATCCCTTCTCAGTGGTCTTCAACCTGCGGACCTCCAGATGTTGCAAAACTACAACTCCCAGCATGCCCGGACAGCCAAGACAACTGCGGCCTTCATCATCATCCAGACCCCCCTTTAAGTTTTCTACTCACCTCCCCTCGGTGGGAAGGAAGGGTGAGCTGGTCTGGGCCATCTATGCTGCAGGGAGCGTACGGTGGGGAGGGTTAGTCGTTCCGGGCTTTCCATTTTCACCAGGCCGGCCCTCTTCTCCAGGCTGGCCCTGGCCTAGTGATGTTGCCTTGCCGACGACGCACAGGGACGTCTGTGTACAGCAGACGTACCTGCGCATGAATGTCACTATGCGTTGTCGTCAAGGCAACATCACTAGGCCGTGGCCGGCCCGGAGCGGATAAGAGGGCCTCCCTTTGAAGATGGACAGCCCGGAACGACTAGCCCTCCCCTCCGGACGGTCCCTGCAGCATAGATAGCCCGGACCAGCTCAGAAAACTTAAAGGGGGGTCTGGATGATGACGAAGGCCGCAGTGGTGATCAACCTGCGGACCTCCAGATGTTTAAAAACTAAAACTCCCAGCATGCCTGGACAGCCGATGGCTGTCCGGGCATGCTGGGAGTTGTAGTTTTGGAACATCTGGAGGTCCGCAGGTTGAAGACCACTGAAAGAGATTGACAGGCTATGATGATGAAGGGGGGGGAATGATGACAGGGGGGATGATGACAGGGTGATGATGACAGGGGGATGATGACGGGGTGATGATGACGGGGGTGAAAATGAGAGGGTGATGATGACAGGGGTGATAATGACGGGGGTCTGGATGATGACGGGGGGGTTGATGACATGGGGGGATTATGTATTTCCCACCCTAGGCTTATAGTCGAGTCAATAACTTTTCCAGGGTTTTTGGGGTGAAATTAGGGGCCTCGGCTTATATTCGGGTTGGCTTATACTCGAGTATATATGGTACATAAATTGGGTTTTGTTGTAATCATATGGACCTAGAAAATAAGGATAATATGTGAATTTCATTGAAAAAATGCTCTGCACTGAAACAGTGTCCTCAAGGGGTTAAACATGGATAAACATAAATCTATTCTGAGATAAAAATAAAAGGTTTAATAGGAGGGCAGACTGGATGTACCAGGTGGTCTTTTTCCGCTGTCAATCCTCCATGTTTCTATGGTTTCTGGCTATTCATCCTCAGTGTAAATTATGATTATGTAGACAATGGAGATGAGTCTAAATACTTGAGTTGCTAATGATTTAGCTGGAGGCGTCATCACTGCAATCAGATTGGAGGCTGATTTCAGAGTGGTCTGGTGAGTTCAGGATGTCACTCGGGTGAGGAATCTGCATATGACACTTCAGGCAAGTCATTTCCATTCGCCGCTCATACCAATCGCTGTAATCACGGCCTAATTTCCAGTTGTAATTTAAATCTAAATCTCTTTCTTCTACAAAACAGAAGTTAAAAGGAAAAAAAAGTAGATGCTTAACTATGCATGTTTAAAGGTTCCCAGATGGATATGTAATAGTTCCTGCAAATCGTCTTGTTTTCCATATTTTGCTGAATTTCAGTTTTCAGAATCTTTGCATTATTTATATTTTTGCTATCACGGTGCAGACTGCCCTTCATCTTAGATTCCAAACAAAAAGAGTGAAAAGATTAAAATGTTTTATATTGTAATGTTATGATCCTTGTTATTATGCTGTAAGTTTGCAACATCTGGAGATCCATGGTTTGGAGACCACTGATCTAGGCCAAAAGGTGTATTATAATAGCATATGGTTTTTGTAGGAGGGTATGAGTAATAACCCCTTTACATGTGGCAATCTGCGACATATGGCGAAGTTTAGTAGTAACCGCATACAGTATGGGTGATGGATGTAGTGGTAGTAAAAGGGACATCATTACGAGTAATAATTTAGCTTCATCCTTATTGACACAGCTTGAGGACTGAAGTCAGAACCTTATAACTGGCTTAAAGGGGTACTCCGCCCCTAGACATCTTATCCCCTATCCAAAGGATAGGGAATAAGATGTCAGATCACGGGTGTCCCGCTGCTGGGGACCCCCGGGAACTTGGCTGCGGCACCCACCTCAACGGCTTCCGACAACGCTGGAGGCTTCGGATCCCGACCACGCCAGCGTGAGAGCGTGACGTCACGACCCCACCCCCGTGTGACATCACACCCGCCCCTCAATGCAAGTCTATGTGAGGGGGCGTGACGGCCATCACGCCCCCTCCCGTAGACTTGCATTGAGGGGGCGGAGCGTGACATCACACGGGGGCGGAGCCATGACGTCTGGTGCCAGAAAGTTAAACAGATTTGTAAATGACTTCTATTAATCTTTACCCTTCCAGTACTTTTAGGCAGCTGTATGCTACATAGAAAATTCTTTTCTTTTTTAATTTCTTTTTTGTCTTGTCCACAGTGCTCTCTGCTGACACCTGATGCCCGTATCAGGAACTGTCCAGAGCAGGAGAAAATCCCCATACCAAACATATGCTGCTCTAGACAGTTCCTGTCACGGGCATCAGGTGTCAGCAGAGAGCACTGTGGACAAGACAAAAAAGAAAATAATTTCCTCTGTAGCATACAGCTGCTTAAAAGTACTGGAAGGGTAAAGATTTTTTAATAGAAGTAATTTACAAATCTTGAAGCAAAGAGGAATGGTAGAAAAAGTCGGCAGACTCACCATAAACTTCTTTTCCAGGGTAAATTCTTTATTTCATACTCACATATAAAAAAGTTGATACAAAAGGTGGGAGAGAGGGATCACAGTGGGGGGTATTCACTGTCTGGCGACAGACTCTGTTTCGCTCGGTGCTCGAGCTTCTTCTGGCCTGAACAACTAGGAATAGTGGGCTGGTTCTTATACAGGTGGGTTCACAGGTCTAATTTCTTAGTACCTCCCAACTGTAGTGACGTCTGGTGTGAAGGCGTTAGCTTAAAGACAAGCGTCGATTACGCCTTCATTATACCTTCTGTCATAAGAAAACAGCTTATTATAAAAACAATCAAAAGAAAAGAAAGTGTAATTTTAAAAACATGGGGCATAATCCACTTTGTCATTCAAGCCTAAAGGACCTGTTGCTGCGGTATGAATAATCCAATATGTTTCTCGCTGCAACAGGAGGCTGTCAAGATCAATACCTGGTCTAAATTTAACTCTCTCCACTCCGGAAAAGGTAAGTACTTCTGGTTTTCCCCCGTGGGCTTCCACTACATGGGATATTAGACGTGGTGCACCTTTCAGTGTGCGCAGTGAGTACATATGCTCACGTATTCTTGCACATAACTGGCGTATAGTTTTTCCAATGTAGTAGAAGCCACACGGGCAGTATATAACATATACTACATGTTTGGTACGACATGTTATTAAATCTGTAACAGTGTGGGTTATTGGGCCCATGCACATAGTTTTCAATTGTGCATTGAATTTACAGAAGTTACAAGACTTACAAGCATAATTCCCCTTTGGTATAGAACTCTCTAACCATGTTATCTCTTTCTTAGGGAGTGTTTTTCGACTTTTTTGCAGAATATCACCTAAGGATTTATTTTTTCTATATGAAATAAGTGGTTTGCGGCTGGCTACTTCTTTTATGTCGGGATCCCCCTCTATAATGTGCCAGTTCCTTCTAATCGCCTGTTCAATTATGTAATTTATAGGTGAGTTCTGGAAAGTGAAAGAGAATCGTTTTTTAGTTGGTTCCGACTTTCTCCACTTTTTGCCTACTAAAAGATTTATTCTATTTAAATTGTCTGCTCGCTCTCTTCCATCTTTTATCAGCTTACTAGGGTAGGAGCGTTCTAACAGGCGTTTAGTTAAATCTTCTGCTTGTGTGTTATAAGACTCATCAGATTCATTGTTTCTCCGTAATCTTACGAACTGTCCGTATGGAACTCCCTTCTTCACTGAACTAGGGTGAGAACTGTTGTAGTGAAGAAGGGTGTTCTTAGATACGGGTTTTCTGTATCCTTCACTTGTAAGTCTGTTGCCTGTTACTAATAGTCTCAGGTCCAGAAATTCAAGTGAGGTACCGCCGTAGTGAGAGGTGAAAGACATATTTACTGTATTTGTTAAATTAAGATGGGTGACGAAATCATTGAACTGAGATTCAGAGCCTGACCATGCTATGAGGATATCATCTACATAACGCATGTACAATTTCACTTGTGAGATGTATGGGTTCTGGGATGAGAAAATAATTTCACTTTCTAAGACTGCTAGGAACAAATTTGCGTATGTACAGGACACCGGGGTACCCATCGGGGTCCCGGTGTCCTGTCTATACCACTGGTCAGCAAATTGAAATGTACTGTTACTTAGCAAGAAAGTAAGTGTTGTACTTATGTACAAGACCATATACACACAAGAAGCCGAAAGGCAATTAAGTGATAGGTCAACATACACTCCCCTCAAAACTGATCCGACTCCTAAAATTCTTAAAGGTCTAACTACACTCCTACACAAGTTCGTTGAACAAGGGATGCTGTCAAAAAAGAATGCGGAACGCCTCATACCAGAGACACCCAAACCTGCAACATGGCACCACCTTCCCAAAGTACACAAAGCACAGACCCCACCCCCGGGACGCCCCATCGTCTCGGGAGTGGGGTCTACTACCGAATACTTGTCTCACTACTTAGAATGGCTATTATCCTCCCTACTCCCCTCCATACCAGCCTACATCAAAGATACTTTACATTTACTACAAACAATCCAAACACTGAATTGGGAACGAGGTTGGAACCTATGCTCCATTGACGTGGTCAGTCTCTATACCAGAATTCCCCATGAAGCCGGTATAGGAGCTGTAAAAGAGTTCCTAAAATGGTCTAATAAGTCTGCAGAATTCATTCTATTTGTAGAGGAGGCACTCACTTTCTTGCTAAGTAACAGTACATTTCAATTTGCTGACCAGTGGTATAGACAGGACACCGGGACCCCGATGGGTACCCCGGTGTCCTGTACATATGCAAATTTGTTCCTAGCAGTCTTAGAAAGTCAAATTATTTTCTCATCCCAGAACCCATACATCTCACAAGTGAAATTGTACATGCGTTATGTAGATGATATCCTCATAGCATGGTCAGGCTCTGAATCTCAGTTCAATGATTTCGTCACCCATCTTAATTTAACAAATACAGTAAATATGTCTTTCACCTCTCACTACGGCGGTACCTCACTTGAATTTCTGGACCTGAGACTATTAGTAACAGGCAACAGACTTACAAGTGAAGGATACAGAAAACCCGTATCTAAGAACACCCTTCTTCACTACAACAGTTCTCACCCTAGTTCAGTGAAGAAGGGAGTTCCATACGGACAGTTCGTAAGATTACGGAGAAACAATGAATCTGATGAGTCTTATAACACACAAGCAGAAGATTTAACTAAACGCCTGTTAGAACGCTCCTACCCTAGTAAGCTGATAAAAGATGGAAGAGAGCGAGCAGACAATTTAAATAGAATAAATCTTTTAGTAGGCAAAAAGTGGAGAAAGTCGGAACCAACTAAAAAACGATTCTCTTTCACTTTCCAGAACTCACCTATAAATTACATAATTGAACAGGCGATTAGAAGGAACTGGCACATTATAGAGGGGGATCCCGACATAAAAGAAGTAGCCAGCCGCAAACCACTTATTTCATATAGAAAAAATAAATCCTTAGGTGATATTCTGCAAAAAAGTCGAAAAACACTCCCTAAGAAAGAGATAACATGGTTAGAGAGTTCTATACCAAAGGGGAATTATGCTTGTAAGTCTTGTAACTTCTGTAAATTCAATGCACAATTGAAAACTATGTGCATGGGCCCAATAACCCACACTGTTACAGATTTAATAACATGTCGTACCAAACATGTAGTATATGTTATATACTGCCCGTGTGGCTTCTACTACATTGGAAAAACTATACGCCAGTTATGCGCAAGAATACGTGAGCATATGTACTCACTGCGCACACTGAAAGGTGCACCACGTCTAATATCCCATGTAGTGGAAGCCCACGGGGGAAAACCAGAAGTACTTACCTTTTCCGGAGTGGAGAGAGTTAAATTTAGACCAGGTATTGATCTTGACCGCCTCCTGTTGCAGCGAGAAACATATTGGATTATTCATACCGCAGCAACAGGTCCTTTAGGCTTGAATGACAAAGTGGATTATGCCCCATGTTTTTAAAATTACACTTTCTTTTCTTTTGATTGTTTTTATAATAAGCTGTTTTCTTATGACAGAAGGTATAATGAAGGCGTAATCGACGCTTGTCTTTAAGCTAACGCCTTCACACCAGACGTCACTACAGTTGGGAGGTACTAAGAAATTAGATCTGTGAACCCACCTGTATAAGAACCAGCCCACTATTCCTAGTTGTTCAGGCCAGAAGAAGCTTGAGCACCGAGCGAAACAGAGTCTGTCGCCAGACAGTGAATACCCCCCACTGTGATCCCTCTCTCCCACCTTTTGTATCAACTTTTTTATATGTGAGTATGAAATAAAGAATTTACCCTGGAAAAGAAGTTTATGGTGAGTCTGCCGACTTTTTCTACCATTCCTCTTTGCTTCAAGATTTGTGATTCACTACTTAAAGTCAGAGCACCCACAACACTTCGGGGAACACTCCTACACGTCCCATAGTCCAGTAACGTGATAATATCAGCAGCAGTGCCGGACATCACACTCTTCTTTTGAACTAATTTACAAATCTGTTTAACTTTCTGGCACCAGTTGATTAAAAAAAAATGTTTTCCACCAGAGTACCTCTTAAAAGGAGATCTGTAGGACAATATAACTTATCCCCTATCCAAAGGATAGGGGATACGTTATAGATCGTGGGGGGTCTGAGCACTGGGGCCCCCCGAGATCTCCTGGATGGGGCCGCAGCAGTATGCTGGAAAGGGGGCGTTCCTTCCCCGCATGACGCGGCCCCCTCCATGTACCCCATAGAGATACATGGAGTCTGGGTTCGCCGTACATTTTATGGTAAAATTAGAGGTTTCATTACAAAGTACGAATGGTCACGCAAAAAACAAGCCCTTATATGGGTCTGTAGATGGAAATCTAAGAGTTATGGATTTTAGAAGGCGAGGAGGAAAAAACGAAAACGGAAAAATAAAATTGGCCTGGTCCTTAAGGTTAAAATGGGCTTGGTCCTTAAGGGGTTAATTTGAGGCCAAAATTCCGCCTGCTACTACTGCCTGCTCCCAGCAACAGCCCCCCCCCCCCCCCCCCCGCGATCAGACATCTTATCACCTATCCTTTGAATTGGGGATAAGATGTATATGGCCGGAATACCCCTTTAACGTAAAAAACTTGATTTCAAGAATAGGTAATATTCTGACAGTAGCTTTCCTCTAAGTAAAGTTATGAGCACCTGCTTATAACCGCAGCACTAAAACTTATATTAGATTTCATTATTCTGAACATCTGAGCTACTGATATTTAATGATGCATAGGGATGTAAAAATTATTGCTCAACTGTTTTTATTTTCACAAGAATTGACATCAAAGCCTATCTTTTATTGTTACTTAAGAATTTAGTAGATTAAATGTGTATTTTTTTTTTTTTTTAGAACTACTGTCCATCATGTTCTGAATAGTTTTCTTTGAAAGCTTTTTCCTCTTATACTACCAGGGATATAACTAAAGACCTATAGGTCCTGGGGAAAATGTTGTATCTAGCCCTTTTCTGGGATGTGCAGGCCTCGCTGGTTAGAATCTATAAGGATATATGCCCCCCCGAAAACACCATACAAAAATAGCAATAAACCATTATGACTGAATAAAACCATCATACTGTTCCTCAGTAATAATACCACCATACAGTGACCATATAATGCTGCTAGTTGTGTACAAGCTGTTTCAAAAAGTGTCAAGGAAAGCAGACATGGTAAGAGGAGTCATAACTTGTGCCAAATGTATTAAAGGGGTTATCCAGGAAAAAAAATATATATATACATATCAACTGAATTACTTCTATTAAAAAATCTTAATCCTTTCTGTACTTATGAGCTGCTGAAGTTGAGTTGTTCTTTTCTGTCTAAGTGCTCTCTGATTACACCTGTCCCGGGAACTGTTCAGAGTAGAAACAAATCCCCATAGAAAACCTCTTCTACTCTGTGCAGTTCCCGAGACAAGCAGAGATGTCAGCAGAGAGCACTGTTGTAACAACTCAACTTCAGCAGCTGATAATTATTGGAAGGATGCAAATACACATGTCAGAGGTTATCCACAACATCCCTAGCAACCAATAGTAAAGTGGCCCACCCCCACTGTTTTCTTCCTCGAATATGCAAATCCAAAATAATAGCCTGACTTCTATTAAAAAATCTTAATCCTTTCAGTACTTATGAGCTGCTGAAGTTGAGTTGTTCTTTTCTGTCTAAGTACTCTCTGATTACACCTGTCTCGGGAACTGTTCAGAGTAGAAACAAATCCCCATAGAAAACCTCTTCTACTATGCTATGAGCTAGAGTAAATTTCAGCTACAATTTCTTCATAAATAATTAATATAATAATTTCAACATAAATATTAGTAAATCTACTGATCATTGGCCCGGCCACTTCACTAACCCACATTCACTTTTTTTCAAAGGACATTTGCACTTGCACATTTATTGCAAAAAAAAAGAAAAGTAAAATAAACAAACCTGCAAGATGTGCTACTTTTTTAGTTTTATTATTATTGGCTCTGAGAGAAAACACTCTCAGAGCCAATAATAATTTCTGCCAAAGTGCTCTGCTCTGGACTTCAATACAGAAAGTTTGCAATGAAAACCAGTGACTTCACAATCCTTTATCTGTCATATGGGGGAGAGGAGGACGCTAGAACAACATATTGGCCCTGATATATTATTGTAAATCTGACATGTTTTGTCGGGTTGTGCGCCAGATTCTGGCACATTGAGACAGAAATTCTGTCTGCGCCAGAATTGAAGAAAACCCGACTATCTCTCCATTTTATGGAGAAATCCCCAAAAAGGGAAAGGGTGTGGTTGTCAAAAAAGGGGGCGTGTCTCCGACATAAAAAAAAAAAAAAAAAAAAAACATATTTACTAAGGTGTCCACATAAAATGTGGTGGATTTGAGCTGAGGAAAACCCTACAGATCAGAACATGTGTAAAAAAAAAAAAAATGAAAACTTAGGGATAAGTGGAAAATGTAGGGAAACCTTAGTAAATACCGGGGAATAAAATTGTAGGGAATTAAAACCCACAAAGAAACCTACACAACACTCTTAGTAAATCAGAGCCTTTGTGTGGACTCAACGCACATCACTGGATTCAAATCACTGTTCCTAGTATTATAATGCCAATGCATTTTTATCTTACGCCAAAATATTTTCAATCATTAATTTTTATCTTTTCAGCACTATCTTGTTTAACAGCTACAGTAAAAATCTTAATATACTGGTACTTTGGAGCAATTCACAGATTTCATATACCAGCTCGGAGACCTGCTAGAATTGATCCACAATGTAACAAATTGCCCATTAATAGGATGCGAGAGCAGATTTTCACTTTGCACCAAAAAGCTTCATATATCTCTGATCTCCATAGCCTGACTTAAAGGGGTATTCTGCCCCTAGACATCTTATCCCCTATCCAAAGGATAGGAGATAAGATGTCTGATCGGGACCCCCGTGATCTCCCTGCTGCACCCAGAATTCGTTTAGAGCATCGGATGCAGCGCCGGAGGCTCGTGACACCACGGCCGTGCACCGCTCGTGATGTCACAGCCACTCCCCCTTAAGGCAAGTCTATGGGAGGGAGCATGTCACGCTGCCTCCCATAGACTTGCATTGAGGGGGCATGGCCATAACGTCTCGAGCGGAGTGTGACCGTGACGTCTCAAGCCTCCTCCCCACATTGCCAGTAATCTGGCACGGAGTGCAGCTGAGATCACGGGGTTCGCCGCTGGGGACCCCCGCAATCTCGGCTCCGGCACCCCGGACACCCCGTAGGTTAGGGGCGGAGTACCCCTTTAAGGTACTTGCCGGTGATGACGGACACTGGTTATGCAGTTGCATAGACGGCTTTTGTAGGATTTCACTATTCACCACTTTATGATTTAGAAGATACATATACAGATAATAATTTTAGATATGAAAACCTGCATGTGGGTGTAGCAAAATTGAAATAGTTGCAACAACAAGGTACAGATGTAAGATTAGCATAAAATAATCCTATAAACTATTATTCTAGTAATGGCAGCATATGAAATATTTCCACTAAATATGTTCAGGTGAAAAAGCTTGGTATAGCGGCGACTGTGTAAATGTGCTTTATATTGTTCTCAAATAAAAACAAAGCATTTATACAGAAATTCAAATTCAATAGAACAATTTGTTTCAGAAATATTTCTGCATATGATATAAAACTAAAAAAAACAAAGCCCTGTAAACAGCTGGGTCAGTGATGGAAATACATCATAAGGGGCCATTCACATCACATTTGCCCCGAGTGTTCATAAGTATAGTGATAAAAAGGTATTCTGATGTATACCGCAGTGTGCCCATGGTGTAGCCATAGGGTTCAGAAGACCAGTGAGATCTATTTGTGAATATGCTTGGCATGTATGATGCCAGTACACTTGTGGGCACAATAGAGTGGTAGACTGCAGTTTTCTAATCATCCTCTATGTAAAGTTTGAAAAGAAAGACAAAGACGCTCCTTGTGGAGTAACGTAGGTGATAAGGGTAGGAAAAATGGGAGATTCAATACCGCTTACCAGATAAGGTTGTGCAACAACATACACAGCAATGGTAAAGGTGTGTAGTTAGATAGGGTCCATCTGCAGCCTTGCTGGATGTGTGTTGAATATTGTAGAGGAACAGGCTTTGTTCAAACCAGGATTCGTGGCTCTGAATAGGACACAGGACTAACAGATGGGGGATAGCATCCATCAGGTTTATTGACAATAATGCAACGTGTTTCGCTGCGCATGCGCATGTGCCTACAAGTCACTTGGGGTGCCGGCAATATGGGTGTGGTTGTTCATGGGTGTGGCTTGCTGTGGGTGGGGTTTGTGGGGTGTGGCTTGTCAAAGGGTGAGATATTTTTAGAATTGTCCCTTGATATTGTCCTCACTGTAAGGACCTTAAAGTGAAGACAACTGTTTTAACTCAGACCTGTATAATACAGACCCCAGAATCAGTCCACACCACAAAACAGACCCCGTAATCAGACCCCACCACAATACAATCCCCAGAATCAATCCGCACCATAATACAGACCCCAGAATCAGACGCCACCATAATACAGACCCCAGAATCAGACCACACCATAATACAGATCCCAGAATCACCACCCACCATAACACAGACCCCAGAATCACCACCCAACATAATACAGACCCCAGAATCACCATCCACCATAATACAGACCCCAGAATCACCACCCAACATAATACAGACCCCAGAATCAGATCCTTCCATAATACAGACCCCAGAATCAGACCTCTCTACCTAAAACAGACCCCAGAATCAGACCCCACCATAATACATACCCCAGAATCAGTCCCTTCAATAATACAGACCCCAGAATCACCACCCACCATAATACAGACCCCAGAATGAGACCTCCCTTCATAATACAGACCTCAGAATCAGACCCCACCATAATACAGATCCCAGAATGAGATACCACCATAATACAGACCCCCAGAATCAGACCTCCCTTCATAATACAGACCTCAGAATCAGACCCCACCATAATACAGACCCCAGAATCAAACCCCTCCATAATACAGACCCCAGAATCAGACCCCACCATAACACAGACCCCAGAATCAGACCTCCCTACATAATACAGACCCCGGAATCAGACCCCACCATAATACAGACCTCAGAATCAGACCCCGCCATAATACAGACCCCGGAATCAGACCTCCCAACATAATACAGACCTCAGAATCAAACCCCACCATAATACAGACCCCAGAGTCACCACCCACCATAATACAGACCCCCGAATCAGACCACTCCATAATACAGACCCCAGAATCAGACCCCACCATAATACAGATCCCAGAATCAGATACCACCATAATACAGACCCCAGAATCAGACCTCCCTTCAAAATACAGACCTCAGAATCAGACCCCACCATAATACAGACCCCAGAATCAAACCCCTCCATAATACAGACCTCAGAATCAGACCCCTCCATAATACAGACCCCACAATCAGACCCCAACATAATACAGACCCCAAAATCAGACCCCTCCATAACACAGACCCCAGAATCAGACCCCTCCATAATACAGACCCCAGAATCAGACCTCCATACATAATACAGACCTCAGAATCAGACCCCACCATAATACAGACCCCAGAATCAAACCCCTTCATAATACAGAACCAAAAATCAGACCTCCCTACATAATACAGAATCAGACGCCACCATAATACAGATCCCAGAATCAAACCTCCATACATAATACAGACCTCAGAATCAGACCCCACCATAATACAGACCCCAGAATCAGACCTCCCACCATAATACAGACCCCAGAACACTGTAACACTGTTTGAAATGGAATAAACTCCACTGAATTCTGCACTTTATATTTTGGTGTGCTGCAATTTTCCTTGGATATAGGTAGCTAGCTAGGTGAGTAGGCAGCCAATTAGGTAGGTAGGTAGCTATGCAAGTAGGTAGGTAAGTAGATTTGGAGGTAACTTCATAGGTAGGTAGCAAGGTAGCCAGGTAGGTAAGTGGGTTGCTATGTAGCTAGCTAGATAGGTAGGCAATTAGGTTGCTATGTAGGTAAGTAGATATGTAGGTAGGTAGCCAGGAGGCTAAGTAGGTGGGTAGGTAGCCAGGAAAGTAATAAGGTAGGTAGCCAGGTAGGGAAGTAGCCGGGCAGGTAATTAGGTAGGTTGCCAGGTAGGGAAGTAGCCAGGCAGGTAATTAGGTAGGTTGCCAGTTAGGGAAATAGCCAGACAGGTAACTAGGTAGGTTGTCAGGTAGGGAAATAGCCAGATAGGTAACGAAGTAGGTTGCCAGGTAGGGAAGTAGCCAAGTAGGTAATTGGGTAGTTAACCTGGTAGGGAAGTAGCCAGTGCTCCTCCACATCATCACCCCCCCCCCCCTCACCTGCACCCCCCCCCTCACCTCCTCCACATCATCACTCCCCCTTTCACCTTCACCCCCCTCACCTGCGCACACCCGCTTCTCACCTGCACCACCTGCACACCTGCACACACCCTCTCACCTGCACCCCCCTCTGACCCACGCACACCCCCTCTCACCTGCGAACAACCCCCTTTCAACTGCAACTGCATCCCCCCTCTCACCTCCTCCACATCATCACCCTCCTCTCACCTGCACACACCCACCCCTCACCTGAACACCCCCCCTTACCTGCACACACACACCCCTGCACCCCCCCCCCCTTACTTGCACACCCTTTCATCACTTCTCCTCCCCTGCTGAGGCCAGGATGATAAAGAAAAAGAAAAAAAAAAAACTTTTACTCACCTATTTCCAGTAGCCAGGCAGGGATCTCCTCGGAAGCACAAGCTGGCTGCGTTCTTCTCTCGCTACCGTGCAGGCGCTGATGAGTGACGTCCTGTGTCTGGGGCAGAAGTGTTGAAGCGGCAGCACTTCAGTGCTGTAGATTTCATACCTACTCATTATGTTGTGGATTTGTGATAGATTTTACCACTTTCTGTGTATAAGGGAGAGATCAACAGTGAATCTGCAAATAAAAAACATGTTTGTGACAGATCTACATGACACAATTCCAATGCTTATTCTAATGGGTTGTATTCAGTCTGGGTCCCTAACACAGCATGGACTGAAATTATGGGGAGATTTAAAGGGGTACTTCACTGCCCCAGCATTCAGAAAATTTTGCTCAGTTATTTTTATTTTTTAATATTCATCTTTAATGCTGCCAGAGCTTGTGGGTGCTACTACCAATGTAAAAGAGACTGCCACGCCCCCTCCCATAGACTTGCAATGAGGGTGTGTGGCGTGATGTCACAAGGGGCATGGTCATGACATCACAACCCCCACGGCCCACACCCAGTGTTCGGAACAAAATGTTCTGAACGCTGGGGCAGTGGAGTACCCCTTTAAATACAGTAGAGGCAATGTTTGTAAGAGGAGAGAGAAAGCATGGCATTGATTATCTTTTACATCGGTAGTAGCACCCACAAGCTCTGGCAGCATGACAACAAGTGTTCTGCACAGAACTGGGCAAGATATAAAAAAATAAAAATAACTGAGTTATAATGGTATTGTTTGAGCATTCACACATTTTGTTCCGAACGCTGGGTGTGGGCTGTGATGTGGGCTGTGATGTCGTGAACACTTGTTTTCATGCTGCCAAAGCGTGTGGGTACTACTACAAATGTAAAAGATGATCATTTCCATGCTTTCACTCTCCTCTTACAAACATTTCCTCTATTGTATTTAAAGGGGTACTCCACTGCCCCAGCGTTCGGAACATTTTGTTCTGAACGCTGGGTGCGGGCTGTGGGGGTCGTAATGTCATGGCCAAGTGCCTTGTGACGTCACACCACACCTCCTCATTGCAAGTCTATGGGAAGGGCGTCACCAGCATACTGACCTCACCCATGTTGCTTCACCATCCTGCTGACGGATTAAAGAAGATAACAGATAAATGGGACCGTAAATCGGGTTAGGTAAGTATCATTATAATCAGTGCCACCACTGCCTGTACCAACAGGTTAGTCCAGGTGACATTGAGGACAGTTTCTCTTTTAGTATAGGAATGATAGGATAAACATCCAGCCTCATTGTAGGAATTGAAGAACATGCTAAAGCTTGGAAAACAAATACAAAAAGTGTTATAATGTACTGGATCTCCCTAACTTTGTTTCTGTCTTCAGTGGTTCTCTGGTATGGAGTTAGTTGATCCATCCAAATGACATCACCTATATCCATTTAAATCTGAACTCATGTTATGCATTGGTTGGACATAACTTGCTTATTCTAAGTTGGGGCATTAATGTTATCATTCCACATAGAAGGTCTATTATTTTCCCTCTGATAAAGACGTAACTCGATATTCTTCTTTTACCTACATTACATTCCCACTTTGTGTTGGCTGTTTTTAACTGTAGACTAACAATCCCCCTATCTATGTAGCGGGTGTTTGATTTAACTGCTTCCTGCCATTACAGTTTACCACCTGTCAGTGCGCTGGATCTGATTCCATGAGAAAAGGTTTATCTCACTCAGTCTTTTCATCAAATACAATGTGGTTTTCTGATAAAACTCTAGATTTTCCCTGTGCATCTAAAATCAAGCACAAATTCTATCAAGACCTCTTTGAACTTTAGAATACATCAGGAGAAAATTCTATAGACATCATAGAGCCTTCTTAGAATCATCTTTTGTCTGTACAAAGTGCATAGATAGGAACTATTACAACTCCAAGAGACAAATTAGAAGCAAAGCCTTTTCAAGATCCCGGATGTTCTGTCACAAAGAGGAATCAAAGGGGTATTCTGACATCAGAAAAAATAAAAAGAAAATGCTGCAAAAGCATAACGCTTTTCTTACCTTTCTGTCCTGGTTCAGAAACAATCAATAATTTATTTGTCCTGTGCATTTTTAGTCCTCTTTCCTATCATGTTAGAAACACTACTTTCTGGTTGAACAAATGCTCAGTACTACAATTCCCAGTATGCATTGGTTTTTCACAGCTCTTCATCACAGCCTTCCTTCCCTGTCTAATTCCCTTGCACTGCACTCCTGCCAATTCCTCACCCCGAACTGTAGGAGAACATTGCTCTGCAGAACAGAACAATCTGCAGAACCTGTTGTATTCATTACCTATTCTGTCTGCTCCTCTGCCTGTGGTATTGCTCAGCATGAAGCAGCATGCTGTTGCCACACTTCATTCTTCTCATTAAAGATACTATGTGTATATGAGTGGGAGATGGTGATGTAAGCTGGAGGGGCTGGTCAGAGGTGATGACATCACTCTGGGGGTGGGAATTGATGCAAGATCCAGCCAAGCTTCCTGAGACAGCAGATGAAGTGCCTTCTCTGGAGGGAGGAATCAGGAGCTGCTGAGACAATACCACACTGACAATTAAAGAACTAAACAAGTTCCTGTTGGCAGTATTTCAAGCTAAAGCATGCTGAAGTCAGTACAATGTGTGACAATACTATGTTAGTAAGGTATATGTCTTGGGTGATGGTCTTTTAAATACAATTTTCTTAAAAGGTGTAATATGAAAAGCTAAATAAATATGGAGTGCCACATAGGGTAATACTGTAAAAGCAATCACAAATCTATCAGTTATATAGCAACAGGGTGCAGAAGCCACAACACAGATAAATGCTTATTAATCCCACTATGGGAAGAAAAAGGGCTCTAGGAACGTGCAGCAAATAATATAGGCACCTGCACACCAGACTGGAAATGCACACAAATATGACAATTTAAGATAAAATTATATCTCCAAATTGCACCAAATGATACTGGAGCCCAATACTATGAATGTAGTATAAAGTATAAAATGCAGTAAAAATGTATTGTCCAAAATGAACTTGTTTTGGGAGATCACAGATCTCCTCTCTCTCTCAGATAAAAGGACTTGCCTGTCCTCTGAGAATGGAGACCTGTGATCTCCGAAAAATGGCCATAAAGTATTAACTTACAAAAATGCTTCTGAGAACTTTCCTTTTATATGTAGGATCTCAGTTCTGTGGGGATTTAATGGACCCGAATATAAAGTACCGTATTTTTCGCCCTATAGGACGCACCGGTGTATAAGACGCACCAAATTTTAAAGGTGCAAAATCTATGAAAAAAAGATTCTGAACCCAACAGTGATCTTGAACCTGCGGACCTCCAGCCGTTGGCTGTCCGGGCATGCTGGAAGTTGTAGTTTTGCAACATCTGGAGGTCCGCAGGTTGAAGACCACTGGTATAGGAGGTAGTACTCACGTGTCCCTGACGCTCTGGACCCGTCACCACTCGACACCGCTGCCCTGGATGTCGCTCCATCGCTGTCGCCGCATCTCCGTGCTGTCCCCGACGCTCCGGAAGTCTTCTTCCCCAGGAACCACGCTCTCCGTCGCTGCCATCATGTCGCTACGCACGCCGCTCCTATTGGATGACGGGACAGCATGTGCGACGTCGAAGGAGAGCGCCGGCCATGCAGGGGATCCCACCACGGAGCAGACACCGAGGAGGCAGGTAAGGTCCCTCCCGGTGTCCTGTAAGCTGTTCGGGACGCCGCGATTTCACCGCGGCGGTCCCGAACAGCTCGACTGAGCAGCCGGGTTAGTGTCACTTTCCCTTCAGACGCGGCGGTCAGCTTTGATCGCCGCGTCTGAAGGGTTAATACAGGGCATCACTTTGATCGGTGATGTCCTGTATTAGCCGCGGGTCCCAGCCGTTGATGGCCGCAGGGACCACCGCGGTAGGTGTGTGTATTCGCCATGTAAGATGCACCAACTCCCCCCCCCCCCCCCCCAGTTTTGGGGAAGAAAAAGTGCGTCTTATACGGTGAAAAATACTGTAATCTATTTACCTGGCCATTCAGTGAGGAACATGCATTTATTTTTGGATGTATCTCATTGAAGGGATTAAGCATTTACATATAAAGATATGCATGACATAGTCAAGTATCCCTAAATATGTCCACATTCAATGAAAGTAAAGAATGGCCTGAATGCCAGTGTAATGTTGCGGTAATCCCAGGGCATGGTGGGAAAGCTTTCTTTAGTTCATCTCTTAGTGTCCTCTTATTGCCATTTAGGTCCATTGTCTGCCAAAAGCATGTCTTTCACAGGAGAACAAAGGCTACATTGAACACTTTCTTAAGATAGAGCCTCAACAGTCGGTGCCAGGCCCGAATCTCTCCCAAACAGCTTCACTGATCGCTTAGACATAACAATTTTAAGCTTGGAAAGAGAAATTGTTTTTGAATGTGTTTCAAAGAGAAACTCGGGGCATTTTCCAGCACATTTCAGTAAATTGTAGTTCAATAGATTGTACGTTTGCTCCTCTGAAATGGAATTGATATCAGCAGAATGGCAATATAATAGCTAACCCTCATTCACAGCTCTACTATCTCCGAGTTCAGCTGTAAATGGCATCGTGAGATTAAGCTTTAGCGCTCATAGATGAAATGCCGCCATTCCAAAACAGCGCTCTGTGCCTAGGAATTTAATCCCTTCTTTTGGTATGCAACGCTTTATTTTCATATCAATGAGACTGTATTGACATTGCCAGAATACAGCACCAAAACAGTTACCTCAGTTTTAGGGTAAGCAAGGCAGAGCAATATACATGGTAGTGGACTTTTTCATATTGCCTCTGAGGTTCTTCTTTTGCCTAAAGGAACATCTTTTACTGAATTTTGAACCTCTGAAAAATTCTGTATCATATAATTGGTCTTGAGGTTAAACCTAAGAGCCCTATTACACTGGGCCATTATTAGCCAATAAGGTCAATATCACCTTGTGTAATAAGGCCAGAGATCAGCAGTGAATGTGAATTGTTGGCTGATCTTTGTATTTGAAGCTGTCATAAAAATAATGGTTATTGGCTGCACATGTCCTTGTTCGGCCAAGAAATCATGGCGCAAAGGTCCAGATGATCCAGTGAATATTCATGTGGCCCTATTGACAGAATCGCCAAGATTTGTCATGGGCTCATGAAACAAGCGCCGATCTATGACATATACAGTATGATGTTAAAAGTGCACTGACACTTTACCCCACTGTGAGTATTCCTTTGTTCAAGGATATATTTTGTCACGAAGATTCCTGGTTAGTGTCTAATAATCCTTTAGACTAGAATGATTATGTCTGCAGTAGGACCCTTCAGTAAATCTGCATGTAGGTTTATATGCTGAAATTAAAGTAAGGGCAAAGAAGCGTATTTTGCAAGTGTTAAAATCTACGGCATGCCCTCAAATCTGTGCAGAATTCTGGGCAATTGATCCACATTTCATTAACTTTGCTTAACTCCCATATCCTTAAACCAGGAAGTAAAATCCATGGGCACTTAAAGGGGTATTCCGGGCAAAAACATGTATCCCCTATCCAATGGATAGGGGATAAGATGTCTGATCGCGGGGGACCCGCTGCTGGGACCCCCCGCGATCTCCCTGCAGCACTCGCATTCTATGCGGGGACTGCGTCTCTAGTTTCAGAAACCTCCGGGACTGGGGACGTGACGTGACGTCACGCCACGCCCCCTCCATTCATGTCTATGGGAGGGGGCGTGACTCCTCTACCTCATATGTCTGCTCGACCAAAGACAAACTAAAGACTACATTTTGACTTTGATCTATATAATTGTGATGAACAGGATTGCATCTGGTACCATGATTGTGTGTCACTTTGATCAACCTGCTTAATAGCCATATATAAGAGTAAAATGCATTTATAGGAAGAGATTGTAGTTATTGCCACTAGAGGTGCTGTCAGCATTATAAGCAGTTAGATCCTTTTACTGTAGGTGATATGGGAAATGTGCATTCATTGAGACCCCCTTTATCTAATACTTAGACAGTGTATCTGTATTAATATAGGACATCTGGAGTAGCAGGATTTTTTTTCGCTCTCTCTCTCTCTCTCTCTCTCTCTTCACCCTCTATTTGACTCTCAATGTCTCTCTCTCTCTCTCTCTCTCTCTCTCTCTCTCTCTCTCTCTCTCTCTCTCTCTCTCTCTCTCTCTCTCTCTCTCTCTCTCTCTCCTTCTGTATAATCTTTACTAGTAGCCTTTATATTAATTCATAAAAAAAATAAAAAAATTATTCATATTCTTAAATTTCAGCCAAAAATATCCTGCTTTGGATGCCATATTTTCTTTTACCAGTAGGTAGAAAATATAATGGCTCCAGAATCAACTGGCTCCGGAAAGTTAAACAGATTTGTAAATTACTTCTATTAAAAAATCTTAATCCTTTCAGTACTTATGAGCTGCTGAAGTTGAATTGTTCTTTTCTGTCTAAGTGCTCTCTGATGACGCCTGTCTCGGGAACTGTCCAGAGTAGAAGCAAATCCCCATAGCAAACCTCTTCTACTCTGTGCAGTTCCCAAGACAAGCAGAGATGTCAGCAGAGAGCAGTGTTGCCAGACAGAAAAGAACAACTCAACTTCAGCAGTTCATAAGTACTGAAAGGATTACGATTTTTCAATAGAAGTAATTTACAAATCTGTTTAACTTTCTGGAGCCAGTTGAGATATATATATATATATATATATATATATATATATTTCCAAAATACCAACAGAGCAGCACATCCAAAAAGCAGGTAAGTAAAGCGGTGCCAGCGGCGAAATAGCCCGGTCAGGGCGGTCACACATCAAAGGTAGTAATCCGCAGCACTCCAGGAGTAGGTGCAAAAATAAAATGCTTTATTCCATACTAATACAGAGCAACGTTTCAGCTGCCATGCAGCCTTTCTCAAGCATATATATGAAAGTTTTTTTCCTGGAATACCCCTTTAACCTTTCTAGTACTTATCAGTAGTGTTGCTCGCGAATATTCGCAATTCGAATTTTATTCGCGAATATCGCATATTCGCGAATATTCGCGAATATAGCGCTATATATTCGTAACGAATATTCGTTTTTATTTTTTTTATTTTATTTATTTTTTTTCACAGTACACATCACAGTGATCACCCCTCTCTGCTTCCAGCTTATGTGGTGTAAGAAGGCTCTAATACTACTGTGTGAGACTGGTGTGCGAATTTTCGCATATGCGAAAATTTGCATATGATAATTTCCGCATATGCGAATTTTAGCTTATGTTAATTTTTGTATATGCAAATTTTCGCATATGTTAATTTTCGCACACTCGAATATTCGCATATGCGAAAATAAAACGAGAACATTACGAATATGAGAATATTCGCGAATATGACGAATATTCGTCCATATATTCGCGAATTCGAATATGGCCTATGCCGCTCAACACTACTTATCAGCTGCTGTATACTACAGATATACTACAGAGAAATTTGGGAAGTTCTTTCCAGCCTGACAACAGTACTCTCTACTGACACCTCTGTCAGTGTCAAGAACTGTCCAGAGCAGGATAGGTTTTCTATGGGGATATTATTCTAATCTGGACAGTTATTGACATGGACAGGGGTGTCAGCAGAGAGCAATGTTGTCAGACAGAAAACAAATTCACAAATTTCTCTGTTTTATATAGCAGCTAATAAGTACTGGAAGGATCAATATTTTTTAATAGAAGTAATATACAAATTTGTTTAACTTTCAGGCACCAGTTGATTAAAAAAAAAAAAATTCTACTTGTTTCCACCAGAGTTGCCCTTTAACCCCTTAAGGACCCAACCCATTTTCACCTTAAGGACCTGGGCATTTTTTGCACATTAATAACTCTGGGATGCTTTTACTTTTCATTCTGATTCTGAAATAGTATTTTCATGACCTATTCTATTTTATGTCGATGGTAAATTGTTGTCGATACTTGCATCATTTCTTGGTGAAAAATTTCAAAATTTGATGAAAAATTTCAAAATTTGATGAAAAATTTCAAAATTTAGCATTTTTTCAACTTTGAAACTCTCTGCTCATAAGGAAAATAGACATACCAAATAAATTATATATTGATTCACATATACAATATGTCTACTTTATATTTTCATCATAAAGTTGACATGTTTTTACTTTTGAAAGACATCAGAGGGCTTCAAAGTTCAGCAGCAATTTTCCAATTTTACCAAAATTTTCTAAATCTGAATTTTTGCGGGGACCAGTTCAGTTTTCAAGTGGATTTGAAGGGCCCTCATATTAGAAATACCCCACAAGTTACCTCATTATAAAAAAAACTGCATCCATCAAAGTATTTAAAATGACATTCAGAAAGTGTGTTAACCCTTTAGGTGTTTCACAGGAATAGCAGCAAAGTGAAGGAGAAAATTCTAAATCTTAATTTTTTACACTCGTATGTTCTTGTAGACTTTTACAAGGGGTAAAAGGAGAAAAAGCCCCCCAAAATTTGTAACCCAATTTTTCTCAAGTAAGTAAATCCCTTATATGTGTATGTAAAGTGTTCAGCAGGCGCAGTAGAAGGCTCAGAAGGGAAGGAGCGACAATGGGATTTTGTGAAATGGTTTTTGGGGGCATGTCACATTTAGGAAGCCCCTATGGTGCCAGAACAGCAAAAATAAAAAATAAAATACAACATGGTATACTATTTTGGAAACTACACCCCTCAAGGAATGTAACATGGGGTACAGTGAGCCTTAACACCCCACAGGTGTTTGACAAATTTCTGCTAAAGTTGGACGTGAAAATGAAAAATTTGATTTTTTTCACTATAATGCTGGTGTTACCCCTAATTTTTCATTTTCACTAGGGGTAATAGGAGAAAAAGCCCCCCAAAATTTGTAACACCTGGTTGGAATGGAAGACGGGGGCCATGTACGTTTACAAAGGCCCCCATGGTGCCAGAACAGTCAACCCCCCCCCACATATGACCCCATTTTGGAAACTACACCCCTCACAGAATTTAATAAGGAGTGCCGTGAGCATTTACACCCCACTGGCCTTTTACATATCGTTGGAAAAGTGGGCTGTGCAAATGAAAAATGTAATGTTTAATTTTCACGGACTACTGTTCCAAAAATCTGTTGGGTGTAAATGCTCACTGTACCTCTTATTACATTACGTGAGGGGTGTAGTTTCCAAAATGGGGTCACATGGGGGGGGGTCCACTGTTCTGGCACCATGGGGGCTTTGTTAACACATATGGCCTTCAATATTGGACACACTCTCTCTCCAAAAGCCCAATGGCGCTCCCTCTCTTCTGAACATTGTAGTTCGCCAGCAGAGCATTTTACATCCACATATGGGGTATGTTCTTACTCAGAAGAAATGGGGCTACAAATTTTGGGGGGCTTTTTTCCTATTCTCCCTTGTGAAAATGAAAAATATGGGTCTATAAGAACATGTTAGTGTAAAAAATGAAGATTTAGAATTTTGAATACATTTTTCATTTTCACATCCAACTTTAACGAAAATTCGTCAAACACCTGTGGGGTGTTAAGGATCGCTATAACCCTTGTTACATTCCATGAGAGGGATAGTTTCCAAAATGAGGTCACATGTGGGTATTTATTGTTTTGCATTTATGTCAGAACCGCTGTAAAATCAGCCACCCCTGTGCAAATCATTAATTTAGACCTCAAATGTACATTGTGCGCTCTCACTCCTGAGCCATGTTGTGCGCTCGCAGATCACTTTACGCCCACTTATGGGGTATTTCCGTACTCAGGAGAAATTGCATTACAAATTTTGGGGGTCTTTTTTTTTCCTTTTACTGCTTGTGAAAATTAAAAGTATGGGGCAACACCAGCATGTTAGTGTAAAAAATAAAACATTTTTACACTAACATGCTGGTGTAGACCCTAACGTTACCTTTTCATAAGGGGTAAAAGGAGAAAAAGCCCCTGAAAATTTGTAACACAATTTCTCCCGAGTACGGAAATACCCAATATGTGGCCCTAAACTGTTGCCTTGAAATACGACAGGGCTCTGAAGTGAGAGAGTGCCATGCGCATTTGATTTGTATCCCATCCAAAATACCCTACAGCAGTGTTTCCCAAACAGGGTGCCTCCAGCTGTTGCAAAACTCCCAGCATGCCTTGACAGTCAGTGGCTGTCCGGCAATACTGGGAGTTGTGTCGTTCTTCAACAGCTGGAGGCTCCGTTTTGGAAACAGTGCCGTACAAGACATTTTTTTTTTTCAATTTCTCTCGAGTAAGGAAATACCTCATATGTGCATGTAAAGTGCTTTGTGGATGCACTAGAGGGCTCAGAAGGGAAGGAGCGACAATGGGATTTAGGTGAGCGAATTTTGCTGAAATGGTTTTTGGGGGGCATGTCGCATTTAGGAAACCCCTATGGTGCCAGAACAGCTGGCAAAACACCCCATATGGTATACTATTTGGGAAACTGCACCCTTTAAGGAACATAACAAGTTGTACAGTGAGCCTTAACACCCCACAGGTGTTTGACAAATTTTCAATAAAGTTGCATGTGAAAATGAAAAAATTATTATTTTTTTACTAAAATGCTGATGTTACACCAAATTTTTCATTTTCACTAGGAGTAATAGGTAAAAATGTCCCCCAAAATTTGAAACCCCATTTCTCTCGAGTAAGGAAATACCCCATATGTGGATGTAAAGTGATCTGTGGGTGCACTAGAGGACTCAGAAGGGAAGGAGCGACATTGGGCTTTTGGAAAGCAAATTTTGGTTAAATGGTTTTTGGGGGGCATGTCACATTTAGGAAGCCCCCTTGGTGCCAGAACAACGAAAAACACCCCACATGGCATACTAATTGGGAAACCAAACCCCTCAAGGAATGTAACAAGGAGTGCTGTGAGCATTTACACCCCACTGGCATTTGACAGATCTTTGTAACAGTGGGCTGTGCAAATGAAAAATTACATTCTTCATTTTCACGGACCACTTTTTTCAAAAATCTGTCAGTCACCTGTGGGGTGATAAGGCTCACTATACCCCTTGTTATGATCAGCCCGGAAATGCCGCAAATCGCCGATCTGAACTGATGCCTGCTGAATGATTTCAGCAGGCATCCCGTTCCGATCCCCATCTGGCTAGCGGCGGGGATCGAAATTCCCACCGGCGTACAGGTACGCCCTTGGTCCTTAAGTACCAGGACGCAAGGGTATATCCATACGCCCGTGGTCTCCAACAGGTTAAAGGGGTACTCCGGTGGAAAACTTTTTTTTTTAAATCAACTGGTGCCAGAAAGTTAAACAGATTTGTAAATGACTTCTATAAAAATAATCTTAATCCTTCCAGTATTGAACCTGAATACTACAGGGTAAATTATTTTCTTTTTGGAACACAAAGCTCTCTGCTGACATCACGAACACAGTGCCCTCTGCTGACATCTCTGTCCCTTTTAAGAACTGTCCAGAGTAGGACAAAATCCCCATAGCAAACATATGGTGCTCTGGACAGTTTCTAAAATGGACAGAGATGCCAGCAGAGAGCACTGTGCTTGTGATGTCAGCAGAGAGCTCTGTGTTCCAAAAAGAAAATAATTTCCTCTGTAGTATTCAGGTGCTAATAAGTACTGGAAGGATTAAGATTTTTTAATAGAAGTCATTTTCAAATCTGTTTAACATTCTGGCACCAGTTGATTTAATTTTTTTTTTTCCATTAGAGTATCCCTTTAATCCTATAGAGCACTTTAATGATGCGGCAGAATGGGAGATTCACATCATGGATGGGCAGCCGACAAATCTGCAGCAAATACCTGAATCCATCATGTCCTCATGGATGTCTGAAAATTTTTTCAACACCTTGTAGAAAGTATGCCAAGAAGAATTAAGGCAAAAGGGGTCAAACCTGGTACTAGCAAGGTGTACCCAATAAAGTGGCCAGTGAATATATATATATATGGATATATGGATATATATGGATATTTGGATTTCATCTTTCATATTTTGTTATGTTGTGCCCTTGAGCTTAAAAAAAAATTATAATATAAATCTAAGCTGTGAACACATAATTTTAGATTTTTTTCAAAATGTATTGAAAGTGAAAAACTAAAATTTCACATGGGCATATGAATTTAGATGAGTTGCCTTAATTTAGTTGAATTGACATAGTTTGGAAAGACACCGGCCTGTCTTACCAGAGCAACAACCAAGCCATGAGGTGGAAAGAACTACCTGTAGAGCTCAGAGGCAATATTGGAGAAGGGCACAACTGGCTGCCCCAACAAACTATGTAATCGGGGAAGAAGAACCTTGGTAAGAGAAGTGACTAAGAACCCAATTACTACTAAGAACCCAAGATCTTGTGTCCAGATCATAGAAACTTCCAGAAGATCACCTATCACTCCACCAATCTGGGCTTCATGGCAAAATGATTAGAAAGATACTTTTCCTCAGTAAAAGACTCATGGAAACCCAACTGTAGGTTAAAAAACAAAAAACACTTTAAAGGCTCTCAGACTGTGAGAAACAAGACCCATTTGACAGATCAATAATACATTGTAATTGATACTAACTGAAAAATATTTGATGGTATAATTATAAAATGCTATAAAGAAAAAAAATGTTAGGATTAAAGAACACATACACCTTTCTTAACACAGTCCTCGTTCTGTATTCAGTCCTGCTGCTTAACTCAAAGCATATACCGTATTTTTCGCCCTATAGAACGCACCGGCATATAAGACGCACCCAATTTTAAAGGTGCAAAATCTAGAAAAAAAACGATTCTGCACCCAACAGTGATCTTCAACCTGCGAATCTCCAGATGTTGCAAATCTACAACTCTCAGCATGCCCGGACAGCCAACGGCTGTCCGGACATGCTGGGAGTTGTAGTTTTGCAACATCTGGAGGTCCGCAGGTTGAAGACCACTGGATAGGAGGTAATACTCAGGTGTCCCCGCCGCTCCGCACCCGTCACCGCTGCCCTGGATGTTGCTCCATCGCTGTTGCCGCGTCGCCGGGGTGTCCCCGACGCTCCGGACGTCTTCTTCCCCGGGATCCACGCTCTCCGTCGCCGTCATCACGTCGCTATGCACGCCGCTCCTATTGGATGACGGGAAAGCGTGCGCGACGACGTGATGACGGCGAAGGAGAGCGCTGGCCAAGCAGGGGATCCCAGCACGGAGCAGACACCGAGGAGGCAGGTAAGATCCCTCCCGGTGTCCTGTAAGCTGTTCGGGACACCGCAATTTCCCCATGGCGGTCCCGAACAGCCCGACTGAGCAGCCGGGTTACTGTCACTTTCGCTTCAGACGCGACGGTCAGCTTTGATCGGCACATCTGAAGGGTTAATACAGGGCATAACCGCAATCGGTGATGTCCTGTATTAGCCGCGGGTCCCGGCCGTTGACGGCTGCAGGGACCGACCCGATAGGTGTGTGCATTCGCCGTATAAGATGCACCAACTTTCCCTCCCCCCCCCCCCCACAGTTTTGGGGAACAAAAAGTGCGTCTTATACGGCGAAAAATACGGTACATCATCTTAAATGAATAGGAAACAATCCTGTAAACTAGAAATGTCTTCATGTTTTTCTCAGGTCAGATGGTTGCTACATTTTTCTCATGGACAATAACCAATGTTTCCTGATCTGCATGCAAGATTACCAGACTTTCCTGGTGTTTGCTATATTTTATGGACTCCATAAAGAAACACAGAACAATCTATTTTAAAGCAATCATTTTGCATACGGTGACTGATTTGTGAATATTAGTTTGAATACATTGACACAATACATTTTCATCTTGTGTGTCCATTAGTTACGCTTGACTTGTGGCCTTGCTCGGGTTGTTAGACAGAGTGTGCACAGAATGTCAGCACTGTAAAAATAGAAAATGAACGGTTTTATTGTTTTTACTCAATGTATAAAAGATTATTCAGAGAAATGGGCTCTTGCTGATGGAAGAGCTAGAAAAGTAAATTTATATGAAATCATTTTTAAAATTGAATTTATATCCCAGATAAATCTATTTCTCGCTAAAATATTGAGTGTCCATCTGCTTCCTGCCAACCGAGATAATTGCAGAAACATGGATAATTAAGTATATTGTTCTGATTCATTCTAAAGAAAGCTGAATTCATCAGCATTGTTTACCCGGGCTGCACTCATAACTTACAAGTTACAAAATGTTTGCTGTTCAGTGCCAGGGAAATTGTACTTCAATAAACTAAATCCAGCAAACGATTCTCTTGTCAGTCACTTGATACATTTTCTCTTTGTAGATAGCTGCCTAGAAACATGTAGCACTTATACAAAGTATGGCTAAATAGTAGGGCTGGGCGGTATACCGGTTCATACCGAATACCGAAATTTTTGGGCTGCACAATTTGAATTTTTCCCATACGGCACCAGTTGGGCCCCTCCCCTTTCGGAATGAATTATCAGCCCAGCGCAGCGCTGTTCCCACATCGGGGAACTAATCATATGTGACCCGCCAGCGCTGTTCTGCCCCCCCCCAATCATGTTACCCGCCAGCGCTGTTCTGCTCCCCCCCCAAAATCATGTTACCCGCCAGCGCTGTTCTGCTCCCCCCCCCCCAATTAATTATCAGCCCAGCGGGGTATTACTCACATATGTCACCCACTGTTCCTTCTTTTTGTTGCGGCCGCCGGCGCTGGAACTCTATACTGTACGCCAGTGGTCTCCAACCTGCGGACCTCCAGACGTTGCAAAACTACAACTCCCGGCATGATGAGAGTTGTAGTTTTGCAACAGCTTGAGGTCTGCAGGTTTGAGACCACTGCTGTACACTGTATCCCTATGCCCGGGCTGCAAAAGATAAAGAAAATAAACTTTAACTTACCTACATCGGCCTTACGCTGGGGACGGGAACGGCTGATAGGCTGACAGCTGTCCGACGTTCCAGCCCCAAGGAACAGTGTGAGGCCGATGTAGGTAAGTTAAAGTTTATTTTCTTTATATTTTGCATCCCGGGCATAGGGATACAGCATACAGCAGTGATCTCAAACCTACAGACCTACAGCTGTTGCAAAACTACAACTCCCAGCATACACAGACAGCCATTGGCTGTCCGGGCATGCTGGGAGTTGTAATTTTTCAACATCTGGAGGTCCGCAGGTTGGAGACCACTGGCGTACAGTATAGAGTTCCAGCACCGGCGGCCGCAACAAAGAGGAGGAGGGCAGTGCTCGTGGGTGACATGTGAATAGTACCCCGCTGGGCTGATAATTAATTGGGCGGGGGAGTAGAACAGCGCTGGCGGGTACCATTATATACCGTGGAACCGCCATAAGTTACAAAAATACCGTGATACACATATTTGGTCATACCGCCCAGCTCTACTAAATAGTAATGTTGAGGCCTGTGGGAAAAGTATGCCTGAGTGATCCAGACAATAATGGTATGGGTCTTAAAGGGGTACTTCGGTGAAAACCTTTTTTCTTTTAAATGAACTGGTGGCAGAAAGTTAAACTTATTCGTAAATTACTTCTATTAAAAAATCGTAATCCTTCCTGTACTTATTAGCTGCTGAATACTACAGAGGAAATTATTTTCTTTTTGGAATGCTCTCTGATGACATCACGAGCACAGTTCTCTCTGCTGATGTTATAATAATAATAATAATAATAATGCTTTATTTATTGTTGTCCTTAGTGGGATTTGAACCCAAGTCCCCAGCACTCCAAGGCAGCAGGGCTTACCACTGAGCCACCAAGCTGCCCTTAGCATACATCTACTATACATGGTTGCTAAAATGGACAGAGATGTCAGTAGAGAGCACTGTGCTCGTGATGTCATCAGTGTTCCAAAAAGAAAGGAATTTCCTTTGTAGCATTCAGCAGCTAATAAGTACTGGAAGGATTAAGATTTTTTATTAGAAGTAATTTACAAATATGTTAAACTTTCTGCGTCCAGTTGATTTAAAAGAAAAAAGGTTTTCACCGGAGTACCCCTTTAAGATAGTCTACCCAATACTAGAGGCCATTC
The DNA here is from genome assembly GCF_029499605.1 of Hyla sarda. Taxonomy (NCBI): domain Eukaryota; kingdom Metazoa; phylum Chordata; class Amphibia; order Anura; family Hylidae; genus Hyla; species Hyla sarda. The sequence continues at coordinate 103,964,346 of NC_079191.1, read as the reverse complement.
TTTAAATACAGTTGTAAGGACTGCGCCAAAACTAAAATGTAATATTCGTTTCTAGTCAATCCATAATCACAGATCAGAACAGGCTGATCTCAGAAGCCATGGTTGGAAAGTGAAATGGTGGGTATTGCTTACAACTGTTGGGAATTGACCATTTCAGTTTATTTGTTTGTTTGTTTGTTTTCTTTATTAGTTTGTTTATTTAGTTTATACTAAACATATTTTTGGATCACATATGAAGCGAAATATCCTCCATAGCATTATTCTTGTACAAGTACAGTGTTCAGAAAATATTCAAAGATCAATTCCATAGAGAATCCCACATGACTCGCTTGGCTTTAACACCACTGGGACACACACAGGAGATGACAGCACCATCACATATCTTTTTATTGCTGGTAAAGTATGAGGTTTGCTTCAGAGACAGAAAATGAGAATGTATCTCCCCAATGTATACAAATAGGCATTTGTATCACAGCCAGAAAGTAAGTGTTGGCAGAAAGAGTGTTCTTTCTGTAAGTCAGGATTGGTAGAAAGCCCAGGGCAAACTCCTGATTGTTTGAGGGAGAGGGTTAAGAGAAGGGAATTATCCATTCTACTAAGACAGTCTGGAAAGATCCTTATATTTAACCCCATAACGACCACGGACATATATTTACGTCTATGGCTGGCTCTCCTAATGTCAAGCGCGCTCAGAAGCTGAGCTTGCTTCGTATCTGCTGGGTTCTGTTTGCTGTCAGCAACCAGGACCCGCAGCTAATACCGGACATCGCCGATTGGGGTGATGTCTGGTATAAACCCTTTAGATTCCGTGATAAAAGTTGATTGCGGCATCTAAAACGTGAGAAATCAATGCAGGTTAGCTCAGCGGAGCTGTTCGGGACCGCAGCTGTGAAATCGCGGCATGCCGAACAGCTGAGTGGACAGCAGGAGGTGCCTTACCTCGCTCCACGCTGTACGATCGTCGCTTGGTTGCCCCAAGCCTGAGATCCATGCTAAAGCAATCGAGCACAGATTACACTGATCAATGCTATGCTATGGCATAGCATTGAACAGTGTATGCAGTCAAAGGATTGCAAATAATAGTCTCCTAGTTTAAAAATAGTTTAAAAAAAATGTGATTTAACCTCTTCCTAAATAAAAGTTTGAATCACCCCCCTTTTCCCATAAAAAAATAAAAGGTAAATAAAAATAAACTTATGTGGTATCACTGCATGTGTAAATGTCCGAACTATAAAAATATTATGTTAATTAAACCGCACGGTCAATGGCGTACACGTAAAAAAAAAAATTACAAAGTCCAAAATTGCATATTTTTGGTCACTTTTTATACCCTAAAAAATGTATAAAAAGTGATCAAAAAGTTCAATCAAAACAATCATGGTACCAATAAAAACTTCAGATCACAGCGCAAAAAATGAGCCATATACCACCCCATATACGGAAAATAAAAAAGTTATAGGGGTCAGAAGTGGACAATTGTAAACATATCCATTTTGGTGCATGTAGTTATAATTTTTTTTAAAGTAATAAAATAAAGAAAAACCTATATAAATTTGATATCTTTGTAACCATATGGACCTAGAGAACACATATATGGTGTCATTTTACCGAAATGTGCACTGCGTTGAATCGGAAGCCCCCAAAAGTTACAAAATTGCTTTTTTTCCCCCAATTTTGCCCCACAAATATTTTTTTTTGGGGTTTGATGTAAAGTTTGTGGTCTAATGATTGATGTCATTACAAAGTACAATTGGTGACGCAAAAAATAAGCCCCATATGAGTCTTTAGGTGCAAAGTTGAAAGCGTTATGATTATTAGAAGGCGATGAGGAAAAAACAAAAGTGCAAAAACTGAAAAACCCGTGGTCCTTAACCCCTTAAGGACCAAGGACGTACCGGTACGTCCTTGGTCCTGCTCTTCTGATATAACGCGGGGTTACACAGTAACCCTGCGTCATATCACGGCGGGCCCGGCGTCATAGTGAAGCCGGGACCCGCCTCTAATAGCGCGCAGCGCCGCGATCGGCGCTGCGCGCTATTAACCCTTTAGCCGCGCGCTCAGAGCTGAGCCGCGCGGCTAAAAGTGAAAGTGAAAGTTCCCGACTAGCTCAGTCGAGCTGTTCGGGATAGTCGCGGCCTCCTCGCTGTCCGATCGCCGAATGACTGCTCAGTGCCTGAGATCCAGGCATGAGCAGTCATGCGGCAGAATCGTTGATCACTGGTTTCTTATGAGAAACCAGTGATCAACATAGAAGATCAGTGTGTGCAGTGTTATAGGTCCCTATGGGACCTATAACACTGCAAAAAAAAAGTGAATAAAGATCATTTAACTCCTCCCCTATTAAAAGTTTGAATCACCCCCCTTTTCCAATAAAAAAAAAAACACAGTGTAAATAAAAATAAAAATAAACATATGTGGTATCACCGCGTGCGGAAATGTCCGAATTATAAAAATATATCATTAATTAAACCGCTCGGTCAATGGCGTGCGTGCAAAAAAATTCCAAAGTCCAAAATAGTGCATTTTTGGTCACTTTTTATATCATTTAAAAATGAATAAAAAGTGATCAATAAGTCCTATCAATGCAAAAATGGTACCGTTAAAAACTTCAGATCACGGCGCAAAAAATTAGCCCTCATAACGCCCCATACACGGAAAAATAAAAAAGTTATAGGGGTCAGAAGATGACAATTTTAAACGCATTAATTTTCCTGCATGTAGTTATGATTTTTTCCAGAAGTCCGACAAAATCAAACCTATATAAGTAGGGTATCATTTTAATCGTATGGACCTACAGAATACATATCAGGTGTCATTTTTACCGAAAAATGTACTACGTAGAAACGGAAGCCCCCAAAAGTTACAAAACAGCGTTTTTTTTTTCAATTTTGTCGCACAATGATTTTTTTTCCCGCTTCACCATAGATTTTTGGGCAAAATGAATGACGTCATTACAAAGTAGAATTGGTGGCGCAAAAAAAAAGCCATCATATGGATTTTTAGGTGTAAATTTGAAAGAGTTATGATTTTGTAAAGGCAAGGAGCAAAAAACGAAAATGCAAAAACGGAAAAAACCCCGGTCCTTAAGGGGTTAAGCAGTTTGGAGCTGTACTAAGATTTGCTGGTGGTGTATAGAAACTGTATGGACATTGAGGGATATTTATCAAAACCTGTCCAGAGGAAAAGTTGCTGAGTTGCCCATAGCAATGGGCAACCCAGCAACTTTTCCTCTGGACAGGTTATGATAAATCTTCCCCACTGTGTGGTCCATGCTGGACATTAGACTGCCACTCTAGTAGTATTCTATTATATTGAAAATATTAAAATTGGCTTCTGCTGCAGTCAGACTTCTCACCCTTGGAGATGGCAATGCCTGAAGCTAATCCAGTTATATTTCCAATATTGTCATATCATTTGGGGATAATGAGTGGATAAGGAAGATGATGGGTCTGCGTAGGGACCCTCTGCTTAGGGGCATGTACAAATCTTCACAACTCATTTAGAAAAAAGCAGAATATGGCACTCCGGCCAAAACCATTAAGAAGTCATAGTTAATCATGAAGAATCTTAGTGTAGATGGGGCTAGAGTATCACAGTTATATTTCCTAGATACACCTGCTACATCTCATAACTGGCATACTATTGGCAGCTACGCTGGGCACATTTCATTTGTTGGAACCAGGGCACTAGTGATTCTTTTGTAAGCTGAATGTTGCATAAAAGTCTGATCAATGGAGGTCCAACAGCTGAGACCCTCAGTGATCCCAACAGCATGCATGTTTGGTCTTTTTCTCCAGCATTAGTGTCAATTCTAGTCTATGAATCCCAGCTAAGCTAAGATAAAAGAACGATAAATGTTCTGTAGATTACCAGAATTACCAAAGGTATTTTATTACAAATTTCTAACACGGATGCCACCTTGAACTCCTCTTAAAAAAAAAAAAAAAGACTATGAAATCCAATGTCTTTTCATTATATGTAAAATTAATTGGAATTTTGCTCAGAGACAACCTTTACGTCTGAAAACAACTCTGTTAACTTTATGATAATGTTACTTTCTCCTCATTTTGCTTACATTATAAAATTGTATTAAACTTTTTCATCACATAATTCATTTGCATTAATTGTAAGAGATATATTGGAATAGTGTTTAATTAGAACTGATACTTCAGAGTTATAGGAATTAATGATGCATATAAATAGAAACGTGTAATCACAATCATCAACCATAAAACCTTTCTATATTTTACAACTACACAAGATAATTAATTCCAAGATGAATGTTGGAAAAAGTCACAGTTAATTACAGTTGATGTAATATTTGTCTCGACAGAAAGATATTCAGCATGTTGCTTGTTCTCTCCTTAGTATTGTAAACAACAGGCACTGCTACATGGGGTGGTGCTTCTTTATGTCACATCTTCATCGCTAGTGTGGAAGTCAGAACCTCAGCTCTGTGTGTATGACAGAATTGAATTTGTTTAGAGAAAACAAATTCCTTTAGACGATGTTCAGATAGTCAGGACTTGCATATTTTTTTTTATTCATTCACAAGGCGCTAATATCAGGATATTACCTTCTGTGTTTCTGTGTAGTCTTCCCCTCCTCTTATAGCTCTGGTGCTGCGGCAGTGCTGGGCGCAATCAAGGGGGCTTGCCATGTCAAATCATGTAAGCCTTTCACCATCTTGGGACTTAAGCCAATTGGGTCACTGGTCCTTGTTTGATGCTTGGCCTTAGGACCATATTTAAACCAGATACTTCCCCAAGGTAAGTGCCTGTGATTCTATGTATCCTGGCTCCATAACCATTCACTTTGGATTACACTTTGCCTTTTGATTTGGTTTATCCATGCTCTCCTGGTTAAATGACTCTGGAACCTCTCTGGTTTACCCTTTGCCTGCTGATTTGGTTTATCCATGTTTTCCTTGTTTAATGACTGGATCATTTTTGGGTTTAACCTTTCTCTGCTGATTTGGTTTATCCATGTCTATCTTCAGCCATTTATCTTGCACCTTAATTCTGTCACCTGATGTTATAGACTCAATATGGGTGGCTAGCAACATACTCCATCCGGCCTTGCAATGGGCTTTACGTTAAATTCCAAATGAGAGAGATTTTAAAGTGTGAGGAGAAACCAACCCAAACATTCTTAGGCCATAGAAGTATGCTGATCATGCTGTGGCCAGATTTGAACCCATATACTCAGTACTGCAAGACAGTATTACTAACCAATAAGCGACCTTGATGCCCAAACACCACATAGCATATTTTCTGTGCAATTTACGACAGAAATCTACAGATGAAATTTAGGGATTTTAAGGTAATCCACAGCTCTTTAGAACGGATTTGTCAAGAACAACAACATGCTTCAGATAAAAAAAATATGGATTTTTTGTAAACACATGACAATAGGCCTTAAAGGGAACCAGAGAGCAGAGCAGTGATGCGAGCTGTCATTCAAGCCATCGGGGTGGGGCCATGGTTGGAGCAACGGGAGCTGGTAAGTAGGACTGGTAAGGACTACTTGCCGGGTGACTGGGAGGGACTTTATAACTTAATATCTTTACCATCCCTGGGGGCACAAAGGTCCCCCGAGGATGGTGAGGATAATGATTTTAGTCTATATAATGCTCTGCCAAGCGTTATATATGCAAAAATCTGCTGATTGGTTCCCTTTAAACAAAATGATTTCAGTAGATTGCTGATGAAATTGATGCAAAATTAAGACATAAATCCTGAATCAATAGAGGGAATAAATCTCACTTGTTGTATTAGTACAAGTCGAAAGACACCTACAGATACTTTGGATTGCAACTTGCAAACACCATCCCATATATTACTTGTATAATGCAATACCTGTATAGTTCAATAATATAGTTCCTCCAATAATACATTATTGGAGGAAAATTATATGTTTTTGTATACACTCACATATCATACACATGAATGCTTCCATAGATAAGAACTAGGTACTCTTATATGATTGTAAATGCAGGATGTAAAAAATAATAGATATTCAGTCATGGCCGTAAATGTTGGCACCCCTGAAATTTTTCAAGAAAATAAAGTATTTCTCGCGGAAAAGGATTGCAGTAACACATATTTTGCTATACAAATGTTTATTTCCTTTGTGTGTATTGGAACTAAGCCAAAAAGGGAGGAAAAAAAGCAAATTGGACATAATTTCACACCAAACTCCAAAAATGGGCTGGACAAAATTATTGTCACCCTTTCAAAAATGCGGAAAAATAAATTGTTTAAAGCATGTGATGCTCCTTTAAACTCACCTGGGGCAAGTAACAGGTGTGGGCAATATAAAAATCACACCTGAAAGCAGATAAAAAGGAGAGAAGTTCACTTGGTCTTTACATTGTGTGTCTGTGTGCGCCACACTAAGCATGGACAACAAAAAGAGAAGAGAACGGTCTGAGGAATTGAGAACCAAAATTTTGGAAAAATATCAACAATCTCAAGGTTACAAGTCCATCTCCAGAGATCTAGATTTGCCTTTGTCCACAGTGCACACCATTATCAAGTAGTTTGCAACCCATGGCACTGTAGCTAATCTCCCTGGGCGTGGACGGAAGAGAAAAATTGATGAAATGTGTCAACACAGAATAGTCCGGATGGTGGATAAGCAGCCCCAAACAAGTTCCAAAGATATTTAAGCTGTGCTGCAGGCTCAGGGAGCATCAGTGTCAGCGCAAACTATCCATCAACATTTAAATGAAATGAAACGCTATGGCAGGATACCCAGGAGGACCCCACTACTGACACAGAGACATAAAAAAGCAAGACTACATTTTGCCAAAATGAACTTGAGTAAGCCAAAATCCTTCTGGGAAAATTTTTTGTGGACAGATTCAGATAGATAGAGATAGATAGATAGATAGATAGATAGAAAGATAGAGATATTTTGGTAAAGCACATAACTCTACTGTTTAATGAAAACGGAATGAGGCCTACAAAGAATAGAACACAGTACCTACAGTGAAATATGGTGGAGGTTCAATGATGTTTTGGGGTGTCTTGCTGCCTCTGGCACTGGGTGCCCTGAATGTGTGCAAAGCATCATGAAATCTGAGGATTACCAATGGATTTTGGGTTGCACTGTACAGCCCAGTGTCAGAAAGCTGTGTCTTGGGTCTTCCAGTAGGACAATGACCCCAAACATACGTCAAAAAGCACCAAGAAATGGATGGCAAAAAAGTGCTGGAGAGTTCTGAAGTGGCCAGCAATGAGTCCAGATCTAAATCCCCTTGAACACCTGTGGAGAGATCTTAAAACTGCAGTTGGGAAAAGGTGATCCTCCAATAAGAGAGATCTGGAGCAGTTTGCAAAGGAAGAGTGGTCCAACATTCCGGCCGACAGGTGCAAGATGCTTATTGATGGTTAAAGGAAGCAACTGATTTCAGTTATTTTTTCCAAAGGGTGTGCAACCAAATATTAAGTTAAGGGTGCCAATAATTTTGTCCAATCCATTTTTGGAGTTTGGTGTGACATTATGTCTAATTTGCTTTTTTTCCTCCCATTTTCGGTTTAGTTCCAATACACACAAAGGGAATAAACATGTGTATAGCAAAACATGTGTTACTTCAATCCTTTTTCATGAGAAATACTTCATTTTCTTGAAACATTTCAGAGGTGCCAAAATTTGGGGTCATGACTGTATGTTAGGCAGATGTCTAATTATGGTCATAAAAAAATGTTATGTTACTACGTTTGGCTAATGCTGTTCGGGCATAGCCATGATCAGATCTCCAGGGATTATAATAGTTTAGGTAGCAAATATAAAGTATTTCCACAGATCTAGCTGTTTTGGAATGAAATGTGTTTATATGTGCCTCCAGCTTTTCTGTATGGGAGCACTGGGATTTTCCACAGTTAAGATGCGTGGTTTGTATGTATTGTATTAGGGAATTCCGATTTTTTATAGCATATTATTGTGCTCACTAGGTGCACCTATATATAGTGCCTGCCTGTCTACCCTTATGAGGCTACATTTGATGAATGGATGCACAGTGAGAATGAATGCACAGTGTTATGGCTTCTTATGATCATGGCCACCACTGCTCTTCTTTGCTGTCCTCCATACTGTCACTCCTTTCTTCTGTATTCACTTGCAGCCCTTGGTCTCTCCACTCAATGCCTTGCCTGTCACACTCCACCATCTTTTATAAATTTCTTCTTTCACAACCAACGTCCTTTACCTCATTCTATCCCCTGGTTTCCTGCCTAAGTACAAAGAGCTTGTTCTTATGTTTCTTACTCAGTTTCTGATGACTGTCCCCATCATCTGACCACTTTATATGAAGAAACTATTCCTTTCCTGATATTGCCATGCCCTCCGTATTAAGAGAACTCCACCTTCCTTGATCTTTGTTTATCTGACTATGCTGTTTGTTGTTTGCTTTAGTACTTTGGAACTTTCAGTTTTTACTTTTGAGACTACAGGGTAGTCTCTGAGGGTAGCCACCTGGGGATTCCCAGCAGTGAAGACCAGATACTTATTTAGGGGTTGAAGTGTGAAAGCCAAGAAATTAATTCCTCAGTGTAGACTCAAATAGAATCTATTCCTATTGAGGCACTTCACAACTGCCAGGTAGATCTTGTGCCACCCACACAACACATATGTGAAGGATGAAGTTTGGTAGTATAATACGTTGTACACATTTACATAACACACACAGAGTTATGAAAGGCAAAATTCTCTCTCTTTAATATGAAGAAATCCATTTGCAGGTGTGCACTGCTCTAAGAAAAGGAGGATAACAGGGAAATAATATATCCTTTGGATAATAACACATGATTGTATTGGACAACTGCTCACCATATAGCCAAAACACATTAGGTGAGATGTAGCCTTTTAAGTATCCTGGTAAGGGCTTGTTCACATATCTGCTGAGCTCCAAGAAAGGGAGTTGAGCAGAAAAAAAAACAAAAAACTGAATGTCTGGTATTATTCTCTGCTCAACTCCCCTAAAATAACGGACTCTCAATTCAAATCAATGAGATAAATCGGGACTCGGCAGTGTCTGTTGTGCAAAGGGTCCGTTCAGCTTTGTTTGGCACTGAACATTTCCTGAACAGAAAAGAGCTCAGTGGTAATGGGAACTTAGATGGTGCTCACAGGTGACAACACATCAATGCCATTCATGTTCTGGTTATGCTTAAAGTACAGTACCAAGTATTGTCAGAATGCTGCTTTTTTGCTGCTTAAACTGCACTCCTGAAGACGAAGTTTTAAAATATAGTGCGCAGAAAAGCCTTGTTAAATGATGAGAGGCAGAATCAATATTTAGTTACTTACAGTTCAGGAAATAATATCCGTAAAAGAGTTTTAGCCAGGACTATTGAGTTCAATGGACCTAGTGTAGTCAACTAGTAAGTACATTCATTCCTGTGTAATAGGAAATCTATTAAAGGGAAACAGAAAAGACAAAGACACATGAAAAGACAAAAGAAAGCCTATATATATATATATATATATATATATATATATATATATATATATATATATATATATATATTTATATATATATATATCTCAACGTGTGTGTATGTATATATGTATGTATGTATATATGTATGTTCCACAAAAACTTTCAAACGGCTAAAGATATTAACATGAAACTTGGCCCACATGTTACTTATATGTCAAGAACAAACATAGGATAGGTGATTTAACCCTTACTCACCCCCATTTGCCAGGGGCGGGGTTTATTTTTAAAATCCCATGCAAGTCAATGGGAAATATATGTTACTGCATAACTTCCAAACGGCTGGAGATATTTCGATAATACTTGGTCACATGTTACTTATATGTCCACTTAAAATATAGGATAGTTAATTTAACCCTTAACTACCCCCATTTTTGAGGGTCAGTTTTTTTTTTTTTTTTTTTTAAAGTCCCATGCAAATCAATGGGAAATGTATGTTCCCATATAATTTCCGTACGGCTGGAGCTATTTCATTACCTGGTACACATATTACGAGTCGGGATATGAGGACGGGATGGGAGGTCGGGATAGGAGGTCGGGTAGGAGGTCGGGATAGGAGGACAAGATGGCAGGACGGGATATGAGGACGGGATAGGAGGTCGGGATAGGAGGACGGGATATGAGGTCGGGATATGAGGTCGGGATTGGAGGTCGGGATAGGAGGTCGGGTAGGAGGTCGGGTAGGAGGTCGGGTAGGAGGTCGGGATAGGAGGACAAGATAGGAGGACGGGATATGAGGACGGGATAGGAGGTCTGGATAGGAGGTTGGGATAGGAGGTTGAGATAGGAGGACGGGATAGGAGGTCAAGATAGGAGGTCAAGATATGAGGACGGGAAAGGAGGTCGGGATAGGAGGTCAGGATAAGAGGTCGAGATAGGAGGATGGGATAGGAGGTCGAGATATGAGGACGGGAAAGGAGGTTGGGATAGGAGGTCGGGATAGTAGGACGGGATAAGAGGTTGAGATAGGAGGACGGAATAGGAGGTCGGGATAGGAGGTCAGGATAGGAGGTCGAGATTGGAGGATGGGATAGGAGGACGGGATAGGAGGTCGAGATAGGAGGTCGGGATAGGAGGACGGGATAGGAGGACGGGATAGGAGGAACGGGATAGGAGGAATGGGATAGGAGGTCGGGATAGGAGGACGGGATAGGAGGATGGTATAGGAGGTCAGGACAGGAGGTCGAGATAGGAGGACAGGATAGGAGGTTGGGATGTGGGGTTGGGATATGACAACAATATATGAGGACTGCATATGAAGTCAAAAGCTTCCTCCTTTGTTTATTTTCCTCCCCAAAAAGGATTAGCAAAAATATGCATAGGCAGTATCAAGCGGAATGCCCAGATCCACAAACTTCTCGGCAAATAAATATACAGAAAAAAAGATTTAGAAGTGCCTAAAATCAATCATTTTTATTGTGGTCAAGTTAAAACCCACCAATAACATAAATCAATGGTGATCCCTTCTCCAAGAAATGAAAAAGTGTGCTCCTAAAATGATAATGTGTGTGGGAACTGTTCAGTTTCACAGTCCCAGACACTTCACCTTATTGCACATATGGGACAGTATAGGTCCACTGTTCACTAGAGCCTAGGGCCAGTACAATAATACAAAGTTATATAAGTAAACAAATAATATTCTCATGACACTCTCAACGCGTTTCTGCTGGTACGTTGTAACCAGCGTCCTCAGGAGAGTTTAGGTTGCCCACAAGTATCATAGTAAGCTCATTAGGACAGAACACCAAGTTTTAGGTGATCTGAATAAATAATTAAGGGGAAGGGGAATGTAAACACAACACACAGTTCTCAGCTATTGCACAAACCCAAAGTAAACAATTAGGTATTACACCATAGAGTATAGCACATTTAAAATATTGCACATAATCCACAACTACATTGCACCAGTTCCGGTATTGCACTTATTGTATTGCACTCTATGATTATTGCACAAATATTCGGCTGAAAACACAATTCCCCACTGGGTTCTGGCTGGTCAACGCCAGAGCCCAGAAATCACGGTTCTCCCCTTAGTACAGCTCAGTGGAGTCACAGGAGTTTCAGTATGGTATCCTGGCTGCACACTCTGTGTCCATACCCGGCGTGTAGCAGGGATAGCCTCACTCGCGACGCGCGTCTTATCCTATGCGCGCCGGGCGGCAGATCGCGTCATCAAGCGTCACTTGGAAGTACGCGGCGCCTCCAATATTGGTAAGCCCCGCATCACCTAGCAACCAACCAAGCTTGCGCCGCTGTATTACACGCCCGCTGCCACATCGCGGAGCGTGTGCCCGCAGTCTGGAGTCTCAAGCGCTGCAAAGTATACACCGGCAAGCTAGGTGAGACAAACATCAGTATTTAACCGCTGTTATTTAGGATTTATCGGATCATATAAACTCTGATTACTATTGAAACAATATACGGAGTGACATCAGGGGTGATACAATAATCAACACAGACAGGGAGTAGCGGTTCGGAGTACAAGTAGATGAGGATAGATAAAAGCCAATTAGGACAATAGTATATCAAATAATAAAGAGGCACATAGTGACATGGGGGACGTAATTATACCCTAACATGCCTGTTAATGTGGGACAAGGTGTCGGGTATTAGCAGTGGGCGGGGCCTATCCTATAGTGCCCTGCTACCCCCTAGCCTACATCCCTATGCCTAGGTGGGGTGGTCGTCCTTAAAAGGGCGGACCCACTCAGGAACCTAAGGCTAACCAGCCCTACTACGCCCTATACATACCATTATGACCGATGCTAGCTCATGAGGCCCCCTAAGACCTCCCTCACTACCTATAACAATCTCGGTCACCCTAACAGTCCGTCCCCCAGAAATTAAATAAAGCAAGTATAGTTAGTATTCTCATTAATTCCCTTAGGTGCCAAACTATCCAATTGGTATATCCACTTACATTCTTTTTGTAATAGAATCTTGTCAAGATTCCCTCCCCTACTAGAGGGGCGCACTGTCTCCACTCCCTGAAACTTAAGTCCTCTCGGATCCCCCCCCATGGTATAACTGCATGTGTTTTGCCAGGGGTTTATCACATCCATTACGTATATCTCCTACGTGCTCAAGAATCCTTATCTTTAGTTCTCTGATGGTTTTACCCACTTATTGACGTGGGCATGGGCAGGTAGCTACATAGATAACACATTTAGTACTACAATTGATGAAATTATGGATCTTGTGAGACCCACCCGTCTGAATATTCGATACTGCTTGTGACTTCACCATATGGGTACATGCTTTACAATGCCCACACTTGTGGTTGGCTATGATCTTGCTCCTGCCCAGCCACACGTCAATATTAGGTTGTTCTCTCTCTAGTGGTAGTAGATGACTCTGTGTGAGCTTATCACTTAAATTGGTTCCTCTCCTGTATGTTATCTGTGGGTACTCTCCAATGTAGTCAGTGAGATCATTATCGATACAGAGTATATTCCAATGTTTCTGAAAGATAGAGCGGATTTGGGGTGCAGCTCTATCAAAGGTTCCAATTATTCTTGCCACTCCTTTGCTCTGTTCTCTCTTATGAGAAACAAGTAATTTTTCCTTGGGATCTCCAGAGCAGTCTTATACGCTCTCTTGAGGATATAGTCTGGATATCCCCGATTTAAAAATCTATTTCTAAGATCCCCTGCCTTTTCCCTGAAGTCAGTGAGGTTGGTGCAGTTCCTCCTGAGACGGAGATACTGCCCCTTAGGGATCCCCCTCTTGAGGCGGACTGGGTGGCAGCTCTCCCATCTCAGGAGATTATTAGTCACCATCTCTTTACGATGTACAGTAGTCTGTAGAGTCCCATCTAGTCCCTTAGTAATCATGACATCCAGAAATGGGAGCGACCTATCACTGACTTCAGAAGTAAAGTGCAGGCCAATGTTATTGACATTCAGAGAATTGACAAAGGAGTTAAAATCATGTTCTGAACCTGCCCACCGGATAAAAACGCCATCTATAAATCTAGACCATAACAGAGTATGACCTTCATAGATTTCCCGGTCATTATTAAAAACCTGGGTCGCCTCCCACCAGCCCAGGAGCAGGTTAGCGTACGCGGGGGCACAAGGGCTCCCCATCGCTGTGCCCCTGCGCTGGTGGTATAGGCGACCATTAAAAAGAAAGTGATTCCTAGTTAAAATGAATTCAAGAGCACGAAGGATAAAATCATTATGTTCTTTAAATTGTACTCCTCGAGAGGATAGATAGAATTTTATTGCCATAAGACCCTTCTCATGCGGAATAGAGGAGTACAGAGCTTCTACGTCAATGCTGCATAACTTAGTACCCTCATCCACTATTACATCTTCAATTTTCTGCAATAAGTCCATAGTGTCCCTAATATATGAAGGAAGTGCCAAAAAAAAATTCTCAGCACCTTGTCCACATAAGTGCCTAGGTTGTATGTCATACTCCCTATTCCGGACACTATTGGTCTACTCTTTAGGGGCCTCAGCCCCTTATGGACCTTGGGTAGCAATTAAAATACAGGAGTAACCGGAGTGGATGGGTACAGGAATGCATATTCATCTTCATTAATCACTTTACAGCTTCTGGCGTCATTAAGAATTTCCAACAATTCCTGACTGTACTCCTCCGTCGGATCTCTTAGCAAAATCTCATAAGTGTCTCTGTCATGAAGAAGTCTGCTGCACATCTCAATATACAGTTCTCTATTTAGCACCACAATGTTACCGCCTTTATCAGACTTCTTGATGATGAGATCCCGGTCATTCTTGAGATCATTAAGGGCATGTCTCTCTAGATTAGTAAGGTTCTTTTTAGATCCATGTTCAGACAGTGTAGAGTTCAATGTGCATAAGTCATTTTCTACCAGTTCCTGAAACACTTCGATGCACGAGATCTTACTACTCGGTGGACATTTCGTGCTTTTGGGTCTACAGTCACTAAATGGACCTTCCCCACTGGCCCTTTCATTAGAGTCTAGCATACCCGCCAGTTCTCTAACTGTGGGGAGGTCACTGATAGAAATGCCCAGTTCTTCACATTCTCTACGCTCTCTTATTTTGTGAAACTTGTGCCACTGCAGTTTCCTGACGAACTGGTGTAGGTCCTTTGTCCAATTAAACGCGCTAAACTCCTCGGTGGGCACAAAGGACAAACCATGCTTTAGGACCCGCACCTGTTCATCAGAAAGAGTTCTCCCTGACAGATTTATAATTTGTAAAGTGTCAGACTCCCCTCGTATTTCTTTCTGGGAGGTTGGGCTTGCGGTGCCTCCATTCCTAAAAAAGGTGATGAGGACGGTGTAGAGGAACCAAAGGCCTGAGGGTCGCCACATGTTTGATTATATTTTTGTTGTTGTCGAGTTTGAATCTGTGACCTCTGATAGTTATTCCTACCCCTCTGAGCCTGTCTTATACCTTGTCCTCTACCCCTGTTACCCTTCTTTCCCCTTTCTGTCTCATACCAATCTGTTTCAGAGGATGATAAGTCTGTTTCTGTGTCTCTTTTATTACCCTTCTCCAGAACACTGTAGACTTTATTCTCTTTGAAATCCTGTAGGTCGCGCAGAAATTGTTGATGTTTCCGTTCTTTAAGGTTACATTGAAATCTTTCAATAGTGTTTTTAACTGAGTCTCCTTAGCCCCAAACTCTGGGTCTGTTTTAAATTTGAGAGTAATCTCTTTTTGTTCCTCTAGTTTTTTCTGCGCGGCCTGCAAGTTTTCTCGCTCCTCCTCCAATTACTTGTTCCTCATTAGAGAGAAGAGAGCAAAGTAGTGGCAAGAATAATTGGAACCTTTGATAGAGCTGCACGCAAAATCCGCTCTATCTTTCAGAAACATTGGAATATACTCTGTATGGATAATGATCTCACTGACTACATTGGAGAGTACCCACAGATAACATACAGGAGAGGAACCAATTTAAGTGATAAGCTCACACAGAGTCATCTACTACCACTAGAGAGAGAACAACCTAATATTGACGTGTGGCTGGGGAGGAGCAATATCATAGGCAACCACAAGTGTGGGCATTGTAAAGCATGTACCTATATGGTGAAGTCACAAGCAGTATCGAATATTCAGACGGGTGGGTCTCACAAGATCCATAATTTCATCAATTGTAGTACTAAATATCTAAATAACAGCGGTTAAATACTGATGTTTGTCTCACCTAGCTTGCAATGGCCGGTGTATACTTTGCAGCACTGGAGACTCCAGACTGCGGGCACACGCTTCGCGATGCGGCAGCGGGCGTGTAATACAGCGGCGCAAGCTTGGTTGGTTGCTAGGTGATGCGGGGCTTACCAGTATTGGAGGCGCCGCGAACTTCCGGCGCGCATAGGATAAGACGCGCGTCGCGAATGAGGCTATCCCTGCTACACGCCGGGTATGGATGCAGAGTGTGCAGCCAGGATACCATACTGAAACTCCTGTGACTCCACTGAGCTGTACTAAGGGGAGAACCATGAGTACTGGGCTCTGGCGTTGACCAGCCAGAACCCAGTGGGGAATTGTGTTTTCAGCTGAATATTTGTGCAATAATCATAGAGTGCAATACAGTAAGTGCAATACCGGAACTGGTGCAATGTAATTGGGGATTATGTGCAATATTTGAAATGTGCTATACTCTATGGTGTAATACCTAATTGTTTACTTTGGGTTTGTGCAATAGCTGAGAACTGTGTGTTGTGTTTACATTCCCCTTCCCCTTAAGTATTTATTCAGATCACCTAAAACTTGGTGTTCTGTCCTAATGAGCTTACTATGATACTTGTGGGCAACCTAAACTCTCCTGAGGACGCTGGTTACAACGTACCAGCAGAAACGTGTTGAGAGCGTCATGAGAATATTATTTGTTTACTTATATAACTTTGTATTATTGTACTGGCCTTAGACTCTAGTGAACAGTGGACCTATACTGTGGCATATGTGCAATAAGGTGAATTGTCTGGGACTGTGAAACTGAACAGTTCCCGCACACATTATCATTTTCGGAGCACGCTTTTTCATTTCTTGGAGAAGGGATCACCCTTGATTTATGTTATTGGTGGATTTTAACTTGACCCCAATAAAAATTATTGATTTTAGGCACTTCTAAATCTTTTTTCCAAAAAGGATTAGGAAGGAAAAACCGGGCAACGCCGGGTACTCAGTTAGTATATATATATATATATATATATATATATATATATATATATATATATGTATATATATATATATAATATGTAATGCAATTTTATAGACAATGTCAAATCCAAAATTCATTGGTAGTTTGCTAACATCAAAGGAGGGGAAAGGCAGTTTTACAGCAGTCGTGCCCCATGATTCCTGGTCTCCATCTTGGTACTGATGTATGACCTTTAGATGGAGTTTAAATGGAGTTCCCTTTACAATAAAACTCTCAATACAATAACCAATAATTGAATATATAGAAACAATTTAAACACTTCTTTCACTTCAGTAGAGACAGCAGAAAAAGATTAGAAAAGAAAGCTTAGCAGATTTGTGAGATGTTCGAGAGCTTTTGTGAAAAGGCAAGTACCAGTTTTATATCATGGTTAGGCAAAGGAGGTTTGTGCAAAATATTCATTACAGCTTTATTGATCTTACACATCTTTTTTTCCTCGGGAAGCAGAGTTTAGTTATCAGGATTATTGATGGGAAATCTGTTAACCACTTTTCTAATATGCTCAACATCTGCACTAATTGATGAAATCATCAAATATGTTATTTTCTTATCACTTTGTATTTAAAGAGACACAAACCCTTCCTGCCCTTGCCCTTATTTTCTACCACCCTCTGCTGTTAGGTTTTCTCTAGGGAACTTCTACAGTGGCTGATACTTTGCATGGTCCTCCTAAGGTCTTTGTCCATTATAGTAGTTAGGTATCTAACACATTTCCCATATGTGGAGGTAACCAACAGGGTTGCCCTTTGTCACCTCTATTTTTTTTACCTAGCCCTTGAACCCCCTAGCCTGTTTAATATGGAATTATTACATGTGTATTGGAAATCTCTAGTCATCTCTAGTCAAGCAAAAAATACTTTTATTTGAGGGTGATATTTTATTTACCTTTTTCTCTCTTCTCCGCTAAATCTCCTGAAGGGCCTTTAGAGTATTATCTGGCTTGGTGATCAACCTGTCAAAATTGCAACGCAACCTTAGACTTGCTCCCCTCCCCCTTCCTCTGACATAGTGATTGCTTTCTGGTTTGCCTTTCTGTTTTCTTGGCTCTCCTTATAATATTGAAGTTTGTCTTTCAACCTTCTGGGGCAGAACATTCTTAATTACCCCTCTAACGTACTTGCCTAAAGGGCCCCCTACAAAATAGTGAAATGTCAGTGGAACCTGACATTTGGAGAGATTGGCTAACCATCTAATGTGTATGAAGGCTTCTAACTTTTCCCACCACATAATGTCTGCTATAGAAGGATCAGGTAGGTCATCTCAGTCTCGATCACTGAGTGCTTTGGCCCCCACCTTCCAAAACCAATCTCTGGTTGTAGCAGTGTTTTGTCTCAGTCAGTGGTTGGTGTCACTGTCACTGGTTAAACCATTTTATCTTAAAAGGTGGCTGCTGGATTGAAAAGACTCGGCTGAAACTCTGGAGATTGAAGGGGTCCCATTGATTAGACTACCCATGATTAGACACGTATACCCTATCCTGTGCATAGGGGATCCATTTTTTAAGATGGATAATCCTAATCCCTTTCATGTATGAATACAGTCCTATATAAAGACATGCAAATTTTTGAAACATTTGATTCTGCCGATTTGCCAAATTTTTCCCCCAAAGTTTTTTTGGGCTACGAATTTATTTGTGGTGAATCGCTATTAAAAACGGCTATTTCTGGCCTACAGAGAGCCTCATTAGGGGTGTAGAATACTTTGCCTTGCTGTTACACGCATAGGGTGAGTGCTAGGTTAGTAAAATAATACTGTTATTCAGTATGACATGCTGATCTGAGGCGTTGCTATTAGAATCACTGTCGCAAAGCTGCACAGTGGCAGAGCTTGGAGGTGGCTTCTGTATGAGGAGACCATATGGTGGCTGAATGACGCAGCGTGAAGGTGGCGGCAGCATGAGTAGCTCATATAGTGGCTGTATGACACAGCGTGGAGGTGGCGGTAGCATGAAGAGACCATATAGTGCCTGAATGATACAGTGTGGAGGTGGCGGCAGCATGAGGAGACCATATAGTGGCTGAACGACACAACGTGGAGGTGGTGGCAGCATGAGGAGACTATATGGTGCCTGAGTGACACAGCATGGAGGTGGCGACAGCATGAGCAAACCATATAGTGGCTGAATAACACAGCGTGGAGGTGGCAGCAGCATGAGGAAACCATATAGTGTCTTAATGACATGGCCTGGAGTTGGCGGCAGCATGAGTAAACCATTTAGTGGCGGAATGACAGGGCCTGGAGTTGGTGGCAGCATGAGGAGACCATATAGTGGCTGAAGGATACAGCATGGAGGTGGCGGCAGCATGAGGAGACCATATAGTGCCTGAGTGACAAAGCGTGGAGGTCTTGGCAGCATAAGGAGACCATATAGTGGCTAAATGACACAGCCTGGAGTTTGCGGCAGCATGAGGAGAACATATAGAGGCTGAATGACACAGCGTGGAGAAGGCGGCAGCATGAGGAGAACATATAGTGGCTGAATGACACAGCCTGGAGTTGGCGGCAACATGAGGAGACCACATAGTGGCTGAATGACACATCCTGGAGTTGGCGGCAGCATATAGTTGCTGAATGACACAGCCTAGAGTTTGTGGCAGCATGAGGAGAACATATAGTGGCTGAATGAAACAGCCTGGAGGTGTCGGAAGCATGAGGAGACCATATAGTGGCTGAATGACACAGCATGGAGTTGACGGCAGCCTGAGGAGACCATATAGTGGCTGAAAGACACTGCCGGGAGGTGGCGGAAGCATGAGGAGACCATATAGTGGCTGAAAGACACAGCCTGGAGGTGGAAGCAACATGAGGAGAACATATGGTGGGAGAATGACACAGCCTTGAGGTGGCATCGGCCGCATCAGGAGTCCTGAAAGTGACAGAGTGGTGCAGTGGGTGGCAATACCAGTACCCGGTGACGAAGGTGGGTGAAAAGAGGAGAACTTGGCATCAGATGTGTGGCAGGCGGGTGACAGGATCAGAATAGTAGCTGAGGCAGGTAGGCAGAAGAAAATGGTCTCCTTTGTAAAAGTGTTAGTGTGCACAAGTAAGTATTGAGGATATGCATTACGTAAAACTTAACTTTTAATAATATGCTTAGGATAAAAAAGATGGACCCAAAATAGTTTTTTTAAATCTCAGGCTTCCTTGTCGCAGCGCAGACAAGATGTTCTTCCCGTTGTCGGTCACTATGGTTCCCATTTCCACTTTTCGTGGAGTAAGCCATGATTCAATTTCTTGATGAATGACTTTTAGCAGTTCCTCCCCTGTGTGACTCCGTTCGTCAAGGCAAACCATGTGAAAAACAGCGTGACACCGCCATGCCCTGCACACATGGTATGCTGGAGGGGCACTGAGAATTGTCGTACAGGGGAGGATGAGGCCTGACCAACGGCCTGAGAGCATGGAGGCGGAAGCGGTGTGACCTGTCCAAGTTGTCATGTGGAGTTACAACTCCACATGTCGGCGCTGCCACAAAATTGTGCATCTTCTCCTGATCGGATTCATCATCATCGAGTTGTATCTGCACGTCACTGATGTCCTCCTCAGGTTCCTCAACAGTGCCTGCTTCAGGAGCCTGAACGCTCGCAACACCATTTCCCATGCCACTCTCCTTATCAATACTTGCCCTCCTAGCGGAGGAAGCGGCAATGTCTTCTCCACTTCTTGGCTGGGCAGCGGCTGTTGACTGTCCTCTAGTAGATTGTCCTCACTAAATAGTGGAGCTGAACCCACAGCATAAGATACTTCTATGGGGGAGGGAACAGCATAGGACAGAGGCAATGGGAGGACAGGGACTGCTCCCGGGCCATGCCAACTGAGGGTTGTGTCTGAGGAACCCACAGACTGTTGACTGGGGGTGTCAGATATCTCTTGTGATTAAGTGGATGACTGTGTTAACCAATCAATGATGGCAGATGGGTTGCTGGTTGAAACACGACGACTAGCTGATACCAGGAGCTCAGGCCTCTTGCTGCGACTCCTTCTGCCCCTCGCTCCTAGTCTGCTGCGTCCTCTGCCTGATGAATTTAGGCCTCTGCCACTCCTCTGTGCACGTCCTGGCACTTCTCTGCCTGACATACTTAGTGCGTATATGAGGGGAGTACAATACGCTCCACTACACTTAAAACAGTATTTGTTCACAACAACAGCAGGTGTGTACTTTTGCCTGGCCTTTCACAGTATCTAAGCCCTTTAGACGTTAACAGAAACAAAATGGTACACCACTTAGATGTACGTATGTGGTATGCACTTATGAGGGGAGGACAATGTGTTCCAGTATGCTTAAAACGTTATTTGTCTACAACACCAGCAGGTGTGTACTTTTGCCTGGCCTTTCACAGTATCTAAGCCCTTTAGACGTTAACAGAAACAAAATGGTACACCACTTAGATGTACGTATGTGGTATGCACTTATGAGGGGAGGACAATGCACTCCAGTACGCTTTAAACAGTATGGCCCAGATTTATCAAACTGTGTGAGAGAAATAGTGGAGGGATTTTCCCACAGCAACCAATCACAGCTCAGCTAACAAGCTCTGGTAAAGTGAAACCTGAGCTGTCATTGGTTACTATGGGAAAATCACTCCACTTTTTCTCTCACACAGTTTGATAAATCTGGGCCTAAGTGTCTACACCAGCAGGCGTGTACTTTTGGCTGGCCTTTTACATTATCTAGGCCCTTTAGACTTTAACAGGAACAAAATGGTACCCCACTTAGTTGTATGCACAGGTTACACTTAAAGGGGTACTCCGGTGAAAACCTTTTTTCTTTTAAATCAACTGGTGGCAGAAAGTTAAACATATTTGTAAATTACTTCTATTAAAAAATCGTAATCCTTCCTGTACTTAATAGCTGCTGAATACTACAGAGGAAATTCTTTTCTTTTTGGAATGCTCTCTGATGACATCACGAGCACAGTGCTCTCTGCTGACATTATTATAATAATAATAACAACGCTTTATTTAGTGTCCTTAGTGGGATTTGAACCCAAGTCCCCAGTGCTGCAAGGCAGCAGTGCTAACCACTGAGCCACCATGCTGCCCTTAGCATATATCTGCTATGCATCTGCTATGCATCTGCTATGCATCTGCTATGCATGGTTGCTAAAATGGACAGAGATATCAGCAGAGAGCACTGTGCTCGTGATGTCATCAGTGTTACAAAAAGAAAGGAATTTACTCTGTAGCATTCAGCAGGTAATAAGTACTGGAAGGATTAAGATTTTTTAATAGAAGTAATTTACAAATATGTTTAAATTTCTGCCACCAGTTGATTTAAAAGAAAAAAGGTTTTCACTGGAGTACCCCTTTAATAGAGGACAATATGCTTTTAGTGCTCTGCTCACCCTTACTGGCTGGCTACTATTAGCTTTTCAGTTGTTGTACACACCAGTCCTGCAGCACACAGTTGCTGTGTACTACACCCAATATTGCACTTTCTTTCTCAATCTCACTCCCTTCCCTATCAGTGCTTCTAGGGTGGGTTTGGGCTTGAGGTGAATTGCTGCTGTAAAAAAGCTTTTCTGTGCAACACACTGCTCTGTGTCCCTCTCTGTAATAGAACGCTGATGTGACTGGGAGGTGAATCACTGCTGTAAAAATGCTTTTCTGTGCAACACACACTGCTCTCTGTCCCCTCTCTCTCTCTCTCTCTCTCTCTCTCTCTCTCTCTCTCTCTCTCTCTCTCTCTCTCTCTCTCTCTCTCTCTCTCTCTCTCTCTCTCTCTCTGCAATAAATGGCTGAAGTGAAGGCAAGATGGCTGCCGATTATATAGGGCTGTGACATCACTGCATGCTGCATGTGATTCAGGGTCATCCCGCCACCCTTGTTCCCGCCTTCCCAGAATTCCTTGCCCTATGTCCTCACATGTGGATCTGCCATTTTAGATGCTCTTGAGCCTGGACCGCAGTAAATAGAGTTTAATGAAGTTTTGCAGTGCAGTACAAAGACAGTGGTGGCTTTTACTTGATGATGTCATAGGAAGGGATGAGCGAATTGAATCTGATGAATCCGAATTCATTACGCATTTCTGGAAAAAATTTGATTCAAATTGATTTGAATTTTTCCTGAATTGCGTAAAGAATGACATCAAGTTAAAGCTACCACTGTCTTTGTACTACACTGCAAAACTTTGCATCTTTTCCTGAAAATGACAGTATTTTTTTGTGATGGTGTTTTTGAAAGCATGTTATCTATTGGTTAAACGTTTGCTTTCTACATTTTTTACCTGCAGAAGCCATGTGTCTAAAAACTGCATCATAAAATGCCCAGAGTTTAACTTGTATTGCACTTTACATGCCACCAAATGGTGCTTCCCTGAGTTACTCACCTCTAAAATACATCAAACCACAATGCTTGACATATGAAGGCACGTTATTCACAAGTATGAGAATTTATTATATATTTCACAATTAAAATGTATTTGAGGGGATATAATGATATCCCTTTAACTTATATAATAATTTTTCAATAGCGTTTCATGACAGATATATTAAAATGATGCTATTATAGCCTTTGGGAAGTGGATGTTAATGACATTAATGACATTTATATTGTGACATTAGTTTAACAGATGCCTGTGACAACCATGTAAATGTATACGTATAACATATGTGTTTCATTTTTACTTGTCTCTGCAGTATAAAATATTGTATTTTACTACATACTGATGTATAGCGGCCAGATAGAGACAAAAAAAGACACATTTTGTTCTCCATTGAGCAATGGAAAGCTAAGGACACATTTAGCATGTACATTGTGAGCTCTCCCAGTATACACATACACATCTGTTGCTTTGCCCAGTGTGTATGCCCCTTTAAAATTTTCTTTGCACTTGCCTGTATTTTCTGGTGCTTTTGATTATCATTATGTTATTTTCTCGTTTTGTATGTATGGTATTTTTTTTATGATATTCAGTACAATTTTTTTGCTCTGGTTGGTTCTCTGGGTTGTCACCCATTTGTTGCATTTTGACTTCCTTTCCATTTTTTTTGCATATATTCTTTAATAAATATTGTTTTTATTATTTTTTATTGGTTACAGAGGTCACACTTTTCATGCCCATTTGAGGACTGTATATGTTGCTACAGTGCACAAAAACTTAGTGACAAATGATAACATTAGGATTCATTTTGGCCTTGTTTTTTGGCTTTGCCATATGACAGTTACAGGTCTATGGTCTTATGATTTTTCATAATGCATATATCTGCTCAAGGCTAAAAGCTAAGATGCCAACTCTGGGCAATCACTGTTGCCCTAGGTGTTCCATGCTGAACACAGATTTTTTTCATTACTCCGAGGAATGCCCCTGTATTTAAAAAACCTCCAGGTTGTCCAATAATTTTGGGCGTTGGTGCAATTACTATCCACCTCTCACATTCTGAAGATCTATATCTTCAGCAATATATGATGGATCTACCTGCCTAT
The DNA here is from genome assembly GCF_029499605.1 of Hyla sarda. Taxonomy (NCBI): domain Eukaryota; kingdom Metazoa; phylum Chordata; class Amphibia; order Anura; family Hylidae; genus Hyla; species Hyla sarda. The sequence continues at coordinate 103,940,255 of NC_079191.1, read as the reverse complement.
TTGAAGGGTTCCTCTCAACTGATTGAGGAATTACATAATCTTATAGTAGATCTCACTGAATGCCTTTTTCTCAAACTTGATGTGAGTGCCTTATATTCCAATATTTTGGAAGAAAAAGGTAGTAAAGCTATTAAATATTTTCTAGTAGACTTGTGCACAAGAAACATTTTCATTTCGTCTTGTTTTTTCGTTTTGGATAAAATTTTGGGTTCGATAATATTTTCAGTTTTATTTTTCGGATACATTCGGTATTCGGGTGTTCGGTTTGATTTTTCGGATACATTCGGTATTGGGGTTTTTATTTTCTTTCGGATACATTTGATATTCGGGTACATTCGGGTAAATCTTTTTATTCTTTTTTGGACTTTAGCGATCCTAAAAAATTATGGAGATACATTTTTTATTAAAATTCTGTAGGGTACCATAAAAAAAAATAATAAAAAAGATACAGTAGTGATGGAAAAAATTGTATCTAACGAAATGTATCTTTTTTATTATGAAATGTTTATAAATTTTTAAACAGGGATCAATTTACGTGAGCGGGTAAAGCACTAAAAATTTAGCCGACAATAATAAAAATGTAGTGTGTGCGTGTTTTTCACATTTTTTTTAAAGATTTTTTTAGGTAGTACTACTACTACCAGCATGGAACACACTGTTTCATGATGGGAGTAGTAGTACCTGTACTAATTGACAGATCGCCGGGGTCCCTTGCGATCCTCTTGCATAATGTATAGATGCAGCAGCCGCTCTTCTATGGTCCCCTGCACTGACGTATATATACACATATTCATATTTCCCACAGAGCTGTGATTGGCCAGATGGTTCCAGCCAATCACAGCTCTCTGTGAGAAATATGAATATGTGTATATATACGGTCGTGGAGGGGACCATAGGAGAGCGGCTGCCGCATCCATACATTATACAGGGGCATCACAGCGGGTGTCAGGAGTAATATCCGCAGTGATCTTTCCTTAACTACAAGTACTACTACTCACACTCTACACACTCTGCTCCATGCTGGGAGCTGTAGTACCTGCATTAATATACAGATCGCAGCGGGTGTCAGAAGTTACACTCGCTGCAATATTTCTATTAATGCAGGTACTACAGCTCCCAGCATGGAGCAGAGTGTACTCCATGTGTGGAGTAGTAGTACCTGCAGTAAGGGACAGATTACAGCGGATGTCACTCCTCCTGACACCCGCTGCAATCCTCCTGATGTGAATGTCGTGATCAGCTGTTCTCAAGGCTACAGAGCCGGGAGAACAGCTGACGCTGAGCCGTAGGTATACATTGTATAGCTACTGCCCAGCAAGAGCTTACAGTGAGACTGCAATGTGTATACAGTATACACATTGCTGGCTCACTTAACCCTTTGCTGAGCTGTGTGCTATGCGCAAGCCCAGCAAGGAAAGAGTTAACTTACACTGCTGGACAGTGTAGGTTAACCCTTTGGGCGGTATACACTATATACAGCTATCTATAGATAGCTGTATATAGTGTATACAGAAGACGAAGTCCGCTTACTTCCCTCGAGTCCCGGGCAGGTCCGTGTAGCTCTGACCACTAGTGATGGCGACATTAGGGGCAGAGCTACATACGGGATTCAGGCTAGTCTGAAGCTCTGTTCACATTGTCCGTTTTGGATGATGGGAACAGACCCTTCTGCCAGTGTCTACCCAGACAGGGAGACTCCAGCTGTTGCTAAACTACAACTCCCAGCATGCCCAGACAGCCAAAGGCATGCCTGGGCATGCTGGGAGTTGTAGTTTTGCAGCAATTGGTGGCTCCCTGTTTGGGTAGACATTGAATCATGGGTGCTCTCCTCAGCGGACAGCGCCAAAAATGTCATAACCAATTTTATTTGTTTTTTTTCCTTCTCATTTCAGATCCGTGTATGCAGAGGATTACTGCGGATTTGATGGATTACGACGGATTCATTTTTTTTCTTTTAATAAAATGGTTAACGAGGGCTGTGGGGGAGTGTTTTTTAAAATAAAATAATTTTTCCAATGTGTTGTGTTTTTTTTCATTGAATTTTCAGGCTTAGTAGTGGAAGCCGGTCTTATTGACGGAATCCATTACGAAGCTAGGGCTTAGCGCTAGCCCCCAAAAAAGCTAGCGCTATCCCCCAATTATTAGAGCCGGTACCAACAGGCCCGGAGCGTCAAAAATGGCGCTCCTGGGCCTATGCAGTAAAAGGCTGGCGTTATTTAGGCTGGGGAGGGCCAGTAACAATGGTCCTTGCCCAATCTGGTAACGTCAGGCTGTTGCTGTTTGGTTGGTATTGTGCTGAGAATGAAAATACGGGGAACCCTATACTTTTTTTATTTTTTATTTATTTAAATAAATAAATAAAAAACGCATAGGGTTCCCCGTATTTTTATTCTCAGCACAATACCAACCAAGCAGCAACAGCCTGACGTTACCAGGGTGGGCGAGGACCATTGTTACTGGCCCTCCCCAGCCTAAATAACACCAGCCTGTTACCGCCTAGGCCCAGGAGCACCATTTTTGACGCTCCGGGCCTGTTGGTAACGGCTCTTCCCAGCACCCCTGTGGCGGTGGGTACCCGGGTAATAATTGGGGGTTAGCGCTAGCTATTTTTGGGGCTAGCACTAAGCCCTGGCTTAGTAATGGATTCCGTCAATAAGACTGGCTTCCACTACTAAGCCTGAAAATTCAATAAAAAAAAAAAAAACACAACACATTTGAAAAATTATTTTATTTTAAAAAACACTCCCCGACAGCCCTCGTTAACCATTTTTATTAAAAGAATCAAATCTGCCATAATCCTCTGCATACACTGATCTGAAACGAGAAGAAAAAAAACACAAAAAATTGGTTATGACATTTTTGGCGCTGTCCGCTGGGGATAGCACCCATGATGCAATGTCTACCAAAACAGGGAGCCACCAATTGGTGCAAAACTACAACTCCCAGCATGCCCAAACAGCCTTTGGCTGCCTGGGCATGCTGGGAGTTGTAGTTTAGCAACAGCTGGAGTCTCCCTGTTTGGGTAGACACTGGCAGAAAGGTCTGTTCCCATTATCCAAAACGGACAATGTGAACACAGCTTCAGACTAGCTTGAATCTCGTCTGTAGCTCCGCCCCTAATGCCTTCATCACTAGGGAGCGGAGCTACACAGACCTGCCTGGGACTCGAGGGAAGTAAGTGGACTTTGTCTTCAGTATACACCATATACAGCTATCTATAGATAGCTGTATATAGTGTATACCGCCCAAAGGGTTAACCTACACTGTCCAGCAGTGTAAGTTAACTCTTTCCTTGCCGGGCTGGCTTAGTGCACAGCTCAGCAAGGGGTTAAGTGAGCCAGCAATGTGTATACTGTATACACATTGCAGGCTCACTGTAAGTTCTTGCTGGGCAGTAGATATACGATGTATACCTACGGCTCAGCGTCAGCTGTTCTCCCGGCTCTGTAGCCTTGAGAACAGCTGATCCCGACATTCACATTAGGAGGATTGCAGCGGGTGTCAGGAGGAGTGACATCCGCTGTGATCTGTCCCTTACTGCAGGTACTACTACTCCCAACATGGAGTACACTCTGCTCCATGCTGAGAGCTGTAGTACCTGCATTAATAGACATATCGCAGCAAGTGTAACTTCTGACACATAATGCGATCTGTCTATTAATGCAGGTACTACAGCTCCCAGCATGGAGCAGAGTATACTCCATGTTGGGAGTAGTAGTACTTGTAGTTAAGGAAATATCACTCCTGACACCCGCTGTGATGCTCCTGTATAATGTATGGATGCAGCGGCCGCTCTCCTATGGTCCCCTGCACGGCCGTATATATACACATATTCCTATTTCTCACAGAGAGCTGTGATTGGCTGGAACCATCTGGCCAATCACAGCTCTGCGGGAAATATGTGTAAATATACATTAGTGCAGGGGACCATAGAAGAGCGGCCGCCGCATCTATACATTATACAAGAGGATCGCAAGTGACCCCGGCGATCTGTCATTTAGTACAGGTAACTACTACTCCCATCATGGAACACACACAAAAATAAAAAAGTGAAAAACACGCACACACTACATTTCTATTATTGTCGGCTACATTTTTAGTGCTTTACCCACTCACATAAATTGATCCCTGTTTAAAAATGTATAAACATTTCATAATAAAAAAGATACATTTTGTTAGATACAATTTTTTCCATCACTACTGTATCTTTTTTATTATTTTATTTTTGTTTGAATGAATTCTTTACGTTCGTTTACGGATAACGAATTAATTCGTTATTTACCGCATGTATTCGGTAAATAATGAATGCATTATCGTGGCTATTCGGGAATGTTCAAAGTATGTTTTCATGCATTCGGATCGGCCCGAATGCCCGAAAACGGTAAAATTCGGTAAATTAGACATTCGTGCCAAAACGAATTGCACATATCTATTTTCTAGATCTAGATGAATTTATGGGTGATCACCAGTCACAATTTAGTATTGACTCTATAAGATTAATTTTAAATCATAATATTTTTTGTTTTAATGATATTATTTATAAGCTTCGCACCAAGTTAAGCGAATTTATTAATAGAAGTCATTTAAAAATCTGTTTAACTTTCTGGCACCAGTTGATTAAAAAAAAATATATGTTTTTCACCGGAGTACCCATTTAAGAGTGTAGATGTTAATAGTTTTTTGGGTTATGATACCATATGGACAATACCAGAGATTGCGGAAAAACTGTACCTCTGATAATGATTATATTGTTCAATCAAAAGTTTTTTATAATCGATTTAGGGAAAAGGGGTACCCCAAAAAAAAATTCTGAACAAAGCATATCAAAGAGTATTAAAATCTACCTGAACTGATATTTTAAAATGTATGGAAAATAGGAATAAAGATAAAATGGAGAAAAAGAAAGTAAATGACGAAAATACAAATTTTACAAAACAAGGGTAAAGAGCAATCCATTTTAGATAAAATTTTATCACTAATTTTAACTGTATGACCAAGAGAATTCGGGATTTCTTGTCTAAACATTGGTCCATTGTTAAGAACAAGATACTCCCCAAAAAAAACATCTCTTATATTTAAATGGGCACCTTTCATTGTCGGAGTGTCCGTTGTCTCTGTTGCTAATGGATTCCAGCCTCGGGTACTGTGTCTTTTTCTTCCTTCTCGACAGGTGAACTGTTTCATATTAAAGAACATTTGGACTACTCAACTTCTCATGTTATCTGCTTACTCATATTCAAGTGCAGTATGCAATACATAGGGCACACTGTTCAAATGGTTTGCTCTCGGATGAATAAACATAGACGCAATATTGCTAAAAGATTTATGCTACATAGTGTATTATTATGGACATTTCACTTGTCCATAATAATGAAACATATTGTCTACAACTTTGCATTATATAAAGTATCCCAGAATCTTGTCCGAACAGATACCAGAGACTGATAAATCGTGAGTCCTACTGGATTTTTAAATTGAATTGTTTATGGCCTGATGGTCTTAATGAAACAATTAAGAAAACTACTATTTAATAGATATTTTATTAATCTATCTTTATTTATCTGTTTATTTATTATATGTATTATTTATGAGAATATTTGGTATCGAGTGATGTGATCTCTGTTTCACCTGTGACCTGTGATCTCATTTCCTTCCCTTTTTTTGTGACTCCTATATAATGTGTCTATGGTTTGTCTTTTAATCATATCTGAAGAAAGGGTCAGAACGATCCTGAAACGCGTTACATGAATTTAATTAATTTGTTTGTTCCTATTCACATGAAGCTTTAATCCTTGTGGCAACGCTCTGCAACAACCCTTGCCTTCAGTATCATTGATACTTATTTTGGGTCCATTACGTTCTGTCCATTTGTATGGTAGCAAAGGGGAGCTGCAGCCACTGTTTTGCAATTTATCACCTGCTGATCTAAGAAGACGACTACTACTCCCATCGTGACCGAGCTGTGCCTTAGAGGTCATACTATCATATCAACCATATCGAGAGTTGTGGCTTGTATCCACACAATGGGATCTGGCCTATAAGCAGGGTGACATCATTGCATTGAATTATTAGGATCCTTCACATAGGAGCGCCTTGGGTGTGTTTGTTTGTTCCTGTATTTAAAGGGGTACTCCCTGTAAAACATTTTTTTTTAATCAACTGTTGCCAGAAAGTTAAACAGATTTATAAATTACGTAATCCAAAAGAGGCACTGCCCGGCTCAAGCAATAAATCACTGCACACTGACACCTTTCTACAGGTCCCACAATCAATATTCAGCATATAAGGTGGTGCTCACTGAGTTCACAAAGACAGTTCATTCCAATAAAGCTTCCAAGGCGAGAAAGAAATTCACAGGGCACTCACCAATGCTGCAAATATGTCCTTTATTTCATGAGTCCATACATCAGTGCAGAGATGCTCATACAGGGGTGTTTCTACAAGCTACAGTCCGTTTCTCGAGATACTTCGCGCTTCAACAGGCTTACACGTCACTGGTCTCAGAACCGTGTCTTAGTACCTGCCTCCTCTGCCATGGAAACTCCACAACAAAGACCAGACAGGTGAGTGAATCTAAAATCATTCTAAAAACAATGTAGAACTGTGGGGATTACAAAAGTGCATTTAATTTGGTCTTATCGTTAAGACCTAAGCAGCCCATTGCGTCCAGGCGTAAAATCCACCTAGTCTCCTTCCTTAGCAGAATTTCATCCTTGTTCAATCCTTCGCGAGCACACTCGACCCTTTCAATGCCGGTAAATTTGAAAGGTTCTGATTCTCCCTTATGTGCTTCAACTATATGTTCAATGAAGCGCAGGGCTCCTGTCCCGGTTTTCAAGGATCGAGTGTGCTCACGTATCCGATGGAACAAAGGTCTCTTGGTTTTACCAATGTAAAAACAATTACACTTACAGGTGAGAGCGTACACAATATGAGATGACCTGCATGTAATGAGATGCTTAATCTGGATGTCATAACCATTTAAAGTCAATGTTTTGGCTTTGGAATTAAATTGGCAGAAAGAACAGGAACCACACGGGTAATTACCTGTTGTTCTCTGTTCAGACAACCAATCTCTGTTTTTGTTCCTCTTATTTTGTTCTTTTCGTTTTTTTAGGATATCCCCAATTGTTTTATTCTTTTTATATGTTATTAAAGGAGAACTCTGGTATGGGTGGGAAAAAACAACTTATCCCCTATCCTAAGCATAGGGGATAAGTGTTAGATTGCGGGGGGGTCCGACAGCTGGGGCCCCCTGCGATCTCCTGTACGGGGACCCAGCTCGCTCCTGTTCATAGCAGGAGCAGAGCATTTTCCACCACAGCCGAAGCTGCGGTCGACACGCCCCCTCCATACACTTCTATGGCAGGGCTGGAGTGCTGCCTTCGGCAATCTCCGGCCCTGCCATAGAAGTGAATGGAGGGGGCGTGTCAGCCGCAGCTTTGGCAGTATCGGGTGCCTCTTTTTGGATTACGTTGTGTGAACTTTTAACTTAACCCTGAGCACGCCGCGGGAGTCAGCATTAACATGGATATGGACACGCAGCTGTACACATCTGACATAGCCATCAGTGCGGGAAGTGTAGATGCAGGGATGTTTTTTACGTCTGTAGAACAAAGGGATGAATTACAACTTTTCAGCAACAAAGCCCTTGAATTTAAAATTAATACCTTGGCAGATAAGGAGACACGTCTCTTTTGGACGATAAATTTGCTTAAAGCATACATGGAAGCTAATCGAGTGCCTCGAGGGTTGCGTGTATATAAGGCGCCCTCCCAATTCACAGAAGATGCGCAGTTTGTTCGTGATTGGGATGAACTGCATATTCAACACTCATTAAATGTACAAAAGCTGGTCTTGAAAAGGAACATGAAAGAGTACGAGATTGTAACTAGTGAATCATGCAAAGCGAAACATGAATTACGGACCAGAGTGACCGAAACACAATATAACAAATTCCTGCAGAATGTGGAAAATAAAATAATTTTTTTGCAAGATTCTATAAAAGCTGTGAAAAGAGATAAGTTTGTAAGAGATCGGAGAGATTTTGAACTGTGCCAAGTGTTTTCTTGGGGAAAGAAAGGAGAAGGAGCAAATAAGAGAAAACAAGCTAACAAATACAACAATCGCAACAAATCGAAGAAATATAATAAAAAATCTAAGAGTACAGACTTCATGACAAATGAATCTGATACGAGTGGATCAAATGAATCCGAGAATGATGAAGGCAATAAAGCCAGAACATCGAGCGGCCCTTTAGGAAAAGAATCAGAAGGGGAAGAGGCAGGAAAAGGAGGAATAAGAAAGAGGAGACCAAAGAGGAAAAATGTGACGTGGAGACAGTATATAACAATATTGTTGTTAATTTGACAGACTTGGTGCTGGACAGAGACATGATTTCACTCCGAAATAAGGGGTTAAATTTTGGTGTAGTGGAGAGTTTTGACTATACTAAGTTTCAAGAGGACTGGTGGAAGGGGTTACGCAAACTTAATCTGAGGAAATATTTTGCTAAAAATAAAAATGTTGGTGTAAGCAGTGAAAACAGGAGTGATGGAGAAACAGCTTGTGCAATTAGTTCAATAGGCTTTAGTGTTCCTGAGGAATTTGATGATGGTGATGTGAAAAGTCTTCTCGAATTATGCGTTCTTGCTGAAATACATATTAATCCTGATGTAGGAGAGGGTAGGGATGTATTTATGGGTGGTAACCCTTCAACCTTTAACCCCCCAATAGCTCCAGGCAGTGTTTTGGATCTATTCAACAAGACAGTACTGAAAGAAAGCATTCATTGATTTACCCAGTGCCCACTGACAACCTGTCTTTCCAGAGAGGAGGGCACTGGATAAATTAAAAGAAAGGGAAGACATCATTATCACTAAAGCCGATAAAGGCGGAGCAATTGTGCTCTGGCCAAAGAAGGACCATGATAATGAGGCAATGAATCAATTGGGCAACATAATGGTCTACGAAAAATTACAAGCAAACCCCACTAATAAAATATTAGAGAAATTAAGATAATTTCTATGCAAATATGTTGCAACAGGGGTAATATCTGATAAAACTGCAGAGCATCTACTCCCTAAAAAACCTAGGAAACCCTCCTGGTATATACTGCCAAAAATCCATAAATCGTAGAGCAAACCCCTGGGACGACCTATCGTCTCGGGGATTGGCTCTCCGTCACAATTTTTGTCAAGTTATATACACTGGTTAATATCCCCGTTACTAAGTAGTATACCATCTTTTCTAAAAGACACTGGGGACTTAATCAAAATCCTCAGTGAGTTTCAGTGGCAACCAACCTACAGTCTTGCGGCTATAGACGTTGAGAGCCTCTATACCCGTATCCCTCATGATGTGGGTATAGAGGCTATCCGTCTATTCCTATCCCACACCAATAAATCAAAAGAATTGATTAATTTTGTTTCTGATGCAATTCTGTTTATTTTGACTAACAATGCTTTCCAGTATGGCGAGGAGTGGTATACGCAGATACTTGGAACAGCAATGGGGTCTCCGACCTCATGTGTCTATGACAACATATTCCACGCCATACTGGAAAGGATGTATATTTTTTCAACTAGAAACCCCTTTGTTAATAAGATCAAAATGTACTTACGTTTTGTTGATGACCTGTTCATCATATGGGACGGGACGCAAAGTGAATTCAACAATTTCGTTGACTTCATGAATGAGACAAATGACATGAATATGTGGTTCACGTCCCAATATGGGAACAGGCATCTTGAATTTTTAGATGTGCAGATAGATATCGTAAATGATACCATTGTGACATCTGGTTTTAGGAAGAAAATTGCAAAAAAATGCATTGTTACATTTTGACTCCTCCCACCCAGCTCATGTTAAACGCAGTAGACCATATAGCCAATTTCTCAGGTTAAGAAGAGTTAACAGTAATCAAGAGAAGTATAATACCCAAGCTAATGAATTAGAGAAGTGTTTTACAGACAGGGGATACCCGAAAGAGTTAATAAAAAAAAGCTAGAGAAAAAGCAACTAAAATCCCCAGGGAAGAATTACTAAAAGAAAGAAAGTCTGAAAAAGTAAAAAAGAGGAAAGAAAATAAAAGAGTCATATTTGCTTTTGAAAACTCACCCTTAAATGACACAATCAAAAACGCCATCTATAATAATTGGAACTTATTGCAGACTGATGAGGATCTAGCTACACTGATAACAGAAAGACCATTAAAGGGGTACTCCAGTGGTCAATGTGTTTTTCCGTTTTTGACTTACCCTATTTGTTTTGTTTAATTTCTATTCTTGTTGTTTAGCCTACTCTATTTACATTCTTTGTTGCCTTTTTATCCCCCACTTTGTTTTCCTATCATTGCTTCTATTTCCTGTTTCTTGCTGTGCTGAAAACTACAAATCTCAGCATGCCACATGCCTTGCTGGTTTGGGGTGGCTCCTTTTTTTTGTTTGTTTGTTCCGCCCTTTACCAATCCTACTATTTTCCCGGGTCAGCCCCCTTATACACAGCACACTAATATAATCAGCCCTGGTTGGGATACACTGTCATACACACACAAAAGGGACTACAACTCCCAGCATGTGTCATTCAGGAGTCTTCAGTCTGTGGTATAACACCAGCATGCTGCCTCTGTAGTCTTCTGGGGGTTGTAGTTCACCACACCTCTGTAGGGCATACACCAGTGTTTCCCAACCAGGGTGCCTTCAGGTGTTGCAAAACTACAACTCCCAGCATGCCCTGACAGCCTTTGGGAATGCTAGGAGTTGTAGTTTTGCAACAGCTGGAGGCACACTGGTTGGGAAACACTGGTGTAACATGATGCTGAATAGGCTAGAACAGTGTTTCCCAACCAGTGTACCTCCAGCTGTTGCAAATCTACAACTCCCAGCATGCCCAAAGTCTGTCAGGGCATGCTGGGAGTTGTAGTTTTGCAACAGCTGGAGGCACACTGGTTTGTAAAACACACACACAGCAGGGACTACACACTGGTTTGTAATACACACACAGCAGGGACTACAACTCCCAGCATGTGTCATTCAGGAGTCCCCCCCCCTCCCCCTTCACATATAGGGGAGATTTATCAAAACCTGTGCAGAGGAAAACTTGCCCAGTTGCCCATAGCAACCAATCAGCTTGCTGCTTTCATTTTTATGAAGGCCTGTGAAAAATGAAAGCAGCGATCTGATTGGTTGCTATGGGCAACTGGACAAGTTTTCCTCTGCACAGGTTTGATAAATCTCCCCCTATAGAGATCATTCCCAGTATGAGATTTATTCCCCTGCAGTCTATACATCCCCAGCCCGTGCACCTTCTCATCCTCCCCTTCAGATAACACTTATCTTCTCTGTGTTCCTTCTCCTGTGCAGACCTGTGTCCTTAGAATACAGAGCATGGGGGAGGGGAGGAGCTGTGTACTCAGCGAGATGAGATGAGGGGGCGTGGCTTATTTTTCTCATGCAGACAGAGAAAAAAAAAAGCTGTGACATCTTGTCCACAACAGACTCAGAACTGTGGACAACAGTAAAAGAAAACCCTCTGAACTACAGAACTTCCTGCCCAACAAACAGGTAAGAAAAACACACACATGCTGCCAAAACATATAACACATGTATATTGCAAAAAAACTAAACTTACAGAGAAGATGCCATATAGTCAAAAAAAATTAATCACCAGAGTACCCCTTTAATAGCATATAAAAAGAATAAAACAATTTGGGGATATCCTAGAAAAACGAAAAGAACAAAATAAGAGGAACAAAAACAGAGATTGGTTGTCTGAACAGAGACCAACAGGTAATTACCCGTGTGGTTCCTGTTCTTTCTGCCAATTTAATTCCAAAGCCAAAACTTTGACTTTAAATGGTTATGACATCCAGATTAAGCAGCTCATTACATGCAGGTCATCTCATATTGTGTACGCACTCACCTGTAAGTGTAATCGTTTTTACATTGGTAAAACCAAGAGACCTTTGTTCCATCGGATACGTGAGCACACTCGATCCTTGAAAACCGGGACAGGAGCCCTGCGCTTCATTGAACATATAGTTGAAGCACATAAGGGAGAATCAGAACCTTTCAAATTTACCGGCATTGAAAGGGTCGAGTGTGCTCGCGAAGGATGGAACAAGGATGAAATTCTGCTAAGGAAGGAGACAAGGTGGATTTTACGCCTAGACGCAATGGGCTGCTTAGATCTTAACGATAAGACCGAATTAAATGCACTTTTGTAATCCCCACAGTTCTACATTGTTTTTAGAATGGTTTTAGATTCACTCACCTGTCTGGTCGTTGTTGTGGAGTTTCCATGGCAGCGGAGGCAGGTACTATTTAAGATACGGTTCTGAGACCAGTGACGTGTAAGCCTGTTGAAGCGCGAAGTATCGTGAGAAATGGACTGTAGCTTGTAGAAACACCCCTGTATGAACTTGTGAAATAAAGGACACATTTGCAGCATTGGTGAGTGCCCTGTGAATTTCTTTCTCGCCTTGGAAGATTTATAAATTACTTCTATTAAAAATCTTAATCCTTTTAGTGCTTATCAGCTGCTATATGCTCCACAGGAAGTTCTTTTCTTTTTGAATTTCCTTTCTGTTTGACCACAGTGCTCTCTGCTGACACCTCTTTCGATGTCAGGAACTGTCTAGAGCAGGAGAGGTTTGCTATGGGGATTTGCTTCTACTCTGGACAGTTTCTAAAATGGACAGTTGTCAGCAGAGAGCTCTGTGGTCAGACAGAAAGGAAATTCAAAGAGAAAATAACTTCTTGTGGAGCATATAGCAGCTGATAAGTACTGGAAAGATTAAGATTTTTTAATAGAAAGCACCAGTTGATTAAAAAAGAAAAATGTTTTCCCGGGAGTATGTCATCACACAATTGTTTTCAGCATACGGATTGGTATTTGCAAGAACAGCTGGTTGGCTGTCACGATGCCGGCTGGCAGGTAGTGGATCCCCTGTGCCAGAGAGGGATGGCGTGGACCGCGCTAGTGGACCGGTTCTAAGCCACTACAGGTTTTCACCAGAGCCCGCCGCAAAGCGGGATGGTCTTGCTGCGGCGGTAGTGACCAGGTCGTATCCACTAGCAACGGCTTACCTCTCTGGCTGCTGAAGATGCTGAAGATAGGCGCGGTACAATGGAGTAGGCAGAAGCAAGGTCGGACGTAGCAGAAGGTCGGGGGCAGGCGGCAAGGATCGTAGTCAGGGGCAACGGCAGGAGGTCAGGAACACGGACTAGGAACAGACTAGGGAATGCTTTCACTAGGCACTAAGGCAACAAGATCCGGCAAGGGAGTGCAGGGGAAGTGAGGTATAAGTAGGGAGTGCACAGGTGGAAACTAATTAAGCTAATTGGGAAGATTGGGCCAGGCACCATCATTGGTGCACTGGCCCTTTAAATCGCAGAGACCCGGCGCGCGCGCGCCCTAGGGAGCGGGGCCGCGCGCGCCGGGACAGGACCGAGGGAGAGCGAGTCAGGTACGGGGACCGGGGTGCGCATCGCGAGCGGGCGCTACCCGCATCGCGAATCGCACCCCGGCTGAAGGCGGGACCGCAGCGCACCCGGTCAGTGGATCTGACCGGGGCGCTGCAACAACGAAGATGAGGCGAGCGCTCCGGGGAGGAACGGGGACCCGGAGCGCTCGGCGTAACAGTACCCCCCCCCTTGGGTCTCCCCCTCTTCTTGGGGCCAAAGAACCTGAGAAAAAAAAACTCAATTTTTCCGTGAAGAGGTCCGATGCAAATTAGGAGGGGTTCTGTGTGGAAACGTACGAGACAGTCCAATCTTTTATTGTAAAAACAATAGATGTAGAGGGGTCTGGCGAGACTGGTCACAGGAACGTAGAACCTGTTGATGAGAGAGGCCAAAAAAAATTTTCCTGCAGATCCGGAATCCAAGAAGAGCATAGTAGAGAAGGAGAAGGTAGAGGCAGATATCCGCACAGGCACAGTAAGGCGTGGAGAAGCAGAGTTGACATCAAGAACTGTGTCACCTTCGTGCGGAGTCAGCGTGCGTCTTTCCAGGCGGGGAGGACGGATAGGACAATCCTTCAGGAAGTGTTCGGTACCGGCATGGTACAGGCAAAGATTCTCCATGCGGCGTCGTGTCCTCTCTTGAGGTGTCAAGCAAGACCGGTCAACATGCATAGCCTCCGCGGCGGGAAGCACAGGAACAGATTGCAGAGGACCAGAGGAGAGAGGAGCCGGAGAGAAAAAACGCTTCGTGCGAACAAAGTCCATATCCAGGCGGAGCTCCAGACGCCATCCGGAAGAACGCATGTCAATGCGAGTGGCTAGATGAATGAGTTCATGTAGGTCAGCAGGAGTCTCTCGTGCGGCCAGAACATCTTTAATGTTGCTGGATAGGCCTTTTTTAAAGGTCGCGCAGAGAGTCTCACTATTCCAGGACAACTCGTAAGCAAGAGCACGGAACTGAATGGCGTACTCGCCAACGGAAGAAACACCCTGGGCCAGGTTCAGCAGGGCAATCTCGGCTGAAGAAGCTCGGGCAGGTTCCTCAAAGACACTTCGAATTTCCGAGAAGAAGGAGTGTACAGAGGCAGTGACGGGGTCATTGCGGTCCCAGAGCGGTGCGGCCCATGACAGGGCTTTTCCAGACAGAAGGCAGAACACGAAAGCCACCTTAGACCTTTCAGTAGGAAACTGGTCCGACATCATCTCCAAGTGCTGGGAACATTGCGAAAGAAAGCCACGGCAATACTTAGAGTCCCCATTAAATTTGTCCGGCAAGGACAGGCAGAGGCTAGGAGTGGCCACTCGCTGCGGAGGAGGTGCAGGAGCTGGCGGAGGAGATGATTGCTGAAGAAGTTGCGAATGTTGGCGCACCATGGTGGACACTTCCGACAGCTGGTGGGTTAGAAGGGCGACCTGTCGGGCGATATCAGAGGCAACTGGCAGGGGATGTTGGTGCAAAATGGTGGACACTTCCGACAGCTGGTGGGTTAGATGGGCGATCTGTCGGGCGATATCAGAGACAACTGGCAGGGGAACCTCAGCGGGATCCATGGCCGGATCTACTGTCACGATGCCGGCTGGCAGGTAGTGGATCCCCTGTGCCAGAGAGGGATGGCGTGGACCGCGCTAGTGGACCGGTTCTAAGCCACTACAGGTTTTCACCAGAGCCCGCCGCAAAGCGGGATGGTCTTGCTGCGGCGGTAGTGACCAGGTCGTATCCACTAGCAACGGCTTACCTCTCTGGCTGCTGAAGATGCTGAAGATAGGCGCGGTACAATGGAGTAGGCAGAAGCAAGGTCGGACGTAGCAGAAGGTCGGGGGCAGGCGGCAAGGATCGTAGTCAGGGGCAACGGCAGGAGGTCAGGAACACGGACTAGGAACAGACTAGGGAATGCTTTCACTAGGCACTAAGGCAACAAGATCCGGCAAGGGAGTGCAGGGGAAGTGAGGTATAAGTAGGGAGTGCACAGGTGGAAACTAATTAAGCTAATTGGGAAGATTGGGCCAGGCACCATCATTGGTGCACTGGCCCTTTAAATCGCAGAGACCCGGCGCGCGCGCGCCCTAGGGAGCGGGGCCGCGCGCGCCGGGACAGGACCGAGGGAGAGCGAGTCAGGTACGGGGACCGGGGTGCGCATCGCGAGCGGGCGCTACCCGCATCGCGAATCGCACCCCGGCTGAAGGCGGGACCGCAGCGCACCCGGTCAGTGGATCTGACCGGGGCGCTGCAACAACGAAGATGAGGCGAGCGCTCCGGGGAGGAACGGGGACCCGGAGCGCTCGGCGTAACATTGGCAATTCTCCTATATTGCTGTCATAAGTAAAATATTTGTAGCTACTAGGTGGTCTCACCGGTATGTCAGATCAATTTTTGAACCAATCTGTGAAATTTCTGTTGAGGTCTTTTGACTTATTATAAGGCCTTTCAGGTTCTGTTACGTCAGTGTTTAGATCACTAGAACGGTGCTGCAAACTATTCTATTCTAGCCAGTAAGAACACTGGAACCATGATAGAAATGAAAACCAATGAGTCTATGCTTCACTACTTCCCTGCATGTCCATGTAAGAGAAGCTGTCTGGAAGATAGTAGTAAATATATTGGGGGAGGGGGGGATTTATCAAAACCTGTGCAGAGAAAAAGCGGAGCCCATTGGAACCAGAATGTTTTAAAAATAGGCATCCTATTTCAAAGTAAATATATAAATACATATATATATATACTGTATATATATATATATATATATATATATATATATATATATATATATATATATATATATATATATATATAATGTGGAACATACATGTGGTTTGGATGTCTATACAATGGGGGTCAGCTTTTGAAGCAGACACAGAGACAATACATTAGAAAGATCTTAGAAATAGTTTAAAGCAAAGAAAGACTAGGACAGACAAAAATGAACTAGGACAGACATAGCCAGAAGTATAAAGGGGAGCAGCAGAGTTTCAAACTTTAAAAGCTTTCACAGGTTAAAAAAGGAAAATCTGAAACCAAAACTGAGATGTAAGTGGTGTGAGTAGAAAGCTGCGGAATGATAGACAGATAGCTCTTGCGGCAGATTACACCAGAACTATAAAGGGGAAGGTGAGAAGAAGGTACGCTGTTCCCTTTGAACTGTATTTCTACATTTCATCGTATGTCAGTTTATATAAGGCTGCAAGGCTGTAGAATACAGAACTCTTCTTATAATTCACTCTCAGTTTATGTAGTGACAGCTGATGAAAGGCAATGGGCAACAACTGTGTACTCTACCTAGTGCTCTCCGGAGTATTTTTCACCAAAGCATAGCTATGGGCTGTGCCAGCCTATCTTCAATCTTCCTGCCAATGCTTTTCTATTTGTTCTCAAATTGGTTTGATTGAAAGGAAGAGAAACTTTTCTGTTTCAATCCTTAAGCAACTACAATCACTATGTTTTACTTCCAGACATAGGATATTAAAAATAGGTTTTTGAAAGTATCCTTTCTTCGCTTCAAAAATACATTACACAACTGTATCCCACTGCTCAACATTACGAAAAAATAAAGAAATACCCAATTTTCCATGCATTCTATTTCTCTTCATGTTTGTCTGTGGTGCTGTTTAACAAAACAAACATTTTGTTTAATTTGTTACCATATTTTGCTGTGTAATTGCTGCTGCATATTTTCCTACCCATTAAAGTCAATGGAAAGCAAAATATGCAGTTGATTTTGTTACCCATTGACCAATACAATGAAAAATATGTTATGAGTGACCCTACACTTAAAGGAGTACTCCGCCCCCTAGACATGTTATCCCCTATCCAAAGGGGAGGCACTGCTGTGTTCATAAACACAGAAGCTAGGGGCTTCCAAGTTTGTGACGTCACACCACGCCCCCTCCATTAATGCCTATGGGAGGGGGTGCAACGTTCTGACAGACCTGAATGGAGGGGGCGTGACGGCAGTGATCCTCCGTCATCCGGCACAAAGCAAAGTTTGCTCTGTGCCTTAGGTCACGGGAGCCCGCCACAAGGCAGGATGGGCTTGCTGTGGCAGCCGACACCCAGGTTGCTACCCCTGACACGGCTCGACCACACAGGTAGCTGGGAAAGGCAAGGCACCGAAGCATAAGGGAATAGCGTAGTCAGGCGTAGCAGAGGGTCAGAGCAGGCGGCAAAGGTGCACAGTCAAAGAACGTAGCGGGAAAGTCTGGATAGACGCATAAGGCAGACAGGCAAAATGGAACCCTTAATCTCATCATACATCCTGTTATTTTCATTACCTTAAAGGCGTTTTAAGTCTAAACTGATTAATTATGTGAAATTAAACAATGTACATGGATTTCTGAAAATGTGAGATATACAATTAATCCCCCATGTGCTCTTTTTGATTTGCCCTGTCGCCCTTGGCTATGACCATCTAAGGCTATTCACTGATATAGTCTGGCATGCTCAATCTAACTACAAATTGCTTATTAATTCCCTGTGTATGCAAGAAGGGGACTGTTGGAAAGTGCATGACAACAACAGAGTCACAGTTCAGAGAAGAAACCAGAAAGTGATTACATCTATGAGGTAGAAAAATAGTACAGGGATGTAGGTCATTTTACTTAACTTTTTTAAACATTAGACAATAAACAACAATATTTCTTGTGTCATGTGTCAAGTAAACAATAATACATGATATTTTGCAAGAATATGCAAATTATGAAGTTTCAATTACAACAAGTTCAAATTCTATTGGTCAATAGAGAAGGAAAAAAGTAAAAGGTAAACAGTAGATAGAACACAGTTTATACATCTTGGGTGTGAATACCATGGTTAGTATTCTATACTGTATTTTTCTGTTTAGGTGTGTATTCACACACTAGTTTGTTCAGAGCAGTTTGCTAATCTACCTGGATAGGGAATAGTTAATGCTCTGAACGAATGAGAACTCGGGTGGAGTTATTTAACCAGAATTCTCCTGCATTCTGGTGCTGGTTATTGTGAAATACACTTTCAAGTCTGCTTGAGCATTTACCTTGTATTTATCTGAGTTTTAGCCATGGTTAAATAATCTTGTTCTTTGTAGATTTTAGTCTGTGTTACATTTGTCTGTTTTAGGATTGTAAATCCTTTCTGTTATGTATCTGTTAACACTATGTATCTTGTTACCTGTGCTCTGTATATTTATATTCCTGTTTGGTATCCTGGAGCCTATTCAGACTCATCTGGTGCTAGTCTAGTGTTTCATGTATTATATTTCTGCTTCCTACTGGGTCAGCATCTTGTCCACATGGTCGAGTGTGTCGGCTGGCCAGTAACCTATTTGGCTTTATTATTAATGGCTACTTCTTTTGTGGAGTGGGGTGTCCAGTTTGTTTGTTCTGTGTTCCAGTGTGAACAGTGTCCTATATTTATATCCTGTTTGGTTGATCTGATCTTTTTCCTTGTACTTGTTCCTGTTTGAGAACAGTGTTGTATGTTCCTGTAACAGTTTGCCTGTTTATATTCTTCCCCGTTTGTATTTGTATCCTGTTTGGTATTTTTGGTTGTCTAGTAGTTTTCAGTTTCTATTCTGGCCTGTGACCGACTATGTATATTATGTGTTTTTACGCCACTGCACTTTAGCGCAGGTAGGAACCAGCGCCCAGTTGTCGATCCATCGTTTAGGATGGATGGACAAATAGGCAGGGAGAGATGTTTAAAGGTGAGTTTAGAGCTCATGGTCTGTGAAACCTATTCTATAAATCTTATCTTTATTCATTATAAACATAAAACTCTTTATAATAACTTTATTAAGATTGGTTTTCTTATATAAAAGTGGTTCTGGTTACAGTAGATCTTTATTGTAGAAAAAAAGTAAAGAAAGTATTTATTGCGATGAAAACACAACAGTGTATTGTAGTATCTCCACAGCCAAAGTTTCCTCTGGGGTTTCTCCCTGCTGCTCATTTGTACAATAAAACCTGAATATCTGGTATATAGATGGTGTGTATGATAGGCTAATTATGTTGCTGATAAAAGAAAGAGAAATTGTAATGATAATAATTGATGTAGCCCCTAACTGTATAGGGAGTTGATGGATTGAGCTTTACATCTGTATGTGGTGCACATCGGACTTTCCAAAGTTTGCTTTATGGGAAACCCTTTTTAAATACAAACTATTAAAACGGTTATCCAGGAGTAGAAAAACATGAATGCTCTCTTCCAAAAACAGTGCCACTCTTACCCTCAGGTTGTATGTGGTATTACAGCTCAGTTCCATTAAAGGGAATGGAGCAGTGTTGTGATACCACATACAACCTGAGCTGTGGCGCTGTTTTTGGAAGAAATTAGCTCTGCTTTTCTATTCCTAGATAACCCCTTTAACATTTTAAAATGTTTTTTTTTTTTTTATGTTCTATCATCTAACTAACATAAACAAAGAATAAAACCATTACTGTACTTTAGAATAAAACCATTGCTTTCGATCAATCCTTCATGGTAATAATAACATTCTGTCCCAATGAGACACAACTTCTTAAAGATTATTCATCAGCCGATAAAGTTTAAATTAAAATACATAAAGGATTATATAGTTTAAGTTAAAAATAGCAAATGCTTAAGGTGTCTCTTACTAATAAGATTATAATGTTTTCTTACTATGTAAAATATACATCAAGGACCACAAGCTATTAATGTAGAAGTGACTCCTGGGTGTTTTTTCTCTCTTCTTACTTCAGTTAGCTTTGTAGGGAACACAAATATAAATTCAAATTTGCTTGAAAAGTCTATTAAGAGTAATAATAGTGCAAACTGTGGCAGATGGCTGAGCTAATACATAAGAATGTTGGCTCTTGATCCTTTTTCAGTTTATTCTTTTCTTAGGCATGTTTTATAACAGACAGCTATTTATGCTCCCTGAAAGCATTAAGACGTGACAAGGTTATGTATGTTTATTAGTTGGAATTATATTTGATGGCGGAGCGGGCATGTAATAGGTTTGATGAAACTGGCATTGGCTAAGAGCGACGCTAGTTGCTGTGATCACCTTTGTATGATCCAATTTTTCTACGAATTGGTGTCAGAAAATTGCACAAGGGCTTCAGGTTTGTTATTCACTTTAAATGCCCTCTTTTTACGCTTGCTTAAATTTAAAGTCCTAAAATCTGCACCAAAATTCCTGAGCATGTTCTATCAAATAGAAAGAGTGCTAAGGTGTTTTGGGCAGTTCTATCAGTTTAGTAGTGGTGTACAAGGTGTATTCTATGCATGAAATTATATTTATTTATAATAAATACTGCTTTCTGATATTATTCCAACTTGGTATTGGGCAGGTATCTTACATATGTATTGACAGATACTTATGGCTATTCCAAAAGGGCTATTCCGAGGAGAAGAAAAAAAATATTTTAAAATCAGATAGTGGCATAAAGTTATACAGATTTGTAAATTATTCCAATTTAAAAAAATGAAGCCTTACAGTACTTCTCAGCTGCTGTATGCCACAGAGAAAGTGATGTAGTTTTTTCCAATCCAACAGGGTACTCTCTGCTGCCTCCTTTGTCCATGGCAGGAACTGTCCAGAGCATGAACAAACTGCCAGACCAAAACTCTTGTTCTCTGACAATGACAGAAGGAGCACTGTGTCGGGTTGGAAAGACCCACACATTTTTTCCAGGTTATTTTCTCATGTAGAAAGAGACAATAGCCATTTTCACCAACACTTATACCACTTCTGAACTACAATAATCAGAAAATCAATGCATCCCTAAGAAAATTACAATATCAGTGACTGGATGATATAACCTTATGTTCTACGTCCTTTTGCCATGGGCACGTTATGTTGGTATAATCTCTTACTGACCCACCTTTTTTTTTACACGTTCAAAGTGTAGGGTTAAAAATACTTAATTTTTCTACAATAAATTGAATGCATCACTATGTTTTGATCATGAAAGGCAAGTAATGATCTCAGTTGGAAATAAAAACTAGAATGCCAAAAAAAGCTAAACAATTAAGCAACTGCCATTTGCTAAGCGGCGGGAGTTATTGGTAAGAAGTGCATGTTCCAGCGAGATAAGGAATTAGCTTTCACTGCACAGGAGACGTGACAAAGCCTCATAGATAACAATTGTTAGGGTAACTTTTACAGCACAATAGGCAACTTATTCATGTCCTTAGGTAGGTTTATACACTTGAGTTATGGCTGGAATGTAAAGCATCCATTTATTGTTTCATAGGCAGTTATGCGCCTATAAAATAGTGTGAAATTAATTTGCTAGTTAATTGATTTAATTGTAATAGTTTAACTCAGCCTGACATACCATATGGTTTGAAAGTTATATCATCAATAATACTGGATATGTTTCACCCTTTTTGGTGTCACCCTTCTGTAATACATGTTTCTGATGTTTGAATCAGGGCAATTCTAACCAGGCGCTCAGCCATTTCCATTAGTCCCACAGAGTATGAATGGGGTGGAAAGAATATTGACAACTGCCCCTGCATTCAAATTCCTCTTTATTATAGTCATACAATTGAAGAAAAAAATCACATTATAGAAATGGTAAATAGAGGGGAAAAAATGTGTCTTGAATGATCACTCTTGTATGTTTCTCACAAAACAGTTCTGTAGCCACCTCAATTGCAATGAACATAGATTCATTTGGTACGGATAAAAATTGAGGCATTTTGGCACTCATTGGGGACTTGGTTGGTACATTTAACACTCATACAATAGATATTTGTGAAATTTATGTGGTAGAGAAAAACATAATAGGGAGCTCACTGGTATCCTGAGTACCCTGTTCTTCCTTATCACCACCATCTAAGTGTGGAGGGATTGCAGAAGTCTTTTGTTAAGCATTTGTCGAAGCCATGACTGGGAAAACACTTTTTAACATATTTGTATATTTGTTATGCAAAAGAAGACCTGTCGTGCAGATTGCAATGCAATAAAATTGGTATTCCCATCTTAGACATGTAAGGCATATGGACAAGATCAATACCTATCTCTAGAACTGCAGTTCCCCAGTGGCCATAGGCTCTTAGTCATTGGCATTCCAGTGGAGTATACAGGCACTTCGATTTGTTGTATTTGTGTCATTCACTTAATTTATTCTCCGGACACATGCTTTGGCAATGCCCACCAACTCTAAGCTACCTTTGACTCCAAAAACAGCTCCTGAGCAGTGGCTAATAATGACAGAGTGAAATGTTCACCTTAAAGGAGTACTGTGGTGCTAAACAATTTAACCCTTATCCAAAAGATAGGGGATAAGTGTCTGATCACAGGGGTGCCAACCACCGGGACCCCCACAATCTCCTGCCTGGTGCTCCACTATACTTGTAGACAAAGCAATCTCAACTCCCTGCATGGGGACTGTCAAACCTCACATGAAGCGGTGGTCAACATGTCCCCTCCATGTATCTCTACGGCAGAGCCGGAGATACACGAATGCTGAATCTCTAGATCTCAGGTGTGTTGGTGGCTTTGTGCAGGGTTTGGCACCTCTCTGTTCATAAGGAGTGCATGGCGCTGCATGGGAGATTGCAAGGGGCCCAGCAGCTGGCAAATATGTATCCTGATTGTTGTAGTCTTGCCAAGTTGTTGGAAGATTTAAACAGATATCTTGTCACCAGACCATCAGCAGAGGTACACTGAAAAAATCTCAAGCCATCTAGTAATTATCAGCTGCTGTATGCCCCGTAGGAAGTTGTGTAGTCTTTCCAGTCAGCAACACCATGCTTGTTGCTTGATTAGTCTGTTCCATAACTACCATTGACTTCTATGGGTAGAGAAAAGTATCCAGAAGTAGGGGATCACAAGACTCTCGTTATTAGAGTTTGTAACTTTTCTCATTTCCTTTGGATCTAACATATTTGTTTGTGAGAGAAAAACCCCTTCTCATACTTTTATTCTATACTATAAAATCTTAATTATATTTTTCCTTTAGCTACTGCTAATAACATGGATATCTTATACTTAATTTGGTATGTACATAACACATACATTTATATTCATATGTATTTCTTGTGGTATTGTCTTGCTCAACTCCATATCCCTTCATCTTACTTATTCAAGATATACAGTTGAGAAAATGTTTTTGTTGTTTTTATTAGTGAGAAAGTAAAAATAGTATTCATGCTAAATCTATAATTTCCATACAATGTCATGGGCATTGCTATAGCCTAACTGGGGACTTGACCTGTTATCACAGGCGTAAGGAGAAAATGGTCACTTGCTGACTGCAGTGGCTACTGCTAGGCAACAGTCAATCATAGTAAGGAAGAATTAAGTTGCAAATGTTGGTGCATGCCATATTTGCTTTAAAATGTATTGTTTTTATCTTCACTTTTGAAAAGTTTTGAGAGTTATGTGAGGGTTTCTGGTTAGTAGCATCCCAACAGATTTATCATTTCCAAAATAAGAAACTGGTACAAATTATAGCGCAAATCTATATTTAAAATTCTGTCCCAGGACAGTCAAAGATGTATTACATTTATTAAGAGGCACTCACTTAAAGATGTACTTTCAGCTGACTGTTAAGCTGTCATGTGTGTGCTTGGGAAATAGCACTATTTATGGCATTTATATAACTTATATCTGGGATTTGTCATCAGTTTTTCCCTCTGCAACCTCTATCTCAGTTTTCTCTGAGTAACTCTGACTGTACCTTCTCCCCCTACCTCGCCATAAAATTATATGGGCAGCACGTGACCTGATCTCTCAGTGAACTATCAACAACTGATGGCTAACCTTATAAACTGTCTTGTCTGTCAAGACAAATTTTAAAGTGAAATAAGAGTAGATGATCAGTGCAAGAGGTGTGTAGGGAGAAGAAGCCTAAAAAGACCCATTGTAAAGTTTCTATTGTACTTTTGATTTATTAAATGTTTTCTACTTATTTAATACATTTGAGGCAATTTACTCCAATCTATTTTGGTTTATGAATTACATCTGAAATTCTATTCTGAATAAATATTCTCATTAGTCTCTGCCTGAGAGAACTGAGAGAAGGCATGAAGAAGTGAATCACTAAGGAAGTTGTATAGGATTATCACTTTATAGTCGTACAACCATTTTATCATACATGCATGACTATGTTGTCTCATCTCCATGTCCATGTTATCTTAGGCTCCTAATGTAATGACTCTCATTGTATTTCTTTTGATTTCCCTCACAGCTATTTGAATTCATGAACTTCCTGGCAGAGAACTTCATCTTCTGTTACATGGGGCTGGCCTTGTTTACCTTCCAGAACCACATCTATAATGCTCTCTTTATATGTGGTGCAGTTGTATCCTTTTCATCCAAAAAATCCAAACCAAGCCAGTTCTGCTCTCCTAAGAGTCAAGAATAGAGATTGAAATCAGAAAACATAATCCAAGTTTCGATGTTAATCCAAAGCGCATTTTATTGAAATGTAATTAAATCGGCACGGTTTCCCTTTCAGATGTTTCCAGGGTCGCGTCAGGTTTGATATTACGGGCTTGTTCTTTGATTAAAACTCAACCACATGTGGATGGAATTAAAGAGATAATATGTATTTAATGCTTTGTGATGACAGGAAGTATTTTACCTTTGTAGATAAATGAACTGTAAATGGTTTACAATATTTTAGCAAGAAATATAGTTTTTTTCTTAATATGTTTTAATCATTTAAGATCATCTAGGTATGTAGTTTCAGATGGACATGCTGCACCCCTCTTTTACAGTACATTAGGTAGAGTCCTATTAGTGGTGTCCAAGCTGTGGCCCTCCAGATGTTGCAAAACTACAACTCCCAGCATGCCCAGGCAGCAAGCGGCTGACCACAGATTGTAGACCATTGTTCTAAGAGAACAAAATGTTTGAGCATGTTAAAATCCATCATGCCTGGTCCTTATGTTCATTCACCTCCATAAACATATAATGGCTAACCAGTACTCCAACATTCATGGGTAAAGTTACTTAAACTAAATAAAATTTACCTGAATTAAATTTAAACATTTTGTGTCTGGGCTTTGTCATCATATTTCCCTCTTCAGGTTCTATCTCAGTTTTCCCTTAGCCATTGTAACTGTACATTCTACCTCTACCCTTTCCATAAAATGTTATGGAAAGCATGTAAACTGATCTATCAGTAAAATTCGCAAGGAGGTTAGGGCTGTAGAGCCGGTTGAAGTTGATACGCAATTAAAAAGTAGACAGCTTCAAGGGGATAGATAAGTGCAGCCAAAATCAGACATAGGCTTTATTTATATTAGTATACTTTGCTCATAGGACTTATGAAAGAATAATTCTTTGTCAATTTTTTGTACTTTCATGCCCCTCGAGTTTCAGCATTCTTCTGGGCTATAACTTACTGGCTTCTCATGGAAGATGAGCTGCACAGGAAGATGGGAAAAGCTTGATACGACAGTAATTCATAGCCCAGAAGAATGCTTATCCATGTTTAAGTAAAATTGTAAGTGGCCCCAAAACATATTAAAACAACAAACTTGTTGATACTTACCTTTAGGATCCCATGCTGAGCCCCCGTTCACCCTTTGGTCAGTACTCCGGTCATGAATGCGCGGTCATGCCAAGAGTACAGAGCATAACCATAGAGGCAGTTGATTGGCTGCGGCGGTCACATGACCTCTGCTCCTAAATCAAGAGGGAAGTGCTGAACGGAGGGTGAACGTGGGCTCAGCGTGGGATCCCAGAGGTAAGTATCAGCTAGCTTGTTGTTTTAAAACGGTTTGGGGTCTTTTGCAATTTTACATAAAACATATACAACCCCTTTAACCTCAGGTGGCTTAAAAGTACAAAAAAAAAACTTCCTCTGATCCCTTTTTGCCATATCGGATTATATTGGCACAAGGGGATTAAGTATCGTATTAGTATAAAGGTAAGAACACGACTTTTGTCCGAGGGGGTACCAGCGGACATACTTTCAGCCTTTGGGGGTACTGTCACCAAAAAAGGTTGAGAACCACTGCTTTATACTGTGTAAGAAATATGAAGCTTTTATGTTCCTTTTTACAAGCAACAGTCATTTCATAGATTGCTATATGTGTGATATTGGAAATGAAATGCTCAACGACCCATGTATTGTTCCTTAATTCAAGATACACAGCTATCAATCTTTGTTGCAAGAGCTTGTAACATATATCCGCTTACATTTCTCTTGAATTTGGGTCGTAAAAGAAGAATTCCACGGAATTTCCAACACATGATGATGTTCTCTGGTGAGTACAAGTTAGACCTGAATCCTAGAATAAAAAATATTTCCTTATTTATTACTATTTCTTATTGATCACTTGCAACTAATTCATAAAGCAGAAGTGACTTTATTTAGAGAGAAGATTTATTTTGATTGTCATGTTTGATGCCTTGGCAGATTGTTCACTTGCCACAAATATGTTGTAACAGAACAATATAGCTGTAATTATAACATTGTACAGTTTGGATCAATTCTTAAATCCATGCCTGTTACAGTAAGTAATGTATAGAAAATGGTGTTAAAAATACTGTACATACTGTGTTAATGTGAATATTAATATTTATTAATATTTTGTGGTAAACGTTCCTTTTTTACCCAGGTAAATATTGAACACAGTGTTGTATAAATAGTGCATACAGTACCCAAACAGTGAATACATTGTCCAGATAAATATTGAATACATTGTCTTGATAAATAATGGATAGTCCAATGATTTCAGTACTTATTATATTGCCTAGCTTAGTATTTTCTAAACAGTGTGTCTCCAGCTGTTGAAAAACTACAATTTCCAGCATGCCCAGACAGCCAAAGGCTGTCTGGGCATGCTAGAAGTTGTAGTTTTGCAACAGCTGGAGACACACTGTTTGGAAAACACTGTCCTAGATAGACTTTTCAAAGAAGAATGAATTAGCCGCACTCACTGGATTCAAGCATGAAACAGGCGCTGTTCTTTATTTTCAAAAGTGCAGTAAAAACATCAGTTGCAATAGGACGCACAAGATGGTATAGACTCCATGAGTCAAATCATCCACGGGTGACAGCTGTTGCGCGTGCGCATGCACACTTCATCAGACCCTACCTTCTTCCATGTATGTCACCATTAAATACTCTTATCTGGTGACAAACCCGAAAGGAGGTTCTAAAGTTATCATTAAAACATCTCTTAAAAACAACATAATATCGAATGAAAAATAACTACATATCCAATGCATGCAATGTACTTATACTATGTACAAGAAGACACTGAAATCCAATCTTTCATTTAACCTCTTGGGGAGGCAGGGCATATGCATACGCCCTGCATCCCGGATCCTTAAGGACACAGGGCGTACCTGTATGCCCTGAGTATTTCCAGTCCCCGCCGCTCGCTGGGCGGGGACCAGATCGGGATGCCTGCTGAAATCATTCAGCAGGCATCCTGTGACAATGCCTGGGGGGGTTCCTGAGACCCCCCCCCCCCATGTTGTCGATCGGCGTATATCGCAGATCATTTAAGATCGTCGATTTGCGGCAAAACCGGGTCAATCGGTTCCCCGGTGACCCAGAAAAAAAGGATGATAGGCGCCGTCTGAGACGAATCAGGACTCCTGCTGACGAATCAGGACTCAAGCAGATGAGTCAGGACTCCTGCTATTTCGGAGGGTGAGAGCGGGTGCCGGGAGTCGTTACCTGGTGTGGGGATCAGGGCCCCTGGAGTGGAGACAGCGGTGGCAGCAGCAGGTGGATCTACAGAGCGCAGCAGCAGGAGGTAAGGCTGGCCTCCTGCTGTTGCTTAGCAACAACTCCCAGCATGCACAAATGGGCAATCTGGGAGTTGTTGTTATGCAACAGCAGAAGGCACACCTACAACTCCCAGCATGCCCTTTGGTAGTTTGTGCATGCTGGGGGTTGTAGTAACAGCTGGAGGCACTTTTTTTTGCATCCAGATGTTGCATAATTACAACCCTCAGCATGCACGGACAGCCAAAGGGCATGCTGGGAGTTGCAGTAGTGTGCCTCCAGCTGTTGCTTAACTACATGCCCTAGCATGCCCTTTGGCTGTCTGTGCATGCTGAGAGCTTTTGCAACAGCTGAAAGCACACTGGTTGTAAAACACTGAGTTTGTTATCTAACTTAGTGTTTGGCAACCAGTGACTCCAGATGTTACAAACTACAACTCTCAGCATGCACTGGTGTACCGTACATGCTGGGAGTTGTAGTTTTGCAACAACTGGATGCACACTGGTTGCTAAATACTGAGTTAAGTAACAAACTGTCAGTGTTTTACAACCGGTGTGTCTCCAGCTGTTGCATAACTACAACCCCCAGCATGCACGGACAGCCAAAGGGCATGCTGGGAGTTGTAGTTTTGCAACAGCTGGATGTTTTCCCCCCCTCCATGTGAATGTACAGGGTATATTCACACAGGTTGAGGTTTACAGTGAGTTTCTGGCTTCAAGTTTGAGATGCAGCAATTTTTCCGCTGCAGCTCAAACTCCTAGCGGGAAGCTTGCTGTGAACCTCCGCCCATGTGAGAGTACCCTAAAAACACTACACTACACAAAATAACAAAGTAAAACACTACATATACATATACCCCTACACAGTTACCCCCCCTTCAACACAAATGAAAAACTTCTCTTACAGCAGTATTTCCAAAACGGAGCCTCCAGCTATTGCAAAACAACAACTTCCAGTATTGCCGAACAGCCATTCCATTGACTGTCCTGACATGCTGGGAGTTTTGCAACAGCTGGAGGCACCCTGTTTGGGAAACACAGCCGTAGGGTAATTTTAGTGTAGGAGGCAAGTGTAATTCTTGCATCCGTGTCCATCCCTATGCAAATCCCTAATTTAGGCCTCCAATGCGCATGGCATTCTCTCACTTCGGAGCCTGTCGTATTTCAAGGCAACAGTTTAGTGCCACATATGGGGTATTTCCGTACTCTGTTATTATAAAAAAAAAAAAAGAGGTAAAAGGAAAAGAGAGAAGGACCCCAAAATGTATAACACAATTTCTCTTGAGTACGAAAATGCCCATTATACGGGCGTAAAATGCTCTGCGGGCACACAACAAGGCTCAGGAGTGAGAGCACACTATGTACATTTGAGGCCTAAATTGGTGATTTGTACAGGGGTGGCTGATTTTACAGCTGTTCTTACATAAACGATAAAAAATAAATACCCACATGCGACCCAATTTTGAAAACTACACTCCTCACGTAATGTAATAAGGGGTACAGTGAGCCTTAACTCCCCATAGGTGTTTGACAAATTTTCGTTAAAGTTGGATGGGAAAATGAAAAAAAAAAACATGTTTTTGCTAAAATGCTGGTGTTAACCTAAATCTTTCATTTTCACAAGGGAAAATAGGAAAAAGTTATAGTAAGAACATACCCCATATGTGGATGTAAAGTGCTCTGCGGGCGAACTACAATGCTCAGAAGAGAAGGAGTGCCATTGGGCTTTTGGGGAGAAAATTTTTCAAAGGTCTCTTTTGCTGCTTTGAAAACATGTGAAAATTAATTTTCTTCATTTTTGCGCGATTAATTTTTTTTGCACAAAATTTTTTTGGGGGATTGCAGCCATATTGTATTTTTTTCCCAACAAAATTGCAGTTTGTCGCCAAAATTTTACATCCCAGAATATTCTGCCGGAAACATCTAACAAAATATTCCATGGTTACTAGTGCCCAGACAAACAATAACTGTAGTTACTGAACAAACAATAAGTGTAGGTTCAGTGACCAAGAAAAAAAAAAAAAAAAAAAAAAATATATATATATATATATATATATATATATATATATATATATATATATATTAATAACCCTTTTCAATAATAATTATTTATTTTCTTTTTTTTATAATTAAAAAAAAAACAATAAAACTACAACCATTTCAATGAAAAAGCTGGTGTGAAAAATGTTGATGTAAACTGGACTCTCACCCCTTTGAAAATATCATATAAAGAAGACAATATATGTGGACACGCCCACTTTTACAAAACTGATGTGAACAGTGGAAACCGCAGCAAAAAGCTCTTTGAAAATGTGGTCGATACTTTTTGCGCCAAAATTTTGGCACAAAATTGATTTTTTTGTGCTCAAAATTCTTTTAGAAATTCCCCCTCTGTGTACTTTATAAAGATTTATGATTTTACTATTGTGCAGTGCTGCTGCTCATGTCACTTCTAGCTATGTAAGCAGTGTACAGCGGGAAAATACTACAGCTCTGTGAAGTGTGAGGTAGAGAAGGAGTGTACGGTAGAGTGAGGGGGGGCTTTCTATATTTGCACAAAATTCATCAAGGACGTGCGCAACTTTTGTAAATTTTGAGCAAGAGTGTAAATTAGACAGCAGTATAAAGGGGTTGATCTGTGTCTACAATAGACACATAATGATAAATGTCCCCCAGTGACCCTAAAAAATTCCCTTGTATATCCTAACAAGTAAACATTAGTCATTATTCCTCTGTCATGACCACTCCAATATTTTAGTATTACATGCAGGCATTCAAATGAGTATGTAATACATGAGGGGATCAGGTCTACCAGATAGGAGATACAGAAAACTCCCTAGAGGGGTCCAAAGTAGGGGACCGACCTTTATGACATCCTCACTCCATAATAGAGAATATGGAAAAAAGTTTTTAGGATGAGTCAAAGGAAAGTTTTGCTAAACTGTATCTTGTTAAGAGACTTTTTTGTATAAATAGATAAATTGTTATTATAACTATAACATCTTGTAGCTATACTGCCACCTACACTAATGATGGTGATCCTAGCAGCCTAGTATACAATTGTCTAGACATTCAATTAAACATAATGAATTACAGTAGGTCCGTATATGTTTTTAAGCCATTGTTGAACACTAGTTCTGTAATTGGTTTTATACATAGGTTGATAATGAATAGAGATGTCATATTTCGTGAGTTCCTGTTCTTGACATGGAATTTCTAGATGCTGTCTCCTGACTTTGTGCCAGCAGACAGATATATAGCATTCTTTATTCCATGGCTGTGTCACTGTCTTTTCCTAATGTTCTATTCAATTAAATTTGAAAGACTTGTAAAATATGCATAATAATGTAAAAAATGTAGAAGTTCCTACGGAAAGCTTAGGCCCGGGCCAGAACATTTTTCTGCATCTTAATGTTGTAGCTAATTACAATTTGCAACATGTCTGTAATGAAGATGGCCAATTAAGTAAGTGATATATTTGTTACACACTGTACGGTGGGATTCATTTCCCAGTAATACCAAATACTGAGAGATCTTTATTTCAGCAGTACAATACAGCTACAATAAAGGATCACAGGATCTCTCATCACAAGTCTTATAAATACAAGGGGTAGCCTCTTAATTCTATGCACTGTTCTGTAGGGAAAACCTCTGCAGTCAATGGAAAGTATGCTTATGGCATGGAGGAACCTCACTGCACTTGTCACAACCAAGTCATAAGATAGTAAAGAGGGTTGTTTAGCATTGGGCTTAAAAGCTGCCCATCATGAGAACAGGAACATCTGCAGTAAAATCCCCAAGGACGTTGCGGGGCATTTATCATTGTCTTCAGAGCTGATTTTGTGTGTATATTTGTTTCACATTTTGGCGCAGCGCTGTACTTCAGGCAACTTTTTGCGCCTTCTTGGTTTACTCTTTCTTTTAAAAAAGTGTGTACAGACCAGCTGTTAAAGGGGTATTCCCCCCCCCCCCTAGACATCATATCCCCTATCCAAAGGATAGGAAATAAGATGTCTGACCCTTGCGATCTCCCTTCTGCACCTGGCGTTCGTTTACAGTGTCGGGTGCAGCACTGAAGGCTTGTGACGTTACGGCCACTCCCCCTCAATGCAAGTCTATGGGAGGGGGCATTGAGGGGGAGTGGCCATGATGTCACGAGGGGGTGTGGCCGTGACGTCATGAACCTCTGCCCCGCATCACCAGTCATCCAGCAAAGAGTTCACTGTGAGCACCGGATGTCTGGGGTGTCGCAGCTGAGATCGCAGTGGCGGGACCCCCGCAATCAGACATCTTATGATAAGATGTCTAGTGGTAGAGTACCCCTTTAAGGTCAGTCTTGTGCAGTGGTAATAAATTTATCAGCTGAGACTTTTTGTGAAAAAAGTCTCTAAACTATACCAGAAAAATGCTTTTATTTGCACATGCAATGAAAAATTCCTCCCTTTATTCTTCTGTGATGGCCATGTTGTGCCTGTGAACGTCAATATATTTGGTAAAAAATAGGCACCATCTTTTTTTTTTAAATACAATAACTGTGTATATTTTGATCTGTGCTTGTATCTTCACTATAGATAATACCCAGTCTATATAGAGTTTAGCGACTAACACATTATTTAGGCAAGTTATTAAGGGAGTTTACACAAGCGTGTAACCTTGAAATGAAGTACAAGTGTGCAATTTTATTGTGGTTTTAATAATTGTATAAATATTATAACCAGTTATCCTTTTGTTTTTATCAGAATTGCCAGTCTTAGCCGTTGACAGCAATAAAACACCCTAGATTGTCATCTAAGGAAAAAAAAATGGCTTAATAACAATTTTCCCTACTAGTTCCTTCCATTAGGATAAACAGGGCAGGGAAAGTGCAAACTAAGAACTCTGTCGCTGCCTACTTGACAGTAACAGACTCTCAACTCTCAAAAATAGGCCCGGTGCATATTAGACTATGCAGCCCATTTTTTTTCGGTAGGGGGTCCCAGCAGTCGGACCCTCACATAAATAAAATTGGCTGCATACTCTAAAATCGTCTTGGTTCAAGTCGCTCTCCAACTGTTGCAAAGCTACAACTCCCATCATGCATGCAGAGCTTCAGGTAAGAGCAACAAAGAGGAACAATACACAGAAAAGGGGATGAAACCCTATACGGAATGATAAGTAGTCTGTCAAACAGCAGTGCTAGAATACCGTCACAGAAAATATCCTCAAAGTGTGACAAACCTAACTGTAGACTCTCAACAACTATAGAAATACAAAATAATGCAGCTACTCAAAAATATGGGCCTATATATATATATATATATATATATATATATATATATATATATATATGTTTTATTTAGACAAGTGCAATGTCCGATGGCCAATCCGGCCGTGCCTTCAACATATCCATACCAACTGCCCTTAATTTTTATTTTGAGCTTTAAAAATCTCTGTTTCTTACCCTTCTTTTTTCTTACATAGTGTGAGCTGCCAGTAGGAGGATGTGGACATGCCCCAGCAGGCGCAACGTCACCGAAGCCTGCTGGGGGAAAGCTTTTGCCCTCACATCTCTGCTGTGCCCCCTGTTGCTCCCTGTACACCTGATTGCTCAGAACTCCTCTTCTGCCTCGAGCGCTGCATTGAGCTTCGGCCAGCGTGCATTGCCCACCTGCTCCCTTTCAGAGGGGGGCCGGATGATGGTGGCGATGTCAGGGAGTGCGGCGGGCACAGCGCTTGCTCCCGCCCATCTGATTGACAAGCAGTGAGCGAGAGCTGTGCCTCGCTCTTTGCCGATGCAACTCCTGAGTTTGGTCTCCTGCCCCGCCTAGCGCCTAAGGAGAGAAATGTGCCTTGAAATTTCATCATGTAACATATATATAAAAAAAAGTTTTACTTGGTGACCATTACTCTTTAACCATTTTGAGCCCTGACCGTCTGGTAATCTACCGTGGTAGTAAACTCTGCTTGCATTGTCCTTGGTCTATCTGACTACTATTCTCATAACCTGTTTTGATAGCAATACCTGTCAATTGTTCAAAAGAATGATAACAGATACATCTATGACGGAAGTGACCTCAGAGATCCCTATATAATGTTTAAAGGGAGAAAATCTCTAAATCCTTTAGAATAGTTTAGCCTTTTGCCAAATATATTGGAACCTAGGGCATTCATATATGTGGAGACTGACCTTTAGTCAACAGCCATTCACTTTTCATTCATCCATAGAACATATGCACATTAACTGGACCTAGTATCAGTGTTGGAGCTGACTTTCATCAGACTTATGTATTGATAATTCCTTGTTTGGACAACTATCAGAGCTAACAATTTACACAGGGATTTTCAGTCTGGCTCTATCACTGACCAAATGCTAAAATATTTACTACTGCATTATTACTGTGGCATTGTGCCTGCTGAAGAGGCATTTGTATGACACTAAAGTAGAGAATGTTAAAATCTTTAATGCAAGCCACTGCAGGTCCACTATTTGGAAATATTTAAATCTTATATCTCTAGCTTGTGTTTTTGTTAAGGTGAACCTGGTAAGGTATGCTTTAAAACCAGGCCGGACTGTTCTTTGGCTCTCTTAAGGACCTTAAAGGGGTATTCCAGGAAAAAACTTATATATATATATATATATATATATATATATATATATATATATATATATATATATATATATATATCAACTGACTCCAGAAATGTAAACAGATTTGTAAATTACTTCTATAAAAAAATCTTAATCCTTTCAGTACTTATGAGCTTCTGAAGTTAAGGTTGTTCTTTTCTGTCTAAGTGCTCTCTGATGACACCTGTCTCGGGTAACGCCCAGTTTAGAAGAGATTTGCTATGGGGATTTGCTTCTAAACTGGGAGTTTCCTGAGACACAGGTCATCAGAGAGGACTTAGACAGAAAAGAGCAACCTTAATTTCAGAAGCTCATAAGTACTGAAAGGATTAAGATTTTTTAATAGAAGTAATGTACAAATCTGTTGAACTTTCTGGAGCCAGTTGATATATATAAAAAAAGTTTTTTCCTGGATAACCCCTTTATTGTCATGTGCAAGGCAGGCTGCACCCTACCATTTACCCCAAGAAATGGTGATGCCGCACAATTTGTTTAAAAAAAGTTGTAGATTTCCAGCTCCCAAAAATACTGATACTGATTAAAAGTCCAAATTTTGGACTTTTAATCAGTATTTTTGGGAGCTGGAAATATACAACTTTTCTTAAGGATCTGTTCATACTAAGCATACGGCTTGGATATTTGTTCCGTACTTCCTAAAGGACACTTGAAATTCCTCCATTCAAAGAATCTACAAGGCGGTGAGCTGGTCTTTCTTTGTCCATGTTTTGTATATTTTGTTGCCGCACAACTTGTTGCCACACTTGTCAATTTATGATTTACTCCACTCTCATTACAAGCACTCTAATACATGTTAACAAGCTATGCACCTGTGTCAGTTTAGTTGGCTCTTCAGTGTCCGGAGGGATAAAAAGTTGGCAAAGTGGCATAAAAAGTAGCAAATTATAGCAAACGTTAAAATTGTGCAATAGTTTGGGCCTTTTATGTCTTCTTAATGCTTTTAAATATTGGGCAAAGTCTCCATTATTCTGACAGATTTATTGTTACTTACAATAAAGTTTTCAACTCAGACTGGACCAATTCTAGCTTGTCTGCTGCCTAAGGTGAAAACTGAAACGGCACACAACCTTCTCGATTGAAAATCATAAGAAAGAAACATTTGAGTTCTGTAAATTTGCAGCGTATAATAGTACAAGCTTAGTGTTTTGTATAGCTTTATATAATAGTCAAACAGTTACATAATAATACACCAAAAAACAAAAAGTGGGAAATTAGTCCCACCAACCGACACCTACAGGTGTAGTGTTACATCAAAAACCGTCACAACTGGAAGAACACTGCAGGTAAGGACATAGTACTCATGTAGTTATGATATATAGACTCTTAGCAAAAATACATATAATCAATAGCAGCCATTAGTTCAAGTAATGTAAGTCTGTAAACTAAATACATAAAGTTCATGGTGCAAGGAACTATCAGACATATAGTAATACTTAAGAATCCCAGAGTCTACAGTAAATAAGCAAGTCTTACCAGTCAGTGTACAGACCCCAACATATGTTTCACTCAGACTACAGAGCTTCCTCAGGGGCATGAGAAATTCCACTGCATGAATTTAACATTAATATAAATGGATTTTTCTGGTAACCCATTCACACCCCAGAATTTCCTTGTCAGAAAATTCTGTTGTGAGTCCCATAGATTTCAATGGGATTCTGCTGCAGTGTGCACACGGTGGATGTTTCTGCCATGAAAATCCCGATTCAGGTGTATGCAGAAGGAATAGACATGTCCATAGAGATATGCAGATTCCGCACGGAAATGCATTTCTCTATATGAGGGCACATTTCTGTGCGGTCCTGGCACCTGCCTGATCACTCAAATGTGCTGAATGTCCGCCTATGTTTTCCGGGCGGACATGCTGCACGGAATTGGCTGTGTGAACATGGCCTTAAACTGTGAAGACTAGCAGCAGAGAAAAAGGTTTCCATTCCTTTAAAGTAAGACTTTGCTGTCTCAATAATAAGGATTTAGTGAGTTAGTTATTAGAGGGCCTTGTGATATATTGCAAGCCATCTTCTTCTATTTAACATAACTACATGTTAAATCAACACTTCCCCATAAAATCGTCTGTGACGATTGGAAGAGTGATAAAATGCAGTGAAATCTGACAAAACCTGAAATCTATCTATTAGATCCTACTTGGGATTATATTTAATGTAATGTAAGACATAAAATCTTATGCTATTACACAATTATTGATATAGCTGGAATTATCCAGCGTAAGCATATAGAGGCCTGTGCTTTAGTCTGTCTTTTGTCTGTACCGAAGCACCTCTAAATGACTATCTGCTCTGTTAGATTGCTAATGAAATGTGCAGACTTGTTTTTCTGCTTTTTATTCATCACCCTTATTCATATTTAATGTTGCGTACACCACCATTTTAAAGCCTTTTCAGGCACTTTGCACAAACTGATCCGATATCTGCCTTCTAAAAGCCGCCGTTTCATTTATCTGCATTGGTGTCTGGCAGCTATTTTCAAGGCTTTAAAAGGTTGAAATCTGTCTTTATCAACAACCTGCAGTCATCTATTATTTTCTCTTAGCATTCCCTTGTCATTCTCTACTGTCTGGTGTTGCACTTTGTTTCTTTCCCAAGCTCTTTGTTTGTCACATTCAAAATCTCAGCCAGAAGAACCTTCTCTTTCGCTCTTTACATAATGCCATGCACCGCAGAGTGCATCAACAGTGATGGCTATTTAACATGACTTTACTATTTTACTATCAACTTTGCAGCCATTTTACCTTTCAGCACTTTTCTTGACCTTCTAAGTGATACGCAGGTGATGACTAGAAGTAGCAAAGATATTTTTGTGCTTTGCAGACACACCAGTATAACATTTACAGCTGGTAGCCACTACTTATGAAATGAAATCTCCGTGAAACGTTAAGTATTATGAGATGTTACATAACTGCAGATCAGAAGAGTGGAAAGTGAAAAATGTCATATAACAAAGTGGAAACCTTATTTGTATATGAAATAGACCAAGGGATGTACAGGGAGAAGTGAGGGGTGTTCTCCTTGTGTTCAATGTCTCCTTGGGAGAGAAACAACTTTCAGTTTGCTTCCATTCTTCTTTGTTAATAATATTGCATTATCTGTGGAATGTGGTATATCTCAGAACTTTTAAATTCCAAATGATGGGACGTTTTAAACAATGCCATCTGTTCAAAAAAGGACCTTACAATACTTAGAAAAAAAACCATTGAGATATATCTACAGTACTTAAAATGTACCTACCATTTCAGGTAACTTCCCTGTGTAAACTGTGTGTGTGCATGAGGAATAGCACTCTTGTCTGGCCAACATGTATCTTGTATATGCCATTTTTCTAAAGATTTCTCCTCTGCAGGTCTTGAGCTGATAGGTGGGCCTAGCCTATGATGGCTCCCATACACCTCACACACATACAAGGATCGGTCCTGCTCTTTTATGTCTTTATACACACCCTTAGAAGGTGTAACAGCATACAGGACATTATAGAATAGTACTGAGTGAATCAAGCCCTGGGATAAGAGCTAATACTAAGCTCTTGTTCAGTCTTTTTGCAGTTACTGCAAATTCTGTCTCTTTCAACCCCCCCCCCCCCCCCACCTATCTTCCTTCTCATCCCTCCTCTCAGTTTAGACTTGTATGAGCAGCATGTAACTTGATCCTCCAGTTAGTTGATGGTCTGTCTTGTAAACGCAAGATATAAAACACTAAGAAATTTGTCTTTTTATAGACCCCTAGGTTCCTTTAAATTAAGAATGGAAATAGGGGTTTCTTGGGAGTGCCAAACATCTTTAAGGTTTCCTCCTTAGTAAGGTTGGAAATTATTGCTCTAGATCTGACATGTGAATTGCATGGATGCACCGATTGATTACACAATCACATGTAGTACTAATAAAAACTATATTACAAATAGAAAAGAAAGCAAAATTGGATCCAGCTTCAATAGCAATAAAACCGTCTTTATTTAAGGGACATACGAGGAACAGCAGAGGTTACGCGTTTCAAGCGGTTTTATTGCTATTGAAGCTGGATCCAACTTTGCTTTCTTTTCTACATTCTCGGTGTTGTCCAGCACCTGGATCCGTGCTCCTGTTGTCCAGGCGGGGTGAGCTGGTTGGACTTTTCTCTATAATACAAATAGTGACAAAACTTTATGTCATAGAATGGTAAAGCAGTACTTGAAGAGAACACACAAACTAGAAAAGTAATGAGTAGAGAATGTCCCTTCTGCAAATGAATTTGTTAAATATACAATCCAACATATCTTGCATTTAGTAAAACAACTGGTTATGTGATAAACTAAGGTCTTGACT
This sequence comes from Hyla sarda, assembly GCF_029499605.1. NCBI lineage: Eukaryota > Metazoa > Chordata > Amphibia > Anura > Hylidae > Hyla > Hyla sarda. Next base: position 103,901,217 of record NC_079191.1, on the reverse strand, counting down.
GATATATAAACCTCCTGCGTAGTGTACTACTTGTAATTATGAGAGTCTGTATATTGTCTGTTATGGCATTTACCTACTGATTGTTTCTCCTGGGACTATTTGTCTGCCAGTACTGTTGCTGGCTATTGTGTGAGGTGCATACACAGCCGCCTGTCAAGAATGGGTCATTAGCTGGGCTTGGAGAGAAGGGATTGTGGATGTTTATTCCATTACCTTCTTGTTATATGTCACCCAGTAAGAAAGAGACAATGTGACTGGTAATCAAGAAGATAATAAATACAGTGTAAAAGACAACGCTCATTATTTTGCTTGTATGAAATGAAAATAATAATAATATGCATCTGTATCATGTCAGCTGTACATGCGCTTTGGTTAGAATAATTTATTCATAATAAAGATATGCAACAGACGCAGACATAGACAAAACAATTCATTCCTATCTATGTCCCTGGAAAGTTTCCAAATAAATGTTAGTTTTATAATAAATGCTTCTAAAAGTAGATCTGATTTTCCTAGGACAACACTAAGGTTCAGTAGTGAAAATTATGGATGACAGTCCTTAACCCCTTAAGGACCGGAGGTTTTTCCGTTTTTGCATTTTCGTTTTTTGCTCCTTGCCTTTAAAAAATCATAACTCTTTCAAATTTACACCTAAAAATCCATATGATGGCTTATTTTTTGCGCCACCAATTCTACTTTGTAATGACGTCAGTCATTTTGCCCAAAAATCTATGGTGAAGCGGGAAAAAAAATCATTGTGCGACAAAATTGAAAAAAAAAACGCTGTTTTGTAACTTTTGGGGGCTTCCGTTTCTACGTAGTACATTTTTCGGTAAAAATGACACCTGATATGTATTCTGTAGGTCCATACGATTAAAATGATACCCTACTTATATAGGTTTGATTTTGTCGTACTTCTGGAAAAAATCATAACTACATGCAGGAAAATTAATACGTTTAAAATTGTCATCTTCTGACCCCTATAACTTTTTTATTTTTCCGTGTATGGGGCGGTATGAGGGCTCATTTTTTGCGCCGTGATCTGAAGTTTTTAACGGTACCATTTTTGCATTGATAGGACTTATTGATCACTTTTTATTCATTTTTAAATGATATAAAAAGTGACCAAAAATGCACTATTTTGGACTTTGGAATTTTTTTGCGCGCACGCCATTGACCGAGCGGTTTAATTAATGATATATTTTTATAATTCGGACATTTCCGCACGCGGTGATACCACATATGTTTATTTTTATTTTTATTTACACTGTGTTTTTTTTTTTATTGGAAAAGGGGGGTGATTCAAACTTTTAATAGGGGAGGAGTTAAATGATCTTTATTCACTTTTTTTTTGCACTTTTTTTTTGCAGTGTTATAGGTCCCATAGGGACCTATAACACTGCACACACTGATCTTCTATGTTGATCACTGGTTTCTCATAAGAAACCAGTGATCAACGATTCTGCCGGATGACTGCTCATGCCTGGATCTCAGGCACTGAGCAGTCATTCGACGATCGGACAGCGAGGAGGCAGGTAGGGGCCCTCCCGCTGTCCTGTCAGCTGTTCGGGATGCCGCGATTTCACCGCGGCTATCCCGAACAGCCCACTGAGCTAGCCGGGATGCTTTCGGTTTCACTTTAGACGCGGCGTTCAACTTTGAACGCCGCGTCTAAAGGGTTAATAGCGCGCGGCACAGCGATCAATGCCGCGCGCTATTAGCCACGGGTCCCGGCCGTTGTTAGAGGCCGGGCCCGACCCGCTATGACGCGGGGCCACGCCGTGGCCCCGCGTTATAGATCGGGAGTGGACACATGACGTTCCAGTACGTCATGTGTCCTTAAGGGGTTAAAGCAGTGTTTTCCAACCAGGATGCCTCCAGCTGTTGCAAAACTACAACTCCCAGCATGCTGGCAATATTAGTCACCTTTCTGGGCCCTTTAAATAGGCCCTTTTAGGCAAAAAAAAATAAAAATAAGATGTGTGCATAAGAGACTTAAGATGCATGTAAAAAGAACTCCAGCATGGATAAGATTCTATGTGTCTCAGTAAGGAGTCCAAATACAGGAAGTGGGGGTGGTAAACAAGGCTCTGTACACTGAGGACAAGCAGGGCTCTGTACACTGAGGACAAGTAGGGCCCTGTGCAGTGAGGACAAGCAGGGCTCTGTACACTGAGGACAAGCAGGGCACTGTACACTGAGGACAAGCAGGGCTCTGTTCACTGAAGACAAGCAGGGCTCTGTTCACTGAGGACAAGCAGGGTTCTGTACACCGAGGGCAAGCAGGGCTCTGTGCACTGAGGATAAGCAGGGCTCTGTACACTGAGGACAAGAAGGGCTCTGTACACTGAGGACAAGCAGGGCTCTGTTCACTGAGGAAAAGCAGGGCTCTGTTCACTGAAGTCAAGCAGGGCTCTGTTCACTGAGGACAAGCAGGGCTCTATACACTGAGGACAAGCAGGGCTCTGTACATTGAGGACAAGCAGGGCTCTGTTCACTGAGGACAAGCAGGGCTCTGTACACTGAGGACAAGCAGGGCTCTGTGCACTGAGGACAAGCAGGGCTCTGTGCACTGAGGATAAGCAGGGCTCTGTACACTGAGGACAAGCAGGGCTCTGTACACTGAGAATAAGCAGGGCTCTGTACACTGAGGACAAGCAGGGCTCTGTACACTGATGACAAGCAGGGCTATGTACACTGAGGAAAAGCAGGGCTCTGTTCACTAAAGACAAGCAGGGCTCTGTTCACTGAGGACAAGAAGGGCTCTGTACAATGACGACAAGCAGGCTCTATACACTGAGGACAAGCAGGGCTCTGTTCACTGAAGATAAGAAGGGCTCTGTACACTGAGGACAAGCAGGGCTCTGTACACTGAGGACAAGCAGGGCTCTGTTCCCTGAGGACAAGCAGGGCTCTGTGCCATGAGGACAAGCAGGGCTCTGTGCCATGAGGACAAGCAGGGCTCTGTGCACTGAGAATAAGCAGGGCTCTGTACACTGAGGACAAGCAGGGCTCTGTACACTGAGGACAAGAAGGGCTCTGTACACTGAGGACAAGAAGGGCTCTGTACACTGAGGACAAGAAGGGCTCTGTACACTGAGGACAAGCGGGGCTCTAAACATTGAGGACAAGCAGGGTTCTGTGCAGTGAGGACAAGCAGGTCTCTGTTCACTGAGGACAACCAGAGCTCTGTACACTGAGGACAAGCAGGGCTCTGTGCAGTGAGGACAAGCAGGGCTCTGTACACTGAGGACAAGCAGGGCTCTGTGCACTGAGGACAAGCAGGGCTCTGTACACTGAGGACAAGCAGGGCACTGTGCAGTGAGGTTAAGCATGGCTCTGTGCAGTGAGGACAAGCAGGGCTCTGTACACTGAGGACAAGCAGGGCACTGTTCACTGAGGACAAGCAGGGCTCTGTACACTGAGTACAAGCAGGGCTCTGTACACTGAGGACAAGCAGGGCTCTGTGCACTGAGGACAAGCAGGGCTCTGTGCACTGAGAACAAGCAGGGCTCTGTACACTGATGACAAGCAGGGCTCTGTGCAGTGAGGTTAAGCATGGCTCTGTGCAGTGAGGACAAGCAGGGCTCTGTGCACTGAGGACAAGCAGGACTCTGTACACTGAGAACAAGCAGGACTATGTACATTGAGGACAAGCAGGGGTCTGTGCACTGAGGACAAGCAGAGCTCTGTACATTGAGGACAAGCAGGGCTCTGTGCAGTGAGGACAAGCAGGGCTCTGTACACTGTGGACAAGCAGGGCTCTGTGTACTGAGGACAAGCAGGGCTCTGTGCAGTGAGGATCTGTGACATGCTCCAGGCTCACACAGCAGGATGATTGACAAGCCAAGAGCCTGCACAGAGCCCTTCTTGTCCAGCCCTCACTTCCTGTATTTGGACTCCTCACAGAAACACACAGGCAACAGTTGCAAGGACAGCATTTTTTCACCCAAAAATAGACACATTTTTTTTAACCAATGTATCTTATTAGAGATGAGCAAACTTATAGTAAATTTGATTCGTCAGGAACTTCTCGCCTCGGCAGTTGATGACATCCTGCATGAATTAGTTCAGCTTTCAGGTGCTCCCGTGGGCCGGAAAAGGTGGATACAGTTCTAGGAGACTCTTTCCTAGGACTGTATCCACCTTTTCCAGCCCACCGGAGCACCAGAAACTGAACTCATTTATGCAGGATAAGTCATCAACTTCCGAGCCGAGAAGTTTGTGGCGAATCGAATTTACTGTAAGTTCGCTCATCTCTAGATATTATAAATACACATAAAATAGTATTATCTACATTATCTCAAAAGTTTCGGCTAACAACAGGTACACTTTAAATCTAATTTTATCTAATGTTATTGTACAAGTGAAATTTGTTGTATAGGCGTCACATTGAATAAAACTGTAAATCTTCTAGCTGTTTTATGTATCACATTCCACTATGCCATATAGTACACTGTCAAATATAGTATGACTGAATGCTAGAAATTATCCTATGAAAGGCTACTCACCATATAGGTGATAAATGTATGATCAACCACTGGGACCCCCATTAAGCACTAGAATGGATCCTTAGCCCCCCATTTCTCTTTAATCACTGTTAGGAGCAGTTTGAATGGAGCAGTTGTTAGGCATTGTCTGTCCGCCCATGACACTTCATTCTTCCTAGTGTTCTAGTGATTGTTAGGGCTTCCAGTTATGATACATTTGTAACCTATCCTCTGGATAATCCATAATGCTTTTCATAGTAAAACCCCTTTAATCTATTAAAGTCATTTATTAGTTTGAAATCTCTTTTCATTGTTATCATATAAATTCTTTATCATACACAATTTTGTTCCACAGGTTTACGTGGTGCTATTGCTTTTGCACTTGCTATTCGAGATACAGATTCTCAGCCAAAACAGATTATGTTCACCACAACGTTGTTGGTTGTCTTCTTCACAGTGTGGGTATTTGGAGGGGGTACGACACCAATGCTGACTTGGCTCCAAATCAGGTTAGTGTTTTAAAGAATTTGTGAATGCAGTATCCATTTCTTTCCTGTATCCATATAAATAGTGCATTATGTTCCTGTAATTATTTATTGGGACAGTACACGAAGGTCATATATTTACTCTTATTGCCTAAAAAATGCTGTTGTATAGTAATGTATTCCTACATGGAAACCATGTGCAGTAAGAAATTCTACATTCTCACTATACAGAACGGGGGCCCACTGTGTTGGTCTTATTTACCAGACCCTTTATTTAACCATACCCACACCCCAAACCTAGAACACAAAGTTTATACAGTGGTCCCTCAACATATAATGGTAATCGGTTCCAAATGGACCATCGTTTGTTGAAACCATTGTATGTTGAGGGATCCGTCATGTGTCCCCGCCGCTCCGGACCGTCACCACTCATCACTGCTGCCCTGGATGTCGCCTTCCCTCGCTGTTGCCGCGTCCCCAGGGTGTCCCCGATGCTCCGGCAAGGCCTCTGCTTCCCCGGCATCCTCGCTCTCCGTCTCCGCCATCACGTCGCTACGCACGCCACTCGTACTGGATGATGGGACGGCGTGCGCAGCGACGTGATGACGATGATGGGGAGCGCCGACGAGGGAGGGGATCCCGAAGAGGACGTGCCGGAGCCCCGAGGACAGGTAAGTGTTCGTCAGCGGACCACACGGGGCACCGTAAACGGCTATCCGGCGGCAGATGAAGCAGTCCGCGCTGCCGCATAGCCGTTTATGCGATGGCCCCCACATACAAAAGCATCATATGTTGATGCTGCCTTCAACATGCAATGGCCTCTGACAAGCCATCGTATGTTGAAATGATCGTATGTCGGGGCCATCGTAGGTCGGGGGGTCACTGTACTTTAAAGCTTTGCTGTTGATTAATTTGGCAGACAGCCATTATCTCTACAGAAAGAGGAAAGACAGCCATAGGTCAGCCTGTCACCTATGGAGTTCTCTATTGGAAAGCAGTGACAGTGATAGTGACTCTCACTTTGTAACATCTGATCCCAGTACAGAAATGTAACAGAAGTAAAGTCAATAAAGCTAAGAAAGAAACCAGGATTGGTAGTCAACTGAAGAAAAGAACATGTGGGACCAAGCTTACAATGTCTACAATGTTGCCCAGGAGACAAAAAGAAGTCAGGGAGGATTGAAACATTTTTAATCACTATAGTTATGTAATTTATATCGGCATTAAATATGTCAAAATCTGTATAAAATAGATTGTCAGATTCTTAGATTTAATTATATAGAACAGATTTTTAATGATTATATAAAATAGATAAAATGGTATAGCAAACCCATATTTAGAAACATTATTAGGAAATGTTAATATTGTATACAGTTAACAGATGAGGCCCCCAGTCAGAACCCCATCCATTATTAGAAGAGTGCCTAGCATGTTAATGCATTACACAAATAGTCCATTAAAGGGGTACTCCGGTGGAAAACCTTTTTTTTTTTTTTTTTTTTTTTTATCAACTGGTGCCAGAAAGTTAAACAGATTGTAAATTACTTCTATTAAAAAATCTTAATCCTTCCAGTACTTATTAGCTGCTGAATACAACAGAGGAAATTATTTTCTTTTTGGAACACAGAGCTCTCTGCTGACATCACGAGCACAGTGCTCTCTGCTTACATTTCTGTCGATTTTAAGAACTGTCCAGAGTAGGAGAAAATCCCCATAGCAAACATATGCTGTTCTGGACAGTTCCTAAAATGGATGTCAGCAGAGAGCACTGTGCTCGTGATGTCAGCAGAGAGCTCTGTTTTCCAAAAGGAAAATAATTTCCTCTGTAGTATTCAGCAGCTAATAAGTACTGGAAGGATTAAGATTTTTTAATAGAAGTAATTTACAAATCTGTTTAACTTTCTGGCACCAGTTGATGTAAAAACAAAAAGGTTTTCCACCGGTGTACCCCTTTAATGCAAACATATACCTGTAATCCCTTATTTACCCTATGTGGTCACTGTAGGAGAATTGGATACTTGCCAGCTTAATCTACCGAGTACGTCTGACTGTGGGGTCTTAGCAGCAGGATAGTTTGTGATCTGCCCCTCATCAGAGGAGCCTTCAAACACAAAAGGGTTGTTCAAAGAGACAAAATACAAAACTCTGAATTATGGTTAATAGTGAGTAGAACATTGTGGGAGCTCAGATGACAGTCAGACAGGTAAGAGAGAAGCTTTGACATGTATGCCTGAGAAGTGCACATAAGCAATTCAAACTAAATGATGATTTAAATATATATATATATATATATATATATATATATATATATAGTTTATCAATATTTTAAGTGGTAATGAGTACTATATAACCTGAATTTTACAGAGGAAGTACAACATTTTATATATACCGTATTTTTCGCTGTATAAGACGCACTTTTTCTTCCCCAAAACTGGGGGGGAAAAGTTGGTGCATCTTATATGGCGAATACCTGCGGCCATCAATGGCCGGGACCCACCGCTAATACAGGACATCACCGATCGCAGTGATGCCCTGTATTAACCCTTCAGACGCATCGATTAAAGCTGACCGCCACGTCTGAAGTGAAAATAACACTAACCCGGCTGCTCAGTCGGGCTGTTTGGGACCGCCGCGGTGAAATTGCGGCGTCCCGAACAGCTTACAGGACACCGGGAGGGACCTTACCTGCCTCCTCGGTGTCTTCTCCGTGCGTAGCGGCGTGATGACTGCGACATGATGGCGGCAACGGAAGGCATGGATCCCGGGGAAGAAGAAGTCCGGAGCGTCGGGGACACCACGGGGACGCGGCGACAGCGATGGAGCGACATCCAGGGCACCGGTGACGGGTCCGGAGCGGCGGGGACACGTGAGTACTACCTCCTATACCAGTAGTATGTTGGGAGTTTTGCAACATCTGGAGGTCCACAGGTTGAAGACCACTGTTGGGTTCAGAATCTTTATTTTTTTAGATTTGGCACCTATAAATTGGGTGCGTCTTATACGCCGGTGCGTCCTATAGGGCGAAAAATACGGTATATATATATATATATATATATATTATTTTATTTTTTTCAAATAGCATGGATGGATACTTTCCTGACAGACCTTTTCAGAAAGTATCCAGCCATGTAATCCAAAGTATCCAGCCATGTAATCCTAAGTATCTAACCATGTAATCCTAAGTATCCAGCAATGTAATCCAAAGTATCTAACCATGTAATTTGAAAAAATTCGGGGCTGTAGGGGCACTCACCTGGGTGATCTAATGTTTCACCCAAAAAACTCTGCACTCATTTCATCATTCCCCAAAGCCTTTTGAATCATCCAAATATTTTCTGTAGATAAATTTTGAAGCTTAATGCAAAATGTATTAAAGATTCATTGCTCTGATCGCTCATTTGAATGAAATGGCCACATTGTACACATGTTCACTCAACAGTGTATAGCGCCCCCACTTACTTGTACTGTGAACTCATTTTTTATGCGTATTCCAGTCCACACTCCTTGGCTGCCAGATTAAATGCCAAATCGTTATTGTAATAATAATAAAACTGACAAGCCAATTTATTAAGTCACTGTAGGTGTCTACTACTAAGGCTGGCCAAGAAATGTAATCTATAGGCATTGGAGTCAACTTTTGTTCAAAATCTACCTCTGTTTAATACAAAGGCCATATTTTAGATGCCATGTCTAGAGAGAGTACTGATGTCAATCCTTGGCCTAGTTCCTCCCCATACAAATGTAACTACGGTAGATCTGAGAAGAAGAAAATACAATGCACAACATTGGCCCTTATTTACTAAGAGTTTTGTGTAGGTTTCTTTGTGGGTTTTAATTCCCTAAAATTTATTTTCCACGGTATTTACTAAGGTTTCCCTACATTTTCCACTTTCCCTACACTTTGCTTTTTTTTTACACCTGCTCTGATCTGTCTGGTTTTCTTCAGCTGAAATCCACCACATTTTCTGTGGAAACTTTAGTAAATATGTTGGGATTTTGTGAAAATGTCGGGAACACGCCCCTTTTATGTGACCACGCCCCCTTTCCCCAACAGCCACACCCCTTTTTTTGGGTTTTCTTAGCAAAATGGAGAGTTAGTTGGGGTTTTTTCAATTCAGGCGCAATTTCAGGCGCACATTCAGGCGCAGACAGAATTTCAGGCGCATATTCTGGCGCAGACAGAATTTCAGGCGCAATGCGCCCGAAACTGGCGCACGACCCGACAAAACATGTCGGGTTTGCAATAGTAAATGAGGGCCATTATCTGTGGAAGTGAGGAGGATGGGTGGAATGGTCTGGTGTAGCTAAGGGTTGTAGTCCCTTGGGAAAAGTTTATAGTAGTGTCACAAATGGGTGGGCAGTTTTGCTAAACTTGTCGGCACCCCTGTGAGCCTGGTAAACTTTTGTAAATGAGTGGTCTTACACAAGACCTTGACCACTGGTATACTTGGTGAGGTTTCTGGGGTGTATCCTTTATGGTTTGTGCTGCAATAATACTTCAGGCACAAATGTAACTTGTAAACAAGATTAAGCTTTACAGAAATCCTTTCTGCAGAATCCAAACATTATAATTTATTTTAATCACAAGATAACAGAGTTACAGTTGCAGCTGCACTGACTAAAAGTCTTTGTTATGTTTTTAGTACTTTTGTGCTGCTAGTGTAGATAGGTGTACAGTCCAATAAGGTGCTTCTCTGCTATAGAGCACCTAAACAAGTTGGTTCACTGCCTTGCAAACACCTTACTTACAGTTAAAGGGGTATTCCGGACAAAACATTTTTTCCCCTATGCAAAGGATGGGGGATAAGATGTCTGATCATGGGGGGCCCGCCGCTGGGACCCCCCGCGATCTCCCTGCAGCACCCGCATTCTATGCGGGAGCTGCGTCTCCAGTTTCGGAAACCTCCTGGTTTCCGGGATTGGGGATGGGATGTCAAGCCACGCCCCCTCCATTCATGTCTATATGAGGGGGCGTGAAACTGGAGACGCAGCTCCCGCATAGAATGCGGATGCTAGAGGGAGATTGCAGGGGGTCCCAGTGGTGAGCCCCCTGCGATCAGACATCTTATCCCCCATCCTTTAGGGATAGGGGATAAAATGTTTTTGCCCAGAATGCCCCATTAACCCCTTAAGGACTCAGCCCATTTGGACCTTAAGGACTAAGACAATTTTATTTTTATGTTTTCGTTTTTTTCCTCCTCCCCTTCAAAATGTTATAACTCTTTTATATTTTCATCCACAGACTAGTATGAGGGCTTGTTTTTTGCACGACCAGTTGTCCGTTGTAATGCCATCACTCACTTTACCATAAAATGTATGGCGCAACCAAAAAAATACTATTTGTGTGGGGAGATTAAAAAGAAAACCACAATTTTGCAAATTTTGCAAGGTTTTGTTTTCATACAATTTATGGTAAAAATGACATGTGTTTTTTATTCTCTGGGTCAATACGATTAAAATGATACCCATGATTATACACTTTTCTATTACTGTTGCGCTTAAAAAAAATTGCAAACTTTTTAACCAAATTAGTACGTTTAAAATCCCCCTATTTTGAAGACCTATAACTTTTTCATTTTTCAGTATAAGCGGTGGTATGAGGGCTCATTTTTTGCACCGTGATCTGTACTTTTTATATTAATACCATATTTGCTTATACAAAACTTTTATTACATTTTTTATAAAAAATTTTTGGGAATAAAATGTTATAAAAAAGTAGCTATTTTGGATTTTTTTTTACGTTCACGCCGTTCACCGTACGAGATCATTTACATTTTATTTTAATAGTTCCGATATTTACGCACACGGCAATACCAAATATGTATATAAAATAATTTTTTTACACTTTTTGGGGGTAAAATAGGGAAAATGGGACAATTTACGTTTTTATTGGGGGAGGGAGTTTTTCAAATTTTTTTTACTTTATTTTTTTACTTTTTTACTTTTATTTTTACAGGGGACTATAGGGGACTATTTATAGCAAACATTCGATTGCTAATGCTGTTCAGTGCTATGTATAGGACACAGCACTGATCAGCATTATCGGTCATCTTCTGCTCTGGTCTGCGGGAAGGCAGATTAGAGCAGAAGACTCCTGGAAGGCAGCGGTGCCAGGTGACGGGACCTCCGTCTGCCGTGCAGGACGATCGGATCGCCGCGACAGCGCTGCGGGCGATCCGATCATCCTGTTAAGTGACCACGATGCTGCAGATGCCGTGATCTCTATTGATCACGGCATCTGAGGGGTTAATGGCGGACATCTGCAGGATCGCGGGTGTCCGCCATTACTGGCGGGTCCCTGACTGCGATCCACAGCCAGGACCTGTTGCGCATGATGCCAGCATCGCTCCGATGCCCACGGTTATGCTCAGGACGTAAATGTACGTCCTGGTGCGTTAAGTACAACATCACCAGGACGTACATTTACGTCCTGTGTCGTTAAGGGGTTAAGTGTGGCACAAAGCCCTTTCATCGGGTGTATGCTAAAATTGATTGTGACAGGATAGTCATGCTGCACTTATTCTGGCTGGAAACCCACAAGGAGTTAAGTATTTGCAGAAGAGACCTTGCTCAGCTATTCCCTTTTCTGACTTGATAATTCTCCTCGGAGAAGCAGAATTCTGTAGATGATTGCCTTCTCAGCATAGACTTGAGACAGTCTTGGATGAAGCCTCCTGAATGCCACATGGTGCCATGATCACCATGATCCAACCCAGATCTGACTCATCTTATACCATATGAAACTGGTGACCAGGAGCACTTATGGCTGATCAAATCCTGAGGAAGGCAGTTGCACAAGGTTGCCTTACCCTGGGGGCCACATACCAGACACGTGTGTATTTGCATGAAGATGCTTATCTCTAGTCTAAACAATAATCTTAGTATTGGGGGTATCAGGGTTTGATTTTGTTACAATGGAATCAGTTCTCTTTCTAGTTCTGAAACGCCATAGTTTAGCAGTGTTTTGCTATAACCTGAATATAGAACATTTAAATCTATTTGTACAGTGCAGAACAACAATACTAATTATTCCCAACACTATGTATTCCTTCTGAACATCAATGGTTTCATTTTATTTCCTTGTAGTATAAAAGTATTTGTTTAAAAGAAATACAGATCGGTCATGAGTGTAATTATTAGGAAACACAAGGGCAAATAAATAAAAAGGAATAACAGCAAAACTTCCTGGCTTTCCCTAAGCAACCAATCAGATCTCAGCTTTTATATCTTAAGAGGCTCTGGTAAAATAAAATCTGAATTGTGATTGGTTGCTAAGGGAAAGCCAGACAGTGTAGCTGTTTTAATTTATCCCCCTCCCCCCCCCCCCTCCATTGTTTTCTGCTTCAAGTGTTCTTGAACTGCAAGTGTATTATTTGTTACAGTTCACTCGCTGTGTGATGTAGGAACATTCTGTACTCTGTAATTTCATTTTTGCAGAATTCAATTGCGGGTTCGGAGAGGCTTATGAAAATTTAATTTTACATATACTATTGTATTAAAGTGATTTTTTTTTTTTTCGAGCAGACTGCTGAGAAATTGCCTATACAAAAATAGATTTAAAGATTAATCAGATTTGTCAGCATGACACATACAAAGTGTCTGTGTGGGATATAAATACAGTCTTCCTTTTGTCTCAGGATATTTTGAGCATTAGGTGTGTAATGTAGCTGTATATAATTAGCACATTCTGTTGAGGCTTTAGAACATAGCTAACAAGCAAAGGCTTCACCTGTATTAGTTATACATTATATATGGTGTAGTTTTAAAGTTTTCCCCCTTCTGTGACTTTTTCCTTCACACTTTTGAACATGCAGCCTATGTATTTCAGCTGGAGAGTCGTTCTTCGCTATCTTGTAACTGCAGTCTTTGTTTAAAGGGAATCTGTCAGCTCTATTTTCTGCTAAGAGCTGCAAACACTGTTGGATAGCTGTAAGGGTATGAAAGCAAGCTGTACCTTTCCTGGAGCTTTTGGTGGTTGCCATAGTTATAAAATAAAAATAAAAATTTCTCAGTCAAGTGTCAAGGAAGAGGGTCTGAGCTGCTTTAGTACCACAGCCTTTGGCAACCACCAGAAAAGTTGCAGTTTGCTTTCATACCCAAACAGCTATGCAATGGTGTCAGCAGCCATTACCAGCACATAGAACTGACAGTTTTCTTGTATTTTTCAATATAAAGGGAATCAAGCATTAGATTTTAACATATATAAAGCTTGGCAACACATTATATATGGTAAAATTTTCATCCCATAGGGATGGTGAGGATATGAAGCTAGTAAGTCTTCCCCACCACCCTGTAAGTAGTTCCCTGGACAGGTAGCTATTCTTACCTATTACCGCCATTCAGGCCATAGTGATGCCCCCTCGGCGTGATTGACAGCCCTCATAATCACTCTACTCCCTAAGTAGATGAAGCAAAGCGGAGATACATGCTGTCAGTAACGCTGAGGGGGCATCACTACAACCGGAGTGGCGGCACTAGGTAAGTATAGCTCCTTGCCCAGGGGACTACTGACAGGGTGGCGGGGCAAACTTACTAACTTCATATCCTCATCATCCCTGCGGGCAGGAACATCCCCCAAGGTGATAAGTTTTATCCTTCATGTACTAGTTTAGTAGCTCTCTCTGAACTCTCTCCAAAATATCTATATCCAGAAGGCTGCTGTGCACTACAAATGAAGTTCATTTCTTTTAGAATTTATTTTCAGTCTGACCACAGTGCTCTTGGCTGACACCTCTGTTCATGTCAGGAACTGTCCAGAGCAGGAGAGGTCGCCATGGGGATTTTCTCCTACTCTGGACAGTTCTTGACATAGACAGAGGTGTCAGCAGAGAGCACTGTGGTCAGACAGAAAAAAAACTACACAACTTCCTCTGGCGCATGCAGGTGCTGATAAGTACTGAAAGGATTAAGATTTTTTAATAGAAGTAATTAAAAAAAATGTTTAACTTTCTGGAGCCAGTTGATGTGAAAATTTTGTTTTCCACTGGAGTACCTCTTTAAATCATAAATGGCTTGACATCTACATCTTAATGAAGAATGACCCAATGTCTGACAATTCTTTATGACACATACAGTAACCAGGGCTTTGTTTGCCATGTGCCTAGGGCAGCAGTGTAGAGGGGCAGAATTTGAGTCCACATGGTTTAGAACTTCTGATAAATTTACCTGCAGATTTATAGCTTCTCCTACGTTGTAGATCTGTGATAGATTTCAGCACTTTCTGTGTAAAGGGGTGGCATTCTCATTGAATCTGCAACAAAATCCGCATTTAATGGAATGGCCCTATTGAGCTGTATATATGGCCCTGACAGGAGCATGGAAATCCCATCTCTTTGGAAAGTATTAAGTTCTAATAATGACTTATCTGGTCACACAACATTCTCTTTTCACCTCTGACACAGCCCTAAATAATTGAGAAACTTTTGGAAAGAAAAAGGCTTTGTAGCAGGTACACTCTAAATACTGTTGCTGAATTATTCATTGGTGTCTGCATTATTCCTTTTAGAAATGAGGCCTGTTTTATTGGCAGAGATCATACCAAGCATAGAAAATATTCACACGGGAAAAAAAATCCCACTAATTCTTGCGCATGATAGATTTTTAGTTACATTAGGGGTTCGATTGCCAAACCTTACCCAGGACGCCAGGTTTGCACTTTGACATCTATGTGGATATTTTCTGGCTCCCGATATTAAGAAACTCTCACTAGAACAGATAGATTGGGAAGATCAATGTTTCCAAGTCAATTCATTTCGTAAGAATGTTCATTATGATCTATCCTTAAGAATCTTTTTAAAACATTTGTCATGTAGTGATTTTTTTCGATTCTTGTAATGAACAAAGCAGTGACAAACAGGAATGACATATTATATTTTATAGAAATAACACCAAGGCCAGACTTTTAATTGCCCCAAAATAATACGTTACCTTGCCTCAATAAGTTGTCACATATTGTCATTATAAATCAATGGCTTATTAAAAATGTCACAGAAAGACCTGCCCACAATAGGTGCAGAGAAGGCTGTAATATAAATCATTATATTTCAAAGAATCTCGAGTCAGGAGAAGTTAAAGGGATATTCTGGGTTCAGACTTGTAGAGAAATGGGGCCATCCTACAATGATATATACAAAGGATCACATAAAATGTGTCATCTTTGTTTCTCCTCGTTCTGTGGTTCAGCTTTTATCCTGCTTGTCACTGTTATGTGAGTTTTACATCCAATAAATGGGATTTTTTGAACATCGCTGGTCTGCACCTTGATCTGCTCTATTACCTGCAATTACAATTGATTTAAATGCAATACTGGCTTTGTCCTCCTGGCACTAATACTGGCTGGGTGTGTGAGTCCAGAACTAAACTTAATCAGTAAGGCCTATGACCAGCAAGTTCAATGTTCTGGCAGAACTTTTAGATCGAAATTTTCTGACGGACATTCCACTTAGAAAATTCAGCATTATGAATAGGTTAACGGAAAACTCATTTACCTGCATTTTATCCTCAGGCATCGGAATTTTCGCCCAACATTCCGAAATGGTCTAACTGTTACTAGCCCTTCTGTAGTAGGCATGTATTTTCCCAATTAAGTAGATAGGTCCCCCATTAGGTAGAAAACTCCCTCAATAAATAGGTATTCCCTCCACAATACGCAGGTAGTTTTCCCATTAGGTAGTAATGTCTCCCACACAGGGGTGGGCTGACAACACTCAGGGCCTCCGGACCAAAAAAAGCAAGGGCCCCCTGTGATGCTCCGCCGCTGGTCACACTTCTGCCCCTATTCCACACAAATCCCTCCAGCACCCATACACACAAAATAAACTACATTTTATATATAGGAAACACTTTAACGTAGGTAAAATAATTTTCCATGACCAATAATACCAGTATACAATGAGTAAATATATACCACTACACTAACTGGATAATTCTGCCATACTAAATAAAACCACCATACACAGACCAGTATACTACACAGGGTCTGTATATAGACTAGTATACTATAAAAGGTATGTATACTATATAAGTGGTTATATATAGTGCCCATATAACGGTACATACCAGCTGTATAACATATAAGTGATTATATACAGGACCATATGGCGCTAGAGATCAGCTCTACACAGGATCTGTACACCGTAGAAGTGATTACAGTTACATAAAGGGACTCACAATTACTTCTTTTATTATCAGCGACGTCCTCTTTCCTTTAATTCTCCATCTGGATCAGACCGCCATGTCGATCTTATCTGCAGGACAAATATGTTAGACTCTGCATTTTTTCAGTGCCCTCCCCTCCTCTACACAATTTTCCCATCTATAGGCCCACAAACTGTAATAATGCCCTCCTTGGTGTACTGCACAGAAAAAGGGCAGGTAGGTAGGTAGGTAGCCAGGTAAGTAGGTAACTAGGTAGGTAGATCAGAAAATCAGATATGTAGGTAGGTGACTAGTTAGGAACTTAGGTAGCCATGTATGAAGGCCAGGTATGAGCATCATTAGGAAGCCAGGCATGTAGGTAGGTAGAAAGATATGTAGGAAGGTAGTTAGGCAGCCAGGTATGTAGGTAGTTAGATAGCCAGGTACATAGGTAAGAAGTGAGTTATCCAGGAATAAAGTTAGGTAGCCAGGTAGTTAGTCAAATATGTAGCCAGCACCCCCCTCCACCCAGTGGCAGATCCAGAGTCTATTCTCGGGAGGAGCACTATCAAAGTATTTTGTGTTAGCGGACAAAAAATAAGGTGTTGCTTACAGAATTTACAGGTAGGTAGTGTCCCCAGGAGGTAGTGGCCCCTAGTAGATCATGCTTCCAGGTAGTAATGTCCCCCCAGGTAGGTAGTTATGCCCCCTGTGGGTAAATCCCCCAGATAGCTGCCCCTGTATGAAAATGCCCTATCTAGGTAGTAGGTAGCCCTCCTATTAGTTTGGTAGTTTGTCCCCATATTAGCTAGGCAGGAACATAGTAGATATTCCCTCACATTAGGTGTAGGCAGCAGAGTTCCCCCACAGTAGGTGTGGGCAGCAGAGTTCCCCCACAGTAAGAGAAGGCAGTAGAGTTCCCCCACAGTGGGTGTAGGCAGCAGTTTCCCCACGGTAGGTGTAGGCAGCAGAGTTCCCTCACAGTAGGTGTAGGCAGCAGAGTTCCCCAACAGTAGGTGTAGGCAGCACAGTTCCCCCACAGTAGGTGTAGGCAGCAGAGTTCCCCCACATTAGGTGTAGGCAGCAGAGTTCCCCCACAGTAGGCAGCAGAGTTCCTCCACAGTAGGTGTAGGCCACAGAGTTCCCCCACAGAAGGTGTAGGCAGCGGGGTCCCCCCTCAGTAGGTGTAGGCAGCATAGTGCCCCCACATTAGGTGTAGGCAGCAGAGTTCCCCCACAGTAGGCAGCAGAGTTCCCCCACAGTAGGTGTAGGCGACAGAGTTCACCAACAGTAGGTGTAGGCAGCGACGTCCCCCCACAGTAGGTTTAGGCAGCAGGGTCCCCCCCCAGTAGGTGTCGGCAGCACATACAGGAAAATGCAGCGCTGTCTGCTGGGGATCCGGGACAAGTGTCCTGGATCCTCAATAGCGGCTGCAGCGGCCGAGCAGACCAATTGGTCAGTCCATCCCTGCTCCCACAGTAAGCAGGTAGTTCCTCCATTATGTAGATACATCGTCCAAAATAGGCAAGTTGTTCCCCCATCATCCAGTAGGTAGATAGTTCCTCCATTAGGTAGACATATCCCCCATTAGGTAGGCATGTCCCTCACAGTAGGCAGGTAGTCCCACCATTAGTTAGGTATGTCTTACACAGTAGGCAGATAGATTTCCCATTAGGTTGGTACATCTTCAGTACGTAGGTACATTTTCTATTAGTGTGCATCTGTGTATTGGGTAGTTGTGCTGGCTATTTTTCTGTTTTGTTTTTTCTTTGTTTTTGTTTTTTCGTATTATGTAGGTAGGTACATACTCCACAGTGGGCAAGTAGTTTCCCCACTAAGTAGGTTCCCCCAAGTAGGTAAGTAGGTCCCCCTCCCTCTTTAATAGGCATAGATTAATCATACAAGGGAATATAAAAAAAAAATAATTTCACAAACTAATTCAATAAATAATAGTAGCCCTCCTGATGCAAAGTAAATTACAGCAATGGTGGAATTTCAGAAGTGTACACTGTCACCCTTGTTGCTAAAAAGCTATTTTGGGCTTTTTACTAGCAAACAGTGCACATAGAATGTGACTTGCAAAATTACATACTGTATCTGAGCCTTAATCTACATTGAATGTCGCCATTGTTTTTATTTATGAGTTTGTTTTGTAAGTTGGTGAAAAATGTTAATAACTCGCTATGGCTTTATATTTGTTATCTAGTTAGTAAGCAGTTCTAGTGTTATTGAAGATGGTTCACAGACCGCCATTATATAGGTATTTGGTTTCATAACAGTAGGTTTCATCCTCAGAAATCCTAATTGAAATGATTGTAGCCAATGCTAGTGTCTGCCCTTCTGGGAGTAGACCATTCTGCTGCCTCAGGCTCCTTTAGTTTATTGTTGTCTCCTAGAGATTGATTATGTCTGAATGATTCTGTGCTCAAGAGCTAAACAATGCTGGATGAATTACACCTGATGGATTGCTGGAGTTTTATCCTACAGATAAAGAAAAGGAGAAGTAAATTGTTGCCTGCTGTATTTACTGGTACTAAGTAGTCCTCACTAAAAGGCGGAATGTATAATGCGAATGCAGCTGTATAAGGTATTAGTGTATACTCAGTCAACATATAGTAGACGGGTTTTAGGAAAACCAAAGAATATTTGTACGGTTCTTATTTTAGGAAATCCAATCAACTATATAAAATACTGTAGCCTCCTTGATGGGAAACTTTGGACATAGAGTTGGGCCCCTGGTCAACGTAAATGAAAGTTTTACTGTCTCTATCTTTAGGTGTCATGATAAAGGTTCTTTCCATCACCTGTATTCCCTGTGCCAGACTTCTGATCTTCTGTTACCTGACCTTCTGCCTGTTTTTTGACCTTGTCTTTGCCTGTGGGTTTTGTACTACACCACTGACCAGGTTTGACCCATTGCTTGTCCAGACTCTGATTCTAGTTTTATGATTTTGCACTGTGTGTTACTGACCTGGTTTTGTCTGCGTGTTACCGACCTGGTTTGTCTGACTATGCTGACTACTCTGGACATGGCAATTGCCTTCATAAATCCATTGTTCTAGGCTCGGGAATCAGATATCACAAGGCTGAAGCTGCATAAATGCAATGTGAAGAATCAGAAAAAATAGAAGGATGCCAGTGTCAGCAGTTATAGTGCACCATCTCACATACAGTATCTGATTGGTGCTGCTAGGTCAATTTCTCTTTTGCTTGTCTCCACTGGGGAGATGGTATGAAAAATAACCAGTTTTTAAGGCGCTTCCACTCAGTATGAAATTCAGGCAGGTGCAGAAGGTTTAAATAAGTCTTCCTCTTATTGCCGTAGACACAAACGCGTTTCAAGACCCAAATAGTCCCTTTTCAATGCAGGTACAGGCTTGTACCTGCACTGTACCGCCATTAAAAAGAGGGACTTTTTGGGAACCGAAATGCATGTCTATGGCAATAAAAGGAAGACTTATTTAAACCTTCTGCACCTGCCTGATTGTCATTATGAGTGGAAGCACCTTAAAAACTGGTTATTTTTCATACCATCTCTCCAGTGGAGACACAGTATCCTGTATTCATATCGGCAAGGAGACACCTGTTACGCCAACCACCAGGAGGTTGCAAAACCATTACAAGAGATCCATCCAGAATACATGGAAGATCTCTCTTCTACTACATTCCGAGGTGAGTTGTTTCATGTAAAAACACTCACCAGTGACTGTATACCTGACTTATTCACCCAATGAGGAGCTCTGCTCTACACTTTTTTTTCTATACAGAGCTTGAGAAAGCAACGGAATTTGATCTTTAGGAGGAAATTTCACAATATTGATTTTTTTTTCTGCTGATGGTCATCTTAAAGGAAACCTGTCAGGGCCCCTAAGTGCTGTTGGCCCTCCCCTGTACCTTTTAGATGTACAGCATTCAGACGCTGTGTCCAGAAGCTTCTTTTGATGCCGCAGGTTAAATCTAATATATTTTACTAATTAAAATGTTATAGTGAAACATTTTCCATTTTCTAATTTGTTTATATTTTCTGATTGTAGATTTTTTTTTCTGTAGATTATTATAGGGGAAACCATCGTTTCCGAATTTTTGTTAATGGCATTCAGAAATGTTTTGCAGTGGTCACTGGATTTTGCAGTCTCGAGGTTTTTATTGACGTCTATGGGAGAGTTTTCTAGGTATACTTTATGACCTGTGTAGAAGTCACTGTGCAGAGATGGGAAGGAGGGGAGCTGTAACATCAACTATTTTCAATGATAAATCTTTTTATATCTGCCTCAAACTTTATAATGGAGGTGTCACCTTCCATTGTAATCCTACTAGTGATGTAGTAGGAAGAGTCAGCCTGTTGTGAGTGTAAAAATTGCAAGATTTCCAAATATTTAAAATTGACAGTGATACAAAAAGTAACATTTACAATTAAAATTCGAACATTTGTTTAATTATTAAATAAGAAAAAATGAAATGAGAAAAAAATTATTGTAAAAATTGTATTGGTAATCAAACATTATTTACACAGTGCTTCATTCCATTTTTTAAAATTTTCTTACATATATAGAGAAAAAAATCTTCGCCATTTATTTTACACCTATTTTTCTGTACACATTGATCATGCTAATTGACCTTTTGATTATAAAAAGTCATATGCTGAACGATTGCAGTAGAGAACAAATCAAGCTTTTCTTGGCACTGGTCCAACTGAATAGGAACTCAGACACAAGGTTATGTCCAAAAGGTGTTTTATTAGCACTTAAAACAACGTGTTTCTGGAGCAGCAGGTCCTGTACTACTTCCTGTACTACTTCCAGTCCATACCAGCAATATGGCCTTATAGGAATACATGGGACTTACGCAAGTAGCTTAGTAATAGGAAATACAATTGGTCCACCCATACCACCAGCTGTTTGTATGTTTGTATATTGTTTTACATCTCGTCTTAGGTGTTGTGCTCCGAACGCAACCCTACTCAGTAAGTGGATTTTCATCTACTACATCACTGGGATCCAAACATACTTCACCAGGGGCTCGTATAGTTTTTCTCTCTTTCTCTGACATATATGCTGAAGATAATGTGTAGAAGAAATGGCCTTCCCTGGTGTCTTATGACTGTTTCTTATTGGTTCAGTCATTTTGTATACCAATGTATTGTGGCCATCACATAATGATGTTTATAGAATTGGAATACAGCATTAAAGAGATACTCCAATGCTCCAGTACCTCTTTAATTGTGTTCAGAACGCTCGGAACCGGAGGCCGTGATCGTGACGTTATGGCTACACCCCCCTCGTGAAAACATGTCACGCCCCCTTCATTCATTCATTCAGATTATTGGCAGACTAGATGGGCCAAATGGTTCTTATCTGCCGACACAGTCTATGTTTCTATAGGAAGGGGCGTGTCACGACCACTGCTGCAGGAACCCAGTGTTTGTTTAGAATGCTGGGTACTGTGGGAGATCGCGGGGGGCCCAGCAGTGGGACCCCCGCGATCAGACATCTTATCCCCTATCCTTTGGATAGGGTATATGATGTCTAGCAGCAGAGTCCTCCTTTAAAGGGTAGCTCCCACCATCCTTTTTTTTCTGTCCCTGCCTATTGCCCATCTATCCCTAACCCCATGTTAAACATGTTAAAAATGCCTTTTGTCTGCCTGGTAGTGTGCTCACTACTAGGCAGACTTCCCCCGCAGGCACGACGTCACTGATGCCTGCTGGGGTGGCACTATTCCGCCCTTAGTTCAGCTATTCAGTGTACCTCCAGCTGTTTGCCCACTACAACTCCCAGCTTGCCCTGACATCTATTGGCTGTCAGGGCATGCTGGGAGTTGTAGTGGGGAAACAACTGGGGGCATACTGTATAGGCAAACACCATATCTGTGATGGCCGCACATCCTGCTCCCTGCCGCGCAGCCCGCAACCCCCCCCCCCCCGGGCCCCGCCACGCCGCTCCGCTCAACCCACTCCCCCCCCCCCAGTCACAGCTGCGCATAATATTTTACCTGTCCCCGGGAGCCAGGGCCGGCGTGGAAGGCCAGGGAGTCTGCGCGCATCCTCTTCCTTCAAATCACTCACTCCCGCCAGTCTGATTGACAGGCAGGGAGCGAGCGCAGCCTGACTGAATTCGGACTGATGCCCGGCCGACATCGGTGCGAATTCAAGCGTGACGTCACGCCAGGCTGCAGCCGGTCACTAGAAGGGAGACCCCTAGTGGCCGTTTTTTTTTTTAATGGAAATTAAACCATTTTAATGAAATAAATAAATAAATAAGTGTATTAGAGATATGTTGTAGTACATTAGTACTACAACATATATATATATGAAAAAAAAATTGTGACAGTGCCCATTTAAGATCACTTAATGGCAATATGATATATTATACTTAAAGTGACACACCTCGGCAGATATATTTATTCTACCTATATCGCTATTAAAAACAGCTATTTCTAGCCTACAGAGAGCCTCAATGGGGGTGTAGAACACTTTGCCTTGCTGTAACACGCATAGGGTGTGTGTTGGGTTAGTGAAATAATACTGTTATTCAGTATGACATGCAGATCAGAGGCATTGCTGTTAGAATCGCTGTCGCAGAGCGGCACAATGACAGAGCCTCGAGGTGGCATCAGTATGAGGAGACCATATAGGGCCTGAATGACACAGCATGGAGGTGGCGGCAGCATGAGGAGACCATATAGTTGCAGAATTAGACAGCCTGGAGGTGGCGGCAGCATGAGGAGAGCATATAGTGACTGAATGACACAGTGTGGAGGTGGCGAAAGCATGAGGAGACCATATAGTGGATGACTGACACAGTCTGGAGTTGGCGGCAGCATGAGGAGACCATATAGTGCCTGAATGACACAGCCTGGAGGTGGCGGCAGCTTGAGGAGATCATATAGTGGCTGAATGACACAGCATGGAGGTGGCTTCAGCAAGAGAACATACAGTGGCTGAATGACTCAGCATGGAGTTGGCAGCAGCATGAGGAGACCATATAGTGGCTTAATGACACAGCCTGGAGTTGGCGGCAGCATGAAGAGACCACATAGATGCTGAATGGCACAGCCGTGATTTGGCGGCAGCATATAGTGACTGAATGACACAGCCTGGAGGTGGCGGAAGCATGAGGAGACCATATAGTGCCTGAATAACACACCCTGGAGGTGGTGGCAGCATAAGAAGATCATATAGTGGCTGAATGACACAGCCTGGAGTTGGCAGCAGCATGAGGAGACCATATAGTGGCTTAATGACACAGCCTGGAGTTGGCGGCAGCATGAGGAGAACATATAGTGGCTGAATGACACAGCCTGGTGGTGGCGGAAGCATGAGGAGACCATATAGTGATAGAATGACACAGCCTGGAGGTGGCAGCTGCATGAGGAGAACATATGGTGGCAGTATGCGACAGCTTGGAGCTGGCATCAGCATGAGGAGAACATATGGTGGCAGAATGAGACAGCCCGGAGCTGGATCAGCATGAGGAGAACATATGATGGCAGAATGAGACAGCCTGGAAGTGTCAGCAGCAACATCAGTGAGTGGTGACCCGGTGAGTGGTGCGGTGGGTGGCAACACCAGTACTCGCTGATGAAGGTGGGTGAAAAAAGGAGAACTTGGCATCACATGTGTGGCATCAGGCGGGTGGCAGGATCAGACTAGTAGCTGAGGCAGGTAGGCAGAAGAAAATGGTCTCTTTTTGTAAAAGTGTTAGTGTGTACAAGTAAGTATTGAGGATATGCATTACGTAAAACTTAACTTTTAATAATATGCTAAGGACAAAATATATGGACCCAGTTTTTTTTTTTTTAAATAAAGCAAAAGGAAAGTTGTGCAAAAAATACCATGTGCCACCTACACCACCAAGTATTGATGTGATGCAAAGACCTCTAAAAGGTGGAAGGGAGCAACGTATGGTCCATTGTAACTGGTGGAGGGTAAAAACCTCCCCTGTAAGGCCCT
The DNA here is from genome assembly GCF_029499605.1 of Hyla sarda. Classification (NCBI taxonomy): domain Eukaryota; kingdom Metazoa; phylum Chordata; class Amphibia; order Anura; family Hylidae; genus Hyla; species Hyla sarda. Next base: position 103,877,155 of record NC_079191.1, on the reverse strand, counting down.
ACTCTCGCATTATTATTTCCCTTCTTGGCAAGTGTTACTCGCCCTAAAAAGGGTGGCCCCACACAGGAACCTCTCCCTATTTCCACCTACAAACACTGCCATTTCCCAGGGTTTTTAGGTGGAAATAGGGATTGGTTCCTGTGTCGGGCCGCCCTTTTTAAGATGAGTAACACTTTCCTTGAAAAGGTGGAAGGGAACAACGTATTGTCCATTGTAGCAGGTGGGGGAAAAACTTCCCCTGTAAGGCCCTACTCTTGCCTTATTAATTCCCTTCTTGGCAAGTGTTACTCACCCTAAAAAGGGCGGCCCCGCACAGGAAACTCTCTATTTCCACCTAAAAACCCTGGGAAATAGCAGTGTTGTAGGGGGAAAGAGGGAGAGGTTCCTGTGTGGGGATGCCCTTTTTAGGGCAAGTAACACTTGCCAAGAAGGGAATTATTATTATGTGAGAGTAGGACCTTACAAGGGAAGTTTTTACCCTCACTGGTTACAATAGACCATACGTTGTTCCCTTCCACCTTTTAGAGGTCTTTGCATCAAATAAATACTTGGTGGTGTAGGTGGGACATGGTGTTTTTTTTTCACAACTTTCCTTTTGTTTGAGTTCCAAAAAATTTGGGGTTAATATATTTTATCCTAAGAATGTTATTCAAAGTTAACTTGTACGTAATGCATATCCCCAATACTTACTTGTGGTCTGATGCGGAGGAATGTCTGTAACTGGGGAGCAGCGCCTTAAAAATGTATAGCACTATCCATATTTGTGAATTGTTGGTGTGGCACCATGGTCAATCTACTCAGATGCATCGGGCATTGGTGGTTGCAAATCCTGGCTGATCCATGCCTGATTCATCTTCACAAAGGTCAGTCTCTCCGCGGGTTCTCCTTTGGGTTACTATGGCCCCCGCCGCACTAAACACCCGCTCTGATGGCACACTACTGGCCGGACAGGACAGCTTTTCCAGGGAAAACTCTGCTAGTTGCACCCACAAATCAAGTTTTGCTGCCCAGAAGTCCAGCGGATCTTCAAGGTGTGTTGGCATGGTCATGTCAAGGTATGCCACCAACTGCTGGTTCAGGACCTGCTGCAGGTCTACCTTCTGCTGAGTTGCTTCACTATGTGGGTGAAGAAAGCTACTCATCAGCGACTGTAGACTCAGGCTGCTGCTGATGGAGCTGGTACTGCTTCTGGCACCCCACCCCTCCCCAGCAGCCATGGCAGTGGAAGGTGAGCGCAGAGGGTCCTCAGAGTCAGACCTGCGAGAGGGTGGACGATGGTGCAGATAGGTATTGGCAATCTGACAACATAGGCTGTCTCTGTAGTAGGTCAGTTTGTCTTCCGTCCTAGTTGGTTTAAAAATGTCCCCCATTTTGTGTCGGTAGGGAGGGTCCAATAAGGTGGAGAGCCAGAAGTCATCCCGCTGCCAAATGGTGACAATTTGGTGGTCCTAGTGAGCATGCATCGTGCCATTTGTGCAAGTGACTTGGAGGGACTCCCTGCCTCCATCTCCACTGCATACTGCCATGATGTGTCTGGGTCCTCTTTCCCGCCTTCCTCATAACCCTGGATGTCTTCGTGTGGTATGCACTTATTAGGGGAGGACAATGTGCTCCAGTACGCTTAAAACAGTATTTGTCTACAACACTAGAAGGTGTGTACTTTTGCCTGGCCTTTCAGTGCTTCTAGGCTGGATTTGGCCTTGAGGTGAATCGCTGCTGTAAAAAAGCTTTACTGTGCAACACACTGCTCTCTGTCCCTCTCTGCAGTAGAATGCTGATGTGACTGGGAGGTGAAACACTGCTGTAAAAATGGTTTTCTGTGCATCACACACTGCTATCTGTCCCTCTCTCTCTCTGCAATAAAAGGCTGAAGTGACTAGCTGTAAGATGGCATGCATGCTGCATGTGATTCAGGGTCATCCCCCCAACCCTTGTTCCCACCTTCCCAGGGTTCCTTGCCCCAGGTCCTCACATGTGGATCCGCCATTTTTGATGCCCTGGAGCCTGGACCACACTAAATGGAGTTTAATGAAGCAAATTTTTCCTGAAATTGGTAACTAATTCGGATTCGCCAGATTTGATTTGCTAGTTCCTAGTAGTATCTGCCCAGGCTGAAACATAACCTCATCATAACGAGTGACAAAAGTCTTTGGGGAAAGTGAGTTGATGAAAGTATAACTATTGTCTAAATAATTATATATTGTAGAGAATTATGTAAGGCTGGTTCTCTGATTAACCAGATTTTGATTGGACAGGGGAAATGTGTTGTAATCTACAGTAAATGTCCTCTTTCCCAATGTAGTTGGTTGCACAATTTCTCAGTGGCTTAATTATTAGATTTTTGCTTATAACTTGGTAGCCCTTAGTTACAGGACTTCTATGCTGTGACATCTAATCTCCTTTTCTAAGCATCTAAGCACCTTTTCTCCCTTATCTTTACATCTATAGTTTGGAAAACCCAAGTTAGAAAGGAAAAGTTTTCAGGTTGAGGGCGAGTGGTGTGGGAGGTTCTTTGTTTAGGGTTATTCACACTGTCTTCACCTCTACCATTTTTTTCACTCTCTCATATTACCCCTGCATACCTAGTGATTTTTGTTATTCTCAACTTTAGTTTAAAGGGGTACTCCGCCCCTAGACATCTTATTCCCTATCCAAAGGATAGGGGATAAGATGTCTGATCGCGGGGGTTACCAGCGTCGGCACCCAAGACATCTGGTGCACGGAGTGAACTTCGCTCCGTGCCGGATGACTGGTGATGCGTGGTGGAGGCTTGTGACCAGGCACGCCCTGCTCGTGACCTCGTGGCCACGCCCATTCAATGCAAGTCTATGGGAAGGGGCATGATGGCCGTCATGCCTCCTCCCATAGACTTGCATTGACAGGGCTTGCCCGTGGCGTCTCAAGCCTCCTTCATTGCACCTGACTCTCTAAAGGAACACCTGGTTCAGCAGGGAGATTGCGGGGGTTGCCAACGGCAGGATTCCCATGATCAGACATCTTATCCCCTTATCCTTTAGATAGGGGATAAGATGTCTAGGGGGGAGTACCCCTTTAAAGATAGTTCTTAGTAAAAGTTATAGTTTACCTCTCATTGACGTAAGTATCACAGGATTGTTTTTTATCAGTGATTTTTTTGGTCTATGAAGGAGCAATGAAAGGGGGAGGACAGGTTTTTATACAGTATGGTCAAGTGAGTATTTGTATTCTTTTTTTATTCCAGCCCTTACATAGCATTTATTTTATACAGCCCTCTTATCAACAGGGTGCATCCCTACACTTGACCTGTATTTTGCTTGCAGCCCCCATAACACATTGATGAGGACCTGTCACTATTTTGCTCTATTATTACATTTTCTTTCATATAAACAAGATTGCAGCAAGATTGGGCTGATTGTTAGATAATAGCGTGCAATACAGCAGACAGCAGTCCTGCTATTAAGCACTATTTGTATAGCTAGTTCATTGACAATTCCATTTTTTATTTAAGCATCTTATTTTTAGCTGCTTTTTAACAATTAATTCAGGTAAATAAGCTTCTGATGTACACTTTTAGGTTTACGTAGTTAAGATCCCTAAATCCCTTTTCTGCTTAAAACTGAAAAGGATTACTGCCATCTCCTTATTTTTGTGACCTTATTAGACCATGACCATGAGGCTGCCTTCTGGAAAACAAAATCCCAGCTAAACAATATCTCCTGCAGGGTAGCCAACCGGGTAAGAAATTAATTAAAAGATGGCAAATCTGCTCTAAAAGAAGTTATAGAACATCAAGAATTCGGTAACTGAATATTATAAGGTCTGAATAAAATGGAATGCTGGTTTGCATCCAATAATATATGATCGAAGCATTTTTATTTCCATGGTTGTACAGGTGTCATTTTATAGATTTAATATACAGAACGCCAATGTATTATAGGTTTATGAGAATAGCCAGTTTTCTTAGTAGGAGTCTATCACATGATTCTGCTATTATAGGATTCACACTTAAGGGGTTGCCTGGGCTTTCAAAACTAATGGCCCATTCTCAGGATAGGCCATTAATATTAGATCAGTGGGGTCAAATTCCCAGCACACAGCTGTTTGAAGGGGCTATGATGCTCTAAAAAGCTTTGCATCCTCTTCACTGTTTTTCAAGTGCTGGTGCTTGGACATGCCTTTATTATCATAGCTGCTGTGCAGGTGTGACCCATGAGTATTTTATCCTAAGAATTAGAGATGAGCAAGCTAAACCTAACAAACCTTGTTTCACTTATAACTTTTGGTTAAATTGGCTTGCAGAACTTTCAAACTTTGCCAGGCTAGGCTCTGGAGAACCCGGTATCAGCGCTATTATTAGCAGTTGAGATGAGAAACACATTGCATTTTGGCATCTGAATGATTGGAGTACTACAAACACTGAGATGATGTCAGGGTAACCCAGTGCTCTCTGCTGACCTCTGCTGTCCATTTTCGGATTTTCTCCTCCTCTGGACAGTTCCTAAAATGGACAGCATAGGTCAGCAGAGGGCACTGTGGTCGTGATGTCAGCAGAGAGCTCTGTGGTCACGACATCAGAGGAAATGCATTTCTTTTTTGGATTTCTCTTTTGTATACAGCCCCTAAAAAGTACTGGAAGGATTAAGATTATTTAATAGAAGTGATTTACAATTTTTTTACAAAACAAAAGTAAATTTTACTAGAAAAAATCAAAAATGAAAATAGCCACCACTAGGGGTCATCTGTCTTTATGCAGACAGACTACTCTGCATTTTGCAGCATACTAGATACCAGCAGTAACTACAACTCCCAGCATGCTTGAACAGCCTGTGAAAGCTGAATGACACACATAGTGAAAGCTATGTTGATTAGCATCCAGCTTTATTAGGAACAGATAGAAAATGTATGCATAAAAACTACTGTGCAGTGATTTTCATACTGCCAGGCTGCTCCCAGACTCAGAGCAGATGAGTCATCCACAGTGAGGGAGAGAGATGGACACACCCCCTCCACAAGGCAAGAAGACAAAGCAAGTGAGCTACATATAAATCCTATTTGTTAGGGATATATAGGTCCTATATATCTTTTGCACTATAACCCCTTGGGGACCGAGCCAATTTTGACCTTAAGGACCAGAGCATTTTTTGCAATTCTGACCACTGTCACTTTAATCATTAATAACTCTGGGATGCTTGTACTTATGAATTTGATTCTGAGAATGTTTTTTCGTGACATATTCTACTTTATGTTAGTGGTAAATTCTCGTCGATACTTGCATCATTTCTTGGCGAAAAATTCCAAAATTTAGTGAAAAATTAGAAAATGTTGCATTTTTATTACTTTGAACCTCTCTACTTGTAAGGCAAATGGACATCCCAAATAAATTATAAATTGATTCACATATACAATATGTCTACTTTATGTTGACATCATAAAGTTGACATGTTTTACTTTTTGAAGACATCAGAGGGCTTCAAAATTCAGCAGCAATTTTCCAATTTTTCAAGTAAATTTCAAAATCTGAATTTTTCAGGGACCAGTTCAGTTTTGATGTGAATTTGAGGGTCTTTATATTAGAAATACCCCACAATGGACCCCATTTTAAAAACTGCACCCCTCAACGTATTCAAAATGATATTCAGAAAGTTTGTTAAAGCATACCCGTCAGATCCAACAAAAATATTTTTTTTAAATATATCACTCAGTACCTAATCCTGACCATGTACACATTTTTATGTGTCTAGCACATTACACTTTTAATTTAACTCACTAGTCTGAATTCCTCTCAAAGGGAGGGGGCGTGGCCTCACTGTGCAGGTCTCCGCCCCCACCCTCAGTACGCTGTCTGCTCACATCTCCCCTAGCATTAGCAAAACTACAACTCCCAGCTTCTCCTCACTGACAGTAGCAGTGAAATACTGAAAATTTTCTAATGAAAGCAATTGCAAAACCTATTTGTTTTGTATGCTTTAGAACATACCAAAAGTTTTTGTATCTGACAGTGCCCATTTAACCCTTTAGGTGTTTCACAGGAATGGCAGCAAAGTGGAGGCAAAAATCTTCATTTTTTACACTAACATGTTCTTGTAGACCCATATTTTTTTATTTTTACAAGGGGCAAAAGGAGAAAAAGTCCCCAAAATTTGTAACCCAATTTCTCTCAAATAAGGAAATTCCTCATATGTGGATGTAAAGTTCTCTGTGGGTGCACTAGAGGGCTCACAAGAGAAGGAGTGACAATGGGATTTTGGAGAGCAAATTTTGCTGAAATGGTTTTTGCGGGGCATGTCACATTTAGGAAGCCCCCATGGTGCCAGAACAGCAAAAAAAAACACCCCACATAGCAACTATTTGGGAAACTACACCCCTCAAGGAATGTAACAAGGGGTACAATGGGCCTTAATACCCCACAGGTATCTGACGACTTTGCGTTGAAGTTGGAAATGAAAATTAAATTTTTTTCTTTTTACTAAAATGCTGATGTTACCCCAAATTTTTCATTTTTACAAGGGGTCAGAGGTGAAAATGTCCCTCAAAATTTGTAACCCCATTTCTCTCGAGTAAGGAAATATCTCATGTGGATGTAAAGTGCTCTGTGGGTGCACTACAATGCTCAGAAGTGAAGGAGTGACAATGGAATTTTAGAGTGGGGCCTATTTGGTCGGAATTGAAGTGTGGGGCCATGTGCATTTACAAAGAATAGTGAACCCCCCCACATGTGACCCCATTTCGGAAACTGCACCTTTCATGGAACGTAACAAGGGGTGCAGTGAGCATTTACACCCCACTGGCATTTGACAGATCTTTGTAACAGTGGGCTGTGCAAATGAAAAATTACATTTTACATTTTCCAAAAATCTGTCAGACACCTGTGTGGTGTAAATGCTCACTGTACCCCTTGTTACATTCCGTGAGGGGTGTAGTTTCCGAATTGGGGTCACATGTAGGTATTTATTTATTTTTGTTTATGTCAGAACCGCTGTAACCAGCAGCCACCCCTATGCAAATCACCAGTTTAGGCCTCAAATGTGCATAGTGGGTTCTCACTCCTGAGCCATGATGTGTGCCCACAGAGCATTTTACGTCCACATATGGGGTATTTCCGTACTCAGGAGAAATTGTGTTACAATTTTTTTTCCTTTTACCTCTTATGAAAATGAAAAGTATGCGGCAACACCGGCATGTTAGTGTAAAAAATTTAATTTTTTTACAATAACATGCTGGTGTAGACCCCAACTTTACCTTTTCATAAAGGTTAAAAGGAGAAAAAGCCACCAAAAATTTGTAGCGCAATTTCTACCGAGTACCGAGATACCCCATGTGTGGCCCTAAACTGTTGCCTTGAAATATGACAGGGCTCCGAAGTGAGATAGTGCCTTGCCCATTTGAGGCCTAAATTAGGGATTTTCATAGGGGTGTAACCGGATGCAAGCGTTACACTTGCCTCCTCAACCAAAAATACTGTCCGTCAGTTTTCCCTAAACAATGTGCCTCCAGCTGTCAATGGCTGTCCGGCAATACTGGGAGTTGTTATTTTGCAACAGCTGGAGACTCTGTTTTGGAAAAACTGATGTACAAGACATTTTTAATTTTTTATTTGGGGGGGGGGCGACAGTGTAAGGGTGTAGTGTATATGTAGTGTTTTACTCTTTATTTAGGGTTAGTGTAGTGTAGTGTTTTTAGGGTACATTCTCACGCGCAGGGGTTTACTGTGAGTTTCCCACTGCAGAAGAAAATTAGCTTCATCTCAAACTTGAAGTGGGAAACTTGCGGTAAACCCCCGTTCATGTGAATGTACCCTGTACATTCACATGGGGGGGGGGGGCAAAACTACAACTCCCAGCATGCACTGACAGACCATGCATGCTGGGAGTTGTAGTTATGTAACAGCTAGAGGCACACTGGTTGGGATTGGGAAACACTGAGTTAGGTAACAGACTACCACAGTGTTTCCTCACCACTGTCTGTTTCCCAACTCTGTGTTTCCCAACCCATGTGCCTCCAGTTGTTGCAAAACTACAACTCTTAGAATGCATGGTCTTTCAGTGCATGCTGGGAGTTTTAGGTTTGCAACAGCAGGAGGCACATGGAACACTGAGTTAGAAAACAGACATTGGAGGATGTTGCAGAAGTGTTGAAGGTAGAATCAATGGCTGAGCATAGCACTAGTGGGACTCGTAGTGGTGGTGAGATTGTTAAGCATCATGGTAGCATGGTGGCTAAACGTAAAGCATAGCCAGGGTCCGAGCTTAGGAATCACGGCTTAACATAAGCACCACGTGGCCTGGCTAGAAGTATTACTAGACCACCACTGCCTGCTGTTTGCTTGCTACTGCTAGTACTAGTCTACCACTATTTGCTTTCTACTGGCTACTACAACTACCACCAGTCTACCACTTCCTACAGTCTGCTGGCTACTACTAGCATTAATCCACCACTGCCTGCTTGTCGCTGGATACTACTACTACTACTACTACTACTACTACTACTACTACTACCACCATTCCACTACTGCCTGCTGTCCACTGGCTACTACTAGCACATGTCCACCACTGCAAAGCTTTCCTACTTCACAAGTCAGACATATTAATGGCTCACCATTGGCCCTTAGATATCGTTTTATTCAATCACAACTATGAGGTGCATTTGTGTCTCCCATCTTACTATGTTCATTTCCATAGGTTATAAACTTAACCAATCTCGATGACTCCGAAACTGTGCTGGACGCCTGATATATGTTAAAGGGGTTATCCAGGAAAAAACTTTTTTTTATATATCAACTGGCTCCAGAAAGTTAAACAGATTTGTAAATTACTTCTATTAAAAAATATTCATCCTTTCAGTACTTATGAGCTTCCGAACTTGAGTTGTTCTTTTCTGTCTAAGTGCTCTCTGATGACACCTGTCTCGGGAACCGCCCAGTTTAGAGGCAAATCCTCATAGCAAACCTCTTCTACTCTGTACAGTTCCCGAGACAAGCAGAGATGTCAGCAGAGAGCACTGTTGCCAGACAGAAAACAACAACTCAACTTCAGCAGCTGATAATTATAGAAAGGATAAAGATTTTTTAATAGAAGTAACTTACAAATCTGTTTAACTTTCTGGAGCCAGTTGATATATTCCTGGAATACCCCTTTAACCCAGCCTAAGTGAGATGATGGAAGAGGAAAATTGTTCTTTTTATAAGCAATCATTTACCTGTTTTTGTCTCATCTCATGTGTCTGAATGAGATTGATATAACTTTCCCTGCCTCTAAAGCAGTGGTCTCAACTGTGGCCCTTCAGATGTTGCAAAACTTCAACTCCCAGCATACCCGGTCAGCCAACGGCTGTCCGGGCATGCTGGGAGTTGAAGTTTTGCAACATGGGAAGGGCCACAGTTTGAGATCACTGCTCTAAAGCATCAGTTTCCCACCTTTCTGCATAGCTTGACTATTCCATTATTTCTTCTGAACCCTGTTGACTGCATTCATATCTATCTGCAATTTGGACAAAAAGTACTCTCTTTACCAGAAACAATTATAGACAAATTGTAAAGTTATATTATACTTATCCATATTTTGGTGAAAATACCTGGACCTCATGTGTTTCAGTTAAACCAAACTTAGATTGCCTTGGAACCCTATGGGGATCAACAGTAGGTTTGGTTCAGTAAAAGCATGGAGAATTTAGCATTACAACTATAACAGGAACACTTTTATGCATCTTAAAGTAATTTTCCATTCCATCTGTTTGAGTAAAGCTTGTTATGAAGTTAGGCATATGTAAATACATTTTATTGTTTATCTTTTTGAGTTACTGAAAGCTCATGCCACTGCTCTTGATATGTTTTCGATGCCTGTAGAGACTTTTGATTTAAGGCATCCACCAGATGGAGACATTTATTCTAATGAAATGTTTGTAATATACAAGTATTATACTGTAGTATAAACAGTTTGTATGCACACAACAGATCCCCATGCCTCAATGATCATTTATTTCAATATGGCAGAAGTACCACTGCTTGACCATGCTAATGCAATTCCAGAAGAAACAGGATTTATTTTGCTTTATCTGGCTCTCCCAGTTTACCTTCATTCATATAGGCTAAATGAAACAGAAGTCGCAACTCAGCTCACTCACCAGTCTGAACAGTGGTTGACGGACATCCACAGTACGTGCAGCGCTGGAGCTTGGACAATGCGGGCCGCTTCCCGTGTTGAATAGCAGAAAAAGGAATGGTTGTCCAGCTCTCAAGCCTAGTAAGTTCCATTTAAAATTTTACATTTAATAAATCCGGTTAAAACATCATACAAAAAACAAAAATGATAAAGTGCATAAAAACACACGAGCGGACGTGTTTCGAGCTTATGATAAGCTCTTAATCATGGCAATAATTCAGGGAGCATGTGCTTTTATGCACTTTATGATTTTAGTTTTTTGCACCATGTTTTAACCGGATGTATTATGTCATGTTTTAACTGGAACCCACTAGGCTTAGGAGCTGGACTACCATTCCTTCATTCATATACCCTGACTTATCCAGTTGTGCAAGTTATTATTTAAAGGGGTACACTGGTGGAAAACAATTCTTTACAAATTAGCTGGTGCCAAAAAGTTAAACAGATTTGTAAGTTACTTCTATTTAAGAATCCAGTACTTATCAGCTGCTGTATGCTCTACAAGAAGTTTTGCTGGACATCTCTTTGTCTTCATCTCTGATCTCTGCTTGGGCATGGAACGCTGCCTCCTGCAGCTGTCTGCTCTTCCTTTGGTTAGTTTACAAATCTATTTAACTTTATTGCACCAGTTGATTAAAAAAATTGTTTTCCACTGGAGCACCCCTTTAATATGAGGATCCAAGTGAAAACAGAAAAACCAGGGTCTTTTCACCGGCACTGTTGCTAGTAGATTCATGAATTTAACAAAGAGAAAGCACCAAAGTGGAAACATTTATTTAAAAAGATTTAGACAGCACATTTTGGTGTTCCCTGGTACACTAGGTAATATCTACCATTTGAATTGTAAACATGCATATACCTCTGTGTTCTCAGAGTATAGTTGTGCCTAGTAATAGCACAACCACACAAGGTTAGTGGACACCTGTGGTAAGGTGGTAGTAAAATGAAGCCCTATACATCTATGCAAGGGATCACCTGTTTGTTTGTTTTCTTTTTCCAAATCCTTTATTTCATATGTGTTATCATCTGATTATGTTGACATTATGGCCTTTCCACCAAAATTTCTGATATCGAAAACAGCTTTTACCTTTCCATTAAAACCCCTTTAGGAAGTCAGCAGTTCCACTGGCATTCTTTGGTATCTGAAAATGGGGCCATTATGCTTATCGAATCTTACATGTCCAAAAATGCAGCATTTTTACAAACATTTATATGGTAAACATGAAAATTAGGGATGAGCGAATGGAATCTGATGAATGCGAATTCCTTGCGCATTTCATGTAAAGTTCGATTTGTAACGAATCCGAATATCAAATTCGATTTGTAATGGATCCGAACAACAAATTGCTTCATTAAATTCCTTTTTAATGCGGTCCAGGGCATCTAAAATGGTGCATTCCACTTGTGAATACATGGAGCAAGGAACTCTGGGAAAGCAGGTAGGCGGGATCACCCTGAATCACACGCAGCATGCAGCCTATCAGCAGCCAGCCATTTTAATGTTTTAGCTCAGAGAGAGCGTTTTATTGCAGTTTGTGTGTTGCACAGAAAAACAGCTTTACAGCAGCAATTCACCACACTGCAGAAAAGCACTGACAGGGAAGGGGGTGGGGAGAGAGAGAGAGAGAGAGAGAGAGAGAGAGAGAGAGAGAGAACTTTTGGGTGTACTAAACAGTGACTCTGTTCTGTTGCAATGTGGTGTACAACAACTCTAAAGCTAATAGGGGCCAGTCAGGGGTAGTATTATTAGCCATAGTCACCTGCTATTAGTGCATAATAATACTGTAATGGGCTGTACTACACAGTGACTCTGTGATGCAGCACTAGTGTGTACTACAACTCTAAAACTAATAGGGGCCAGTTAGGGTAAGCACTAAAAGCCATAGTCACCTGATTTTAGTGCCTAATACAGGTTGTGTAGGGAACATATTGTCCTCTCATAAGTGTAACCTGTGCGTACATAGGTGGTGTACGTTTTTTTTTCCCTGTCAAACAAATTTGGGCCTAGTTACTGTGAGAGGGCAGCCAAAGCTACACACTTGATTTTGTAGCCTAATACAGTTTTAAGCAGGGCGTATTGTTTACCTCTGATAAGTGTTAACTGTACGTACACTTACGTGGTGTCCTTTTTATTTTTAAGTTTTTTTTTTTTATCCTGTTAAACTAATTTGGGCCTAGTTACTGTGAAAGGCCAGCCAAAGCTACACACTTGTTTCTGTAGTCTAATACAGTTTTAAGCGTAGTGTAAACTGTATCTACGCCTACGTGGTTGTACAACTTTGTTCCAGTTAAAGTCATAAGGGCCTAGTTACTCTGAAAGTCCAGCCAAAACTACACACTGGCTTTTGTAGCCAAACACAGTTTTAAGCATAGTGGAGCATATTGTCCTCCTCTCATAAGCATAATATATACGCACTCAGCTGGTGTATAAATATGTCAGGCAGAGAAGTGCCAGGACATGCACAGAGGAGTGGCAGAGGCCTAAATTCATCATGCGCAGGCAGAGGTCGCAGCAGACTAGGGGCGAGTGGCAGCAAGAGTCATAGCGAGAGGCCTAAGCTCCCGGTATCAGCTAGCGGTCGTATCTCAACCAGCAACCCATCTGCCGTCATTGATTGGTTAACTCGGTCATCCACTTCATCACAAGTGACATCTGACAACCCCAGTCAACAGTCGGTGGGTTCCTCAGACACAACCCTCAGTAAGCATGGCCTGGGATCAGTCCCTGTCCTCCAATTGCCTCTGTCCTAAGATGTTCCCTCCCCCAGAGAAGTATCATATGCTGTGGGTTCAGCTCCACTATTTAGTGAGGATGATCTACTAGAGGACAGTCAGCAGCTACTGCCCAGCCAAGAAGTGGAGGAGACATCCGCCGCTTCCTCCGCTTCAGACCCCGTTGAGGAACCTGAGGAGGACATCATTGACATGATGGACATCATGATGATGAAGCCCCTTCTGCGAGCCGGGTGCAGAAGGGGCTTCATCATCAGAAGAATAAGAGGGTTGCAGGTTGCCCTTTAGGCTTAAGCTTAGCTAGCAAGGTGGCAGCATGGTTGGGAGTCACCATGTTGGCAGAAGTGGGAAGTCTGGAGCCAAACCTGCCCGGGGTAGACCACGTGCTTTGCGTCAGCCTACCTTCCCGGGAGGTAGTCGAACAGGGGTTTCTGGAGTCGGCAGCACTAGCAGTGAATTAGTGCGGACTCTTGGGGGGAAAATCAGCTACTCAGCAATGTGGCAGTTTTTCATCAAGTATCCGGAGGATGTTAACCTGACCACATGCAAGATGTGTCGTCAGGAGGTGAAGCGTGGCTAGGGTCCCAATGTTGGCACCATGGCCCTGCATCAACATATACAGCATCACCATAAAGCGACCTGGGTGAACGGTGGCTCTGATGCGGTGGTCCAGCCTGCTGCATCACCCAGTGGCACACTGCTCCCCGTTTCAGCCAGCTCAGGCTCCACCCTCTCAGCCCAAGGAAGCTGTCTGTCATACCCATCTTCTGTTGGTCCAGATGCTCCTGCTCCTCCTACTTCGAGTCAGTCATTCCGCCAGCAATCCATCAGGGAAGCCATTTTCAAGAGACAACAGTATGCGCCCACTCATCCAACGGCGCAGAAGCTGAATGTGCTCCTGTCCAAGTTGCTGGTGCTGCAGTCCCTCCCTTTTCAAGTGGTGGACTCTGCACCTTTCAGAGAACTGATGGCCGAGGTGGGGAGTCCCAAGCCATCATTTCTTTGTGAAAAAGGCCTTACCAGCCCTGCACAATTATATGGAACAGAAGGTGGGCCAGTCCTTGAGCCTGTCGGTGTGTACCAAAGTGCACGGCAGAGCCAACGTGTGGAGCTGTAACTACGATCAGGGAAAATACATGTCCTTTACGGCGTACTTGGTTGAATGTGGTTCCTGCACAGCCACAACAGCAACTTGGACAGGTCACGCCGCTTCCTCCTCTACGCTCTCAGGCCGTTGGTCCTGCGACAGTGTGCGACTCCGCCTCCCCATCCTGCACCGTGTCCTCAGCCTCCACTGCACGGACAAGTCTCAGTGCCCCTCCAGCATACCATTTGTGCAGGGCAGTGTCACACTGTTCTTCACATGGTTTGCCTTGGCGAACGTAGTCATACAGAGAAAGAACTGCTAAAAGTAATTCATCAAGAAATTGAATCATGGCTTACTCCACAAAAACTGTAAATGGGAACCATGGTGACCAACAACGGGAAGAACATCTTGTCTGCGCGTCGTCAAGGAAGCCTGAGCCATGTGCCCTGCATGGCACATGAGTTCAATCTGTTTGTCAAACAGTTCCTGAAGTGTTCCCCCCATCTGCAAAACATCCTAACAATGGGAAGGTAACTTTGCATGCACTTCAGCCACTCGTACATAGCAAAGCACATCCTCCTTGAGCTGCCGTGTCAGAACGGCTTCCCCCAACATAGTCTGATTTGCGACGTTTCCACATGTTGGAATTCCACCCTCCATATGTTGGACTGACTATACCAACAGAGAAAAGCCATCACCGATTTCTTGATGATCCAGGCTGATAGGGGGACTCCCCTGTGTAACTTCAATGTCAACCAGTGGCAGTTCATACGTGACACCTGCCGTTTGCTCAGGCCTTTTGAGGAAGCCACATTATTAGTCAGTTGCCAGGATTACGGGATGAATGACGTTATTCCACTGCTTCATTTTCTACAACAGATGGTGGAAGCGATGGCTGGTCAGGGCACTGGAGATGTGGCGCCTACATCTCACAGCCACATGAGCCCTGTGGGGGCTGAACTGGAGGAGGGGGACAGTGGAGCACAGGCAAGGTATCACAATATGGGTGGTTTTTATAGTCATCTGACAGGAGAGGAGGAGCAGGAGCAGGCTGTGGAGCTAACTTGTGATGAGGAAGACGAGACAGAGGACCCAGACACATTGTGGCAGTATGCAGTGGAGATGGTGGCAGGTAGTCCCTCCGAGTCACTTGCACAAATGGCATGATGCATGCTCACTGGATTGCGTAGTGACCACTGAAATGTCACCATTCAGCAGCGGGATGACTTCTGGCTCTCCACCTTGTTGGACCCTCGCTATGGGCACAAAATGGGGGCCTTTTTTTTACAACCACTGAGAGGGAGGACAAACTGACCCACTACAGAGACATTGTATGTAGTCAGTTGGCCGATGCCTTTCTGCGCCATCGTCCATCCTCTCGCAGATCTGACTCGGGGGGCCCTCTTCACTCATGTTCCACTGTCATGGCCACTGGGGTGGCAGGAGCAGTACCAGGTCCATCAGCAGCAGCCTGAGTCTACAGTTGTTGATGAGTAGCTTTCTTCCACCGCATAGTGAAGCAACTCATCAGCAGCAGGTAGACCTGGAGCAGGACCTGAACCAGCAGGTGGTGGCATACCTTGACATGACCCTGCCAACACACTTTGAAGATCCGCTCGACTTATGGGCAGCCAAAGTTGATTTGTGGCCGCAACTAGCAGAGTTTGCCCTGGAAAAGCTGTCCTGCCCAGCAAGTAGTGTGCCATCAGAGGGGGTGTTTAGTGCGGCGGGGGCCATACTAGCCCAAAGGAGTACTTGTCTGTACACCAAAAATGTGGAGAGACTGACCTTTGTCAAGATGAATCAGGCATAGATCAGCCAGGATTTCCACCTGCCAATGCCTGATGCATCAGAGTAGAATGACCATGGTGCCACACCAACACTTCACAAATATGGATAGTGCAAAACATATTTACGGGACCAAGGACGTACCGGTACGTCCTGAGTCCTTTCCCTTTCTATAACGCGGGACCCGTGGCTAATAGCGCGCAGCATTGATCGCGCGCTATTAACCCTTTAGACGCAGCGTTAAAAGTTTAACGCCGCATCTAAAGTGAAAGTAAAACAATGCAGGTTAGCTCAGGGAGCTGTTTGGGATCGCCGCAGCGAAATCGCGGCATCCCGAACAGCTTACAAGACAGCCGGAGGATCCCTACCTGCCTCCATGCTTTCCGATCTCCAAATGACTGCTCAGTGCCTCATGCTGCTGCCACCTCCAGGCTGTGCCATTCTGCCACATTATGGTCTCCTCATGCTTCCGCCATCTCCAGGCTGTAATATTTAGCCACTATATGGTCTCCTCATGTGGTTGCCACCTCCACGCTGTGTCTTTCAGACACTATATGGTCTCTTCATGCTGATGCCACCTCCATGCTGTGTCATTCAGTCACTGTATGGTCTCCTTATACTGCCGCCACCTCCACGCTGTGTCATTCGGACACTATATGGTCTCCTCATGCTTCCACTACCTCCAGGCTGTGTCATTCATCTACTATATGGTCTCATAATTTTTCCGCCACCTCCTCGCTGTGTCATTCAGACACTATATGGTCTCCTCATGCTGCTGCCACCTCCACGCTGTGCGACTCTACCAATATATATGGTCCCCTTATGCTTTCGCCACTTCCAGGCTCCTGAGCCATGCTGCATCCGCGGAACACGACAGTGGGATGACATCTCCCACCAAGGCTCTGGAACAGTCGCGCCAGTTGCCACGGCCTTCAGCAGCTCCCACCAGCCGCCATCTTCTGTCCTCCACCTTCCTGCGCTGCACAGTGCCGCTCGGTCACGCTGCCCCTCCAGCTGGGGATCTTCAGTACTTCGGGTCTTCTGCAGTCCATGGCCTGCAGGCACAACAAAAAGATCCCTCTCAGAGTCTGATTAGAGGGGGTAGTAGTGCTCCTCCTGAGGTTTCCACTCTGCACAGGGAATGCACCTGGGTGACTCCTGAAGTTCAGGGAGCATTGCCATTACGCAGCCCCTCCATCTACAGTACACTGGCTAACCGCAGCTCCACAGTCTCAGGCGAGAAAGCATTGCAGAAAGCGCTCCTGGCACTACCTTAGAGCCCAACCCTACCTGCTCTCCACCTTCTACATTCCTTCAAGGGGATCACTGAATTCCCGTGGTGCCTGTGCTGGCTACATCAATATCATCAGTACTATTGCCTACAGCAGCTGGGTGATATCCCACTGTGCCTGATCCATCTCTCTGCCTGTCTATTGGACCATTTTGTTGCATATTACTACTATGACCATATTACCAGTTGTTTTACCATCGGCATCTCCGGCTGTGCCACCCACTACCCCAGCACCGCAATCCTCACCAACAGCAATGCAAGTAGTGGGCAGTCAGTTACTATTCTTTCAGCCAGACGCAGTCCAGCAACCTGCGGTTCCTTCAAACCCCCACCCACATCAACAATGGGGATGGAGGTTGCCCTACCCACCCCAATGGATCTTCAGTCCTTAGCAGCTGCACTTGTCACGTTAATTACCCCTACTATACAATACATGACACGATGACACAGATACAGAATGGCCTGAAGGTTCAGGATGGCCGCTAGGGGAGGCCGAGCAACGTATTCTGGCATTGGAAGATGAAAACAGTGGTCTGGCTACTAGACTACGGCAAACCGAGACAGATCTCTGCTATGTTAGCGAAAAACTTGAGGACTTAGAGTACCACTCCAGGTGCCATAATCTCCGTCTGCAGGATATTTGTGAGAGCGATGTTCCTAAAGCTCTAGGCCTCCAGCATAAGTGTTGGGTGGAAAGAGCACACCGCCTGGGACAACCAACCACCTCTCACGTACAGTCTCATACTGAAGCTACCACTCCAGGTGATACTGAAACTACTGGACTATAATGATTAAATTTAAATTCTCAGAGCCTTCTGCAGGCATACTTCCCCCCTAACATATCGTAACAGAAAGTTACTGATCTTTGAGGATTTTTCTACTGAGGTTGCGAAGAGGAGCAGAGCATACAGCTAAGTTTGCACAGCACTGTACAAGGCAAAGAAACGCTTCCAGCTGCAATAACCTTAACCCTGAAAGTCTTTCTACTGGATGGAACTTTTGCAACCTACGTGATGCTGACAGCAGCGGAGGCAGCTCTCCAGGACTTGGCAGAAATCTCTCACCCTTCTCGCTCCCCTCTACATCGCTCTCCATCACCAAAGGGGAGTGGAGAACCAACATCCAGGTCCTTCCGATGTAGAAAGGATTATACTCGCTCACCGGGAGACACCAGGAAACAGGGGAAGCCAGCGGGAAGACGTAGCAGAAGCCACAGCAATAGATCCTCTTCCGCGAACTGAGAATTACTTTATTGCATTTATTATGTTTGCTACTTGCTAATAGGGGACCGGAAATTTAGGTGCTGATTCTCGCATTGCATTGTAGTTCCTGTTTCAATGAGCATTATTTACTATTTGCTTGTTTTATTTGATAGTTAGTGTTTCATTCTCCCCCCCATTGTGGGTAGTCTTTGGTTTTTCCCCGGGCGGGCCCTTTGTTACAGCTAAGGTTTCGTGCATGTCTATTCTGTTTTTCAGATGGGTCGAGCATTATTGCTCAGGGGGGTATGGGGGGTTGGCCTTGTCTCCTCATATGTCTGAAAAAAGTGAAGTCCCATACCCACTTGAAGGCTGCCTATTTTCCACTCAGGGTGCCTACTATCTATGGGTTTTACCTGTTTTTGTTGTTCTTCCTTTTGTGTTTTTTTTTCTTTTCTTGTGTCCCATCCTTGGTGCTCTTTGCCCTGGTGTCCCTGACCTTGCTGATTCCCCTCTGGACAGCACGGTTTCTATGTTGTAGATGGCCTTTATGTGATCTTTTGCTCCCTCCTCCCGTTCCATCTACCTCCCTTTCCCTCTCCTTGCTCCCTCTTCCACTTCCCAACCATGTCCTCTATTGACTTTGCAGCTACCCCTCTTTCCCCTCCCGTGTCCCTTGGGGACCATTGTACATTATGTGTAGGGTGATCTCTTGGAATGTAAAGGGTTTGCGGTCCCCACAAAAGTGCATGTCTGTTCTGCGTTTTCTGAAGCGTTTGCACCCAGATGTTGTCCTCTTACAGGAGACTCATCTTACAGAAAGTGACTTTCATAGAATGCAGAAATTGTGGGTGGGCAGGGTTGTGGGCTCACCAGCAGTGGATTGCAAAACGGAAGTGTTGACGCTAATACATAAATCCTTCACCCCACCATTTGCTTTCACATGAGAGTGACTCTGAAGGATGCCGATCTCATATGCAGCTGGAACACTATGATCAGACTTACAACATTTACAATATTTATGCTCACAATCGTGATAATGCCTCTTTTTTAAACTCCTTAACAGATACTGTAAACCGCGCTGCAGGGCCCCTAACCATATTTGTGATATAGAAAGTTAACTGTTTGCCCCATTTAGTGGCCTAGCTGGCACAACCAGTCAGTAATTCACAATTGACTTTAATATAAAGCCTAATGCAATTACCAGTCTACGGAATGAGTTTTAAACAGCTTTAGGAATATGTGTTATTATGCAAGTAAATAATTTTGCGTTCTAAGACTTCTGCGCAGTTTGTGTTAAATGATTGCCAATAGAGATGCTTCAGAACTTAATTATAACAATTTCGAACCGTT
Organism: Hyla sarda; assembly: GCF_029499605.1. Taxonomy (NCBI): domain Eukaryota; kingdom Metazoa; phylum Chordata; class Amphibia; order Anura; family Hylidae; genus Hyla; species Hyla sarda. The sequence goes on along the minus strand of NC_079191.1, from coordinate 103,857,568 downwards.
CATTTCTACATCATATTTAAAATAATGCAGTATATCACTGAAAGAAAATTACAGTTGGGAAATGACTAGCATTGGAAGTGCCACAGCTTTCCTGTGCTGTATATTTCTTCAAATGAAATGGATATGTTTTTTTTTTTTGCCTGATTGTATATTCATTTCATATTTCTCCTTACACAACAAAGTAGTTCAACATTAAAGAAATTTGCATGAAAAACTACAGTCATCATCATTCCCTATATAAAAAAAAAATCCCCTGGTAGCTAAACGCCTTATCTTTTAGAGATTTAACTTGGAAAGGAAATATTGCCACAATTGAAATTCCGCTAATGACATTTACTATGTTATCATGCTTCCTCAGTATTTGAGTAATCAAATTAAATTTGTAGGGTAGGTTTGGCTCAGTGGTCTGAACCTGCATAGAATACAAACAAATGGTTCATTTCCAATGCATCGGCTTTCTTACCACATTACTATTCAATAACCCTCAGCATGAAAACTTAAATGTAAAACTATGTAAACTTTGGAACAGTTACTTGTAGTAATTTAAAATTATACTCAACTACCATTAACTACTCTCAAATACCAATAACTACCATTAACTGCCCTCAACTACCATTAACTACTCTCAAACACCATTTAAGAGTACCTGTCATCAAACCATATTTTCTAAAGTAACTCAGATTATATTCCCTAACTACTCCTAACGCCCCTCCTGCCCTTAACATTTTTTACAAGCTTTAAAAAGCTCTGTATCATACCTTTCCCCTTGCTTACATTGTGTGAGCTCCCAGCAGGAGAAAGTGGGCATTCCCCAGCAGGCCCAACTTACTGAAAGAGCTGTGCCTTGCCATGCTCCACATGCACTTCCTGAATTTGGTCTCCTGTCAGGCCGGGAGGAGACCAAACTAACTGTTTGACTTGTGGAAGGGAACAGAACAGAGCCACCTAGTGGCCATTTTTTCAGTCACATTAAAAACATATAAAGGTTGTGACTAGTGTGTCTTATAATTACATAAAGAACAATATATAAAAAGTTTAGTTTGGTGACAGGTACCCTTTAACAACCCTCAACTACCATTAACTACCCTCAACTACCATTAACTACCCTCATCTACCATTCCAGTGGATTATCCTATTATTCTTCTTAGAGATGAGCGAACTTCCAGTAATTCGATTTGTCACAAACTTTTTGGCTCGGCAGCTGCCGACCTTAACCTGCATAAATTAGTTCAGCTTTCAGGTGCTCCGGTGGGCTGGAAAAGGTGGATACAGTCCTAGGATAGAGTCTCCAGTCCACCGGAGCACCTGAAAGCTAGACTAATTTATGCAGGCTTTCTGTTATGTGTCTGTTCACACTGTGTATTCTCTTGTATCCGTTTATGTGAAGTTCTGTAATTATATCCTGTGTATCGAGATATCCCTGTTACCTGTCCATGGGGAATCTGGGGAATTGAGAATTAGTACAAGATATCTCCGTGCTCCAAGGTGGACTTTGGGAGATTGCGTTCTAGTATCAAGACATTCCTGTTTCTATTGGAGGTTATCTGAGGAATTGCAATTCCTGTCTTGTTCAGTGTGTACTGTGTTCTATAAATATATCCTGTGTATCGAGATATCCCTGTTACCTGTCCATGGGGAATCTGGGGAATTGAGAATTAGTACAAGATATCTCCGTTCTCCAAGGTGGACTCTGGGAGATTGCGTTCTAGTATCAAGACATTCCTGTTTCTATTGGAGGTTATCTGAGGGATTGCGATTTCTGTCTTGTTCAGTGTGTACTGTGTTCTATAATTATATCATGTGTATCTAGATATCCCTGTTACCTGTCCATTGGGAATCTGGAGAATTGAGAATTAGTACAATATATCCGTGCTCCAAGGTGGACTCTGGGAGATTGCGTTCTAGTTTCAAGACATTCCTGTTTCTACTGGAGGTTATTTGGGGGATTGTGATAATTACTGTTTAGCTATTGATCCCTGTTTCTGGTCCAGTGGGACTTTGTGTCTATTGGACGTTCTGGGGAATTATGCTATATTCTTGTCTGTTCCTATAGTCTGGTGACTTATCCGTTTTCCTGTCTTGTGTTTTGAACTGTATTTGTTATTTAGTTCTTTATTCAGATCTTTGGAGTTCTGTTCATGATCACTTATCTATGAGTCCTCTGTTCATGACCACAGGTCTATAGAGTCCTCTGTTCACGGCCACTGAGCCCCCTGTTCATGTCCACTTATCTTTGGTGTCCTCTGTTCACGACCGCTGATTTGTGTCCTCTGTACTCCTCTCTGATCTGTGCCCTCTGAACTTAGACTGTAGAGTTGTGTGTTCCTGTTAGTTTTCTGGTTGGCGACCGACTATTTAGTAGTGTGTGTTTTTATTAGGCCCCAGCTCTTTAGTTCAGGGAGGGACCGGCGCCCAGTTGTTGATTCACCGTTTAGGGTGGATGGGTAAGTAAGCAGGGAGACATGGTTTTAGGGTCAGTTTAGGGCTCTCTCTCCCTGTCCCTCGGTCAGTCCCTGACACTTAGTCTGCTGTCAAAATGTGCCTTTAATAAATTTCTGTCTGTATACAGTCACCACTAGGGGTAAAGCACCCGGCTATTTTCATCTTGCTCCATAGACAATAAATGGAGTGGCAGCACACAAGGCATCCTGTTGGGACGCCAGTAGTGGGGGGCCCAACGGTTGGACTGCCAGCAATCTCACACTTATTCCCAATCCTGTGGATAGGGAATAGGTACATTTTAGTCAAAATACCCCTCAGTATTAATAACATTTTAGATTCTACTGGTTCTGACGACTATAGGGAAAACAAGTTATTCTCACCTGTACTGATCCCCCACCACCTGTCCTAATAAAGCCTGGTCCCCATTCAGCAGAACCCCACTCCCTGATTTTACCACTGAAACAGTGATTTGCTACGCTAGACAAAAGCAAGATGCTCTGCACAGCTGGGAACGGCACCACTGGGTTGGTAAGTATAAGGGTTTTTCCCACCTTTTCTTGCCAGCTCAAAAGAGCACATGCTCAAAGATTTTGTGGGGTAGAGAACTTGGGTGTTAATAAATAGTTATTTTTACAATATTGTGTAGAGCAAAAATTCGGTGGCCAAACAATGTCATTAACACTCTCACGGCCATATGATTGACTGCTGTGTAATAGCAGTGGTATTTATAGCGCCTATAGCAAATATACAGTAGGTGAGTTTATTTTGAATACATTAAGGTCTTTCAGTCCCTGTTGAAATAGCACTTGTTCTTCTCAGCTTCTTCTCTAGTGCACTACTAATCAGTGCAGATACAGAAATAACTGAACCCCCAAGGAAATATACATAAGGGTTAGGAGACTGCTGACCCAATCTCTTCAGTCTAAGAAACATTCGATGGTTTAAAAAATCATAGCCTGGGATCTTATGTATTTCTCTTTTTTCTCAATGGACAATCATAGTTATAGTCAATCCGAAACAAGAAATACTGATGATAAGACTTCATTTGGAGTCTTAGTCAGTAGTTTCTTCACATTTGACAGGAAAAATAGCACTGGATGAATGTTACATAACTACCACTGCAACCTTAACAAAACCTACGGTCCCCACTGCAAGTCATGCAATGAATCTGGCATTACATGAAGATTTCAATTATAAATGAAAACCATCACTCAAGTGTGAACATATCCTTACATCACACTGTGCTTCTGGCTCCGTAAGGTTCCTTAGTTTAATGAGATTTAATTTTTAAATGTATCTATATAAGCTCATTGGATGTGTATGTGTATATATGTATGTGTGTATGTATGTATTTATGTGTATAGGTATGTATGTGTGTATGTATGTGTATACAGTATGTATGTGTGTATGCATGTATATTAGTACGTATGTGTGTATTTATGTATTTATGTGTATAGGTATGTATGTGTGTATGTATATGTACATATGTGTGTATGTATGTGTGTATGTACAGTACAGACCAAAAGTTTAGGCACACCTCTTTCAGAGTTTTCTTTATTTTCTTGACTATGAAAATTGTAGATTCACACTGAAGGCATCAAAACTATAAATTAACACATGTGGAATTATATTCATAACAAAAAAGTGTGAAAATATGTAATTTTCTAGGTTCTAGCCACCCTTTGCTTTGATTACTGCTTTGCACATTCTTGACATTCTCTTTATGAGCTTCAAGAGGTAGTCACCTGAAATGGTCTTCCAACAGTCTTGAAGGAGTTCCCAGAGATGCTTAGCACTTGTTGGCCCTTTTGCCTTCATTGGGTTCAGGTCCGGTGACTGTGGAGGCCAGGTCATCTGGCGCAGCAACCCATCACTCTCCTTCTTGGTCAAATAGCCCTTACACAACCTGGAGGTGTGTTTGGGGTCATTGTCCTGTTGAAAAATTAATGATGATCCAACTAAATGCAAACCGGATGGAATAGCATGCCGCTGCAAGATGCTGTGGTAGCCATGCTGGTTCAGTATGGGTTCAATTTTGAATAAATCCCCAACAGTGTCACCAGCAAAGCACCCCCACACCATCACACCTCCTCCTCCACACCAGCACACCTGTGAAGTGAAAACCATTTCAGGTGACTACCCCTTGAAGCTTAACAAGAGATTGCCAAGAGTGTGCAAGGCAGTAATCAAAGCAAAAGGTGGCTACGTTGAAGAACCTAGAATATGACATATTGTCAGTTGTTTCACACTTTTTTGTTATGTATATAATTCCACATGTGTTAATTCATAGTTTTGATGCCTTCAATGTGAATCTACAATTTTCATAGTCATGAAAATAAAGAAAAATCTGAATGAGAAGATGTATGTATGTGTATACAGTATGTATGTATGTATGTGTGTATGTATATGTTTGTATTTGTATATGTACGTATGTGTGTGTATATGTATGTATGTGTATGTATATATGTATGTATGTGTGTATGTATGGGTGTATGTATATGTTTGTATTTGTATATGTACGTATGTGTGTGTATATGTATGTATGTGTATGTATATATGTATGTATGTGTGTATGTATGTGTATATGTACATAAGTGTGTATGTATGTGTATGTAGGTGTGTATGTATATGTAGTATGTATGTATGTATGTTCCAGCATAACTTCCAAATGACTTGAGATAATTCAATTATACCTGATACTACTTTTTTTTTATATGTCAAATAAAAATAGAGTTTCAAGGTGTCTCCGCAATCAGAGAGTAATGCAAACAGGAGATGAACCGAAAATCCCATGCAAGTCTATGGGAAGAGGGCATGGCAATGCTGGAATGCAGAGAGGATGAGCAGCTTATCAATGCTGGGGCTTCAGGAGACTAGGAAAGCTGGGTGGCATGCAGATTTCCCAGTCTCCCGAAGAGCTCCAATATGGCTGTTTACCAGACAAATATTCTCTTTAGCAGATGCTGGGTTCTCTAATCCTAATATAATAATGAGTTTATTTTCTACTGATACCTTGTATTTATAAATTCTTTGTTAACATTTTATCACAATACAATCTGTTTTACACAGATTGTTGTGTTTTTTAATGTCAGGTTATTGTCGTTATAATACGATATTTAACATTTCACATTTTTCCTCCTGTATTTTTACAGTAGCAAATGCTCCATTGTAGATACCTAAAGTGCCTTTTTGTTGTTGCCTTTCACCTGATTATTGTATTACATGTTGCATGGCAGTCTTCTTGGCTTACATTTGCCGTCATTCACTGAAAGATGGTATGTTCATGTTTAAAATGGAATTTTTATTTGTTACAATGATAATAGTCAAAATTTCAGGCGAACATGAAAACAAAAACAACAAGAAAGGAATAGAGAGTAGAGGAGAGTAGATCCCAGAACAAAGGGTAGAGGACATTTTGTTGCTGTAATTCAGTTGTTTGATGATGCTTTTTGGTACCCCTTTAGTTAACCTTTATTTTCCTGGAAATGCTTTGTATAGCATTGCTGATTTTATGGGCTTTTTGGCGCAGTTAGTTGCTTGGACAGAAAGACAAGCTCTTTAATTGGATTCCATCAGGCTCACATGTGCATTCCGCATTGTACGTCTCATTAATTTACAATTGTTTTCCCTGACAAGTATCTTTTTTCCCCCCAACAGTTAAGAGAAAGCGCTATATAATGAAATTCCCTGTGAAACAATACAACATTAAACGCTATAACCTTCTTAGTTATTCCCATAACCGAACGCTGAACTTTAAACTTCAGAAGAGGTTACAAGCTTAGGAAAATAACCCCAAGATTACTGTTTGTTTTGAGTCATTTCTGAGAATCCTCACAGATGAGAAATACAATGAGGTCATTGTTTAGATATTTCTGTTATCTCTTAGTTGAATTTGAAATCATTTTCCAGTTCAGAAAACAGAGCAGCATTCTATAGTCCCATGTACATAGTGTAGTACAGCACCTTATAGCCCTCATTTACTAATGTCAACCCGACTTTTTTTGTCGGGATCTGCGACCAATTTGTGTGGCATAGCCCATGTGACACAAATTTGGTCGCACAACCCGACAAAATATATCATCACTCCGAGTGTTTTTTAAACCCGTCAAAATGTTATAAATTACCTGCGCACAGCAACAGCGCCGGAGCCAGAAGGATCGCGGACCCCGGGCCCAGGTAATTATAACACCGGGGATGGGGGAGGCGATGGGGCAGCTGTGGTGTTTTACTCAGGAGGATTGTGTATAGAAGTGAAGTGGGGACCATGGGGGAGATTTATCAAAACCTGTGCAGAGGAAGAGTGGTGCAGTTGCCCATAGCAACCAATAAGATTGCTTCTTTCATTTTCCACAGGCCTCTAGAGGCCTGTGGAAAATGAAAGAAGCAATCTGATTGGTCGTTATTGGCAACTGCACCACTCTTCCTCTGCACAGGTTTTGATAAATCTCCCCCCATATGTCTGGTCCCCACTTCGATTCTATACACATATACCTTTGAAGCGCTGTCACTCAAAAGCATTAGTCATTGATAGCGTTTCAGAGGCATATGTGTATAGATGCGCTGTGCGGGGGGCATATATAATATATATCTACATGCGTTGCGGTATGTATATGATAGCACTGTGCGAGGGGGGCATATATATACACATGCGCTGCGGTAGAGATATGATAGCGCTGTGTGGGGGGTATATATATATATATATATATATATATATATATATATACAAATGCACTTTGGTGGGTATATGATTGCGCTGTGCAGGGGGCATATATATATACACATGCGCTGCTGGGGGCATATGATTGTGCTGTGCGGGGGGCATATATGCAATTTACCGTGTGACACAATTTTCAACCCGTGCGACACAAATTTTTTTCTCGTGCGACACATTAGTAACTCAGGGAAAAAATACACAGAGTAAATCAAGAAACACCCAGAGATAAACCCGACACTCTTAGTAAATGAGGGCCTATGTGTTTGTATGGGTTCCTGCACATACATTGGCCCTGATTTACTAAAAGTGTTTTATAGTTTTCTTTGTGTTTTTTTTCCCCCAACAGATATTTTTTCACGGTATTTACTAAGGTTTCCCTACATTTAACACTTTTCCCTAAGTTTTGCTTTTTTTTTACAAATGCTCTGATCTGTAGGGTTTTCCTCAGCTCAAATCCACCACATTTTCTGTGGAAACCCTAGTAAATAGGTTGGGATTTTTTGAAAATGTCCCCCTTTTCCTGATGGCCATGACCTTTTTTCGGGTTTTCTCAGTAAAATTAAGAGTTGGTTGTTTTTTTCAATTTTGGCGCAAATTCTGGTGCAGACAGAATTTCTAGCACATTGCACCAGAATCTGGCACACTTTCCGACAAAACAAGTCAGATTTACAATAGAAAATCAGGGCCATTGTTTTCAGTATTTTGAAACATTTGTTGACAACACCATGCATTTTTCCATTTTTTTCAGTGGCATCTTTTGAAAGTAATACAGTACGTACTAAGGTCATGCTGCATTTTACAAATGCCATTGAAAAGACACAACATAAATGGCTGAAACTAAATCACTATGGGGTTTATTTATTAATAGTGGATTGTAGTTTTCTTTGTGGGTTTTGATTTCCGACAGGTATTTTCCCAAGGTATTTACTAATGTTTCCCTATATTTTGCACTTTTCCCTACATTTTGCTTTATTTTTTTATTTTTTTTTTACAACTGTTCCGATCTGTCAGGTTTTTCCCAGCTGAGATGCACCACATTTTCTGTGGAAACCATAGAAAATATGTTGGGATTTTTCAAAACGGTTGGGGATACGCCCCGTTTGACGGGACCATGCCCCCTTTCTCTCATGGCCACACCCCCTTTTCGAGTTTTCCTCCTAAAATGGAGGAGTTTGTTTTTTTTGGTCGCAAATTGTGTCGCATGGAATGTGCTAAACAATTTGGGTGCAAAACCCAAGAAAAAAAGAGTTGGGATCACATAAGTAAATAAACCTCTAAATGTGTAATACAGTGGTCCCCCGACATACGATCATCTCAACATATGATGGCCTCTCAGAGGCCATCTTATGTTGAAGGCAGCATCAACATACGCTAATTCTGTGTGTCAGGGGCCATCGCAAAAACAGCTATCATGCAGCCCTGACTGCTTTAGCTGCCACTGGATAGTCGTTTAATGTGCCCCATGTGCCCCGCTGAATGATACTTACATGTCCCCGCCGGACCATCATTTCGCCGCTCCACTACTGCTGCTTCTCTGCGTTGTCATCATGTAGCTGCTCAGGCCGCCCCGTCATCCAATAGGGGCGGCATGAGCAGCAACGTGATGATGGCGACAGAGAGCGATGGTGCAGAGCAGCGGCAGCAGTGGAGCGGCAAAATAATGAAGCAGGAGCGGCAGTGAACTTAATCTATGGTATGAATCCCTCAACATACGATGGTTTCAACAAACGATGGTCTGCCCGGAACCAATTACCATCGTATGTTGAGGGACCACTGTAGTAATAAATATTTCTATAGCACCAATGAATTCTGCAGCACAATTCAAAGTATAGGAGTGAGGGTCCTGCTTGTAAGAGCTTACAATCTATGATGTGTAGACTTTACAAGATTTTGTAAACTGTGCATGCATTTTTCCTATAAACTTTAACCCTTTAAGGACCCGGGCTTTTTCCGTTTTTTTCATTTTCAATTTTTCCTCCTTAACTTTAAAAAATCATAACTCTTTAAAATTTTCACCTAAAATTCTATATGATGGCTTATTTTTTGCGACACTAATTTTACTTTGTAATGACATTAGTCATTTTACCCAAAAATCTACGGTGAAACGGGAAAAAAATCAATGTGCGACAAAATTGATGAAAAAACACTATTTTATACGTTTTGTGGGCTTCCGTTTTTATGCAGTAAATTTTTCGGCAAAAATGACACCTTATCTTTATTCTGTATGTCCATACAGTTAAAATGATACCCTACTTATATAGGTTTGATTTTGTATTACTTCAGAAAAAAATCATGAATTCATGCAGGAAAATTTATACGTTTAAAATTGTCATTTTCTGAGCCCTATAACTTTTTTATTTTTCTGTGTTCAGGGCGCAATGAGGGCTCATTTTTTGTGCTGTGATCTGAAGTTTTTAGCGGTACCATTTTTGTTCTGATCAGACTTTTTGATCACTTTTTTCACTTTTTTGTGGTATAAAAAGTGATCAAAAATGCGCTATTTTGGACTTTGGAATTTTTTTGCGCATACGCAATTGAAAGTGCGGTTTAAAAAGCGGTATATTTTTTATAATGCAGACATTTCCACATGCGGCGATACCACATATGTTTATTTTTATTGACACTGTTTTTTTTTTCTTGGAAATGCCGGTTGATTCAAACTTTTATTAGGGGAAGGGATAATTGAAAGGGTTAATGATTTTTTTTACACTTTTCTTATGCAATATTATAGCTCCCATAAGGGGCTATAACATTGCATTTACTGATCTTTAACACTGATTGATGCATCCCCATAGGAATGGATCAATCAGTGTTTTCGGCGATTGATTGCTAAAGCCTGGATCTCAGGCTTGAAGCATTCATTCAGCGATCGGACTACAGGAAGGAAGGTAAGAGACCTTCCTCCTGTGCTACAGCTGTTCGGGATGCTGCGATTATACCGCGGCAATCCTGAACAGCTCCCTGAGCTAGCCGGGCACTTTTACTTTCGTTTTTAGCCGCGATCAGTGCCGCGCGCTATTAGCGGTGGGTCCCGGCTTCACTATGACGCCGGGCCCGCTGCGATATGATGCGGGGTCACCGTGTGACCCTGCATTATATCGCAGGATCGGGACTCAGGGCGTAAGTTTACGCCCTGGGTTCTTAACAGGTTAAAGGGAATGTGTCATCACAAAATGGCATGTTGTTTAACCAGTTGCCGTCTAAGGATGAGACCGCTCATCCTGCAACGGCAAGCGGTGTATGGCTCGGGCTGCTGACTCAAGCCCGCGCCATACCGGCCAACCCCCAGCTGATTCCTGTAGCTGGAGGCCGCCGTTAATAGCCGACATACAATGATTGCTGCGGCAAGCTATTAACCCTTTAGATCACCGCTGTCAACTTTGACAACAGCGATCTAAAGGGTAAATAGTAGGCCGCGGTCTAAAGGGACCTTCAACCAGTCATAGTGTACCAGGATAGGGGATAAGATGTCAGATCGCTGCGATCCCGCTGCTGGGGAGCCCCGGGATCCCCGCTGCGGCACCGCGCTATCATTACAGCACAGAGCGAGTTCGCTCTGCACGTAATGACGGGCAATTCAGGGGCCGGAGCATCGTTCCGTCACGGCTCCGCCCCCTTGTGACGTCACGGCTCGCCCCTTTCAATACAAGTCTATGGGAGGGGGCGTGACGTCACGCCCCCTCCCATAGACTTGCATTAAGAGTACGGGCCGTGATGTCACGAGGGGCGGAGCCATGACGTCACACTGCTCCGTCCCCTGTATTGCCCGTCATTACGCACAGAGCAAACTCGCTCTGTGCTGTACTGATAGCGGGGTGCCACAGCGGGGATCCCGGGAATCCCCACCAGCGGGACCGCGGCGATCTGACATCTTATCCCCTATCCTTTGGATAGGGGATAAGATGTCTAGGGGCGAAGTACCCATTTAATAGAGTCTGTCTGAACCAGGCTTTATCAATTGAGCGCAGAGCACACAGATCAATATGGCTCTATGGAACCACATTAATCTATATGAGGAATCTACTGATTCCACCTAAAAGCCCCCTAAGGGGACTAAAAGTGTTAAAAAAAAAAAAAAAAAAGTTGAATAAAAAGTGTAAATAAACGCCCATTAACCCCTTCCATATTAAAAGTTTGAATCATCCGCCTTTTCCCAAATTCCTTATAAAAAATATGTAAACATAATAAAAATAAACATATGTGGTATCTCCGCGTACACAAATGTCCGAACTATAAAAATATAATGTTAATTAAACCGCACGGTCAATAGCGTTTACATAAAAAAATACCAAAAATCCAAAATTGCCTATTTTTGGTCACTTTGTATACCTTTTACAGTTATAATTTTTTTAGGTAGTAAAATAAAATAAAAGCTATATTAATTTTGTATCCTTGTAACCATATGGACCTACAGAATAAAGATGAATTGTCATTTTTACCAAAAAGTGCACTGCGTAGAATCGGAAGCCCCCAAAATTTACAAAATGGCTTTTTTTTCAATTTTGCCCCACAAATATTTTTTCCTGGTTTCGCAGTTGATTTTGTAGTGAAATGATTGATGTCATTACAAAGTGATATTGGTGGCGCAAAAAAAAGCCCTCATAAGCGTCTGTAGGTGCAAAATTGAAAGTGTTATGATTTTTAGAAGGTGAGGAGGAAATAACAAAAATGAAAAAATGAAAAATGGGCCAGTCCTTAAGGGGTTAAATCAAGTTTTTTAACCATATGTTATAAATGATTTTTTATTTCTTTCTTTCATTTTACCATTTATACTATAATCATGAAATCTTGCAGTTTTAATTCTGGCCACTAGGCTTAGAGGGGTATTCCAGGAAAAAAACTTATTTATATATATATATATATATATATATATATATATATATATATATATATATCTCAACTGGCTCTAAAAATTTAAACAGATTTGTAATTTATGTCTATTAAAAAATGTGGATCCTTCCAGTAGTTATCAGCTACAGAAGTTGAGTTGTTCTTTTCTTTCTGACAACAGTGCTCTCTGCTGACACCACTGCATGTCTCAGCAACTGTCCGAAGCATTAGAGGTTTGCTATGGGGATTTGCTTCTACTCTGGGCAGTTAATGAGACAAGCAGAGGTGTCAGTAGAGAGTACTGTTGTCAGAATACCCGTTTAATATTTAGACACCCTGTCACGATCACACCCTATCAGTCCAGCTAAGACACTAGAGAGAGTGTGATGGTGCAAGGGTTAAAGCCACCAGACCTCTGGGTATCCACTACAAGTCCCAGCAAGTCACCAAATTAACCCTTAGATAAACGTGTTTTACCAGAGCCTCCTTCAGAAAGGGGAGCTCATATATTTAGAGATCAAAGACCAGAGCTGATTAATTAAACATTTAATCTGATAAAAGGTATCACAGTGCTGACTATAAAAAAATACAGAAATAAATTACATACAGGTACAAAAATATATAAAAGAGTTTAGCAAAGCAAGTTCAGAAAACAAAAGATGAAGTTCTTACAGCATGATGGTATAGCAGTTCCAAGAGAGTGAGTTTCAGCTGTTCTTAGGATGGTCTTGTCAGCTTGTGGCCCAGCTTTTAACAACCAACTTTTAGTCTAGCATTGCTTAAATATCATATCTGCTCTCTTGGGAGGGAGACTCCATTCCCTCTCCCCTCTGATCCCACCAGGGGGTCTTCTCTCTTCCTGACCCCTTATCTCTTAGATTATATTATGAGACCAGAGTGCATGACTTCAAAGGAGATACAAACAAACAGCCAGACCCCCCAATAAAATGCAATACACAAAACACAGTCTGAATGACCCCTCACCCATTTCTTAGTTTATACACAGATATAATTTATAATACACATATAGGATTTTAATAATCAGGCCTTGGGCCTGACACACCCTGTTTGTTACAAACTACTTTCCAGTAGTGTCCTGCTTATCATCACAGACAGGATAAGGCTGTGTTCACATGCCAGAATGTCTGCATGGAATTCTGCATGGAATGCCACATGAAAATTCAGAACAAATTTATAGCCAATATGCGTCAATGGTAGGTATATAGGTAGGTAGTTAGGTAGCCAGGTATATAGGTAGGTAGTTAGGCAGCCAGGTATATAGTTAGGTAGCCAAGTATATATGTGGTTAGGTAGTTACATAGCTATGTATGTAGGTAGGTAATTATGTAGCCAGGTAGTTGGATAGTCAGGTATGGAGTTAGGTAACCAGGTATGTAGGTAGGTAGTTAGGCAGACAGGTATGTAGGCCAGGTATGAAGGTAGTTAGGTAGGCAGGTATATGGTTAGATATCCAGGTATATAGGTGGTTAGTTAGTTACATAGCTATGTATGTATGTAGGTAGGTAATTATGTAGCCAGGTAGTTGGGTAGCCAGGTATGGAGTTAGGTAGCCAGGTATGAAGTTAAGTAGTTAGGTAGCCAGGTATGTGGGCCAGGTTAGGCAGCCAGGTATGTGAGCTAGGTTAGGAAGCCAGGTATGCGGACCAGGTTAGCCAGCCAGGCATGTGGGCCAGGTTAGGCAGCAAGGTATGTGGGCCAGGTTTGCCAGCCAGGTATGTGGGCCAAGTTAGGCAACCAGGTAGCCAGGTATGTGGGGCAGCCAGGTATGTGGGGACAGCAAGGTATGTGTGTAAGGTGTGTGGGGGCAGGCAGTTATGTGGGCCAGGAATGTGGGGCATACAGGTATGTGGGCCAGCTATGTAAGGGGCAGGAAGGTATGGGGGGGCAGCCAGGTATGAGTGGGCAGCCAGGTATGTGGGCCAGGTATGTAGGGACAGCCAGGTATGTGGGCCAGGTTGAAATGCAAAAATAAAAAGTAGAAAACAAAACAAAAATAGATACTCACCTGTCCCATGAAGCGATCTCCTCAGCTCCCCCGCTGGCCCACAGCTTCCTTCCTCCATAGTGCAGGCGTCGATGAGTGACATCATCGGCGCCTGTGGTGCGTGGGGGGGGGGCGGAGGTCGTGTCACTTCTCTGTGTTGGCTGCAGATGTGGCTCAAACAGAGAGGAGGCTTTCAGTTGTATGCACGTGAGATGCACATACAGCTGAAAACAGTACTCGTTTGTCTGGGGATCGAGGACAAGTGTCCTGGATCCCCAGAGGCGGTGGGCCCTTTACCCGGCTGGGCCCTCAGACCAGCCAGTCAGTCCGCCCCGTTCACAACAAATGAATCTTGAAGCTCAAACTTACCTACCCTAAAGGAATGACCTCTGGACAGATTATGAAGCATGTCCTGAAAACCTTATTGTTCTACAGGGTCTGGGACAGTTCTTTTGTGTCTATGTTTATGGGGATTAATGTAATGCATATCTCTAAATGCTGATAAAAACAACTCTTACAACAATGTACTAAAAATGAAATGAAAACAAATTACAATCAGAAAATAGAAACAGAAGCATTTCTTTTTGTTGCTACTTTTCATTCTTTTGAAATGGTTTCACACATAGTCTTATTAGGAAAAAATGTTCCTACTGAAAGGTAATAGTGAAATATAAAACAGTGCAAACAATACTTGGCAATTTTATAGGTTTCTTTATAGAACATGAAAATGTGAGAAAAAAAGATAATGTTGAAAATTGTCCCAATAATATAAAAAAACGCCACTCCCCAAAAATGAATGAATGAATGACAGTTATGGTGTTATGTGTCAAAAATGTCACACAAAAACTATGACTGAAGCCTAAAGATGTGAGATACAACAACCCATATCTATCTCCCTCTCTTTCTATCTCTAACATATTTGATGTTACTGGATGCATTCATCTATTAGATGCTACTGCTGTAAAGTTCCAATCATGTTATTTCATATGATAGTTCAGTAGAGTACATAGCCAAGTGTATACAATGCCTGGAAAGTGTTGGGCCCAATGCAGAATACTTTAATTGGGGCCAATGATCCCTGATACTGTAACTTATTAACACACTAATTATGTTACTGAATAATATCATCATAGCATGCTGGGTAATGCCACCATACCAAAACTGGATAACACCCCCTATACTATGACTGAATAACACCACCATACTGTGACCGGATAATAGACTAAATATAGTGATTATATCAGAACGATACCATACAGGTGGTCTGTGCACCATTACTACACTGCAGACTGGACAAATTATTAAATGATCAGACACAGTCATAGGCAGGATAAACATGGATTTCACTATCTCTCAGGTGGTGTCTTTTCTGAGTGGTGTCGTTTGATTTCCCCATCTGGTTCAGTTATCATGACCAGCATGCGTCTCTGAAGAGTTTGCTACCTCCTTTAGTGCACCACAAGTTAACAGTACACCACATAGTAATAGAGGCTGTTTAGTGCTGCCCATATTGATAGTAACAATGCCTCTACACATTTACAAAGTCTCTTCCTTCAGTGAGGAATGTGCATCCTGTGTAGTCTGTTCAGCACCCCTCCCCTAGTGTCATATTCCCCCTACCCACCCTCACTGGGCCTGTCATGCCCCCCCCCCCTTTCTGAATCCTCTGTTACCTCTTGTCTGCCAGACAGGCTTGACAGATGCATGCGTTCCTTCCCCTGTGCTTAGCTGACTCGCTTGCAGGCCAGCCTTGTACACTAGATGTTGTATGCAGTGCCGCACACAACATCTGACTCCTGGCACTATCATCAGGACTTTGTATGTGGCCTGGCACATAACTGAGGGCCTTTGGTGCCAGGCCCTAAAGGATTGAAAGAACCTAGGAGCTAGATATGGTCCAGGTTTCTTGTTCATGACAGAACTGTAAAACAAAAGTAATGGTGGCTGCCTGTCTCTATAAGGACACTTCGTGGGTGCCATAAAAACTGCTAAGTGCCTGGAAATGGTCAGAGAAAGGAGTGTGCAATGAAGGTGCCATCCGTGTCTGGATGGTGTACAAGCAAACTGTGAGAGCTGTCATGCTTGCCAGTGAATGAAACCATCCTCTGTACTGGTGGTCTGTTCAGAACATGTTGGGTATGTGACCTGAAATAAGTATTACTTTTAACACCTCATTAGGCAGAATGGTCTAGATGACTGACTATCAAAAGGATCCTTCTGCTTCTCTCATTCCAATTATGCACCCCTCTCCAAGTCTGTCTACTAGGCAAAATGTCTTTGTAGAGACATGTCTCACCAAGAGCTACACTGCCCAAAAGTAGCACCTGAGAGCCTTTTAATAGTACAGCAGGGAAAGTACTTCCAAGCTGTCTTGTGGTAAGACCCTGTGTCTAATCAGTTCACAGAGTATGATCATTAATGTATCTGCCCATGACATAACTGTGTGATGAGGTTTGCAGCAATCCAACATTTTTATCTTGGTGCATTTGTTTTTGTCAATTAGTGTGAATTTATTTAAAATGTATTAATATTATAGTCAAACTTGAGATTACTGATCCGTACAAAATTATTTGTTAGGGCAATCTATCTATTTATCTTTTTTTGTCTGATAAATATTTGTCAACACATCACCAAAGTGCATTTGCAATTTATTTTGTTGTGTGCATAGCTTTATGCAAGTGCAGAAATATTTTCTGCTATTCCCTATATAGGTGGTTGTGCACACCATTGCCACTGTTAACAAAATTTTTCTCCATATGTGCCAGAGCTGTGCCCTGTCCCTTGTTTCCTTTTTGTAACATCTAGGCACTCTACCATTGTATATCAAAGCTTACAACAATGTTCTTTGAGCTGTATTTTACGTCTGAAACTTTCAGAATTTTTATTCAGATTTTTTTCTTTTTGCCTGTTTTCATGGGATGTATTTTCAAGCTGTGCCCCAAAAATGGCTACTTAAAACAACCAAAATACATCCCAAATGATTTGCCAAATTACAGTAGTACATTGACATAAACAGCTGAAAAAAGAGGCTGGACATCCATAACAATGATGATTGTAAAAATAAACCTGGTATAAAAAGAGCAGTTTCTAAACTGGAAAAATATGTTTTGTTTTAAGGTTGTTTTTTTGTGGGGCTT
This sequence comes from Hyla sarda, assembly GCF_029499605.1. Classification (NCBI taxonomy): domain Eukaryota; kingdom Metazoa; phylum Chordata; class Amphibia; order Anura; family Hylidae; genus Hyla; species Hyla sarda. The sequence goes on along the minus strand of NC_079191.1, from coordinate 103,840,440 downwards.
CAGATTGTCATGTCCCGCGCTCCGGCGGGGCTGGGATTTGCATTGCGGGACGCACCCGCATGAGAATCCCAGCCTGTCACTCACCTCCTGCTGCCTCCGCTCTGTCTCAGCTCCGGCACGCACGTCCCCGTCCCTTAGGGTGCATGCGCACCGGAGGTCAAAAATGTTAAGGGCCAGTACGCCCATAATTATTGTGTACGCATGACACTATCCTATAAGACTATGCACCTCCCACACTTCCCTGACGGATCTTCAGTGCCTATTGCCTGAGAGAAAGCGTTCCCTATTGCCTGTTTTTCCACACTCGCATATCCAGACCTTCCTGCTACGTTTTTTGACTACAAACCTTTGCCGCCTGCCTTGTTCTTCTGCTACGTTGACTACGCTACAGCCTCCTCCTTCGGTACCTCGCCTTGCCCAGTTACCTGTGTGGTCGAGCCGTGTCTGGGGTAGCGGCCTTGCGGCAGGCTCTGGTGAAGACCAGCGGCACCTTAGACTCTGCTCCCCGATACGGTCCGAGTCATCAGCCACAAAGGTAGAGGATCCACATCCAACTTCGTTACAGAGATTGGGCAATAAATGCTCACATTACTGTGTTTGTACATTATAGTTTTGACTTGTTACCATAAATATTTATAATCTCTCTGTAGAGTGTAAGTTGTCCATGTTACCTCTCTTCTACATTTCGGTCCGGTAAGTACATTGTGTAAAGTGTTGGAACGTGTTGCCCATTTTCAAGAAGTGGTGGCAGCATTAGTATTCCAAGGTGTGAGGGAGTGAGGGGCAAGTATGAGACTCCTATTGCAAGATGCAGGAGAGGGCCTTTGGTAACACTTACAATGTCATCATGGCTTCTACCTGAATGCAGGAGCAATAGTTTCTGTCCCCAGAAATACAAAACTTAAAGGGGTACTCCACTGGAAAAAAAAATTTTTAAATCAACTGATGCCAGAAAGTTAAACAGATTTGTAAATTACTTCTATTAAAAAATCTTAATGCTTCCATTACTTATCAGCTGTTGTATGCTCCACAGGAAGTTCTTTTTCTTTTTAATTTCCTTTCTGTCTCACCACAGTGCTCTCTGCTGACACATCTGTCCATTTTAGGATCTGTCCAGAGCAGGATAGGTTTGCTATAGAAATTTGCTCCTACTCTGGACAGTTCCTAAAATGGACAGAGGTGTCATCAGAGAGCACTGTGGTCAGACACAAAAGAAATCCAAAAAGAAAAGAACTTCCTGGTGAGTATACAGCAGCTGATAAGTACTGGAAGGATTAAGATTTTTAAATAGAAGTAATTTACAATTCTTTTTAACTTTATGGCACCAGTTTATAATTATATTTTTTTTTCCAGCCAAGGACTCCTTTAACATGAATTAACAGACTAATGGGAAAAGTGGACATAAATCCATTATTTAGGCAAGGAGAAAGGGGGTTAAATGGGAAAATGCTTCTAAAGGGTACGGTACACACTGTGGGCCAAAGGCTGACCGGATATGCTGGGAGTTGTCATTTTGCAACAGCTGAAGACACACTGGTTGGGAAACACCAATTTAGATGAAAGGTGAGGAAAGAAGTGAGTGCCTCTTAATAAATTTTTCAGATCCATAAACTGGACTAGATTTTAGCTGTATATGATTATATATTCTGGGAGGCCACAGAATAATTTGCCTGAGAATTATGGAAAAATATGCAGACTTTGTACAAACCTTGATCAATTCCCCAATATATGTTTTGTTTGGTGCACTTTTTATAATGTAACATTGAGAATATACAGTAGTTACATGGTACTAAAATGAATATGTTACAGATCAGCCTATTTGAATAACTTTTCTTTTTTCTTTTCTTTTTTTTTTTACATACAAAAAGTAAGAAACAAGTCCAAAAAAGGAGATTTCATACTCATATCAATAAACATAATTCCATATAATTTGCAATGATAAAACCCCCTTATTAAAGGGGTACTCCACCCCTAGACATCTTATCCCCTATCCAAAGGATAGGGGATAAGATGTCTGAATGCGGGGGACCTGCCGCTTGGAAGCCCCACGATCTCTCCTGCAGCACCCCGCTATGTTTGCTCCGTGGCTGATGATGGGCAATACAGGGGCTGGGGTATCGTGATGTCACAGCCCTTCATGCCCCCTCCATTAGACTTGCATTGAGGGGGCCTTTGGATAGGGGATAAGAAGTCTAGGGGCAGAGTACCACTTTAATAATTCCTAAAGCTATTGGGGAGAACTGACACACTGTAGAGTTGCAAACCGGGGGAAGGTTAGGGGGGTTTGGCCTCAGCCAATCACAGCTGATCTCAAACTGAACTGCTCTCTGCTGTATGCAGCAGAGTGAGAGAGGAAGTTCTCCCCATATGGCTTCAGATGATGTCACGCCTGCTGGGTAACGCCCCTTCCCAGTCTGTATAGCTTACTGAGACTGAGCAGAACAATATCAAGCTAGAAAACTAAAAAATAATAAGCATAAAGGTAGGGGGTGGTTTATCATCATGGGGCAGTGAACTGGGAGGATTATAAAATGTATCAAGCTCATGACAGGTACTCTTTAAAACTAGGAGTGGAACTTATACAGATGTGCAATTCTTTTCATTATGGTTTTTCTCTGTACTGTAGGTTTCACTCCTGGTTTTTGAAAATACTAAAGCAAAATACTGGCCACAATAAAGCCATGTGAATGAGGTTGTAGGCAGGAGCTGTTTCTCAGTTGAAATAACAAGTATAGCCACATTTGTAGCGTTCTGGAGATTGGCCTCTGTTGTGAATTCTCATCCTCAATTTAATTAAATTGTCAAATTGATTTAACCAAATTAAACTAACTGCAGTAATAACCTGAAGATACAATAGCAGTGTGACAAGGACATTTCTGGTCAGCAATCTATTTCATGTATCTTCCTCAACAACAGTAAAATACAGGACATTGATCTCTTTGTTTTATAGATTTGCTTAAATATAACATTAGAAGAATGACAGCATAGCAACAAAAAGCAGTATAGTATTAATTATGAAACTAATATGCCATACAACACAGTAGAAAAATGGATTAAAGGGGTTGTTCATAAATTTACTTTTTAAAATTGGCAAGAATGGGCTGAAAAAAAAAAGTACTTACTTGATGTGGTCCCCACTGTTAATGTTCCGCTAGTGTCTGGTCCCTGCTGCTCACCACTTCCTGCTCCACCTTAATGTAAAGAAATGCCCAATATCTGACTGCAGTGCTGACCTTTCTCAGCATTGATTGATGGAGGGTGCACTTCTTTGAAATGATGGAGGCAACTGACAACAAATACACCTTTAATGTTTTAATACCCCCCCAAAAAAAAAAAATTCCCAACATTTTTTTTCACAGAGACATAAAATTGTGAAAAAGTGTATATAGTCTTTATTATTAGTGACTGTATTTAAAAACAGAATTTTAAAAGGAACAACAGAGGTATGTTTTTGTACAGCCTATACTTTTTAGTCCTTTTAAAATTCTGTTTTTAAATACAGTCACTAATAATAAAGACTATATACACTTTTTCACAATTTTATGTCTCTGTGAAAAAATTTTTTTGGGGGTATTATTTGTATTTCTCTGTGTACCAGAGACATGGTTAAACAATAGGTCAGTATATTGTGCCCCTCTCTTTTGGTTACTACCTGTAATGTTTTGTTGCACAGCCTGGTAAAAATACATCACCAAACAAATGCTTTTATTTTATAAAATGTACCACGGAGATGTAATGCACAGCTGCAATAGGCTGTAAGTTTTTTTCATTACTATTATTTATGCTGCCAACCTTTTTGATAGTCTTTATGTGATTATCAAAATGTCTAGCCCTCTAAAGTATTCACGGAGATATAGCAGAGTTATAGCACGTTAGCTAAATGTGTACCAGTTATACCAGTTATAGAACGGCATGTAGTAACCTATTTTAAGTAAAACAAACAATGCCCATAAATGCCATCTCTGATACCTAAGCAATCTTTTTTTTTATACAGGGTATAGGATAAGAGCAGGTGCACAGAAATTCAAATCATGCCACCCAAGATGTAGACAGTGTCTGTTCCCCTGGCTATGGATTCCCCTAAACCAGTGGTCTCCAAACTGTGGACCTCCAACTGTTGCAAACCTACAACTCCCAGCGTGCCCGGACAGCTGTTGGGGGTCCACAGTTTGGAGTCCACTGCCCTAAACAATAGACAAAATTCTATATTGAGAAGTTCCTTTTTTTAAAATACTTTACAGATACATGTTAATGAATGTCGTCAATTACATTTCTTGCTCTCCAGGATGAAAAATCTACATGGTCTATGTTGTTGGGTGTTTTTTATGCTTTTTATAGGCCATAAGATCATAAGTGAGGCTCTGAAAATTTTATTGGACTCATCTATGAAAACCAAAACGTTAATTTTTTTTCTCAATAAGTAAAGTTTTAGAATATGTAGTTTGAAAGGAAACCAGTCACCAGGTTTTGTCCTATATAACTGGTGGCAAATTGTTATATAGGATCCAATAAGGTCTTGGGTCATAAAAGATATCCACACCAAAATGAAAGAATCCTGCCGCACCCCCATTTGCGTGAAACTTTATTGTAGTTTTATTCACCCACAGTCATGGCGCTATGGCAGCCATGATTAAGAACATATTTGTTCAAAATACGTCGGTGGACGTGGGTTTTTAACTCACTAGAGCACTTTTTTGTTATGTGTGTTTTCCTTTCATCATTTTTTTTTTATATGATATGAATTAAAGTTACCTATTTTCAAATATTTTTTGGTGGAGCTGGAACCCCTGTCTTTTTGTATTGGATTGAATAAAACTACACTAAAGTTTCACGCAATTGAAAGTGCTGCAGGATTCTTTCATTTTGGTGTGGATATATATATATATATATATGTGTATGTGTATGTGTGTGTGTTTCTATCTGCTTTTTCTCATTTTAATCTTATACAACTACTGAGTAATAGCGCCATATATAGAAAATTATCTTCGGTCTTTAGGCCTCCATTGATTGAATTGTATTACAATACTGTGCAGAAATCATTAGCTTTTCTTAACAGAAGTGAAGTGGTGGATCGCAGCTGACACTATTATGTATTAATAGGATTGGCCGCATTAGACAGGTGGTGTCTGGGCTCATTAACTAATTGCATTGTAAAAGACAATGGTCGCCCGTGGTGACGCTTATAGAGCCACCGTCTCCAGACCCAATGTGTGTTCTATGACTTGTACAATGGAAGGGAAAGCATAGCTGATGGCATTTGAGCCAGTAAATGATATAGTAATCTCCAACAATTTCATATTAGTGTGACCTTAATAGTGCTGCCTGATGAGACAAATGTATTTTCAGTCCTGATTTCATTAAGATGATCAGTCATGTATTTCTACAATATCTGAACAATTGACTGTTTAATTTCTATCCAGCTCGGAGCCGAAATCCATGGACTGTGTGTAACGTGATAGCAGGCCAAGTAATGAGATTTAGTTAGTTATTACAGTATTACAAATGGTTTCATAATATTTGAAAAATAAGCTGTCTCTACCAAACAACAGATACCATCGTCTATAAAAGTACAAAATGGTTGTATTATAAGCCAACGGTACGACCCATTGTATCACAGTGTCTAATAATATAAAATTATCTTAAAAAATATGCAGTTTTTCAGACTAGAGAGAGAAGTTCATATAATGGCTAGTGTTGAATTGGGCAGTAGCCCAATAAGCAAGAAATCGATGAAAAACTGTTAGAAAGAAGCTAAAAGATTGTCCAAATGTAAGAAAAAATTCCAGAAAATAGGAGACTCATTTTGTTCATACAATAAGCTGTTGTTCTGAGTCTCAAAATACACTGTATGAACATAGCCTCTTAGTCCAAAAGGTCTCCCAAAGTGCTAACAAGTCTTAGGCTATGTCCAGTGTTATTTCAGACATTTTTCATTTATAAAAATGCGTCTGCAAAATCGTAGTCAAATTGCGTCCACATTTTTAATGTTAATGGTCTCTATGTCAGTCTATGGAAGATGGGTTGTCTGTGCACACATTGGCCCTTTTTTTGGGGGTGGGGGGATTTTTTGAAAGTGTCAAGGACATACCCATTTCCCTGGTGACCACGCCACCCTTTTTGGGTTTTCTGAGTAAAATGGAGAGTTGGTCGGGTTTGCTGGATTTTTTATTTTATTTTTATAATTGTTTATTTTCACAATTTTTTTTATTTTCCAAAACAAAGGGAAACACTTATACAAAAATCATATCAGCAGGAAAAGAGCAGTAAATAATAGACAATAAATAAAAAAGGAGAAGGAAGAGTATTGAAGGGAAAGGACAAGAGGTAGTGAGTAGTAGACCACAGGGTCTGCTGGATTTATTTAATGGTGCATTTTGGCGCACGAAGCGTGTGACAGAATTTGGATGCAAAACCCGAGAAAAAAGTGTTGGGATCACTTTAGTAAATGACTACAGCACACTGTCACTCATTACTGATAAGTGTGGGGAAGGGAAAGCTGAGATATGCACAATGGGGGAGATTTATCAAAACCTGTCCAGATGAAAAGTTGCTGAGTTGCCCATAGCAACCAATCAGATCGCTTCTTTCCTTTTTTAAAAGGCCTCTGAACGATGAAAGAAGCAATCTGATTGGTTGCTATGAGCAACTCAGCAACTATTCCTCTGGACAGATTTTGATAAATCTCCCCCAATAAACTAGTATTGACACTTCCACCTCTAGGTTATGCTCCCATTAACACCACAAATAACATAAACAACCAGGGAAGTTGGCATTAAAAAGGTTTTCTGGGATTTTAAAATATCTTTATTTTGTGCCTATTTACTCAGAGAATAAGAGAAAAGTACCAGCACTGCCACCGCCTTTATAGTACCTATGGGGTTACACTAGCTGTGCCCTACTTGGGGTTAGTTACAGAGTCCATTCGATGGTGCTACACTCTATAGTAGAAGCGAAGAAGATCGGATAAACTCACAGTTCAGAGAAGAAGCTAGTGGAACTTTTCAAGAATTCTCCATTCTAGGATATACAAATAGCAGACAATACAAGGGGACAGAACAGTTTTGCGCATTGGGCCCTTTTTCTAAGTTTCTGACATCACAGCTAATTAATTTCCATTATATACACAAAAACTTTATTAGAAACATACAAATGTCCCATTTAAAAACATTTTAAAACCTTAATTAAACTAGTGTTGTGATAATAACTCTATATGGAACTACAGGAATTGACCGGCACAAATTTGCATTAGAAGAACTAACTTCTCGCAATCTTAGTGCTTCACTTTTTAATATTAATTCTGTCACTGTTTGGTTGTTTGGAGAAGCAATCTGTGTTGGTCACCTCCTGCAGGTAATGGACCAATACATTTTTTTTTTTTTAGCAATTAATATGGTTGTCATATATTGTTTTTTACCTGGTGAATCAAAAGGGGGCAACCTTTTCCTGTATATTAAGAGCGCAGATGTTCACTGAAACTGGTGTAATGGTTTTTACTATGTAGATGTTTTGTTTTGCTAGTCATGTCACTTATAACTATATAAGTGGGGACCCAACGAATCACATTCGTGGTCGAAATCCTGCGAGAAGCCAGCGTACAGGCTCTCCATATTGATACTGGCTTGGGAAAAGTGAGATTGCCACCCCAAATCCTCCAAGATAGTTAGTAACTGTTTAGTATCTTTCATATACGATGGAATCGCTCCTAATGATGGGCGCATTAACCAATCAAGATACTGAGAAATCGGCTCGGTGACCAAACCCCAACCTGCCACAATGGAGTTCACTTATTGACCATCACTGGTCTTCCTGTAACTTCTGTTGTTCTTCCCTGTGCTCTAGCATACTGTCTGTTGTATTGATATTTCAGATGACCACAGTTGTTTTCCATTTATAAAGGTATGAAGAAGTAAAGCAATCGCTCTCACCACTCTGTAGCAGCATCATTTATTCAAGCATATTCAGCGGGTACAGTCGTGCAGGGGCGCCTTGGGTTCATACAGCGTTTTTGCAATACAGTTCCTGTTTAAGTTTTCAATTTGAAAACTGTATGGAACCATATTGAAAACCGTATGCATCGACTCTCCATTGAAAAAGTATGACAAATGATGCATCAGGTTGCATCCGTTTTGCAACCTGTACGGTTTTGTCAGTTTTTCTCCCGTACCCAAAGCCGTAGCCTACCACGGTTTTTTGGTCCGAGTTAAAAATCGTATTGAAACGTATACATTTTATTTTATTTAATTTTTTTAAATAGGAGTCAATGGGAACCATACTGAACCGTATGTGCGTACGGTTCCATCCGGTTTTCACCATATGGTTTTTGACCTTTTTTTTCTTGAATTTTCAATCAAAAAAGTGAAACTTTATTAATAATTGAATGAAAAGTTAAAAACATTTTTTTTTCTTAAAAAACTGATGCAACCGGACATAATTTTTCAAACTGTGTATGGTTTTCATCTGTATATGGATTAAAATTTGCATACATGTTTTGATACAGTTTAGTCCGGTTTTGAGGAATACGTTTTTTATCAAAAACCTGATACGGGAACTGTATTGCAAAAACGTGGTGTGAATCCAGCCTAACTCTCCATTTTACTAAGAAAGCCCCAAAAAAGGGCGTGGTCATTGGGAAAAGGGGGCGTGGCCGACGGAAAGGGGCGTTTTCCCAACATTTCCACAAAAACCCAACACTAAGGTTTCCACAGAAAATGTGGTGGATTTCAGCTGAGGAAAACCTGACAGGTCAGAGCATGTGTAAAAAAAAAAAAAAAGCAAAGTGTAGGGAAAGTGGAAAATGTAGGGAAACCTTAGTAAATACCGTGGAAAATTATTTGTAGGGAATTAAAGGACATGTCCGGTGCTCACTTTTCTTATTGTATCCGTTCCGGGCTGCAAAAAAAAAAAATATAATCTTTCTCTTGCCTGCCTACGCTCCCCTGGTGCTCCGGTACAGGCGTTCGGTCCCCGGGCTGTATTCTTCTTACTTCCTGTTAGCCCGGCACGTCACACGGAGCTTCAGCCTATCACTGGCCGAGGCGGGGCATCACTGCGGCCGGTGATAGGCTGAAGCTCCGTGTGACGTACCGGGCTAACAGGAAGTAAGAAGAATACAGCCCGGGGACTGAACACCTGTACCGAAGCCACGGGGGAGCCTAGGCAGGTAAGAGAAAATTTGTTTTCTTTTATTTTTCAGCCCGGAACGGATAAAATAAGAAAAGTGAGCACCGGACATCTCCTTTAAAACCCACAAAGTAACCTGCATTCCACTCTTAGTAAATAATTCCCAATGTTTTCCATTTATTGTGACATTACCACTGTGGCCAAATATAAAAGGCTCCCAGTGCATTTGCAATAGCAACAGGAGCTGGATTGCTTGTTGTAACTTTACATATCAAAAAGGCTGAAAATTTGTTTTCATTTTGTTCTGTTGTTTAGTATAGAGGGTCAACTTGTTGGTATCATTGTTACATATATTCAAAAAGGCATTTATGTCCACACAACTGCAGCTCACTGGATATTTTCTCTTTTTGGGACCATACTTTGTAAACATTAGAGATTGTTATGCATGAAAATCTCAGTTAAAATATTCAGACCAGCTCATTTGGCACCAACAACCATGCCACGTGCATGCCATGTCACTTAAATACCCTTTTTCCCCATTCTGATGCTCGATTTGAACTTCACGAGTTATCTTGACCACTTCTACATGCCTAAATGCATTGAGCTGCGGCCATGTGATTGGCTGATTGATAAGCTATTTGTATTAACAATCAAGTGTGCCTAATAAAGTGGCCAATAAGTGTATGCCATTATTACTATAAGAGTTTAGTTTTCTTTCTTACATTTTCCTTCCTGATTTTTTTAATGTAAAATGCGTGGGAGCCGACAGGTTCCGCAGCATTCCTGTAATGCAAAAACAGATTGCTTCTGTCATTGTTTTTTGGAAGACAATATAGCAGATAGATAGACATATCCGCACCTGCTTGCTTTGTAATGCAAAGTTCTGTAGGAACATTTCATGCTAAAATAGTAGCAGTATCATAACCTACCATTGTAGCAGATCTGAATGTGTAATTCAGCTGTTTATATGGAGCACTAATATACCTTAGTTAGGCTGGGTTTTATATTTTTAGGCATTTTTTGCTGTAGAATTGAAAAGAAAAATTCTGATCTATCAGAGTCAATGATGGGAATAGCAGATCTGTTGGGATTAGGGATTACCGTATTTTTCGTCATATAAAACGCTCCGGCATATAAGACGCACCTAATTTTATAGGATAAAAATCTAGAAAATACAATGTAAAGTATAGGACAGTGATCTTCAACCTGCAGACCTTCAGATGTTGCAGAACTACAACTCCCAGCATGCCCGGACAACCAGTTGTAGTTTTGCAACATCTGGAGGTCCGCAGGTTGAAGACCACTGGTATAGGAGGTAGTACTCACGTGTCCCCACCGCTCCGGAGCCGTCACCGCTGCCCTGGATGTCATCCTCCATCGCTGTCGCCGTGTCTCCGTCGTTCCGGAGCGCCTCTGCTGCCCGGTATCCTCGCTTTCCGTCCCCACTCTATGACGCCGCTACGCACGCCGCTCCCGGCATGGAGCAGACAGCGAGGAGGCAGGTAAGGTCCCTCCCGGTGTCCTGTAAGCTGTTAGTGTTAGTGTTAGCCGGGTTAGTGTTATTTTCGCTTCAGACGAGGCGGTCAGCTATGATCGCCGAGTCTGAAGGGTTAATACAGGGCATCACTGCAATCGGTGATGTCCTGTATTAGCCGTGGGTCCTGGCCGTTGATAGCCGCAGGAACCGCCGCGATAGGTTTGTATTCACCTTATAAGACGCACCAACTTTTCCCCCCCAGTTTTGAGGAAGAAAAAGTGCGTCTTATACATTGAAAAATTTGGTTTGTAATAAACCCTGATAGTCTTTTCCTATTAGATTCATTGGCAACCGATTAAAAAATCAATGTAAATGAATCTAATTTTGTACATTAGGTGCCACCCATCAAACTCAGTGCATGATATATGAGGGTCTTTAGGCTCCAGCGATTTGTTCAAGCATTTTTCATTCTTTATTGAATACATGAATGGATCTAATAACGTGGAATATAGAGAAGCTCTGCCGTGTGACATAGCAGCCTAACAGGACATTAGAACAAGCAGAAGACTACAGTCCTGGAAATAAACTGAGGCTTTTTAGGATAACGTTTCTTACATTTTGGTTTTTCACCATGTGTGATATAAAAAAAAGGTCATGTTTACTTTTTCCTGCAGGTCAGTACAATTACAGCGATACATAATTTATATAAATGTTGTTATAGTTTACTATTAGAGATGAGCGAATCAAAGCTGATGAACCCGAATTTGTTACGAATTTCATGAAATCACTTCATTAAATTCCATTTACTGCGTTCTAGGCTCCAGGGCATCTAAAATGGTGGATCCACATGTCAGTGCATGGGGCAAGGAATGCTGGGAAGGTGGTAAGGGAAGTAGGCGGGATGACCCTGAATCACATGCAGGATGCAGCCTATCAGCAGCCAGTCACCCCTGTGATGTCACAGCCCTATGTATTCGGCAGCCATTTTGCAGCTCGTCATATCATTCATTACATCCTAGTCACATCAGCGTTCTGGTGGACAGAGATCTGGTGCAGCCATAAACCTCCCAGTCACTTTCTTCAGCAATGTATTACAGAGAGGAGCAGAGAGCTGTGTGTTGCCTCATACATTTCAACAAGCTGCCTCAACTTCATAAACCTTAGCAGAGGAGGCAGGAAGAACTTTTCAGCGCAATTCTGTGTCTTTGTTCCACAACAAATCATCTGCTGGTTATACTAGTCTGTAGACGGTATAATACCCAGCAGTCCATACCTAATAGTCTTTGACAGAGGGAAGTTTTGTGTTTAGTACACAGCTTTTTTGCTGCAGCACTGTTGTGTTCTGCTGGTGTTGTGCAAAAAAACTTTCTCTTTTTAACCCCTTAACGACCACGGACGTAAATGTACGTCCTGGTTAGGCGGTACTTCGCACACAAGGAAGTACATTTACGTCATGTGTATGACCGCGAGCATCGGAGCGGTGCTCGCGTCATACACGGCAGGTTCCGGCAGCTATCAGCAGCCGGGGACCCGCCGGTAATGGCCGATATCCGCGATCGCGCACAGATCAATGCACATAGCAAATCAGATGATCGTATCACTCACAGCACTGCGATCCGATCATCTGTAATGGCGGATGGAGGTCCCCTTACCTGCCTCCATCCCTCTCCCGACGTCTCCTGCTTTAGTCTGAGACCGAGCAGACTAGAGCAGGAGATAGCCGATAATACTGATCAGTGCTATGTCCTATGCATTGTACTGAACAGTATTAGCAATCAAATGATTGCTATAGATAGTCCCCTATGGGGACATAAAAAGTGTAAAAAAAAAAAAGTTGAAAAACGTAGAATTAAAAAAAAAAGTGAAAAATCCCCTCCCCCAATAAAAATGAAAATTGTCAGATTTCCCCATTTTACCCCCAAAAAGCGTAATTTCTTTTTATAAACATATTTGGTATTGCCACATGCGTAAATGTCCAAACTATCAAAATATAATGTTAATGATCCCGTACGGTGAACGGCGTAAACGTAACAAAATTTTTTTAAAGTCAAAAAATGCAGCTTTTTTGTCATATTTTATTCCCCAAAAAATAAAAAAAAAGATCAAAAAATTTATATATGCAAATCTGGTATCGATAAGAAGTAAAGATGATGGCGCAAAAAAATTGCCCTCATACCGCCCTATATACAGAAAAATGAAAAATGTATAGGTGGTCAAAATAGGGCGATTTTAGATTACAGATTTTGTACAAAAAGTTTTAGATTTAAAAAAATAAAATTGGCCTGGTCCTTAAGGTGAAAATGGGCTTTGTCCTTAAGGGGTTAAGCGTACTGTACCACATTTTTCTGCCCTCAAAAGTGCATACCACATACTTACTAGTGTTGAGCAGCATAGGCCATATTCGAATTTGCGATATTTCGCGAATATATGGACGAATATTCGTCATATATTCGCTAAATTCGCATATTTGTAATATTCACGTTTTATTTTCGCATATGCGAAAATTAGCATATACAAAAATTTGCATATGCGAAAATTCGTAAATGCGAAAATTTGCATGCCAGTCTCACACAGTAGTATTACAACCTTCTTTACACCACACAAGCTGGAAGCAGAGAGGGACGATCACTGTGATGTGTACTATGGAAAAAAAACAACAAAAAAAACGAATATTTTTTTTTAAGCGTACTGTACCGCATTTTTCTGCCCTCATAAGTGAATACCACATACCTACATCTAAGTAGTGTACTATTTTGTACTTGTTAATCTGTCAAGGGCCTACATACTGTGAAAGGACAGCCAAAAGTAATCACCGGCTGGTGTTTTACTCCAATATGTTTATTAAGCGTACTGTAGCGCATTTGTCTGCCCTCATAAGTGCATACCACATACCTAACTCTAAGTAGTGTACTATTTTAAACCTGTTAATCTGTCAAGGGCATAGATACTGTGAAAGTCCAGGCAAAAGTAATCACCAGCTGGTGTTTTACTAAAATATGTTTTTTTAAGCGTATTGTACCACATTTTTCTGCCCTCTTAAGTGCATACCATATACCTACATGTAAGTAGTGTACCATTTTGTACCTGTTAATCTGTCAAGGGGCTACATACTGTGGAAGAACAGTCAAAAGTAATCACCGGCTGGTGTTTTACACCAATACTTTTATTAAGCGTACTGTAGCACATTTTTCTGATTAATAAGTGCATACCACATAACTACCTCTAAGTAGTGTACTATTTTAAACCTGTTAATCTGTCAAGGGCCTAGATACTGTGAAAGACCAGGCAAAACTACTCACCGGCTTGTGTTTTTACTCAGATACTTTTTTAAGTGTACTGTAGTGCATTTTTCTGCCCTCATAAGTGCATACCACATATGTACATCAAAGTAGTGTACTATTTTGTATCTGATAAACTGTCAAGGGCCTACATACTGTGGAAGGACTGCCAAAAGAAATCACCGGCTGGTGTTTTACTCCAATACGTTTATTAAGCGTACTGTAGCACATTTTTCTGCCCTCATATGCACTATACCACATACCTACATCTAAGTAGTGTACTATTTTGTACCTGTTAATCTGTCAAGGGCCTAAATACTGTGAAAGTCCAGGAAAAAGTACACATCTGCTGCTATTCTTGACAAATACTGTTTTAAGCGTAGGGAAGCGTATTGTACTCCTCTCATATATGCACTAAGTATGTCAGGCAGAGAAGTGCCAGGACGTGCACAGAGGAGTGGCAGAGGCCTAAATTAATCAGGCAGAGGGTCGCAGCAGACTAGGGGCGAGAGGCAGCAGGAATTGCAGCGAGAGGCCTGAACTCCTGGTATCAGCTAGCGGTCATGTATTGACCATCAACCCATCTGCCGTCATCGATTGGTTACCACGGTCATCCACTTCATCACAAGTGACATCTGATACCCCCAATCAACCCTCGGTGGGTTCCTCAGACACAACCCTCAGTTGGCATGGCTCGGGACCAGTCCCTGTCCTCCCATTGCCTCTGTCCTATGTTGTTCCCTCCCCTACAGAAGTATCTTATGCTATGGGTTCAGCTCCACTATTAACTGAGGATGATCTAATAGAGGACAGTCAGCAGCTACTGCCCAGCTAACAAGTGGAGGAAACATCTGCCACTTCCTCCTCTAGGCAGGCAAGTAGTGATGAGGAGAGTGACGTGGGAGGCGTTGTTGCCAGGGTTTAGGGTCCTGAAGCAGACACTGTTGAGGATCCTGAGGAGGACATCAGTGACGTGCAGACACTTGTTGATAATGATGAAGCCGATCGCAATTGGGAGCCGGGTGCAGAAGGGGCTTCATCATCATCAGGAGAAGAGAGTTGCAGGTTGCCAGTGAGGCAGCAGCTTTGCCAGCAAGGTGGTAGCATGGTTGCAAGTTAGCATGGTGGCAGAAGTGGAAATTCTGGAGCCAAACGTGCCTGGAGGAGACCACATGCTTCGCGGCAGTCTACCTTCCCGGGAGGTAGTGGAACAGGGGTTCCTGGAGACGGCGGCAGTAGCAGTCAAGTAGTGCGGACTGTTGGTGGGAAAATCAGCTACTCGGCGGTGTGGCAGTTTTTCATCAAGCCTCCGGAAGAGGTTCACATAGCCACATGCAAGATATGTCGGCAGAAGGTGAAGCATGGCCAGGGTCCCAGTGTTGGCACCATGGCCCTGCGTCAACATATGCTTCGCCACCATAAAGCGGCCTGGGAGAACCGTTGCTCGGATGTAGTAGTTGTTAAGCCTGCTGCATCACCTAGTGGCATGCCGCTCTCTCTTTCAGCCAGCCAAGGCTCCACCACCTCAGCCGAAGGGAGCTGTGTGTCATACCCTCCTTCTGTCGCTCCAGATGCTCCTGCTCCTCTTACTTTTAGTCAGCCATTACGGCAACAATCCATCGCGAAGCCATGTCCAAGAGACAACAGTATGCGCCCACTCATCCAATGGCACAGAAGCTGAATGTGGTCCTGTCCAAATGACTGGTGCTGCAGTCCCTCCCTTTTCAAGTGGGGGACTCTGCACCTTTCAGAGAACTGATGGCTTGTGCCGAGCCGAGGTGGAGAGTGCCAAGCTGTCATTCTATGCAAAGAAGGCAGTATCAGCCCTGCACAATTTTGTGGAAGAGAAGGTAGTCCAGTCCTTGAGCCTGTCGGTGTGTACCAAAGTGCACTGCAGGGCCGACGTCTGGAGCTGTAACTATGGTCAGGGACAATGCATGTCCTTTACAGCTCACTGGGTGAATGTGGTTCCTGCACAGCCACAATACCAACTTAGACAGGTCATGCCACTTCCTCCTCCACGCTTTTAAGCCATTGGTCCTGTGACAGTGTGTGACTCCGCCTCCTCATCCTCCACAGTGTCCTCAGCCTCCACTGCCCAGACAAATCTCAGTGGTCCTTCAGCATACCATGTGCAGAGCACGGCGGTGTCACGCTGTTCTTCACATGGTTTGCCTTGGCGAACTGAGTCACACAGGGGAGGAACTGCTAAAAGACATTTGTAAAGAAATCGGAGCATGGCTTACTCCACAAAAACTAGAAATGGGAACCATGGTGACTGACAATGGGAAGAATATCTTGTCTGCACTGCGACTGGGAAGGCTGAGCCATGCGCCCTGCATGGAACACGTGTTCGATCTGGTTTTGAAGGAGTTCCTGAAGTGTACCCCCCCTCATTTGCAAGACATCTTAACAATGGGAAGGAAACTTTGCATGCAGCCACTCGTTCATCGCAAAGCACACCCTCCTTGAGCTGCAGTGTCAGAACGATATCCCCAAACATAGTCTAATTTGTGACGTTGCCACACGTTGAAATTCCTCCCTCCATAGTTTGGACCGACTATACAAACAGAGAAAAGCCATCACTGATTTCTTGATGACCCAAGCGGATAGGAGTACTCCCTTGTATAACTTCAATGTGAACCAGTGGCAGCTCATACGTTACAGCTGCCGTTTGCTCAGGTCCTTTGAGGAAGCCACATTATTAGCCAGTTGCCAGGATTATGGGATGAACAACGTCATTCCACTGCTTCATTTCTTACTACACGTAATGGCTTGTCAGGGCACTGGAGACGTGGCGCCTACATCTCACGGCCACATGAGCCCTGTGGGGGCTGAACTGGAGGAGGGGGAGGGGCACAGTGGAGCACAGTTTAGGTTTCACCAAATGAGCAGTTTTTTTTATTAATCTGACAGGAGAGGAGGAGCAGGAGCAGTCAGAGGAGCAAGAGGGCTATGAGGAAGGCGAGACAGAGGACCCAGACACACTGTGGCAGTATGCAGTTGAGATGGAGGCAAGGAGTCCCTCCTAGTCACTTGCACAAATGGCACAATTAATGCTCATTTGCTTGTGTTGTGACAGCTGAATTGTCACCATTTGGCAGCGGGATGACTTCTGGATCTCCACATTATGGGGGTATTTTTGGGGGTATTTTTTTACACCCACTGAGAGGGAGGACAAAGGGACCCACTACATAGGCATCCTATGCAGTGAGTTGGCCGATGCCTATCGGCGCCATCGTCCATCCTCTCGCAGGTCTGAATCAGGGGGCCCCTTGCGGTCACCTTCCACTGCCATGGCTGCTGGGGCGGGGTGGCAGGAGCAGTACCAGCTCCATCAGCAGCAGCCTGAGTTGCTGATGAGTAGCTTTCTTCAGCTGCATAGTGAAGCAACTCATCAGCAGCAGGTACACCTGGAGCAAGACCTGAACCAGCAGGTGGTGGCATACCTTGACATGCCCCTGCCAACACACCTTGAAGGTCCGCCTTTACTTCTGGGCAGCAAACTTGATTTGTGGTAGCAACTTGCAGAGTTTGCCCTGGAAAAGCTGTCATGCTCGCCCAGTAGTGTCCCATCAGAGCGGGTGTTTAGTGAGGCGGGGGCCATAGTCACCCCAAGGAGAATTCATCTGTCCATGAAAAATATGGAGAGACTGACCTTTATGAAGATGAATCAAGCATGGATCAACCAGGATCTCCAACCACCAATGCCACCAACTGCACCACTCACCGGGTCACTCCTGATACTGCTGCTGCCATCTCCAGGCTGTCTCATTCAGCCACTATATGGTCTCTTCTCATGCTTCAGCCAACTCCAGGCTGTATCATTCAGCCACTATATGGTTTACTGATGCTTCAGCTAGCTCCAGTCTGTGTACTTCAGCAACTACATGGTTTAGTGATGCTGCTGGGCCTAGGACATTACCTATATATGTTTATGGTAGCACTAGGTACCCTAAATCTTCAATGGAAATTGCAAAATTCATCTTTTATTCTTAGAGATTGTGAGGCCCTATTGTTTCCTCATATGCCGCCAACTCCAGGCTGTCATTCAGCCACTATATGGTTTCCTCGTGCTTCAGCCACCTCCAGGCTGTGCCATTCAGACACTATATTGTCTCCCCATGCTGCCAGAAACTCCAGGCAGTCATTCAGCCACTATATAGTCTCCTCATACTGATGGCACCTTCAGGTTGTCTCATTCAGCTACTATAGGGTATCTTCTCATGCTTCAGCCAACTCTAGGCTGTGCCATTCAGCCACTATATGTTCTCCTCATACTGATGCCACCTACACGCTCTGTCATTGTGTTGCCATGTGACATGTGACTCCTTGTTAGATTTGGTCCTGCGTACCCACACGCCGTGGCCCAGGACACTAAAACTTGGGAGTTAAAATTTCTATTTCAAAATCCTCAATTTCTATTTAAAAATCTTAAATCTTATGCTTCAGCCAACTCCAGGCTGTGTCATTCAGCCAATATATGGTTTACTGCTGCTGGGCCTGGGCCTAAACATTTTTATGGTAGCACTAGCTACCCTAAATCTTCAATTAAAATTTCAAAATTAATCTTTTAATCTTAGGGATTGTGAAGCCCTAGTGTCTACTGATGCTGCTTCCAGCTCCACGCTGTGTCATTCAGCAACTATATGGTCTCCTCATGCTTCAGCCAATTCCAGGCTGTGTCATTCAGACACTATATGGTCTCCTCATTCTTCATCCACCTCCAGGCTGTGTCATTCAGCCACTATATGGTCTCCATAAATTGACTGTGTATTGTAGGAAACATGTGGCTATCCTTGAGTTCCTCTCCAAGCATTATTGCCATGTTGATACCAGTCATAAATGGAATATTGCCAGGGACTAGCAGAAACAGGGAACTGTGGATACTGACCACCGGCTGTTGGAATTGGCTGACTATCCCAGGTGGTAGATTTACCGTTTTGAAGTTCCTCTGTTCCAGTAGGCTTTAGGTCATTAATTCTTTGTTGTTGTTCTTCAGTTGCAGAATTAAGTTGTATTATGTTTTCCTGTACCTCCGATGAGCTAATGTCACTCGAACACACAATACTCATATTGTCATCTAATGAAGGATCCTTTTCTTCAGAGAAAGTATGTATCATTTTCTTATTTTGAATGTCAGGTGGTATTCTGACATTTTCTGATTGTAAAGGAATTTTGGAATCTGGGCAACAGGTAAAAATAAGTATTTTTAAGCATACTGTAGCACATTTTTCTGCCCTCATAAGTGTATACCACATACCTACATCTAAGTAGTGTACTATTTTGTACCTGTTAATCTGTCATGGGTCTATATACTGTGAAAGGACAGCCAATAGTACACACCTACTGCTGTTCTAGACAAGTACTGTTTTAACCCCTTAACGACCAAGGACATATATTTACGTCCATGGCCTGCTCCCGCGATATAACCGCGTGACCCCGCGTCATATCGGGTTGGTCCCAGCATGTATCTGGAGCCGGGTCCCGGGGCTAATAGCGCGCGGCAGCGATCGCGGTGCCGCGCTATTAACCCTTTAAACACGGTGTTCAAAGTTGAATGCCGCGTCTAAAACAAAAGTGAAAGCTGCCTGGCTGCTAAGTGGGGCTGATCGAGACCACCGCAGTGAAAATGCGGTGTCCCGATCAGCTGGGACACGAGCGAAGGTCCTCTTACCTCCCTCCGGCGTGTCCCTTCGGCGATTGATTGCTCCAAGCCTGAGATGCAGGCTTGAGCAATCGACCGCCGATAACACTGATCAATGCAAAGCTATGGCTTTGCAGTGAACAGGGTATAAGATCAGTGTGTGCAATGTTATAGCTCCCTATGGGAGCTATAACACTGCAAAAAAAAAAGTTAGTAAATGTCATTTAACCCTTTCCCTAATAAAAGTTTGAATCACCCCCCTTTTCCCATAAAAAAAACATGTAAATAAAAATAAATATAAACATATGTGGTATTGCCGCGTGCGTAAATGTCTGAACTATAAAAACATATCATTAATTAAACCGCACGATTAATGGTGTTCGTGCAAAAAAATTCCAAGGTCCAAAATAACGTATTTTTGGTCACTTTTTATATCATGAAAAAATGAATAAAAAGCGATCAAAAAGTCTGATCAATACAAAAATGGTACCGCTAAAAACTTCAGTTCATGGAACAAAAAATGAGCCCTCATACCGCCCTATAAGCAGTAAAATAAAAAAGTTATAGGGGTCAGAAGATGACAATTTTAAACGTATACATTTTTCTGCATGTAGTTATGATTTTTTATAGAAATACGACAAAAACAAAACTATATAAGTAGGGTACCATTTTAATTGTATGGACCTACAGAATAAAGATAAGGTGTCATTTTTACCGAAATTTTTTTTTCTTAAATATCGTCGCACAATGATTTTTTTTTTCCGTTTCACCATAGATTTTTGGGTAAAATGACTGATATCACTGCAAAGTAGAATTGGTGGCGCAAAAAATAAGCCATCATATGGATTTTTAGGTGCAAAATTGAAAGGGTTATGATTTTTAAAAGGTGAGGAGGAAAAAACTAAAGTGCAAAAATGGAAAAACACGTGGTCCTTAAGGGGTTAAGCATAGTGAAGCCTATTGTACTCCCCTCATATACGCAATAAGTATGTCAGGCAGAGTATTGACATTTTTATTTCAAAATCCTTAATTTGAATTTCAAAATCTTAAATTAAAATTTCAAAATCTTAAAGTGAAAAAACTTTTTATATATTAAAGATAAGGCCCTACTGAACAACTCTTTCATCGCTTTTATTAAAAAAATAATTCCTCCTTTCATGTTTTTTTTTTACTTTAAAAACTTCTCCACTAGGGGTCTCCCTAGCAATCCTGTCAGCAAGAATTTTGGACTCAGTGAGTGAGTCTGAAATCTGCTCTGTGCAGCTCCCAGCCTGTCAGTCAGACAGGCAGGATGGAGGGGGAGCACTCAGCTCATACATAAGCATGGAGCAAACAGAGAGGATACATTCCCTCTTCTCTTTTTCTCAGTTCCTCTCCCCTCTATCCACTTTCCACATGGCTAATTATATCTGCACTGCTTATCTGCTCTCTCTATCACGCCCCCTCCCAGAGACATGCAGGGAGATCGTGGGGGGGGGGATAAAATTTTTTTGCCCGGAGTACCCCTTTAAGGCTCGCTGTACCCCTTGTTACGTTCCTTGATGGGTGTAGTTTCCAAAATAGTGTGCCATGTGGTTTTTATTTATTTATTTGCTGTTCTGGCACCACAGGGGCTTCCTAAATGCGACCTTCCCCCAAAAAAACATTTCTGCAAAATTCACTCTCCAAAATCCCATTGTCGCTTCTTCCTTTCTGTAGCCCTCTAGTGCACCCACAGAATAGTTTACATCCATATATGAGGTACATCCTTGCTCGAGAGAAATTTGTTACAAATTTTAGGGGGATTTCTCTCCTTTTACCCCTTGTAAAAATTCAAAAACTGGGTCTACAAGAACATGTGAGTGTGAAAAATTAAGATTTAGAATTTTCTCGTTCTCTTTGCTGCTATTCCTGTGAAACACCTAAAGGGTTAACTCACTTTCTGAATGTCATTTTGAATACTTTGAGGGGTACAGTTTTTATAATGGGGTCATTTATGGGGTATTTATAATATGAAGGCCCCTCAAATCCACTTCAAAACTGAACTTGTCCCTGAAAAATTCTAATTTTGAAAATGTTGTGAAAAATTGCTGCTGAACTTTGGAGCCCTCTGATGTCTTCCAAAAACATGGCAACTTTATGATGCAAACATAAAGTAGACATATTGTATGTGTGAATCAATATATCATTTATTTGGGATGTCCGTTTTCCGTATAAGTAGTGAGTTTCAAAGTTTAAAAAAATTCTAAATTTTTAAAATTTTCATAAAATTTTGGAATTTTTCACCAAGAAATTATGCAAGTTTTGACGAAAAATTTCCACTACCATAAAGTGGAATGTGCCACAAAAAAATTCTCGGAATCAGAATGAAAAGTAAAAGTTTCCCAGAGTTATTAATGCTTAAAATGACAGTGGTCTGATTTGCAAAAAATGCTCTGGTCCTTAAGGTGAAAATGGGCTTGGTCCTTAAGGGGTTAAAAACATTTCTCAATTGAATTTTCACATAACATCAAACTTGTGATACTGTTGCATATTTTAACACATTGAGTTGTACCATATGACAAGCTCTGCTCAGCTTCATATAAATAAATAGAATAAATAAATAGAGAACGGCACTCCTACTTTATAATTCCTCAGCTTCTTTTTGTAAGGGATGCTAATATACTGCTATGTTGCCTGGCTACTGTAATAAAAAAAAAGTTAATATAGTGCAGGAAATCCTCCATGTCTTTGGGTAATCCATTAATTAGCATTAGGTAATCTCTTAAGTAATTGTAGCGAAGGCTTCATGTGCTACCAGTGCAGATGGCAAACTCTGAGTACTGGCATCTATGAGATATTTGTCTACACAGTAAACATTTTATTGAAACTCTACTTGGCATTTGCTTAAGGACATTCCTATAGACGATAATGACGGTCGTTGTCACTATGGAAACAGAAAAAAATTGCTTTCCATGTAATAGCTCTAAGCGTGAGTCAGCAGTAGCCCCACATTACAGTGTCTTTAAGGTCTGCTGAAAGGGACGTATTAATTGGTCACTAATAGAATTCAGAATATGGAATAAATAAGTCATTTCAGCCCGACCATCTGTCATGTAGCGCTCACATGCTAGCTGAGATTTCGAGGAAATTGAGATGCTGCCTACTATTAATTTCCAGTGAAGGATAACATAACCTATATATATATATATCTGGTGGCAGCGATAGGAAGTCTTTCAAATATGTATCTTGAGATTTGTAATGTCCTACATCCCCTGGCCGTTGAAGTATTTAGATTTTTTATTTTTTTATTTAAAAGATCTTTGCAGACCTGGGACCCTCGTAAAACCACCATATCTGCATTATATCTTACAAAATTCCTTCCATAAAATCTTAATGCCGGAATGTTCTCTCTAAATAATTCATGAAATATACATTGTACCATGGTTCTCTGCTGTTAGTTCTATTTTGGCTAAAAGCTGAAAATAATATAATTTTATTAATATATTCAGGTTCTAATAATACATAGAACCAGATGCCAAATTCACAAATGTACCACATTAGAAAACACAAAGTAAAACAAAAAATCAACAATACACAGATGACACAGACATTTTCTTAGTAACATGATTAAAACTTAATTGGAGTTGTAAACTATAGATTTTTTTCATGGTTAAATTTAATTGAAAGTGAAATGACTGTTATCTATCCCGTTCAGGGCTCATTCACACAGGCGGATGCACAGCGTATTTTACACTGCGGATCTGCCGATGATGGACCCCTACAGTGTGTCTCAGGTGTGCCTGCTCGGAGCGGCAATCCGCCGCTATGAGCAGACACACTGCGATGAGCGAGTCGCCGCGTGCATGTGCAGTATACTAGCACACATTGCGGCTGCTTTCAGCCCAGCTCAGGGAGCAGGGGGAGTGGCGCGATGTGTTCTAGTACACCGCACATGCGCCCTGCGACTCACACACTGCAGCATTGTATCTACTTGTAGCGGCAGAATTTTCCAATTTTGGACTTTTGTTTTTGTCTCTTCGCCTTCTAATAGCCATAGCGCTTTCAATATTTCACCTACAGACTCGTATAAAGGCTTGTTGTTTGTTCCACCGATTGTTCTTTGTAAGGACATCACCTATTTTACCACAAACGTTACCTAAAACCAAAAAACAATTATTTGTGGGGCGAAATTGAAAAGTATAAAGGCATTTTGCAATTTTGTTTGTAATTACTGACAAAAAATGAAAAAAAAGAGGTGTGCGCCCTCGTGTAGTACCCTGCGGTGGTAAAGCTAAACACAAAGTAAAAAAAGCTCCTTACCGGATTGTGTTGCCCTGAGGGTGCAACACCTGAACAAGCACTAAGAGTCAATAAGAGATGATCAGCCGCCTGCAGGTCAATCCAGATCCTCCCAGGAATCACGACAGGAACAATAGACAGAAATGCACTGCACAGTGCATAAAAACTTTAACCAGTGCCAGGTGCTTCTTCAGTGGATAGGCTCATAAGTGTAATATAAGAATTCCCATTTATTTATCAACGTGTTTCAAATTCAGGCATAATTCTTCATTAGGCAAGATAGTCTTACACATACACAGACAACATAAACACAACATGATGCATGTTGTCTGTGTTTGCTGCGATGTTTAAGCCTATCCTGCCTGACAAAGAATTATACCTGAATTCCAAACACGTTCCTAAATAAATTGGAATTCTTATACTATATTTAATAGCCTATTCATTAAAGAAGCGCACGGTACTTGTCAAAGTTTTTATGCACTTTTTGTGCAGTGCATTCCTGTCCATTTTAAAATATGTGGGGCTTCAGTTTCTATGCAGTGCACTTTCCAGTAAAAATTATATGTTATGTTTATTCTGTTGGTCCATAAAATTACAACGATACCCAATTTATATAGGTTTTGTTTAATTTTACTACTACTAAAAATTATGAGGGGAATTTATCAAAGGTTACTTCAGAAAGTCATTATATAAGTAGTTTCTTTTTTGCTTTGGTTTTTCTTTCGTGCACAAAATGTATCAAAATGTTGCACGGCATTGGTAAATTTTGCGCACGAAAGTCAAACTTTAAAAATCACCTCACATACCTTACAGGCCCATTGATATTGCGTACATAAGTGGTTTTCAAAAAGACAGGATTTTTATTTTGCTTTGCTATGTGGTATTTTTTTACTTCCGTGCAACTTTTTTGGCGAATGTCGCTATATTTAATTCACTACTACTGAAAAGTGAAATATTGAAAACTTGCTTACCTAGGGTTTAGAAAAAAATTAGCTTAAAAGCCACTGCCTTCAAAAAGTTGCACGGAAAGTTGCTTTGGCGTACATGCGACAATATATGCGCATAGAATAAGCAAAAAAAAGTCCCTTACCAGCTTTGATAAATTCCCCTCTATAACTTTTTTGTAGAAAAACGACTATGCTTAACATGTCCAGGACCAAGGGTGTACCTGTACGTCCTGGTCCCATTAACGGGGTTTAAACCGTTCTCACAATATGAGAACGGGTTAAACCTGGTGGGTCCTGGTTGCTACAGGCAGCAAGGGCTCACGACTAATGCCGGGCACCGCCGATATGGCCAATGCCTGGCATTAACCATTTAGGCACCACAATCAAAGTTGATAGCAGCATCTAAAATGAAACTAAAACTATCCTGGCAGCTCAGCGGAGCTGATCGGGACTATCGCAACAAAATTGCGATGTCCCGATCAGCTTACTGGATGACCTACCTCCTTGTTGTCCGTTCGGTGATCTGCTGCTCCAAGCCTGCTCATCAGGCTAGAGCAGCAGAGCTCCGAGAACATTGATCAGTGTAAGCAATCAAAAGTTAATAAAAGGGAATTAACCCCTTCCCTATTAAAAGTTAAAATCACCCTCCTTTTCCCACTTTTTTTAATTAATCATATTTGGTACCGCCGCGTGTAGAAATGTTTGAACTATAACATTGTAAGGTTAGCTACACTACATGGTCAATGGCGTACACGTAAAAAAAATATAAAAGTCCAAAATTGTTGGTCAATTCATAAACCATAAAAAAACTAATAAAAATCTATCAAAAAGTCCCATCAAAACAAAAATGGTACCAATAAAAACTACAGACCATGGCGCAAAAAATGAGCCCTCATATTGCCCTGTATGCGGAAAAAAAAAAGTTATAGAGGTCAGAAGATAACAATTTTAAACATACTAATTTTGGTACATGTAGTTATTTTTTTGAAGTAGTAAAATAAAACAAAACCTCTCTGGTTCTTCCGCACGGTCCCACAAGCGGATGTGGATCTGGCGACGTGGATCTGGCGGAAAAGAGGGATGCTGGTATAAAAGTTGTCCACGTATACATGGTAACCCTTATCCAGCAATGGGTGCACAAGGTCCCAAACGAGTTTCCCGCTAACACCCAGAGTGGGGGGACATTCTGGGGGTTCAATACAGGAATCTCATCCTTCATATACTCTAAACTTGCAGTGGTACTAGCGGAAGATGAGTCTCCCCTTAAAACTGATAAGAGACTCATCTACAGAGAGCTCCCTGAGGGGTACGTAGGCCTCTCAAAATTTGACCCCAAAGTGATCTATGAACGGCCTCACATTGTAAAGCCGGTCATAGGCGGGAGCACCTCGGGGGGTGGGGGGGGGGATGCATTATCAGCGTAATGCAGGCATTTCCGAATGGCCTCGTACCACCTCTGTGCCATGGCCATACTTTAAATTGGGGTCTGGTAGAAAACGTCCCCACTCCAGTATTGCCTGACACTTGATTTTTTTTACCAGGCCCATATGAAGCACTTATATGCAGCACTCTCTGCTGACCCCTCTGTCTGTCCAAAGTAGGAGTAAATGCCCATAGAAACCACTTCTGCTCTGGACAGTTTCCGAGACAGATAGAGGTGTCAGCAGAGAGCATTGTTGTCAAACAGAAAAGAACAACTCAACTTCAGCAGCTGATAACTACTGGAAGCATTATGATTTTTCTTTATAGAAGTAATTTACAAATATGCTTAACTTTCTGGAGCCAGTTGATATAAAAAAAATTATAATTTTTTTTTCCTGGAATACCCCTTTAAGAAACCAAGCCAATTTTCATTTTTGCACTCTCGTTTTTTCCTCCTCCCTTTCTAAAAATCCCAACACTTTCAATTTTGCACCAACAGACCCATATAAGAGCTTGTTTATTGTGCCACCAATTATACTTTGTAATGACATCAATCATTACAGAGTACCTTTCATCAAAATTTTTTTTTATATTTTTTCTTATTCTATATAGATCAACTATTTAATAGGATTGTATTTAAAAAAATTATTCCTGTTATGTCTATTTTCATTTTGAAATTGTGGCCACTGAGGATCTCCCTAGGAGTCCCTGGCTGAAAGATTTTTCATTGATTTCGGACTCACGCCGGCCTGGCGTGTGAGTCCGAAATCGCAGACTCAGCGCAGCTCCCAGCCTGTCAATCAGACAGGTGGGAGCGAGCCGCGTCTTCAGGCCACGTCTTCAGGCCCTGCCCCCTGACAAGGAGAGTCGGCGTGTGCTGGCCCAGAGTCAGTGGAGCGCTGCTCTTCTATTTGCATATAATACCCCAATAGATGTCTGCCGAGGTCTTGAAAAATAATTTCATAATAAATGTAAGTTTATTTCTTCACAGCACAACATATATAGTGATATTCATATTCATATGGTATGCACGCTCAATATCATGTAATGAGCCAGTATGGTATGCATGCTCAATATCAATTATTGAGCAAGCATGCTATGCACGCTCATTACATGTAATGAGCCAGCATGCTATGTACACTCAATATCATGTAATGAGAAAGCATGCTATGCATGCTCATTTTCAAGATATTGAGCATGCATAGCATTAAAGGGGTAGTCCAGTGGTGAAAAACTTATCCCCTATCCTAAGGATAGGGGATAAGTTTGAGATCGCGGGGGGTCCGACCGCTGGGGCCCCCCGCGATCTCTCTGTACGGGGCCCCGGCTCTCCGCCGAAATAGCGGGTGTCGACCCCCGCACGAGGCGGCGGCCGACACGCCCCCTCAATACATCTCAATGGCAGAGCCGGAGATTGCCGAAGGCAGCGCTTCGGCTCTGCCATAGAGTTGTATTGAGGGGGCGTGTCGGCCGCCGCTTCGTGCGGAGGTCGACACGCCCCCTTCCTGCGGGCTGTCGGGGCTCCATACAGGAGATCGCGGGGGGCCCCAGGGGTCGGACCCCCGCGATCTGCAACTTATCCCCTATCCTTAAGATAGGGGATAAGTTGTAAATCACTGAGTCACCACTGGACTACTCCTTTAACTTTTACATGAATGGTGTAATCCAGTAAGGCTATATTGAATGTAAAACCGGATTACTCCAGTATAGATGGTGATAAAAAAAAAGTACATTTATTCTATTGGGGGGAGGGGATGGTGTTATGTTTACCTCTTTGTTCAGAAATAAATAGATAAAAATATAGATAGTAAAAGCTCAGCAATCCAGGATAGAAGGTGATGAAAAATGTGAATTTATCCCATTAAGAAATATGCATATTTGTTGATGGGATAAATTCATTATGATCATCACCATCTATACTGTAATGCTGCAATTTTACCTTCTACATGGGCTTACTGCTTACATCTTTTCTTGTAATAGGTAAAACCGCAGCAATCAAGTATATATGGTGATTTATTCCATCCCAAAATTATGCAGATTTTTGGTTGGGATAAATTCACTATTATCATTCATCAGCATTTATATTGTAGTGCTGCATCCATTAATTTTCTACTGTTTACAGTGCTCTCTCTCTCTCTCTCTCTCTCTCTCTCTCTCTCTCTTTTTATATATATATATATATATATATATATATATATATATATATATATATATATATAAAAATGTATAATTATTCTTTTATGAGCCCACCATTTTGATGAATATATTCCCTACAGGGCACGGCAGCTCTGTCCTCTGCCGTTCCTCCTCTCTGTATGGTATGCGAAAAGCGTCCCTGCCCTGTACTGAGCCTGTATGCGCACTCCTGAGAAGGAGCTCTGCATACAGGAAGAAGGGTGTAAGCCGGCCCTGGCAGGCATCAGATAACGTCGCACCTGCAAGGCCATGCCCACTTCCTTCCCTCACACACAACTCCAAACTGAGCTACCGAAGACAGAAGAAAAGAGATATTTACAGGGGATAGAGATAGTTAGAGTCAGGGACAGATGGGGAGAGGGATTAGGGAAAGTGTAGTTGATGATAGGTACTCTTTGAATAAGAAAATCTACTGCTAAACAAAAATATATATATATATATATTTGTGCGGTAAAATTAAAAATAAAAACGCCATTTTGTAATTTTGGGGGCTTCCGTTTCTACACAGTGCAATTTTCGATAAAAATTACACCATGACTTTATTCTGTAGGTTCATACGGTCACAAAGATACCTAATTTATATAGGCCTCCCTCAAAATTTTGTTCAGACACCTATGACCTAACCCATGAAAACCTGTTGCTGGTCAGGTATAAGAATAAGAAGGATGTCCTTATGCTGACCACAATTCATGGTAACGGCAGCTCACCTGTCCCTGTGCGAGGTACCACAACAATGGTCCTCAAGCACGATTGTATTCTGGACTACAATCGGTATATGGTGGAGTTGATCTTTCTGATCAAGTCCTCAAGCCATACATGGCCATGCGGAAAACACGTGTATGGTACAAAAAAGTTGCGGTCTACTTGGTACAGGTTGGCATGTACAACTCTTTTGTACTGTCCCAGTACGCTGGCAACACAGGGACATTCCTTCAGTTCCAAGAAGAAGTCCTAAGGGCCCTGATCTTTGGCAACCGGGAAAGAGCAGGCCAGAGTTCCCAAGAAACTGGAAATATAGGTGCCAGGATTGTCCCAGGCCAAAACGTTCCAGGTCAAGTCCCCCACACTGGAAAGAAGGGACAATCCTAGAAAAAATGCAGAGTGTGTCACAAGAGGGGGATACGGAAGGACACAGCCACTCAATGTGACCCTTGCCCCGATCATCTGGGCCTCTGCATTAAAGACTGCTTCAGGGAGTATCACACTTCCATGCAGAACAACATTTTCCCTTTTCATTACATTAAAATTTTCCATAATTTGATCCCAATGTACCAAGTCCAGAGTACATTCCAAGTTTTAACCCCATAAACCACAAAATTGTCCAAAAAAACTCATATAAAAAAAAAAAACCTGATAAGACCTCTGGGGGTATTTTTTCCAAAAATGGGTCATGGGTCACTGAGTCACTATCATCGGGGACTTTCTATGTGGCCTCAAATTCACATAGCACTCTCGCCACCTGATCGGGGTGCACATTTGAGGCAACAGGTTAGGGACGGCCACACACATCAGATTCCCAGAATAATGATTCAGAGCATAGGGTTTGGGGTGGGCATATATTTTAG
This sequence comes from Hyla sarda, assembly GCF_029499605.1. Lineage (NCBI taxonomy): Eukaryota > Metazoa > Chordata > Amphibia > Anura > Hylidae > Hyla > Hyla sarda. Next base: position 103,810,528 of record NC_079191.1, on the reverse strand, counting down.
TTTTGGCTATGCTCTGGGTCATCATTCTGGGAACATAACCTGATTTATGAATTTTTGTTCCACTGTACCCCATTTTAGTAATTAACCCCATGTAACGCTCCTTGAGGGGGGGTCCCACTGTTATGGCTCCATAGGCAGCTATGTAGAAGCTCAAGGCCCCTGACTGCGCTCCTGTTCTTCCAAAACCGGTGTGCACCCGCAGAGCTGTTTACGCCCAGATATGAAGTATGTCCTTACTCCAAAGAAATGTATTTACAAATTTACAGTGACATTTTCTCCTTTTACCACTTGTGAGAATGAAAAATTTGGGGTAACCCCAGCATTTTAGTGTAAGAAATCAAATTTTTCCTTTTTCACATGCCACTTTAATGAACACTTATCAAACACCTATGGGGTGTTAAGGCTCACTGTACTGCTTGTTACGTTCCTTGAGGGGTATACTTTCCAAAATAGTATGCAATGTGTTGTTTTTATTTGGCTGCTCAGGCACCATAGGGGCTTCCTAAATGCGACATGCCCCCCCATTTCAGCAAAATTTGCTAACGTGACTCCTTCTCTTCTGAGCATTGTAGTGTGCCCGCAGTGCACTTGTCGTCCACACATGGGGTATTTTCATACTCAGAAGAGATGGGCTTACAAATTTTGGGGGGCATTTTCTCCTATTACTCCTTGTAAAAATATAAAATTGGGGGGAAAACCAACATTTTAGGGAAATTTTTTTTTTTTTATTTACACATCCAACGAAAAGTCGTCAGACACCTGTGGGGGTGTTACGCCTAGCGCTCCGGGTCCCCGCTCCTCCCCGGAGCGCTCACGGCGCCTTTCTCCCTGCAGCTCCCCGGTCAGCGCTGACCGGGAGCGCTGCCCTGTCATGGCCGTTGGGGATGCGATTCGCACAGCGGGACGCGCCCGCTCGCGAATCGCATCCCAGGTCACTTACCCGTTCCCGTCTCCTGCGGTCATGTGCTGGCGCGCGCGGCTCCGCTCTCTAGGGCGCGCGCGCGCCAGCTCCCTGAGACTTAAAGGGCCAGTGCACCAATGATTGGTGCCTGGCCCAATTAGCTTAATTGGTTCCCATCTGTTTCCTGGCTATATCTAGTCTCCTCCCTTGCACTTCCTTGCCGGATCTTGTTGCCCTAGAGCCTAGTGAAAGCGTTTTTGTGTGTTATACCCTGTGTACCAGAACTTTGCTATCTCCCCTGACTACGAACCTTGCCGCCTGCCCCCGACCTTCTGCTACGTCCGACTTTGCTTCTGCCTACTCCCTTGTACCTCGCCTATCTTCAGCAGCCAGAGAGGTGAGCCGTTGCTAGTGGATACGACCTGGTCACTACCGCCGCAGCAAGACCATCCCGCTTTGCGGCGGGCTCTGGTGAAAACCTGTAGTGTCTTAGAACCGGTCCACTAGCACGGTCCTCGCTATCCCTCTCTGGCACAGAGGATCCACCTCCTGCCAGCCGGCATCGTGACAGTAGATCCGGCCATGGATCCCGCTGAGGTTCCCCTGCCAGTTGTCTCTGATATCGCCCGACAGATCGCCCATCTAACCCACCAGCTGTCGGAAGTGTCCACCATTGTGCGCCAACATTCGCAACTTCTTCAGCAATCATCTCCTTCGCCAGCTCCTGCACCTCCTCCGCTGCGAGTGGCCACTCCTAGCCTCCACCTGTCCTTGCCGGACAAATTTAATGGGGACTCTAAGTTTTGCCGTGGCTTTCTTTCGCAATGTTCATTGCACCTGGAGATGATGTCGGACCTGTTTCCCACTGAAAGGTCTAAGGTGGCTTTCGTAGTCAGCCTTCTGTCTGGAAAAGCTCTGTCTTGGGCCACACCGCTCTGGGACCGCAATGACCCCGTCACTGCCTCCGTACACTCCTTCTTCTCGGAAATCCGAAGTGTCTTTGAGGAACCTGCCCGAGCCTCTTCTGCTGAGACTGCCCTGTTGAACCTGGTCCAGGGTAATTCTTCCGTTGGCGAGTATGCCGTACAGTTCCGTACCCTTGCTTCAGAATTATCCTGGAATAATGAGGCACTCTGCGCGACCTTCAAAAAAGGCCTATCCAGTCGCATCAAGGATGTGCTGGCCGCACGAGAGATTCCTGCCAATCTGCAAGAACTCATCCATCTAGCTACCCGCATTGACATGCGTTTTTCTGAGCGACACCAAGAGCTCCGCCAGGAAAAAGACTTAGATCTCTGGGCACCTCTCCCACAGTATCCGTTGCAATCTACGCCTGGGCCTCCCGCCGAGGAGGCCATGCAAGTGGATAAGTCTCGCCTGACCCAGGAAGAGAGGAATCGCCGTAAGGAAGAGAATCTTTGTCTGTACTGTGCCAGTACCGAGCATTTCTTGGTGGATTGCCCTATCCGTCCTCCACGCCTGGGAAACGCACGCATGCACCCAGCTCACGTGGGTGTGGCGTCTCTTGGTTCCAAGTCTGCTCCTCCACGTCTCACGGTACCCGTGCGGATTTCTGCTTCAGCCAGCTCTTCTCTCTCAGCCGTGGCCTGCCTGGACTCTGGAGCTTCTGGAAATTTTATTCGAGAGTCCCTAGTGAATAAATTTCGCATTCCGGTGACCCGTCTTGTCAAGCCACTCCACGTTTCCGCGGTCAACGGAGCCAAGTTGGATTGCACCATACGTTTCCGCACGGAGCCCCTTCTTATGAGCATCGGATCTCATCATGAGAGGATTGAACTTTTGGTCCTCCCCAATTGCACCTCGGAAATTCTCCTTGGACTTCCCTGGCTTCAACTTCATTCCCCTACCCTGGATTGGTCCACTGGGGAGATCAGGAGTTGGGGGTCCTCTTGTTCCAAGAACTGTCTAAAACCGGTTCCCAGTACTCCCTGCCGTGACCCTGTGGTTCCTCCTGTTTCCGGTCCCCCTAAGGTCATTAAGGACTCTGCCTGCCACAGGAAATGCCCCTCCCCCCCTCCCAGTCCCGTCAGGCAAGCCTCTGTGCCACCCCATGGCCCCCGTCCTGGTGTCACACTGCCCCGTGCCAGGTCTCGCCCTCTGCCCTCTCTCCCCATTCCTACTCCTGCGGTTCTGCCTGCCGTTGAGGAATCCCTCCTTCCTTTCCCGGTGTCCTCATCCCAGGGGAGGCAGTTACCCGATAAAGAGAAGGGGAGACCTAAGGGGGGGGGTACTGTTACGCCTAGCGCTCCGGGTCCCCGCTCCTCCCCGGAGCGCTCACGGCGCCTTTCTCCCTGCAGCTCCCCGGTCAGCGCTGACCGGGAGCGCTGCCCTGTCATGGCCGTTGGGGATGCGATTCGCACAGCGGGACGCGCCCGCTCGCGAATCGCATCCCAGGTCACTTACCCGTTCCCGTCTCCTGCGGTCATGTGCTGGCGCGCGCGGCTCCGCTCTCTAGGGCGCGCGCGCGCCAGCTCCCTGAGACTTAAAGGGCCAGTGCACCAATGATTGGTGCCTGGCCCAATTAGCTTAATTGGTTCCCATCTGTTTCCTGGCTATATCTAGTCTCCTCCCTTGCACTTCCTTGCCGGATCTTGTTGCCCTAGAGCCTAGTGAAAGCGTTTTTGTGTGTTATACCCTGTGTACCAGAACTTTGCTATCTCCCCTGACTACGAACCTTGCCGCCTGCCCCCGACCTTCTGCTACGTCCGACTTTGCTTCTGCCTACTCCCTTGTACCTCGCCTATCTTCAGCAGCCAGAGAGGTGAGCCGTTGCTAGTGGATACGACCTGGTCACTACCGCCGCAGCAAGACCATCCCGCTTTGCGGCGGGCTCTGGTGAAAACCTGTAGTGTCTTAGAACCGGTCCACTAGCACGGTCCTCGCTATCCCTCTCTGGCACAGAGGATCCACCTCCTGCCAGCCGGCATCGTGACAGGGGGGGTGTTAAGGCTCACTGTACCCCTTGTTACGTTCCTTGAGGGGTGTAGTTTTTAAAATAGTATGCCATGTCTTTTTTTTTATTTTTTTTATTTTTTGCTGTCCTGGCACCATAGGGGCTTCCTAAATGGGACATGCCCCCCACCAAAACCATTTCAGCAAAATTTGCTTTCCAAAAGCCAAATGTGACTGCTTCTCTTCTGAGCATTGTAGTGCACCCGCAGAGCACTTGACGTCCACACGTGGAGTATTTCCATACTCAGAAGGGATGGGGTTACACATTTTGGGGGGCATTTTCTCCTATTAACCCTTGTAAAAATGTTAAATTTGGGGGAAGACCAGCACTTTAGTGAAAAATGTGCCATGTGTGTTTTTTTTTCTGTCCTGGCTCTATAGAGGCTTCCTAAATGGGACATGCCCCCCCAAAAACCATTTCAGAAAAACTCACTCTCCAAAATCCCGTTTTCGCTCCTTCCCTTCTGAGCCTTGTAGTGCACCCGCAGAGCACTTGACATGCAACAGGTATTTCCTTACTCAAGAGAAATTGTGTTTCAAATTTTAGGAAGATTTCTCTCCTTTTACCCCTTGTAAAAATTCAAAAACATGCGAGTGTAAAAAAAAAGATTTTGAATTTTCTCCTTCACGTTGCTGCTATTCCTGTGAAACACCTAAAGGGTTTACACACTTACTGAATGTCATTTTAAATACTTTGAGGGGTGCAGTTTTTATAATGGGGACATTTGTGGGGTATTTCTAATATGAAGGCCCTTTAAATCGACTTCAAAACTGAACTGGTCCCTGAAAAATTTGGATTTAGAAAATTTTGTGAAAAAAGCCCTCTGATGTCTTCCAAAAGTAAAAACATGTCAACTTTATGATGCAAACATAAAGTAGACCTATTGTATATGTGAATAAATATATAATTTATTTGAAATATCTATTTCCCTTACAAGCAGAGAGCTTCAAAGTTAGAAAAATGCTAATTTTTTTTATTTTTTAATCAAATTTTGGAATTTTTTCACCAAGAAATGGTGCAAGTATCGACTAAAATTTACCACTTACATAAAGTAGAATATGTCACGAAAAAACTATCTCGGAATCAGAATGAAAAGTAAAAGCATCCCAGAGTTATTAATGCTTAAAGTGACAAGTGGTCAGATGTGCAAAAAACCCTCTGGTCCTTAAGGTGAAAATGGGCTTGGTCCTTAAGGGGTTAAGAGACCATGGACAATCTATGAAAGTGGCCAGATGGAAAAAGGGGCAATTTATTACCATAAATAAGGAAGGGAAGTATTAACGAATAAGTATCATGAAGAAAAACGTATCCCCTATCCAAAGGATAGGGGATAAGTTTTAGATTGTTGGGGGTCCGAGAGCTGGAGCCCCCACGATCTCCTGTTTGGGGCCCCTGTTCTCCAGCACAGGAGCACGTCACGAAACCCTCCCGAATCGTAGGCCGCCACGCCTCCTCCATAAAGCTCATTGGGAGGTCCGAAGATTGCCAAACCATAAAGCTTTGGGCAGGGGTCGCGACGCGCTCCTGTGCTGGAGAACCTGGGCACTAAACAGGAGATCGTGGGGGGTGGGGGGGGGATGGCAGCGCTCGGACCCACTGCGATCTAAAACTTATCCCCTATTCAAAGTTTTTCTTCATGATACTTATCCTTTAAAGAAGTTTTACGGATTCAGCAAATAAATGCCATTTTCTGTAAAACAAGTGATATGATTTTTTTTTTTTTTTTTATCAATTGAAGGGTTATCAAGATCTCTTAATGCTGGAACTGTTTACTTGCTTTGGATATTTCATAAGAGTGTTAGAAACATGACAAAAGCCAGAAGAGAATGCTTTTTAGAATAGATAGCTGAAATGGAAATGTCAAATAAATCCATCTGTCATGATGCTTCTATCAGGTTGTTTTCTGTGTTAGAACTCAGATTGCTTGTCTCAGCTTTGTCTTTTATTTCCAGTCTAGTTTGCTAAATATCTGGCAGTTCTCTGTAAGAAGCAAATATTGGGACTATAAGGCTAGGTTCACACAGTGTTTTTTTAGGTGTATTTCACGTGTAAAAATGTGTCTGCATTTTTTACAAATTGGGCCTCATTTAATAAGAGGATTGGGGTTATATTTTGTGTATTTTTTTTAACGTGTGTCATGTTTTTATGTTATTTACTAATGTGGCACTTTTGTTAGGAAATTTTGACACAGATTTGGCGCTTGTGACAATTGTACTGCATGACAATAAAAAGCTTTTCAATGCTAATTTGAAACCACTCCCCTTTGGTGGGTTTTTGGTGCTTTTGATAGGATGTCAAAGCGTCTTTTGGGGGGATAAAATTTGCAATAAAAAAGATAAAAGTAAGGGTCTATTCACAGCTTACGGAATTCTGCCTCAAATTAAAGGGGTATTCCAGGAAAAAAATATTTTTATATATCAACAGGCTCCAGAAAATTAAACAGATTTGTAAATTACTTCTATTAAAAAATCTTAATCCTTCCAATAATTATCAACTGCTGAATTTGGGTTGTTCACTGTCTGACAACAGTGCTCTCTGCTGACATCTCTGTCTGTCTCGGGAACTGCACAGAGTAGAAAAGGTTTGCTATGGAAATCTGCTTCTACTCTGGACAGTTCCCGAGACAGGTGTCATCAGAGAGCACTTGGACAGAAAAGAGCAACTCAACTTCAGCAGCTCAGAAGTACTGAAAGGATTAAGATTTTTTAACCCCTTAACGACGCAGGACGTATATTTACGTCCTGCGCCGGCTCCCGCGATATGAAGCGGGATCGCGCCGCGATCCCGCATCATATCGCGTGGGTCCCGGCGCTAATCAACGGCCGGGACCCGCGGCTAATACCACACATCGCCGATCGCGGCGATGTGCGGTATTAACCCTTTAGAAGCGGCGGTCAAAGCTGACCGCCGCTTCTAAAGTGAAACTGAAAGTATCCCGGCTGCTCAGTCGGGCTGTTCGGGACCGCCGCGGTGAAATCGCGGCGTCCCGAACAGCTGATCGGACACCGGGAGGGCTCTTACCTGCCTCCTCGGTGTCCGATCGACGAATGACTGCTCCGTGCCTGAGATCCAGGCAGGAGCAGTCAAGCGCCGATAATGCTGATCACAGGCGTGTTAATGCACGCCAGTGATCAGCATAGGAGATCAGTGTGTGCAGTGTTATAGGTCCCTATGGGACCTATAACACTGCAAAAAAAAAGTAAAAAACAAGTGTTAATAAAGGTCATTTAACCCCTTCCCTAATAAAAGTTTGAATCACCCCCCTTTTCCCATAAATAAAATAAAACAGTGTAAAAAAAAAAAAAAATAAACATATGTGGTATCGCCGCGTGCGTAAATGTCCGAAATATAAAAATATATCATTAATTAAGCCATACGGTTAATGGCGTACGCGCAAAAAAATTCCAAAGTCCAAAAAAGCGTATTTTGGTAACTTTTTATAACATTAAAAAATGAATAAAAAGTGATCAAAAAGTCCGATCAAAACAAATATCATACCGATAAAAACTTCAGATCACGGCGCAAAAAATGAGTCCTCATACCGCCCCGTACGTGGAAAAATAAAAAAGTTATAGGGGTCAGAAGATGACATTTTTAAACGTAAAAATTTTCCTGCATGTAGTTATGATTTTTTCCAGAAGTGCGACAAAATCAAACCTATATAAGTAGGGTATCATTTTAACCGTATGGACCTACAGAATAATGATAAGGTGTAATTTTTACCGAAATATGCACTGCGTAGAAGCGGAAGCCCCCAAAAGTTACAAAATGGCGGTTTTTTTTTCGATTTTGTCGCACAATGATTTTTTTTTCCGTTTCGCCGTGCATTTTTGGGTAAAATGACTAATGTCACTGCAAAGTAGAATTGGCGACGCAAAAAATAAGCCATAATATGGATTTTTAGGTGGAAAATTGAAAGGGTTATGATTTTTAAAAGGTAAGGAGGAAAAAACGAAAGTGCAAAAACGGAAAAACCCTGAGTCCTTAAGGGGTTAATAGAAGTAATTTATAAATCTGTTTAACTTTCTGGAGCCAGTTGATATATGTATATATATATATATATATATATATATATATATATATATATATATATATATATATACGAGGATTGCAGCAGCACACATTGGTCAAAAAATTGAGGCTCTTAGTGCACTTTTTGATCAAAACATGTTCCCCATCCACCACGGGGAGGTGGCCTCATTTAGGATGGGACCCTAGCACAAATTCTGAGCCTAACACTCAGATACCAACTCACCTCTGCTGGGCATATAGCCTCTGACAGGGTGACATGCTGGATCCATATACAATTTAAAACACTACCTGTGAGAAAGGGGGAGGGGTGTACAGCTAAAGAGGGTGCCATTCCCCCTGAGTTGTAAATACAAGCAAAAAGAAAAATAGCCAGCACAACAACCTAATATATATATATATATATATATATATATATATATATATATATAAGTTTTTTTCCTGGATAACCCCTTTAACTCCCATAGACTTCTATGGGATTCCGCTCTCCCATTCACACTTCTGAATTTGCGTTTGCGTAATTCCGCTAAAAGTGTAAATGAGAGTGTGGAATCCCACGCAAGTCTATGGTCTTTTATTTGAGGCTGAATTCCGTAAGCAGAAATTCTGCCATGTGAATAGACCCTAATGCTGGATAAATATTCTAAACACATTTCACAGACTGTGGTTCGGTGCTGACGGTCGTGCTTTAATAAACCAATTGTGCTGTGTGAAACATGTGCTATTATGTTTTTAACTTCATGGACAAGTTTCTATCAATCTGAATTGTTAAAAGCTGGATGCTGAATTTCTAGAATTCTCAGACTCAGCCTAAGACTTTCTTTTCTGTCACTTAAAGGTCTAATGTCGCTCTTATCTAGGGAATAGAGGCCTATTTTCTTGTTTTCTATTTGAATAACTGGCTTCATTCTGTCAGAGATATTAATGAAATCTGAAAGAAAAGAACTTAAAAAAAAAGCAAATGGGAATTTCAATACGAAAATGTAAAAATTGTTATGTGCACAGTATACAGTCCACTCAGTAAGCATTTAACACTAAGTTGTGGGTAACAACCCAAGTAATCTATAAATACAAAGAAACCAAAACAAATAAGCTCAGAAATGATGATGTATGTAATAATGTGAAATGACAGGAAAAAAGTTAGAAAAAAGTTTAACAGACTTAATGACATTTGTTTAATACTCTGTAGAAAAGCCTTTGTTGGATAAACTGAATGGATAAACTAGTCACATGCATTACTCTGGTGGGATTTTGGCCCATTCTTTCACACAAGCGCCTTACACTTGAAAATTACAGACATCTCTAATAACAGGACATATGATTTTCATTTTCATGATCACAATAATTTGTATATACATAAGTGATTCTGCATATGTCTCATTTATATGGATTTATGTATGTGCGGTGTACTTTCTACACATGCACATACATATTCATACCTGAGGTGTTGTACCTATGTTGTCATTTTGTATTTAACTATATCTGTTTTATATTATGCACCTTTTTGTATTTATGGTGTCTCACTTTACTTTGTTTTGTAGTGTAAGGGAGTAACTCCTTAAGGACTCAGGGTTTTTCCGTTTTTGCACTTTCGTTTTTTCCTCCTCACCTTTTAAAAATCATAACCCTTTCAATTTTCCACCTAAAAATCCATATTATGGCTTATTTTTTGCATCACCAATTCTACTTTGCAGTGACATTTGTCATTTTACCCAAAAATTCACGGCAAAACAGGAAAGAAAATCATTGTGCAACAAAATCGAAGAAAAAACGCCATTTTGTAGTTTTTGGGAGCTTCCGTTTCTACGCAGTGCATATTTCGGTAAAAATTACACCTTATCATTATTCCGTAGGTCCATACGGTTAAAATGATACCCTACTTATATAGGTTTGATTTTGTTGTACTTCTGGAAAAAATCATAACTACATGCAGGAAAATGTATACGTTTAAAAATGTCATCTTCTGACCCCTATAACTTTTTTAGTTTTCCACCTACAGGGAGGTATGAGTGCTCATTTTTTGTGCCGTGATCTGAAGTTTTTATCAGTATGATTTTTGTTTTGATCGGACTTTTTGATCACTTTTTATTAATTTTTTAATGGTATAAAAAGTGACCAAAATACACTATTTTGAACTTTGGAATTTTTTTGCGCGTACGCCATTGACCGTGCAGTTTAATTAAAGATATATTTTTATAGTTCGGACATTTACGCACGCGGCGATACCACATATGTTTATTTTTATTTACACTGTTTTATTTTTTTATGGGAAAAGGGGGGTGATTCAAACTTTTATTAGGGAGGGGGTTAAATGACCTTTATTAACCCTCTTTGTAACTTTTTTTTTGCAGTGTTATAGGTCCCATAGGGACCTATAACACTGCACACACTTATCTCTTACACAGATCACTGGCATGTATTAACATGCCTGTGATCAGTGTTATCTGTGCTTGACTGCTCCTGCCTGGATCTCAGGCACGGAGCAGTCATTCGTCGATCGGACACCGAGGAGGCAGGTAAGGGCCCTCCCGGTGTCCTGTAAGCTGTTCGGGATGCCGCGAACAGCCCGAGTGACTAGCCGGGATACTTTCACTTTCACTTTAGACCGCCGCTTCTAAAGGGTTAATACCGCACATTGCCGCGATCGGCGATGTGTGGTATTAGCCGCGGGTCCCGGCCATTGATGAGCACCGGGACCGACGCGAAGTGATGCGGGGTCGCAGCACGACCCCACTTCATATCGCGGGAGCCGGCGCAGGACGTAAATATACATCCTGCATCGTTAAGGGGGTAAAAGGGGTATTCCAGGAAAAAACTTTTTTATATATATCAACTGCCTCCAGAAAGTTAAACAGATTTAATCGAAATCCATATTAAAATCCATACGATACAAACAGGTGCAACCGGCAAGTGTGGAGGTAACAACCTCCTCCTCTCTGATGCGTTTCCGCACTACCGGGCCTTAATCATAGATACAGAGGATAGTATTGCTCGGTATTTAAGGAGCATATAGCTCCACCCAAAATAGGGAGTGACTAAAATTCAAAAAAATAAAAAGACACAAAAATACAAACGCAGTACACAAATTATGAATACACTCAGAAAAAAAGGGAGACAAGATTAATAGCTCATAACCAAATCAAGCCTATGATTCATGCCCTTAGGGAACGAGGTATTAAACATCAGTATCCAGTAACCTTCACGGTTCAAAAGTTTAGAACGTCTGTCTCCTGCACGTAGTGGCTTAGTAACCCTTTCTACTCCTGTAATCGTAAGGGCACTTACATCGTCTGCATGCACGTGTGAAAAATGTTTGGAGACATTAGAAGGGTTTCTGGTAACGTGGGTGGCTCGGTAGACATGTTCTCTGAATCTGTCTTTAATACGTCTGCTGGTACAACCCACGTAACCTAATTGCAAATACCACAATGTATATAGTAAATAACCCTAGTGGTATTGCAATTTATGAAGGATGAGATGGTATATGAAATACCCGCAATAGTTTCATTGAATTCTTTAGTTTGTTTGAAAAACGCACAACAACCGCAACGGTTACCGCCACATCTGAAACCGCCCTTAATATTAAGCCACGTGTTATGGGAGCTATTTGCTGTTATATGTGAGGGTGCAAGTATAGTTTGTAAATTGGGTGGCCGTTTGGCTGAAAATCTGCAACACTTATGTATAATATTTTTAAGAACAGTGTCCTGTTCTAAGACAGGAAGATATTTACCAACAATATTTTAAATTTTATTATATTGTCGACTATATGTAGTGACAAAAGTAACTTTATTATTACTGTTGGCAACAATATCACGGGACCCATATTTATTATACCTAGGGTTTTTTGATTTTTTATCTTGTAGAAGATCTTCTCTTTTCATTGCAACTTTGTCGATAGCAGAATTAATCAGACCTTAAGGATAATTTCTCTGTCTCTGAAGCGCAGACTGCTTCAGCTGCCACCGGACAACCGTTTATGGTGCCCTGTGTGGTCCGCTGACGATCACTTACCTGCGCGTCCTCTTCGGGATCCCCTGCATCGTCGGCGCTCTCCATCGTCATCTTCACGTCGCTGCGCACGCCGTCCCGTCATCCAATAGGAGCGGCGTGCGTAGCGACATGATGCTGGCGAAGGATGCCGGTGAAGCAGAGGGCTTGCCGGAGCATCGGGGACACCCCAGGGTGACGCGTAACAGCGATGGAAGACGACATCCAGGGCAGCGGTGACAGCCCAGAGCGGCGGGGACACGTGAGTATAACCTTCAATACCATTGGTCTTCAACCTGCGGACCTCCAAATGTTGCAAAACTACAAATCCCACCTGCTGGGTGTTGTAGTTTTGCAACATCTGGAGGTCCGCAGGTTGTAAACCACTGTCCTATACTTTACATTGCACAGATCCCTCAACATACGATGGTTTCAACAAACGATGGTTCTATTGGAACGGATTACCATTGTATGTTGAGGGACCACTGTATTTCACTGGCTTTTCCAAATGTTGTGCAACAAACTTTAAACAAGCTTAGTCTTTTCTGTCAGAAATTTTGTGAGGAGCACCTGGTCAAGGCAAATTTATGGTGAAATGATTGTCTTTCACTTCCGTATTATGGCCCCAACAGTGCTCCCTGGAACATTCTGAATCTTAGAATTCTGCCTGTAACTAATGCCATTGTTAAGTTTTGCAACAATTAGGTTGTGAAGATCTTGAGACAACTCTTTGCTTTTACCCATGTGTCTTGTTTGGCACTTTGGCAATGAGACCTTTATGTAGGTCACCAGTTGGGACTGAACCAGCTGACATTAATTTGCACTGACAAGGGGCTTGATTGCTTTTTATTTACAGCTGTTGTCTCGGCTTTCCATGACTTTTTACACTTCCATTTACCTCATGTGTTCAATACTTTTTTCCTGTTTCATTTCACATTATTACACATAACTTAATTACTGAGCATCTTTGTTTTGGTTTCTTTGTATGTACAGATTACTTGGGTTTTCATCAACATCCGGTGAAAATGTCATATCAATACCTTTGTAAATATATTTACTAACAGAAATGGTGACGCGTTCAGTAATAATTGCACCCACTGAATACATTGCATTCCTACACTGGCCAGTATAGTTCAGTTTTTTTTATATTAATAAAAAATAGTTTTGTAATGTTTTTCAGAGGTATTCACATCTTCAATATAGGATATGTATAAACTCTTTATAGGTTTTGATTACCTGCAACTTCTAAGATGGCCTAGAATAAATTGGTGAACAGAGATCACTATATCAGAAACCCTGCCAATGGCTCCAAAGGAGGAGCTGCACTGGCTAATATCTAATCATTAAATTGCACAATGATTTCATTTATTTCTAAATTAATGGAATGAAAAAATATGTTTTCCAATTACATGATGCTCCAAAAATTAAGTGAGTTATTACATGTACATAGTATGGTGCCACCTGGTGTTGAAAGTATATAGCAGTCTGCATTTCCGCCTACTTAGCTAGGTGCTGGTGGACACACATGCTTAGTCCTTCTCCACACAGTCAATCTCTGCATAGTGATCCTTTGTTTACTGAGGAGCAGCCAGTAGAAAATACTTTCCGCCCAGCTTATCAGAATAAAATCAAAGCCTGGCAGTATAGCTGAGATGACTCCTGGAGGAAAAGTAGTAAAAGACTACATTGTCCGCTGCAAGAGGAAGAAGGAGACTGATTCTTTCTAGAGCCCTTCCCCAGTAACCCAGATAAACAGCTGCAGAAAGGAATCACATGGAAACAAAAAATAATGTATTTTGATTACTAGCTAGACTACTAATAAAACAGCTTTTGGCAGCTTTCTGGATTTAAAGGGGTAGTCCAGTGGTGAAAAACTTATCCCCTATCCTAAGGATAGGGGATAAGTTTGAGATCGCGGGGGGTCCGACCGCTGGGGCCCCCTGCGATCTCTCTGTACGGGGCCCCGGCTCTCCGCCGAGATAGCCGGTGTCGACCCCCGCACGAGGCGGCGGCCGACACGCCCCCTCAATACATCTCTATGGCAGAGCCGGAGATTGCCGAAGGCAGCGCTTCGGCTCTGCCATAGAGTTGTATTGAGGGGGCGTGTCGGCCGCCGCCTCGTGCGGAGGTCGACACGCCCCCTTCCAGCGGGCTGTCGGGGCTCCGTACAGGAGATCGCAGGGGGCCCCAGCGGTCGGACCCCCCGCGATCTGCAACTTATCCCCTATCCTTAGGATAGGGGATAAGTTGCTCACCACTGAATCACCACTGGACTACTCCTTTAAAATTATATATCAGTGAACCTCTTAAACAGAACCAGTTTCTAACAATCATATGGACTTTTTTTTTTGTACTTTTGTTTAAATCAAGTTAACCCCTTAAAGACCTTTGACATGTATTTATGTTTTGGGACCAATAACCCCTTAAAAGGGTACTCTGAATGCATGGAGCGGGTGGCCGGGATTGTGATGTCATGACCACGGCCCTTCAAGACATCACACCAACCCCCCTCAATTCAAGTCTATGTGAGGAGGCGTGATGGGCGCCACGCCCCCTCCCATAGACTTGCATTGAGGGTGTGTGGCCTTGACATCACGAGGGATGTGGTTGTGATGTTACGACCCCTGCCACCCACACCCAGCATTCTAAATGAACGCCGGGTGCTGCACAGAAATCGTGGGGATCTCAGCAGCGGTACCCCCCCCCAATCAGACATCTTATCCACTTTCCATTGGATAGGGGATAAGATGTCTAGGGGCAGAGTACCCCTTTAAGGACACAGCCCATTTTGGCTTTGAGAATTTTTTTTATTTTTTGAGACAAATTATAATTTATTTTTCTTTTCTTTTTTTCTTCTTCGCCACTGAAAAGCCATAACTCTTGTACTTTTTAATGACACATTTCTTTTTACCATAAAATGTATAACACAAAAAAAGACAATACTAATACAATTATAACCATGGTTACATGTACAATGTACTGTTTAAAAAAAAAAATCTAACTTTTTTTTTTAAATAAGTGTTTTAACCCCTTAAGGACCAGACATGTATGAGTACGTCCCTGCGCCCTGGGTCTTAAGGACCAGGCACGTACTCATATGTCCGTGGGAATTTCGCATCCCGCCGTGTGCCAGGCGGGATGCGAAACCGGACGCCTGCTGAAATCGTTCAGCAGGCGTCCGAGGCAAATGCCGAGGGGGGTCCTGAGACCCCCCATGTCGGCGATCGCAGAAAATCGCATGTCAATTCAGACATGAGATTTTCTGCTGTTCCGGGCTGATCGGGTCTTAGGTGACCCAATCACCTAGAAAATTGATTCTAACCAATGGCAGAGCAGGACAGTGGGTTGCCATGGCAACCCCCCGATCTGCCCATCCCTGGATGTCGCGGGGAACATGCGGAGAAGATGGAGGTCGGTAACTGCAGGAGAAGATGCCTGGGAACAGCTGATCGTTGCTGCAGACTGATGGATCCTGGCTCAGGTAGAGAATCGACATGGGGGGGGGAAATGAAAGTGAAAGTAAAGTGATCTTTACTGTGGCAACCACTAGGAAGGCCAAACTGCCTAGTTTTGCAACATCTGGAGGGTCACAGTTTGGGGACCACTGTTACAGTGGTGCCCAAACTGTAGCCCTCCAGATGTTGCCAAACTACAACTCTCAGCATGCCTAGACTGCCCAAGCATGCTGGGAGTTGTAGTTCTGTAACATCTGTCCCTTCAGATTTTGCAATTTTCATGACATTTTAGAAAATTGCTGCTCTATTTTGAAGCCCTCTAATTTTTTCAAAAAGTAAAAATATGTCCATTTTATGATGGCAACATAAAATAGACATGTTGTATTTGTGAATAAAAATAAAATTTATTTGGAATATCCATTTTCCTTACAAACAGAGAGCTTCAAAGTTAGAAAAATGCAAAATTTTCAAAATTTTCATGAAATTTTGGGATTTTTCACCAAAAAAGGATGCAAGTAACGACGAAAATTTAACACCAAAATAAAGTAGAATATGTCATGAAAAAACATTCTCAGAATCAAAATATTCGGTAAAAGCGTTTTAGAGATATTAATTCTTAAAGTGACAGTGGTCAGATGTGCAAAAAACGCTCTGGTCCTACAGTGAAAATTGGCCTGGTCCTTAAGGTTAAATTGCCCTGTTTTGACCACCCAAAACTTTCTCATTTTTCTTTATATGGGACTGAATGAGGGCTAATTTTTTTGTGCCATGATCTGTAGTTTTCTTGGTACTACGTCTGCGACATTTTTATTGCTTTTTGTAAAAAAAAAATTACTTTTTTTTATTGCCAATTTTGGACTTTTTTTTGTTTATGCAATTCACAGTAGAGGATCATTAACATTATATTTAAAAATTTTGGACATTTAAGCATGCCCTGATACCAAATAGGTTCATTTTTTTTTTTTTTTTTTACATTTTGGGGGTAAAATGGGAAAAGGGGTAATTTAAATTTGTATTGGGGGAGGGGCTTTTTTTTAACCATTTTTATTAAATTTTTTATAGCAATCATTAGATTGCTAATACTGTTCAGTGCAAGGCATATGCATAGTACTGATCAGTATAATCGACAATCTACCCAGTAAGAGTGGCCAGATGTAGGGGAGGGGACCTTTGGATGCCAACTTGGCTCATCGAATCTCCATGGTTGTGCACCTGGTGATCTGATGGGCCATACAAAGCTGCTGCAGATGAAGCATTAATGGCGGGCATCAGCGCAATCGCTGACATCCGCCATTACTAACGGATCCTCGGCTGCTGATGCTTGAAGAGAGCGCAGCACCTACCAGTAGTGCCATATTTAGGGTCTATTCACACGTACGGTATTCTTCACAGATTTAATGCGCAGGATTTCAAGTCATTCAGTTTGCATGAAAATTTTCAGCAGAAAATCCTGAGCATGAAATGTGCGCTAAATACTGTACGTGTGAATAGACACTTACTGTTCACCAGTTGCTCCCCACAACTCTACTTAGAATTTATTTTAGAATTTCTCTCTCAAACAAAAAATGAACTCACTTTGCATATAGACTCTTTATAAAAATTTAAAAT
Organism: Hyla sarda; assembly: GCF_029499605.1. Classification (NCBI taxonomy): domain Eukaryota; kingdom Metazoa; phylum Chordata; class Amphibia; order Anura; family Hylidae; genus Hyla; species Hyla sarda. The sequence continues at coordinate 103,793,571 of NC_079191.1, read as the reverse complement.
AAACATATTCTGCCATTTTGTTTACCCATCTCGGAAACATACTTCTATCCTTCCATGGTTGTTACAGACTGGTCCCGCAGTCACGATACTCCACTTTTTGCTACCTCATAAACACAGAAAAGTTACAAAAAACTTCAGGATCTGACTACAAAAGGTTTGTACATAGTTAATAGCCATGGTGACACAAAAGTCAGATAATTACCTGCCTATAGCAGACCAGATATAAAGCTTTATTTCCTATTTTCACCTGTAGTATTAGAAATAACAAAGAAAGCTAGCACAGGGGTATAGAAGAAGGATAGAAGTAAAATAGCTGTGCCACTTAGATAAAACATCAGTCATCAAGTTTTCTGGCTGGCGTTGGATTAATTTGTTATTTATAGCCAGATAATTCCCTACAACCTTAAATAGCAGAACAAAACTATTGCCAATGACTCATGTATAAATCTCATCTCAAGTACAAGGGATAAAAAAAATGACAGTGTATTGAGGCTGAAGATCAAAACAATAATGCAATTATAAGCAATTGACCTAATAATAAGTGCTAGGTAGCATTTAGAGATGCCTTGCAGCAAGTTCAATATTGTCCCCTATGCTGTAGCTTCTTATCGCTGCAGAATCAGGTCCCTTAAGGGCAGAGAAGATTTGACTTCAAAAAAAGCTTCTTCCCTTTAATGAGATAAATTCATAAATACATTATAATGTAACTAACAAATCCACTCTGTACTGCTGACGGTAATATGTGGATAAAGCTGCTATTCACATGCTTTAGAAGGTACATGAAGATGTTGTTTTGTGTCATATACACAGGACATCTGTACCCTAAAAAATAAACTTTTGGAGTGTTTTAGGTCACACATAATCATTTTCTAGAAGTATTTTGTTCTTCTTAGAATCTCTCCAGTAGTTGTAGGAGTATGGTAATAATAAAACCCCAGTCCTGCACTTGGTCAGTGCTGACGGCTAATGGGCCAGCAGGAAAGCTTTTAACGGTAGGAAATTTCCCATAGCCCTGTTATTATCAGAACTCTACTGTAACTAAGTGGAGCAAAAGACATCATAAAATTGTATAAGAGAATTACATTACATGCTATGTTGGATCGGGAAATAGTCAAAGTAGAGGCATGTGACCAGAGAGCTACTTTTGCTTAAGTCCCCCTGTATTACATACAGTGTTTTCATCAATAGCCTTATGACCCTATTAGATATCAGTCTAGTTGTGATTCTATATACCTAGAATACATATTGCTAATATTGATGCATAATACACGTTTGACATATTCAGTGTAAGAGTCCAGCCTAATGATGCCCTTATGTGCCCTCTATATGTTATTATTTTTGATAAATATTTGTTATATATGCAATGTTTCTCCCAGAATCAGCTTCAGTGTGCTGTACGCGTTACGGCCACTTAACTTGTCGCACGTGCACATGCAGCGGTCCGACTCTGCCGGGGATCCGGGCGGTCACGTCTATGTCATGATGCGGTCATGTGAGATATCATGTGCCGCGGTCATGGGATGCGGCTGTTTCCGGGTTCCCCAGCGGTGGGATGTAACGGCGTTCATGCGCCGCTGGTTGCCACAGGTGTTTGCTGGATATAATCTTCAGGTCAGTGTCCTGATTGGTGGTTCCACACTTAAATAGACAGACGGACCGGGATAGAGCCACTCCCAGACGAAGGTGACGTACCGAAACGTGCGTTTGTGTGGTGCTATCCCGGCGTCTGCTCACCAGCCTCTTTAACCTGGTAATATTCTTATTGTCTTGTATCTGGTATTTGTTTACACCATTATGCTCATGACACTTTGGGGGAGATTTATCAAAACCTGTGGAGAGGCAAAGTTGACCAGTTGCCAATAGCAACCAATCAGATCGCTTCTTTCATTTTTCACAGGCCTTGTTAAGAATGTAAGAAGAGAGTTGATTGGTTGCTATGGGCAACTGGGCAACTTTGCCTCTCCACAGGTTTTGATGAATCTACCCCTTTGTCTTTTGTAGCACCTTTTACCTCATTTTGAGGTTTGTTGCCACGGCTGCTATGGATGTTTAGGTGCAAAATATATATATATATATATATATATATATATATATATATATATTACTATTGATGTTTACATACCTCAACCTGGTTATTATCCTTGGTTGTCCCTAGATACGGACTGAATGTTATCTGTATAACTCATGAGTATATACTAAATTTTAGTGGGCGGAGCCGGTGATATAACCTTTTTTGTGCTGTATTCCTCATATTACATCTGTTTTATATTTTGTTTGTATTGTCATTGTATTGTCATTGGTACTCTAATAAATTTGTGTCCATTAGACCCTGTACTTATTTGTATAAGAGTTCACAACATAACGGTCCACAAACTAGCTCTGGCCACAGTTGCCATTATATTGGCCACAGTTGCCATTGTAAATATATTCTTTAAAATATCTTTGACTAATTGTTCTATTCCAAGGGGTGTTGTCCTTGTATATTTAATTTTTTTGCTAAAGTTGGAATATATATTTATTCCATAGATGCCACTGCTGAGGCCTCAAGTGCACTTTTACTGGATATTACTTGTAAAGAAAAATTCCATTAATCTGGCATCAAAAAATCCGCAAATCTAAAAATGTTTCCAGCACAGCAAAAAACTGAGCAGAGAGATAAATTCTGGAACATGTATTTAAGGTAAAAAAATGTGAAGAAGTAACATGTTAAAGGGAACCTGTCATCACTTTCATGCTGCCCAAACTACGAGTCATTGGGGTGGTCTTCATCAGCTTCTCTCCACCTCATCAGCCTTGATTGATGCATCTCTCCTTGATACCTCTCTCCCTGTTTGATTATACGTAGAGATCTATCAGTCAAGACCAGTAGCACAGAGAGACCAAGGATTGCACCTATGACTTGATGACTGACCCGATTTAAGTGATGACTAGTTCCCTTTAAAGGGTTATCTGGGGAATAAAACGTATCCTCTATCTACAGGATACAGGGTCCAACTGCAGAATGAGGCTCGTTCCCTACCTCACGGTGCTTCAGACCCCACCTACTCTGCAGGCTGTCACTGCCAAGACCAGTTGGTCTTAGAAGGTGGGGGACGGAGTGGCCCTGTTCTGGAGATTGTAAAAGTCCCAGCGGTCAGACCACTTTAGTAGACAAGGAGATTATAATTATTATTTATTTATTTATGTAGCTCCCTTGGTTCCAGGGCACCTTTACATATGATAATGGTAACAGTACATAACACTAACATAGGAACATTGAGTATTACGCAGATTAACCTGCTGACTGACACAGCGGGGGAGAGGGCCCTGTTCGTAAGGAAACAGTTGGTGAGGGGGACAGCAGGTCATCTATGAGCAGGTGGTAAAAACCATTTATAGTGCGGTGGCAGCAGGATTATTGAAGGCCGTAGTCTTGCTTAAATAGATTGGTCTTCAGGTTGCTTTTGGAGGTCTTGATGGTGGGTGAGAGTTGAATGAGTCAGGGTAGTGAGTTCCAGTGTATGGGGGAAGCTCGGGAGAAGTCTTGACGATGGTTATGTGAAGTGCGGACTAGGAGGAAGCATAGGCGGAGATCTTGAGATGATCGGAGATTATGTGAGGGTGGTATCGGACGATCAGGTCAGAGATGTATAGAGGGGACAGGTTGTGAATGGCCTTGTATGTCAAGGTGAACAGTTTTAATTGAATTCATTGGACAATGGGTAGCCAGTGAAGGGATTGGCAAATCGGATAGGCAGAGGAAAAACAAGGTTAAAGCGTACCTGTCATAGTGCCAAAAAAAAGAAAAAAGTGATATGTTACTCAGGGCCCAATCCGGATCATGTGCATATCATTTTTATGTGTCTCGGACCTATATATCCAGATATATAAGCATTTATCTGCTGGTGAGTTACTTTTGTGCAGGCTGGAGGGGGCGTGTCAGTCTGTCTCCCTCACAGGAGCAAGCCTGGGCAGTCAGCCAATCAGTACTCTCTACTCTGTAACCCTTTCCTCTCTGGTTTTATGCTGTCTCATGTGTCAGAGGAAGATACTTGGAGCTTGCCTGCAGTAATCAGAAGACATTATGGTGAATTCATAACAGGATAAAATATATAAATATAAGAATAGATCTTTATAAAATTAGTGCAAGGATTTTTTTTAGATAAAAGTACAGCATTTTTAAGAATACATGTTCTATCTGTTGTATCTTCTCCTAGTAAAGCTGGATGCTAATCAGCATAGCTGTCACTATGTGTGTCATTCATCTTTCACAAACTCCTGAATGTCTGATCAACTTCTTTGTCATTCAGGAGTCCGAGAAAGCTTTGACTATTTCAGCATGCTGGGAGTTGTAGTTTAGTAACAACTGAAGCTGCAATGTTTGTAAATAACTGTGTTAGAGCAGTGTTGCCTCCAGCTGTTTTAAAACTACAGCCCCCAGCATGTCCACACATCCTTTATCTGTAGTTTTGCATACACAATAGAAATCTCCTATACTGGATACCGGTATGCTTTACGGCCGGTATCCAGTATGCTGTAAAATCTAGACTAGTCTGTCTGGCTAAAAGACAGGCGACCCCTTGTGGTGGCTATTTTGAGCTTGAATTTCAGGAAAACTTAAAAATATGAATTTTTTTTTAACAATGACATTGCCTCTTTAAAGGTTATTAGTTGAGCAGTGGAGTTGAGGATGAATTGGAAGGGAGCAAGGGTTTTTAACCCCCTAAGGGGGGGGGCAGGGATTTTTTATTTTTGCACTTTAGTATTTTCCTCCTACCCTTCTAAAAATCATAACGCGTTTTGCAACTTTTGGGGGCTTCTGTTTCTATGTTGTTCACTTTTAAGTACAAATGACACATTATTTAAATTTTGTAGCTCCATACAAAAAAATTATATACAAGTTTTATAGGTTTAGCTTTATTTTACTGCTTTTAAAAATTATAACTTTTTGTACAAAAATGTGATATGCTGAAAATTGTCCTCTTCTGACCCCTATAAATTTTTTATTTTTCTGTATATGGGGCTATATGAGGGCTCATTTTATATGCCGTGATCTATAGTTTTTATCAGTATAATTTTTATTGTAATCACTTTTTAATCGCTTTTTATTCAGTTTTTTATGATATATGAAGTGACCAAAAGACGCAATTCAGAATATATTTTTTTTTTTTTATGTGCACGCCATTGCCCGTGGGGTTTAAATAACATTATGTTTTAATAGTTCGGACATTTACGCACATGGTGACACCACATATGTTTATTTTTGTTTACAATATAGGAAAGGGGGGGGGGTGACTCAAACTTTTATTAGGGAAGAGGTTAATTCACATTTATTAACTTTTTTTTTTTAAGTCCTCATAGTAGACTATTACATGCAATCAGTGGATTGCATAAACTTTTCATTGCTATGCCATTGCATACCATTGATCAGTGTTATTAGTGCTCCATTGCTCCAGCCTGCCATGGCTGACTGAAGCCCTGGAGCACTGATCAGACGGCGAGGAGCCAGGTAAGGGACCTCCTGCTGTCCTCTCAGCTGATCAAGACAGCACAATTTTGCAGCATTGGGTCCCAATCAGCAAACTGAGCTAGCCGAGATTAGTTTTCTCCCATTTTAGAAGCCGCAATGTTTGATCACAGAGTCTAAAAGGTTAATACCAGACATCAGACCGATATACAATCTCCAGCATTAGCGGCGGGTCCAGGTTGCTGATATCAACTGGGACCCACCAAGTATCTGAGTGTGCGTTATATAACTGGAGCGAGCAATGAATACAAATATATGTCCATTGTCTTCAAGGAGTTAATGAAATGCCACAGAGGAGGATGGTGCAACACTCCAAGTGGAAGATTATGAGAGCTTGTACCAGTAGTTTAGTTGAGTCAAAGTTGAGGAATGAGCAGATTCAAGAGATGTTTTTGCGGGTATAAGAGTCTGGATGTGTGAATTGAAAGGCAGCGCTGAGTCGAAGGTGACCTCAAGGCAGCGGACTTGTGGGGCTGGAGAAAGAGTGGAGCCACTGACTGCATGAGATAGACCAGGTGGGAAAGTGGGGGTGGAACAAGATGGGGCAAAAATATGAATTTTGTTTTCTCAATGTTGAGTTTAAGAAAGCGGGAGAAAAAGGAAGATATGGCAGACAGACATACAGTCTGGGATTTTGGATAGGAGGGAGGTGACATCAGGGCAAGAGCAGTAGATTTGAGTGTCATCAGCATAGAAGTCACACTTCAAGCCATGGGATTCAGTAATCTGTCCCCAGCCAAGGGTGTAGATAGAGAAGAGTAGGGCCCTAGGACAGTAAGAGGGCGAGGTGAGGAGGTAGCATGAGAGTGGGAAACACTGAATGTGTGATTGGTGAGGTATGAGGAGATCCAGGAAAGGGCAAAATTTGTGACGCCTAGGAATGAGAGAGTTTGTAACAGGAGTAAGTAGTCGACTGTGTCAAAGGCAATGGATAGGTCAAGGAGAAAGAGAACAAAGCATTGGTGCAAGGTTTTTGCTGTCAACAGATCATTGGCCAGAAAAGTGGTGGGGGTGGAAGCCAGATTGCAGGCCGTCAAAGAATATGTTGGATGAGAAGTGGCAGGCGATAAGTTGTATTGCCTTGATAAACCTTTAAACCCTGAGCCCCCACTAGTCTTCGTTTTTCCAGGCTCCAGTGACTATAGAGAATAGGACTGGATCCAATCACTGGATTTGCTGCTAGACCCTTTGAACTATATATTTTCTTTCTAAAGGTTTTCCGCCCTTACAAATCCATTAAAACACATAAAAAAAATCCATGTTACCAATAAAACCCTTTATAAAAGTGATGTAAAAACATTGGAATTTTATTGCGTCTTTCACAAGCATATGTAAACACTGGGAAATAATGTGTGTGGAGAAGGCCTAACTATACTGCATTGTTCAATCACTAGTCTTGCTAAGAATGGCTTAACGTTAAATGGACACTGTCACCAACTTTATTTTTTGATATGTTGTAGTACTTATGTACTACAACATATCTCTAATATACTTTTATTATTAATTTTTTTCATTAAAAAGGTTTAATTTACATTTAAAAACCGGCTACTGAAAATGGACTGATTTTGGAGTAGCAATCAGTCCTTTTTCAGTTAGGCTGCACTCGCTCCCTGCCTGTCAATCAGACAGGCGGGAGCGAGCGCATTGGCTCCCCGGCCACTGGCTGAGAGGCCACTCCTCCCACACATCGCCGCCGCCTCGTTGCCGCCGCTGTCCCTGCACGCCCGCTGCCGGACTCTGCAGTAACTGCAAGTGTAATGAGGGAACGGGGTATGCGGGGCGGGGGGGGGGGAGGAGGGAACAGGCTAGTGCCATAGCGGGGGGGGGGGGGGGGAACGGGCTAGCAAAAAAATAAAAAATAGGATGGTGGGAGGGTTCCTTTGTCTTTTATCATAAACACTTTAGTATATTAGTTTGAAACTCAGTGTATTATATAGTTTTCAATGGCTGTCCAATAATTCAGCAGAATCCAAGGCATATCAAGTCCCATTTAGTGGCTTATTCACCTTTTATTAAAAGCTGTTTGCAGCTAGTCTTAGCTTGCTGTCGTTATTGAATGGTGTAAACATATGTTGTTCATCTCAGCTTACTAACATGCTACAACATGTAAGGAGACGGGGTGGCCTCCATTCACAGTTTAAACCTTTGCAGTAATATAACTCAACAAGCATGTTAAGGGATAATTCAGAAAGTGACAATGAAAGAATTGTGTCTTGCCAAGATTAGAACCCATCTGACATCTGGTAGAGTAAAGGTCAGACTGGCCCACTAGAGTATTAGGCTAGGTTCACACTATGGAATCTCCGGGCAGAATATTTCCACCCAGATATTCCGTGTGCGGCCAGTGCCGGCTGAATCAGTCGGTACTAGGACTGCGCGGACACTGCAGTCTCCAATAGACTGCAATGTTTTCCGCGAGTATTTCCGCCTGAAGAATGAGCAACTCCATTACACAATCTTTAAATTGTGATACACAATATGCAATATATTTTTTGTCCTGCAGTTGAAGATTTCAATATATTGGATGCACTTTTCAAACTGTACGGTCTCAAATGTGCAAACATAGGTCCAATATTAAAAATAGTTTTACATTACAATAATTTTTTTTATTACACTTTTAATTTAGCTCACTAGTCTGAATTCCTCTCAAAGGGAGGGGGCGTGGCCTCACTGTGCAGGTCTCCGCCCCCTCCCTCAGTATGCTGTCTGCTCACATCTCCCCTAGCATTAGCAAAACTACAACTCCCAGCTTGTCCTCATTCACAGTATGTCCTCATTCACTCCCTGAGGAAGCTTGTTGCGAAACAACGTTGTAGGGGTGGCGTTCTGTATTAGGGTAAGATGTCCGCTGTATGCTCTTGTGATGTGAGATGGGTGATTTATATTTGAGTCATATTTTCCAGGACCTTGGTGATTGCTGAACATTGGTGTATGGTTTTATCCCGGTTCCTGGGACTCTCTACTCTTTCACCCGTTTATCACTCTCATAATTGCATACTTTATTTTGTTCCATGGTGCGGTCATAAAAAATATTTTTTTCTCTGGGCATTGTGCAATACGGGATTTACATCTACATAGTTATCCTGAGTGTATATGTTTACATATGTTGGTATTTAATTGCTAGTATATTTCTGTACAGCCTATACCTTTTACATGTATATACACCCGGATGGGGGTCACTTTATTATCTCCCATTTCTTATTGATGTTCTGTAGCCCAGTTCTGTTTCTATCCCTCATCCAGACGCCTCAGTAGTCTGTCCATTGTCGTTCCTTTTAAATTCTGTTTTTAAAAATCAGTCACTATTAATAAAGACTATATACACCTTTTCACTGTTTTATGTCTCTGTGTAATTTTCTTGGGTATTACTTGTATTTCTCTGTATGCCAGAGACAAGGTTGGACCATAGGTCAGTATTTTGTGCCCCTCTTTTTTGGTTATTATTTTAATGAAAGCAAATGCAAAACCTATTGGTTTTGCATGCCTTACAACATATCAAAAGTTTTTGTACCTGACAGTGCCTATTTAATTCATAAAAATTATTATATTCTTGTATTATGTTCTGGTCCTTTGGACATTTGTTGAACTTATGTATTTCTGACATGTTCATGTGCTGGATATATTATGTGCGCTAATGTTTTTTGCATACATGTATGTATTTTATCTTTAGTTATAATTTATTATATATATATATATATATATATATATATATATATATATATATATATATTCTTTTTTTATTGTATAATTTTTATGTGATGTATTTAATAAGGTTTTTTGTGACCAATATACATTTTTATAAATTTCTCTTACCCCATCACTACACTGACAGGATTAATTGTTGTTCCTATAAAGCTGTAACCCATATGCCCCTTTTTATGCCTGATGAAGCTGCAAACCTGCAGTAAAACACATTTCATCTTGGGAATAAACCTCCTTTGATTATACCTGGTTTCCTTCTGAGTTCATCCTGCGCCTCGTGGAGCTGGTGTCCTTTCTGAAGCCTCCTTGATACTAGAGCCAGTCAGCTAGATACTAGAGCCAGCCAATGGGCAGCAGATTACAGAGGGGCTTGACACCTAGTGGCCAAAACTTTAGAGCTATTTTTTTCTGAGGCTAGGGTGTTATTTACTTATTTATTTATCTTTTTATTTATTTTAATAAATTAAGTAATTTACAAATATGTTAAGAATTACCTAAAGTGTAAAATAGAGGAATGTAGATTGAAATGATAATGACCATTTAAGCCTTTCTCAGTCCATGGTAATGTCACAGATTGTGTTAAAACCCATTTATAAATACCAAATCTCTTTTGGATTTATACACATCATTTTTATTTTTACCCAGCATGCAGAAAAAGATGGGTATGACATTTTAGTCTTTTTCTCTAATATTCTTGCTAAAGGCTTCTTCAGTGAACTTGAAAACAACACAAAAACACAATACAAATGTAACAAAATAAAAACACTTTTTGGAAGTTTTATGGAAAAACTTTGTGAAGTCTTTTACACATGTTTCAAAATACTAGAAAAATTGTGCGTGTGGAGGAGACCTAACTGCATTGTTGCTAAGAATGGTTAAACATTAAGCTTTAAACCTGCCAGCACACAGGAGACCCCGAACAGGACACTCTAAAACAATTGTTGTGGACCTGAGCAAGGTGTGAGAACACGCTGAAATGCGTTGTCCAGTTGCAACTTTTTATGATCCAATACAAAGAATCCTGTGTACCCATTAGCATCTTGAGGTATTTTCACCACTACCCTAACAGTAGCATTCGGAGGACAGAACCCAAATTTTTTCTGTGCTTCCTTTCTTCAATTGTCCTTTCCGTACCCTTTTGAGGGCGACGGACAAGGGGGAACCGAGCAGCAGGCTGTACTATCCCACCTACAACCTAGACCTACGAGTTGTGCCTATCTCGACGCACAGCTCCCAGAGGTCAGTTCCACAGTATGGGTGTGGTGGTGGAGATCCTCTACTTCTCTTTCTTTATCTACCACAAAGAATCAACATACTACAATAGAGAGCACCCTGCATTTTTTCCTCTTTTTCTTCTCATTTTCAAATACAGGAAGTTTGGGTGGACAAGCAGGTCTCTGTGCATAGAGGACAAGCAGGGCTCTGTGCAGTGAGGCTCTTTGACACACCCCTAGCTCACACAGCAGGATGATTGACAGGCCAGTAGCCTGCACAGATCCCTGCTTGTCCTGCCCTCACTTCCTGTATTTGGACTCCTCATAGAGACACACAGGCAATAGCTGCATGAACAGCATGTTTTTACCCAATAATATAAATAAATAAAAAATTAAATAAATGAATATTTCAAATATACATATTATGGTATTATCTACATTATATGAAAAGTTTTTGTTAACGACAGGTACACTTTAAGAAGGATTCTGGATTGGCTTCCTTGGTTACCGTGGTTTGGATGTCTAACCATCTATGTCTCATTAGAAGGGTGTATTTCTCATATGGATTGTGTTGATCCAGGGATTTCTTTGGATTGCCATATTAGAATTAGGAAGGAATTTTTCTCCAATATGAGTCAATCTTAGAATTCCTCAGAAGAGTTATTTTTCCTTTTGTCATAAACACTTTCGTATACCAGTAAACTCATCACTGTGTGCTTTTTTAACCCTACTTGAACACAGCCCACTGCGCTAAGTACCAGGCACCATGATGTACATTTACAACATGGGTCCTATAGGGGTAAAACTTTACTTTGATACTAGAATGCTCTGTGTCTTTCTGTTTATTACACACTCACTTTCCCTAACCTTCTATAAAACTAGATGTTCTGGGTCTGATATGTACATATATAATAATAAGCATATACAGTGGGGATCAAAAGTTTGGGCACCCCAGGTAAAAATTTGTATTAATGTGCATAAAGAAGCCAAGGAAATATGGAAAAATCTCCAAAAGGCATTAGACATTCTTATAATATGTCAACAAAGGTTACATTTTATTTCCATCATTTACACTTTCAAAATAACAGAAAACAAAAAAATGGCGTCTGCAAAAGTTTGGGCACCCTGCAGAGTTAATATCTTGTACTGCCCCCTTTGGCAAGTATCACAGCTTGTAAACGCTTTTTGTAGCCAGCCAAGAGTCTTTCAATTCTTGTTTGAGATATCTTTGCCCATTCTTCCTTACAAAAGTCTTCCAGTTCTTTGAAATTTCTGTCTGTCTGTCACGCACTGCTCTTTTAAGGTCTTTCCATAGATTTTCAATTATGTTGAGGTCAGGAGATTGTGAGGCCATGGCAAAACCTTAAGTTTACGCCTCTTGATGTAATCCCCCGTGGATTTCGAGGTGTGTTTAGGACCATTATCCATTTGTAGATGCCATCCTCTCTTTAACTTCAGCTTTTTCACAGATGGCATCAAGTTAGCATCCAAAATTTGCTGTGAGATATTCCCTGTGCCACTGGCTGCAATACAACCCGAAAGCATGATTGATCCACCCCCATGCTTAACAGTTGGACAGAGGTTCTTTTCATTAAATTCTGTTCCCCTTCTTCTTCAAACGTACCTTTGCTCATTCTGGCCAAAAAGTTCAATTTTAACCTCATCGGTCCACAGAACTTGTTTCCAAAATGCATCAGGCTTGTCTATATGTTCATTTGCAAAGTTCAAATGCTGATTTTTGTGGTGAGGACGTAGAAGAGGTTTTCTTCTGATGACTCTTCCATGAAGACCATATTTGTACAAGTATCTCTTTATAGTGGAATAGTGTACCACAACTCCAGTGTCTGCCAGATCTTTCTGGTGGGATTGTGCAGTCAAACATGGGTTTTGAATTGTTTTTCTGACAATCCTGCGAGCTGTTCTGTCTGATATTTTTCTTATACTTCCAGATCTTACTTTAAAGGGGTACTCTGCCCCAGACATCTTATCCCCTATCCCTTGGATAGGGGATAAGATGTAAGATCGCCGGGGTCCCACTGCTGGGGACCCCTGGGATCGCCGCTGCGGCACCGCGCTATCATTAATGCACAGAGCGAGTTCGCTCTGTGCGTAATGACGGGCAATACAGGAGCCGGAGCATCGTTATTTCACGGCTCCGCCCCTCATGACATCATGTCCCGCCCCCTCAATACAAGTCTATGGGAGGGGGTGTGGCGGTTAGCACGCCCCCTGCCATAGACTTGCATTAAGGGGGCGGGCCGTGATGTCACAAGGGGCGGACCCATGACGTCACACTGCTCTGGCCCCTGTATCGCCCGTCATTACGCACAGAGCGAACTCGCTTTGTGCAGTAATGATAACGTGGTGCCGCAGCGGTGATCCCGGGTGTCCCCAGCAGTGGGACTCCGGCTATCTGACATCTTATCCCCTATCCGTTGGATAGGGGATAAAATGTCTAGGGGCGGAGTACCCCTTTAACTTCCACTGTTCCTCATGACTGCCATTTCTTAATTACATTCCAAACAGAGGATATTGACATCTGAAAACATTTTGCTATCTTCTTATAGCCTTCTCCAGCTTTGTGAGCGTCAACTATTTTCTGTTTCAGATTTCTAGACAACTGCTTAGAAGAACCCATGGTGCTGATTGTTGGGGCAAGGTCAGATGAGTCTGGGCATTTTAAACCTTTGAGATTGACATCACCTGGTCTTCCCAGATGATGATTGAGAACTGGCAGGTCTCAGCTTTGTAAAAGGGGCAGTGCATGCTATAAATTCTGCAGGGTGCTCAAACTTTTGCAGACGCCATTTTTTTGTTTTCTGTTATTTTGAAAGTGTAAATGGTGGAAATAAAATCTAACTTTTGTTGACATATTATAAGAATGTCTAATCTGTAATTTGTTGCCTTTTGGAGGTTTTTCCATCTTTCCTTGGCTTCTTTATGCACATTAATACAAAATTTTTACCTGGGGTGCCCAAACTTTTGATCCCCACTGTACACATTCAACCATCTACCTTTATGTAATACACATACAAGGGATTTGTAGACATAATAAACTAATGCCAAGGGTGTGCATCGAAAAAAATCATACTTTATTACACATGAAGTAGTATAAGAAAGAGATATGTCTTACACACCTCAGAAAATGTTACTAAATATGCTGTATGCGTTATTTTGATCAGTTTGCACCATTTTTACAACTCAGAAATGCATGAATCCTACAACACTACAGATAATTGTTTCGTATTTGTATACAGTATATTTATTCACAAGTTAAGTTAGAAATAAAATTACCGATTTGTGTAGGTCTTCTTTGGGTACTCCAGTTTCCTCCCACTAACTAACATACTGATGGATTAGGCTGCATTCACATAACGTTATATCCTTTAAGTTAGGAAATCTGTCAAAATAGCGAGCCGCCATGAAGCCTGAGGTGCCCAAAGCATAACTCCATTGATGCTACAATGACAGGATATTCGTTTTAAACTTCCTGGCAACTTTGTAGCCCTAGACTTCCCTGACACAGCATCAATCTGGATATGAATTTGCCGGAAGTCCCATAGACTTGCTTGGTACTTCAAGCAATGCTGCATCCTGATCACTGTAGTCTCAGGCTAGTCTCAGGCTATAAATCCTGCAATTGGAGCATTATCAGTGTTAATGGGCCCAAAAATGTTAAATTGGGTCATGAAGCTGATGTAGAGTCCGAAAAAGGGGAAGAAATGTGACGTAAATGCACCCTTACTCTGAAATTTAGATTAGGAGCCTCGATAGGACCAGAGACTGATATGAGTAATGACAAGCTCTGTACAGCACTGCGTAACATGTTGGTGTTATATAAATGAATAAAATGAAATTAAATTAGCTGTTGACTATTATTACCATTTGGCTTCAGTTTTTGTTTGGTGAACATTTTAGTGTGTTCATCAGATGGACTTAACTGTTCCATTACATCCCCATTTCCTTCTTAGGGTTGTTATATTTTTCGGATAATAACATATTTCGGTTCCTGTTGTTGCTTGTTAATTATATACATTGAATGTAATTTAGATTCCAACAATTTTATCACACGTTGAGGTATAACAGCGTTCAGAACAGGATTATGTGTTTGACAAACAAAATCTACAAGAAAATTTTAATTCTAAGGTGATAATTAAATTGTAATATGTTTACCTACAGGTAAAAGAGTCCATATGAAAAACCTGAGGAGTATTGCAAGGTTTTGTCAGGGTAGCGTAAGGCACCTTTAACTGCATAATCTCTGAACGAAATAAATGTATGTTTTATATATATATATATATATATATATATATATATAACAAAGATAATTAATTTCATAATAAAACATACTTAAACAGCTTAAATCTAGACCAGACACACCAGTCAAATTTATCACAGTCTTGAATTCTGAGTGAAAGATTTGGCACATTTTGCTTACCATGCTAGACACTTACATACTTACAATTTTCACCTGTTCACCACATTAGGAAGGTAGCATGTTCCCCACATTAGGAAGGTAGCAGTTCCCCCACATTAGGAAGGTAGCAATTTCCCCACATTAGGAAGGTAGCATGTTCCCCACATTAGGTAGCATTGTGTTCCCCACATTAGGTAGCATTGTGTTCCCCACATTAGGTAGCATTGTGTTACCCACATTAGGTAGCATTGTGTTACCCACATTATGTAGCATTGTGTTACCCACATTAGGTTGCATTGTTTCTCCCACATTAGGTTGCATTGTGTTCCCCACATTAGGCAGCATTGTGTTCCCCACATTAGGTAGCATGAGAACACACACACACACATAGATACACACAGACAGACACACACACATGCACACACACATAGACACACATGGAGGGGAGGAGGGTGGGGTAAGTGAAGGTAATGGCCTCTATTGGACGGGGCGGTATTGAAGTCTTCCAGCATTTAGTGCTGTTTGCCAGAAGCAGGGCTAAATGCCTAAAGAAGTCACCTGTCCGGCGCCCGGAACTGCATGTTCCGGGCATCGGGCAATACAAATTATACATCCCTGGTGTGGGCCGCAAAATCTCGTTCCGTGAGTTTGAGACCCCTGGCTTAAACGAATTTGAAAACAGAAAAAAGTTGCAAGTTGTATTAATGTACTATGTTAGATGCTTGGTTGGCCTGTGTATTACATGTCGAGCTGAACAATACAAGTTCAAGATGTTTGGATTCTGCAAAAGAAAACGGTGCCATGAATTCACATTGTGTTATGTCAGCATTGGAAGCGTTGAGAAGGACTGGATTTTGGTGTTATATGTCTGTGGGTCACAGCCGGTCAATTCTGAATTATGTATATAGAGAAGTTTCTTTATCTTTGTATATTGCCATGTGCCCATGATTCAGATCCTTGTGGCTTCAGCGTAAACCCTGTAACATCCATATGCATGAGTACGGCACGCTCGACGAATCTTCTTGTTTCATTACATTTGCTGGTTCCAAGTTTTCCTTCAGCATTTAGGATGGATGAGCCGGGCCTGCAGTCACATTTTTCACGCTTTTTTGGATTCCAGACACAAGGATTTTCTGAAATAAGGATATTTTCTCATTTGGTTATTAACTAGCGAAGTGGAGTTACATCAGCTGATGTCTTTCCCCCTTTACAAGTCTGTTTGGATTTAAGGAATACACAAGGGTCATAGTTAATTCCTGTAACTCTTGCAAATTACATTTAAAGTCTGGCCCTGGTCCCACTCTAAACCAGCTTGGTGGATACAGCAGAGAAGGCATATGGCCATATATTAGAAGCATCTGACATGTTTATACATTTGGCAGCCTCTGATCAAGTGATAAATTCGTCAGGGATTATATTTTGGGACAAAGGTGTCTTGCTTAAAGCGCATGGAAAATGTAGTCTGTGGTTTGGCTGTATGTTTGGAAGCTGTTAGTTGTGAACAGGTTAAACTGCATTATGTCTTTAAAGAGGGCTAGTTTATGGTAGTGTGTCCAGATTTCTATGTAAATGGTTTGAAGGATAACATTCAAAGGACCTTGGCTTGTTTATGCATCAGATCCACCTTTTCAAATCAGTCTTCCATAAACCGCACGCAAATGCTTGCAGGCAGTCTGGACCCTTCTCCATCTGTCCCATCCACATCATGGCATTCCTCACATTGGCACATACAGTACTGAACAGATTGCAGAGTGGAATGAGATTAAAGTCAGAAGTGAATGAGTGAATAACAAAATCATTTGGTAAAGATGCTGCCCGGCCATTCCAACATCAAACTCAGAGTTCTATATATTGAGTTATCTTGCTATAAATACATTATAGCATTGCCATGTTGGCATATCATGTATTACCCAGCCAACTATATAGATATGTATTGTTCAAAAGGCTCTAATTGACAGTTCATACCTATATGGTGGTATATGATACAACCACATTTGCAGATTTTAGTGACCATCTTGAGCTTAGAATTGCCATGGAATGGGAACAATGTTCACCCTATTATTCTTTTGGCCTTCGTAATGTGTAACCGAGCTCTAATCCCATAGATCAGCGCTCTTTTAGAAAGCCAACAGGGCTAGACTACTGTGCAGGGAGAGTCCCATTATTGGTCCCCAGATAGTTTATGGAGCTCATCTTTTATAGGCCGCTCTTTACTATTACTTGGGGAGATGTATCGTCGATGAATGGTGGCTTTCCAGCTGGTTAAAGTAAGGCAGTCAGCTGACAAACAAGCATTTACTTTCTTGTTATCTGATCTATTACACAGGGTGATATTTGGCTTGTAGTTGCCCCTTGTAATAGGGCCATTTACCCCCTCCCAATGCAGTGATTTTTGGCAATTGTATTTTTTTTTCTCTCTTCCGACAGCATATGGTATTAATGACCTTACATATACATATATATATATATATATATATATATATATATATATATATATATATATCTTTCTGCAAACTTATAGCTAGAACTATAAATGTTATTGGTAACTAAATAATAAATGGGAAAAGATTATTATTATTTTTTTTATGTTTCTGGTGTTGTTTTATTTTTAGTTTGAATAATATACTGCAATAGTCTTGTTAACCACAGCATCTAGAGGGTTAAACAACAAGAATGAGAGTTATCGCCAATCATGACCAGATGTCAGCTGTGATTTTCAGATGACACCCACTGCATATGGAGAAAGCTCTGCTCCTGGGCCTGTCTCCACAGTCTCTGACCCAACATCTTGACGTACATGTATGTCAGATGTTTGGAAAGAGTTAAAGCAAATTTCTGCCTTTGGACATCATTATGACTTTTTTTTTTTTTTTTTTCAATTATTTGTGGATTGATTTATAACACTTGGAGCTCCATTTTTCTGATACAGAACTAAAAATGTATAGACTTAACCCCGTAAGGAGGCAGGGTTTTTCCGTTTTTGCACTTTCGTTTTTCCTCCTTACCTAAAAATCATAACCCTTTAAATTTTGCACCTAAAATTCCATATTATGGCTTATTCCCTTTTGGCAAATTTTGGGGGCTTCTGTTTCTACACAGTGCATTTTTCAGTAAAAAGGACACATTATCTTTATACTGTAGGTCCATATGGATAAAATGATACCCTACTTATATAGGTTTGACTTTGTCTTACCTCTAGAAAAAAAATCATAACTCCATGCACGAAAATTAATATGTTTAAAATTGTCATTTTCTGACCACTATAACTTTTTTGTTTTTCCGCGTACAGGCCGGCTCATTTTTTATGCAGTGATCTGAAGTTTTTATCGATACCATTTTTGTTTTCATTTGACTTTTTGATCGCTTATTATTAATTTTTTTGTGATATAAAAAGTGACCAAAAACGCTTTTTTGGACTTTTGAATTTTTTTGCATGTACGCCATTGATTATGCGGTTTAATTAAAGATATATTTTTATAGTTCGGACATTTCCGCACGTGGCGATATCACATATGTTTACTTTTATTTTTATTACACAGTGAAAATGGGAAAAGGGAAGGGGTTAATTCATCATTAGTAACTTTTTTTTTCTTTAGGGGCTATAACATGCATTACATTGATTCCTAACACTGATCATCGGCATAGAACTACATGCGGATGATCAGTGTTATCAGGGCTTGACTTCTCCTGCCTGGATCTCAGGCATGGAGAAGTCAATCACCATTGGACGTCGAGGAAGCAGGACCCTGCCCGATCAACCCAACTGAGCTGTCGGGATGCAATTTTTTTCAACTTTAGATGCTGCGTTTAACTTTGATCACCGAGTAAAAAAAATCTTAATCCTTTCAGTACTTATGAGCTTCTGAAGTTAAGGTTGTTCTTTTCTGTCTAAGTGCTCTCTGATGACACGTGTCTCGGGAAACTCCCAGTTTAGAAGAGGTTTGCTATCCCGAGACACATGTCATCAGAGAGCACTTAGACAAAAAATAACAACTTTAACTTCAGAAGCTCATAAGTACTGAAAGGATTAAGATTTTTTAATAGAAGTAATATACAAATCTGTTTAACTTTCTGGAGCCAGTTGATATATAGAAAAAAGTTTTTTCCTGGACAACCCTTTTAATAGTGCGCGGCACAACGATCGGTGCTGCACGCTATTAGCCCAGGCTTTCATTAGCTGCTGGGACCGACCCACTATGACGCGGGGTAACGGCGCAGGGCATTTTTATTTACCGTAATGTTTAAAAAAACATGTGTATTTGTATAGGCTTTTTTATTTTTTTTTTTGTTGGGGGGGTGGACATATTTTCACTTGTTTTTTTCATTACAAGTCATGTGATTTAATGAAATCATGTGGTGCAAGGATTTCTATTGATGAATTGGGGGAAACCCTTTAAAAAAGTGCCCACATACATGCACACTTGGCGTTTTTCTGCCATTTGTTTCTACCTATAAAGGTCTATGGGATGAGAAGTTCCATAATGTGTTGGAGGAAACACCAAAGCCAGAGCATGTTGTGATTTTGAAAACTGCCACTGAGCCTAAAAATGCCATCAAAGAGTAAAAAAGAAAGTACCACGTGGGTATGGCGTTTAATATTTCCCTATTGACTGTCAGGTAAAATTTGCCTGCAGAGTTAATGGCGTTTTTTGTTGGGTCATTTTTTTTCTTTTTTTTGAGTAATGAGCAGCTCCCCCTGCTCATAATGCTTGCAGATTGGGCTGTAATTTCAGTGTGCCTATGCTTCTTATACCTAGAACTTAATAATCAAACAGGATATTGTAAGATTGTAAGAACTCTCAAGTAGAGGTTGCAGGAAACCAGTATCTTTTTAAAGGGGTACTCTGGTGGTTAGACATCTTATCCCCGATCCGCCGCTGGGGACCCCCGTGATCTCTCACGCCGCATCCCTTTAAAATCTGTCCCCGGAGCGTGTTTGCTCCGGGTCTGATTACTGTCGATCACGGGGCCGGAGCGTTGTGACGTCAAGGCTCCGCCCCGTGTGACATTGCGCCCCACCCCCCCTCAATGCAAGCCTATGGGAGGGGGCGTGACAGCTGTCACGCCCCCTCCCATAGGCTTGCATTGAGGGGGCCAGGACTAGCACTGCTCTGTGCTCACTCCTGTCATATCAGACTGCAGCACATAAAAACAGAGAGGAGGGAGTTACAGAGCAGCCTGTATTGATTGAATGAAGAGACCTAGCACAGCACAGCAGACTCAGGGGAGAAGTGAATGCACGGTGAGTGAGGGCAAGCTCATTGGGTTCAAGTACGGTGACTGTGGAGGCCAGGTCATCTGGCGGAGCACCCCATCACTCTCCTTCTTGGTCAAATAACCCTTACACAGCCTGGAGGTGTGTTTGGGGTCATTGTACTGTTGAAAAAATAAATGATGGTCCAACTAAACGCAAACCGGATGGAATAGCATGCCGCTGCAAGATGCTGTAGTAGCCATGCTGGTTCAGTATGCCTTCAATTTTGAATAAATCCCCAACAGTGTCACCAGCAAAGCACCCCCACACCATCACACCTCCTCCTCCACACCAGCACACCTGTGAAGTGAAAACCATTTCAGGTGACTACCTCTTGAAGCTCATCAAGAGAATGCCAAGAGTGTGCAAAGCAGTAATCAAAGCAAAAGGTGGCTACTTTAAAGAACCTAGAATATGATATATTTTCAGTTGTTTCACACTTTTTTGTTATGTCTATAATTCCACATGTGTTAATTCATAGTTTTGATGCCTTCAATGTGAATCTACAATTTTCATAGTCATGAAAATAAAGAAATCTCTGAATGAGAAGGTGTGTCCAAACTTTTGGTCTGTACTGTATATAAGCATGTATGTGATATGACCCGTACACTTAAAGTTTCTCTTGAGGTTTCACCTATGTGACGCTATAGCTATGCTGTAGGCCCAATTCAGGAATATATTTTAGTTTACAAAATGCTCAATAAAAACATCTAATAGCTTGAATAGGTTGTACCCTGTAAAAACTCTCCATTTTATAATGTTATTTTTAGAATATGTCAGAACATAATCATAAGGGAGTTCAATATTTGATAATCATAAGGGAGTTCAATATTTGTGATCTATGCCAATATGTATTTCAGCCTATGTAAAGCCATTTTTGCACATGTCCGCTTTGTGCCACTGGTATCAGTGAATACTTCTCTATACCAGCGTACTACCAAGCATTTCTTCCATATATGAGACTTGTGTCATCTCCATCACCCCCAATCTTTATTAATTGTGCAATACTTGCAGTGTCTTCCCGGATAAATACTGGTACAGTACATACGCCTCCAGCTGCTGCCGCTGTGGGCCGATGGAACAGCCGCATGGTATCATTTGTGGAATCGCTTCATGTTCTGCTGTCATAAGTCTCAGCCGGATTAAAGATTTTTTTTTTCAAGATTAAATTGCTTCAAACAGAAGATACAGTCAGTCGTGAGTCATATAAAAACAGAGCTGACATTATTGTTTTTGTATTGCCGCCAGCCTGTTGTTTACCCCTGCGGTATCGGTGGTATAGAAGTTCTAGCAGATGTAGCAGAGCTGTGTTTGTGTGACAGAAGAATTACATTCCTTACATACTGAAGTATTCATATCAACCTCATACAAACAGTGTAGGCTATTATTCTTGTCCTTGACTTGTGATACTTGTGATGTACAGGGGGAGATTTATCATTGCTTTTAGAGCATTTTTTTTGTCTGTTTTGGCGCAGTTCAGGCGCAAGCAGCATATTTTGAGACTTTTATGCGCCTTTTGATATAGACAGTTTCACTCTTTTTGCCTACCCGTAGAACTTTTTCTTTTTGACCATGCAGTGGTCACGTATTTATCATTTGCAACTTTTGTCAAAAGTCGCTATTTTGTGCGCAAAGGTACTTTTTTAGGCGCAAAGCTACACCACCTACCAGTAGGCATGAGAATCACTTCTACCTTCTGCAATTCAACCTTTAACCTCTTGTGGACGACAGTGTCCAACTCCCCTTCTATGACACGTGTTCAGGAGCTGAGCGTGGGTCATAACTGAGTGGTCCAGGTGGCTATCTGCCACCAGGACCCATCTCTAATGCCTGACATCACCGATCACGGTGATGCCCGGCTTTAACCCCTTAGACACCGCAATCAAATTTTATTGTATCATCTAAAATGCAAGTAAAAATGTCCCGGCAGCTCTGTGAAAGTAAGTAAAAACACCTAACCTGCCAAATTCAGGACCCGGGAAAGTGTCTCCCTCCCTCACAAGCGTCTAGAAAAAGTGTATGTGGTAGAGCTTTTCCCACCACAGCAGAGCTGCGCAAAATTCATCATCCTGCTGCACCTTCTTGATAAATAAGATGCCCGCTAGTCAAACCCACCACCCAAATAAACGTGGGAAAATAGCTCTACCGTAGACATTCTTTGATAAATATGGGCCACTATATTTCCGAAATCTATAACTATAACCCGAGTCTAAGTGTCGGTAGATGATTTGCCCGTGTGATTTTCCCAGGTCATGTCTTCGTGTTACCCAGAATATTCTGAACCAACTTTCCCTTGTATTTGTGTGCGTTGACTAAAATCGGATCAGATGTCAGACCTAATACATTGTTAATCAGATTTCCTCCTGGCCTCCATGTTTAACCAGAATGTGCTCCATCACACTTACCTCCCAATGACTTTGTTCTCTGACAACTTTCCGCTCCATTGGTTCGGCTGGGTGCTGAATTAGCAGCTCTGTCAAGTTAACTTATTCCATTTTGGTGTTCCCCTGGATGGCAGCATTTTTCTGCGCAAGATTCCAAGACATAATTCTTGCCCTGTGTCTATTAGTGTATTAGTGTCTGGTCACCAGATACTGCATGTTCTGTCACTGAACTATCATATTTTACTATGGTCTATGGCTTTCTAGGCTACTCCAGCTTTACACTACACCAGTCTTTCCCAAACCAGTGTCCCTCCAGCTGTTACAAAACTACAACTCCCAGCATGCCCGGACAGCCAAAGGCTGTCCGGGCATGCTGAGAATTGTAGCTTTGCAGCAGTTGGAGGCACCCTGAATGCGAAATGCAGCACTACTGTGAAAGATGACTTAAAAATAGTCACTAAACAAAGACCCCTTCCCTCAGCCCTATACCCAAGGTGATATAAATTTAAATAGAAAAATAAACAAAGAGGTACTGGTGCTCAAGGCCTCCGCAGAATATATGTCAACAAACCAAAAATATGTTTAAAAAAATATCTATCTATCTATCTATCTATCTATCTATATATATATATATATATATATATATACACAAACAGGAGAATACAGCAGCACACTGCTAGCACAAAGATATAGATAAAACATGGAATGCTATATTGCTACAATGAATGAATGAATGAAGGAAAAATTTAGATGCTTTGCTCACCATTTGGCCAAATAGTTTGGACCATCCCACTGCGATAAGTTGACCTCATTGGGACGGACCCTACACTGTGAATGTGCCTCTGTGCAATCAGTTACCAGGCTTGCAAGGTCTGGAACATCCAGCACCTTATAAGATGGGTAGGGTGCAAAAACCAACATGGAGGTAGCCACTCCCCCATATGTATAACACAAAAAAGGATAAGTTGGCCAGCACATACTGATACCAAACTATTACATGGACCCCGCATACAGGTTTTATCTGTATCTTTGTGCTAGCAGTGTGCTGCTGTATTCTCCTGTTTGTGTATATTTAGCCTAGAAGCATGCACCTGTATGCCAGGTCCATGCAATAGTTTGGTATCAGTATGTGCTGCCAACTTATCCTTTTTTTATTTTTAATCTATATATATGTATATATATATATATATATATATATATATATATATATATATATATATATATAATATTTATTTTTCTAACCTCTCTAGTATATTGACATATATGCCATGGAAACCGCACCTATTTTTTATGTGTGTGTATATATATAATATAAATGGCCTTCTGAAGCTCCATTACACCAGGAGTGGTGGCCTCGCCCTGAGGTAAATACTCATCCCCTTTAGCTGCTCTCTTACCCCAGCCAAGCCAGATCACCCTGCTCTGTACTGACGAGTGGCAAAAACCACGAAACAGCTGTCTGCAGATGGGTAGAGACTTCCCTTTTGGGGAGTAGTCTGGCTTGGCATAAAATCCCGATCAGCTTTTTATATTCCTTAACAGGAGGTAAGCTGATACCAGGGAACATTACCTGAAAATGAGCTGCTTTGCATATTCCCCTACCCAGAATGCCCGCGGAGTGCTAAATGGCCTTCTGAAGCTCCGTTACACCAGGAGTGGTGGCCTCGCCCTGAGGTAAATACTCATCCTCTTTAGTTTATATATATATATATATATAAGGAAAGGGTGCATT
Source organism: Hyla sarda (assembly GCF_029499605.1). Taxonomy (NCBI): domain Eukaryota; kingdom Metazoa; phylum Chordata; class Amphibia; order Anura; family Hylidae; genus Hyla; species Hyla sarda. The sequence continues at coordinate 103,769,362 of NC_079191.1, read as the reverse complement.
TCCCACACTGATCCTGCAGAAATCTCCACCTGTGGACTAATCAATGAGGCAGCAGAAAGGGGAAAGGTCCTTAAAAGCAAGAGAAACAGAATAATCTGGGCTCTCCCCTAGACAGAAGTGGCTGTTAGAGTGCCCGCCTGGCGGGCACAGCAAGGGCTGCTGAGGACACAAGTGTGGACTCCCGGAGTGAGAGATGCGGCTCCTGTAACATATAGCAGGTGGCTGTACGAATGGGACTTTATGTTCAAATGTGAACTGTGTCTTATAAGACTGCAGGACTTATTGTGTTTAAACTGGCAGGGAAAAGCCCAACAGTTATTAGTCAGGGCATGCTACATGTGTAGTGAGTGGCTAGACGGCCTAGGAGTTATTTTTATGTTTTGTTTATTTTGCTTATCCTGCACCCCGCTTAATAAACCTGGCGAGGAGCCAGAATTGCAGAAAGCATTCGCTGTTTGCCGGTTTATTGTGGAAAAACGTGTCCTTTGGCAATGGCAAAGGATGATCCCAGAGTGAAACCCTTTACAATATAAATATATATATATATATATATATATATATATATATATACACAATTTAATTAACAGTGTTTTAACTGTTTTTATATACCTTTCTGAATTATTTACAGATATTGCATGAAGACCCAGAGACGCACTACTTTTGAAGTTGCCATGGATAAAACATGGGAAGACTATGTAATATGGTTTAATTATACACAATGTAAAGAGGTTTCTCATTTTCTCAAGTGGAGGATGGATAGGAAATGCCATCACTTTATGATCAGTGGGAGATTCAACCTCTGACACTCTTACAGATCCACAGAATAAAGGGGACACAATTCTATAGCGTATTTCTTCATCCCCTTCATTGTCATTCTCCCTACACATCAGCGCCCTGGCCACCCACTGAGAGGCAAATTGCAGCACAGCCTCATTCAAGTGAATGGTGACGGTTGCAAAATCAAGATGCTATGCATGGTGTAGCCTAGGGAAGCTAGTAAACCTTCTGAACTAGCTCAGTGAGATGGCACAATGAACAAAAACATATCAGCTTGAGCTCAGCTTTTGTTGTCCCGTACAGGTACGCATGTGGCTCAGATAAATCTAAGTGAAAAGTATATTTTATGTTCTATTGTTGTTGGGAATTGTTGTCAGTATTATAAGTCGTATGACTGGAGAGAAAGGACCTGACAAAGAGGTGTGTTGTTTACTCGAAATGCGTTGTTTGTTTGTGGTTCAGGTTCCCCTTTAACTGTACCTGTCATATCACAGAATAAAAATGATGCTTCTTTGTTAATTATGTTACTGGATTACTAAGTAATACAGATGCTTTACATGTGCAGTTTATGTGTCTAGATTCTCTGACTCTCAAAGCCCTCCCTTCTGCTGCTCACTCATTCTGACATTCACTGCTCAGGAAGGGATGTGTCCAAGGTAAGCACTGAGCCCGCCCTCACTCACCATGCATTCACTTCCTCCCTGAGTCTGCCGTGTTCCTTTCTGTTTTCATGCTGCAGTCTGTCAGTGTGAGCACATAAGAGTGCTAGTCCCACCCTTACTTCTTGGACTTTGTCCTAGCCTGTGCTTCATCTGGGACAAATAAAATGCTGAAGCTGGTCAGGTCCATGTTCTTGATAGTATTGGGACCCCTAGTGGTCTTTTCTATGAAAAGGAGATAAAATTTTTTATGAAGCATAAAAGTTGATGTTTTGCCAAAATGTCCAATGTATAAAAAGTTTTTGAATCTGACAGTGTCTATTAAAAGGGTATGATGCCATGTTGCAATACCACTCACAACCAGTGGACATGTGTGGCACTGGTTTAGAAGAAAAGGGACATGTTTTCCTAATCCTGGACAACCTTTTTAAGGAAAATCTTCAGTCTTTTTAAAATTGTACATGTATATATTTGGTATTGGATCCAAGTGATTATTGGAATAAAAATGTAAATGTATCATGCCGTATTATTAGTGTTGGTCAGGTGATGTACAATTCAATATTCACATATTAACCTAAGAGAAGCTTAGCTGTCACATGTCTGAATGCATTTGCCAAATGATACCTAAGTACCTTCCTGATGTGGGGTATTAATGTGTCATGAAGCCGCCAAAAGCTTTTGTTATCGCGAACAGCTGATTCTCTATTCTTACTCAATGAGAAGGTCTGAACAGGGGTTTCCCCCTCTGTGAGGTTTATATGCTCTTAGGGTACGTTCATAAGAGCGGATCCACAGCTTATTTTACGCTGCAGATCTGCCTCTGAAGGACCGCTGCATGGTGCCTTTAGATGTGCCTGCTCAGATTGGCAATACACTGCTACGAGCAGATACTGAAGCAATGTGCGAGTTGCCGCGCATGCGCAGTATACTCGCACACATTGTGGCCGCTCCTCCTGCTCCATGAGCTTGGCTGTGAGTTGCCACGATGTGCCAGTATACTGCGCATGCGCCCGGTCACTCGCAAATCCCAGTGTGTCTGCTCATAGCGGCATGTGGCCGCTCCAAGCAGGCACATCTAAAGTCACCATGTAGAGGTCCTTCGGTGGTGGATCTGCAGCGTAAAATACGCTGTGGATCCGCTCATCTGAACGTACCCTTATACAGTGTTTCCCCAAAATGATGCCTGTCCAGCTGCAGCAAAAAATTGATGCTCATCAGGCTTCAAAAGCCAAAGACATGATGGGGAACATTGCTCCAATAGGTAATGTGCACACCTATTCCATAGATATGCTTTACATTACACTAATTTTATTTTTCCTTAATCTATACAATTCTTAGTAAAATAGCCGAAGAGAAATCAGTCTGTGCATTTACCCGTCATTTTTCCTAGATTTATCCAGAAAAACTGTTAATTTCTTTCAAAAACAGCCCCACACCTGTTCTCAGGTTGAGTGTGGTATTACAACTTGGCTCCATTTACTTCAATGGATCTGAGCTGCAATACCACACACAACCTGAGGACAAAAGATAATTTTTTTTTTTTGTATTCTTGTTGGTGTTTTTTTTTTCTTTTTAAAGAAATTAGCTCTGTTTTTCTAATCCTGGAAAACCCTCTTAATTTTACCTGTTTTCATTGGAGATAAGCTAATAAACAACAGTAAAAGCGTAATTTTATTGAGCTATCAGTAGAAAGTAGATTTGGTGGTAACAAGAATTCCTATGGGCCAGTGACCGGCTGTTGTAACCCAGTGATCAGGTGCGTGAACCTGTACCTTGGCTTATGTAGCGATTTAGTTGGCTTGAGAGCCGCGTTCTTTTAATAAAGGCGACATTGCAAAAGTCAGCAGGACTGACCGCTGGACCATGAAAACTGTGGGGCAGCAGGATTTATCTTGAGAAGCAGATAGCTTGAAGCAGGAGATATGGCTGTCACTGACATGGCTGATGGCTTTCTGCTGAAGTGTATTTTTTATTTTTTTTGCTAAGGACACATCCAGGAAAAGTCAGGAATCCTTTTCTTCATTATCCTAAAGCAATCTCTTGAAACAAGTTACCAGAGGTTTATGCAATAAATTAAATTGGATTTTCACCTCCTTCCAGTCTGCGTTCAACCTCTTCAGTAAATAAATGATTGAGATTGTAATTGTTCTGCTTTCTTGCAGTGTAGTAACAAACTCAACAATGTATTTTGGGAAGAAAATTGTTTCATGGTTTTATCATGCAGCAACTCAAACATTCATTTTATAATATGTCTGTATATTAATTATTCAATGTGGAATCAAAAGGATACTACAGCATCATATTTATATATATATATATATATATATATATATATATATATATATATATATACATACTTACCTACCTTTGTCCCCCTCAGCTTCCATTCAAATAACTCCTAGTCTTCCTCCTTGGTCACAGCTCATTGCTAAGAGTCATCTCAGCCAGACCTGCCAAAGCCAGTCGTCAAAGCCAGACCTGACCCCCCCCCCCCCCCCCCCCCAGCCAGTCACTGGCTGCAGAGGTATCCCACCTCTATCAGTGATTGGATGACGGGGCAGGTCCTGGCTTTTCTCTGAAGTAGCAACAAGCTGTGACAAGAGGGGAACCGACAGTTGCTGGAACAGGAGCTGTGGGAAGCTGGGATAGGTTATAATTTTTAGTGATCCCTCAACGTAATAGAACAACAATTGTAATGTAGTAATTAGGGATGAGCGAATTGAATCTGACAAATCCGAATTTTTTTTACAAATTTCAGGCAAAATTAATTTAGCAACAAATTCGAATATCGCCGCAATTCAATCGCGCGAATCGTTTCATTAAACTCCACTTAGTGCGGTCCAGGCTTCAGGGCATCTAAAATGGCGGGTCCACATGTGAGGACATGGGGCAAGGAATCCTGGGAAGGCGGGAACAAGGGTAGGCGGGATGACACTGAATCACATGCAGCATGCAGCGTATCACCAGCCAGTGACCCCTGGGATGTCACAGCCCTATATAATCGGCAGCCATCTTGCGGCCAGTCAAATCAGTGTTCTATTGCAGAGAGAGGGACAGACAGCAGTGTGTGTTGCAAAGAAAAACATTTTTACAGCAGCGATTCACATCCCAGTCACATCAGCGTTCTATTGCAGAGATGGACAGTGAGCAGTGTGTATTGCACAGAAAAGATTTTTTACAGCAGCGATTCACCTCAAGCCCAAATCCAGCCTAGAAGCACTGATAGGGAAGGGAGTAAGATTGAGAGTGCAATTTTGGGTGTAGTACACAGCGACTGTGTGCTGCAGCACTGGTGTGTACAACAACTGAAAAGCTAATAGTAGCCAGCCAGTTAGGGTGATTCTCAATAGAAATGGAGAAAAAAAAGGTATGTCCGGCACCGCTAGTCCCAAGGCAAAGGACAATGAACAGGATACAAGGCAATTCCTATATGTCTCTGTTAGCGCTAAGCAGTGTCTCCTGGAGTAGTGCAGTATTCAATGAACTGGAACAGCAATGGCATGTATCAGAGACAAGCAGTAAGGAAAACGCACTCACCCAGTTCTTGCTGAGACCAATGAAGTAGCTTTATTCAAGTGCTGTGCTGGTTACAGAGACAAGGTGAACAGGGAGCTGTGGATGGTAACAGGCAGGGGGCGTGCAGGGGGGCGGCAACTAGTTTTGCGCACGTGGGCGCTTCCTCTGGCTCGCACTCGTCTCAGATACAAGCCAGTTAGGGTGAGCAGAGCACTAAAAGCATATTAAAGGGGTTATCCAGCATAAGGTGATTTTAGTACGTACCTGGCAGACAGTAATGGACATGCTTAGGAAGGATCTGCGCTTGTCTTGGGTTAAACCTGTGGTCTTCAATCAGGGTGTCTACAGCTGTTGCATTAGTTGCAGATTGATCCCTCCACCCATTGAAGCAGATAGGCTCCCTGTCATGAGCTGACTAGTGAGTCAGGTCTCGACTGCATTGCAAGCTGGGAAAAATCTGAGACAGCGGTCATTTTGTATGCTGTTAAAAATAAATATTGGGGTGAAAATCACATAAGAATTGTGAGAAAACCGTCACACACAGGTACAGACACTATATTATGAACTACACTAACTATACAGCCCCTGTAGCATAGTCAAATAAAATAAATACCCGAAATACCCCTTTAAGTGTAACCTGTGCGTACATTTAACCCCTTAAGGACACATGACGTACTGGAACGTCATGTGTCCGCTCCCGATCTATAACGGGGGGCCATGGCTAATAGCGCGCGGCATTGATCGCGGTGCCGCGTGCTATTAACCCTTTAGATGTTTTTTTTTTTTTTTTCAATTTTGTCTCACAATGATTTTTTTTCCGTTTCGCCGTAGATTTTTGGGCACAATGACTGACGTCATTACAAAGTAGAATTGGTGGCGCAAAAAATAAGCCATAATATGGATTTTTAGGTGCAATATTGAAAGAGTTATGATTTTTTAAAGGCAAGGAGGAAAAAACGAAAATGCAAAAACGGAAAACCCCTCGGTCCTTAAGGGGTTAAGTGGTGTACTATTTTGTTCCTGTTAAGGTCTTAACTCCTTATCGACTCAGGACGTAAATGTATGTCCTGGTGAGGTGGTACTTAACACACCAGGAAGTACATTTACGTCCTAAGCATAACCGCGAGCATCGGATCGATGCCCGGATCATGCGCGGCGATCCCGCGGACATTAAACCTTCAGATGCTGTGATCAATACAGATCACGGCATCTGCAGCATCACGGTCATTAAAATGGATTATCGGATCGCCCGCAGCGCTGCCGAGGCGATCCGTTCATCCAGCATGGCAGACGGAGGTCCCCTCACCTGGCTCCGCTACCTTCCCGGTGTCTTCTGCTCTGATCTGCCTTCCCGCAGACCAGAGAAGAAGATGACCGATAACCCTGATCAGTGCTATGTCCTATGGGGACTATTAAAGTGTAAAAATAAAAGTAAAAAATTTAAAAAAATTAAGTAAAAAAAAATGTGAAAAACACCCTCCCCCAATAAAAACGTAAATTGTCCCATTTTCCCTATTTCACCCCCAAAAAGTATTTTATATACATATTTGGTATCGCCGCGTGCATAAATATCTGAACTATTAAAATAAAATGTTAATGATACAATACGGTGAACAGTGTGAACGTAAAAAAAAAAAGTCCAAAATAGCTGCTTTTTTATATTCTTAGGATAAAATATATGTACTCATTTTTTTTTTAAATCAAACAAAGGGAAAGGTGTGCAAAAAACATCATGTGCCACCTACACCACCAAGTATTGATGTGATGCGAAGACCTCTAAAAGGTGGAAGAGAACAACGTATGGTCCATTGTAACCGGTGGGGGTAAAAACTTCCCCTGTAAGGCCCTACTCTCTCATTATTAATTCCTTCTTGGCAAGTGTTACTCGCCCTAAAAAGGGGGCCACCCTTTTTAGGGCGAGTAACACTTGCCAAGAAGGAAATCAATAGAGCGAGAGTAGGGCCTTACAGGGGAAGTTTTTACCCCCACCTGCTACAATGGACAACCCGTTGTTCCCTTCCACTTTTTGGAGGAAAGTGTTACTCTTCTTAAAAAGGGCAGCCCCACACAGGAACCAATCCCTATTTCCACTTAAAACTCCACTTCCACATTTTCGAGGCCTTTGCATCACATCAATACTTAGTGGTGTATGTGGCACATGGTGTTTTTTGCACACCTTTCCTTATGTTTGATTTAAAAAAAAAAATAATTGCGTCCATATATTTTATCCTAAGCATATTATTAAAAGTTATGTTTTATGTAATGCATATCCTCAATACTTATTTGTGCACACTAACACTTTTACAAAAGAGACAGTTTTTTTCTGCCTACCTGCCTCAGCTACTCTTCTGATCCTGACCACCGCCTGATGCCGCACATCTGATGCCAAGTTCTTCTTTTTTTCACCCATCTTTGTCACCAGGTACTGGTTTTGTCACCCACCACACCACTCTGTCACCGGGTGACTTTCAGGACTCCTGATGCTGATGCCACCTCCAGGCTGTCTCATTCTTCCACCATATGTTCTCCTCATGCTGCTGCCACCTCCAAGCTGTGTCATTCAGCCACTATATGTTCTCCTCATGCTTCCACCGTGCGGTTGATCCTTGCAGAATGACGGGATAAAGTAGATTTGATCTGGGCCTTCCCTTAGAGCTTTCAACACACAACTCACCTTTACTCAGAAACAATAGGAGATGAACTGCCTTGGCAGGCAGGGTCATATGGGGCTTACACTGCTCCTTTCTTAAAGGTACCATAACACTTTTAAATAACACATAGGAACAACATAACAAAATAATAAAAAATATATATTAACTCTTGGGAAAGTGCTGAAACATAATTAATACAGCAATAAGCCTTTTAGTGGGCCAAACACCTCTGGTGCAGATCTGCCCAAGGCAGTCCGAAGCCACAGTACAGCCTTTAGTGCTGGGACACCACAACTATATCATTCACCACGGCCATAGCATGAATCCATGAACAGAATCCTACAAACTATAGTGAAGACTGACAGGTGTCTTGGAGGGGCATGTGTAGAGAATATGTACATATGGAGCTCCTGTTTTTCCATACTGTGGAGCCCTAGGAACCCCTTGTGTCTCCTTATAGTGGCACAGTATAGCACTGTTTAATGTAAATCAGTGGTCTCCTAACTTTGGGCCTCCATCCAAGCATACTGGAAGTTGTAGTTTTGCAGCATACGGAAGTCCACAGTTTGGAGATCACTGATCGTGATGTCCCTTCCCACATGCAAAGCTTCTAGAGGAGAACAACTTTATAATATTGCATTCAATGAAACATGCCACATTTACATTGTTTCCATCAGATTCATTATCATCTTTTGTATAGGAAATCAAAGGTATATGGAAGTGCATTATACTAGAAGGTTGTACAAAGCTACAATATAGCCATGTGCTAAGGTGTAAACAGAATTTATTAGACCTTACAGCAAAATGAGATGGGGCCCCCATCATCTAGTGACAAGAAAGTGACATGAATAATAATTCAAAGTATCAGAGAACCCAAATACTATAGTACCAACAACTCACGCCAACTTGTTGAGAAGCAGCTATGTTCTTGCCCCATAGTGTACCCTCAGCCTCAGGGCCCCATCACAGCTGCTATGGTTATGCACCCATGGCTTAGGTGCATCAGAGCTTATATAAGTAATGTAAATTAAAATGTAAAGTAATGGTGAAGATACAGGAAAAGAAAGGTATATAAAGAAACGAAGCAGATTATTTATCATTGAGTATCTGCTGAGAAGTAAATGTCAATGGCTGTTATCAAAATTCACATAGCATTTGTTACCCATGAAAAAAAAAAAAACATTTAATGTATATCCTCGAGTATAAGCCGACCCGAATATAAGCCGAGGCCCCTAATTTCACCCCAAAAACCCAGGAAAAGTTATTGACTCGACTATAAGCCTGGGGGGGGAATACATCATCCCCTCCCTGTCATCATCCAGACCCCAGTCATTAACACCTCCGTCATCATCACCCTGTCATCACCCCCCTTCATCATCCCCCCTTCATCATCCCCCCTTCATCATCACCCT